>NC_089036.1:33500000-34700000 GCF_034140825.1 Oryza sativa Japonica Group
GATCATGCGTGGAAGATAGTCGTGCGCAGCAGGACCAGCTGCATGCACACGCTAGGAGCTGGATGGTTTTGTTCAAATTACTGTGTTTCAGATAGGGTTAATGATTCTGGACTGATATTCTTGATAGTGTTTTGGGTATATACGTACCTAGTATATGTGCGTTTAAATAGGTATATAGACAATTAGAAATGATACTTACCCAAAATACGAGTTTTAATTCAATAAAAAAATAGTTTTACTGGGTATATACCTAGTATGTGTAAATAGGTATATTCCGAATTATAATTGTGGTACATCACACGTACCCAATATACATGTTTAAATACTCCTAAGTATATAATGTGTTCTAAGGTATACATACCACCTAGTATGCGTGTTTAAATAGGTATACAGCCAATATATAAGAAATTATGTTTACCCAAAACATGTGTTTTAGTGGGTATATTCACCTAAAATATACTACCTCCATTTTTGTTTATATGACGCTGGCTAGTTAAAGTTTAAACTAAACAGCGTCATATAAAAAAAACCGGAGGGAGTACCTAGTATGCCTGTTTGCGTAGGTATATACCGAATAGAATCTACCCAATATGTGTGTTTAAATACTCATAAGAAATTAATATGCGTGTTCTAAATGGGTATATGCCCAATTAAATGGTACAACTGGAATGCATGCATGTACAAACCTAGCTCATGAGTGGTACATTTGTGTAAGCAGGTTATTTTCTAAATATTTTCGAGTGTATTTTCTAATTATTTTCTAGAGTGTACTTTCTATAATAATTTTTAGAGTGTCTTTTTCACCGGATATGTGTTTTTTCTTCTTGCCAAGAAACGGATTTGGCTTTTGTCTTTATCAAATGCCATGCACATTCTCGAACGATGATTATGAAGGTTAACTTGTCATTCTTGCATGTAATCGATTGAGTGCGATGACAAGTTAATATATATACTTAGATTCCAAATTTTCATGTACTTAATTATATTCCGAAATTTCGATGTATATTACTCGTATAACCCAATCGTATCATTATATACCTTATTAATGTGTACCAATCACATTCCATGCATAGCTAAACACCAGTGCAAAATGCTAAAATGTATTGGTCAAATTTTTTAAATATATAAATTCTGTAATTTGAAAGTGCAACGCGCTAATTTAGATACGTGTACATAAGCCTACCGTACTACTACACATTACTCCTACTTGGTACTGAAAATTTCAAATAATCGGTTTCCACGTAATATACTTTGCATGTGTGTATCCACGTAAAACTACAATTTTCACAACCCGAACTGATTATATACCTACTTTACACATAACCCAGCGGATTTGCTATAATTATGTCGATAGATTTTTTTCGTTGATTACAGTTGATTCTCTGGCCGTTGGATCTGTGTTTAAGATCCGTGCTTCCATATTGACTTTTTCCTCGCAAAGAGACCTGAAAGCATATGCTATTGCTAGCTAATCTCTAAAGTCATGCAAATCCAAGTGAAACGTCACCTAATTTCGTTCTATATGTATGCATCCTTTTCTTTAACACAAATTTACACCCCGCTTACATCCTACTTACACATGTAATTACTATGTAATTTTGAGACTTACATCTGTAATTTTAAAACTTACATTATAAATACACTAAATTTACATATGTAATTTAGAGACTTACAATGTAAATACAAGCTGACCATTTTTGGGTGAAAAATATGGCGCCATAAATCTAGCTACACCCTAACCCAGAATTGATTATTTATACCTAGAAAACATTAATAAATACTCACCTTTTTTTTGCATCTTGGCCGGATGTGAAAATTGACATACCCGAAACCCAAAATTAATGACCTTAAATTTGCTATTTACCTTTGTCAAAAATAATATAAAATATCCCACTTTCCAATTATACGGAATTGATTTTCCATAAATTATGGATGTAAACAAGGACATTAATTACAGCTTAATTACGGTATAGTTGATACAGGATCATGCATGCGGCAATTTTTTGACCAGCCGTTGCACTTTCTAAATCAGGAATTTAATACGGGCAGACCCGTTAATCTTCAGTCCGCATCAATCTCTTGATCAAGTTCTCATCCAACGGTTTATACCCATGGAGCCCATACACCATGGTGCCCCAAATGGCCATCCTATATGTATATGTATATGTATATGTGTATATGTATGTGTATATATATATATATATGTGTGTGTGTGTATGTATGTATATGTATGTATATGTGTATATATATGTATATATATATATATATGTATATGTATATATGTATATATATATATATATGTATATGTATATGTATATATATATATATGTATATGTATATGTATATATATATATATATATATTCATGTTTGTAATATTTAATACTTAATTAGTCCTGCGTTGATAACCTACGTCGTCTTTCATGCCCTGCCTAAATTCAACCAATTAGATTGAATGTAGCCTAAGTAGGAGATAGATTAGATTATTTACTATAAAATTTAAAATTAAAGAATCAAGTTAACTACATTATTAAAAGATTCTGCTTAAGCTCAACCAATTAGATCAAATTTAGCCTAAGTAGGAGATAAATTAGATTATTTACTATAAAATTTAAAATTAAAGAATCAAGTTAACTTCATTATTAAAAGATTCATTACTTTGGATCATATATATTCTATGGACTAGCTTTTGTTAACTAATTCATACATTTTTAAGAAAAAAGCAAATAAGTTTTGTTGTCTTTCTCGCTATTTCTTAGCTATTAAACTAAAGTAGAAACAATCAATAATATTGGATTTTTTTAGAAACACGACACACGAACACCCTACTCCTTTGAGTACCTCTAAAAGACTGATCCAACACGTTTTGAGATTGAGGATGTCACCACGGGCGTCTCGCTGTCGACGGGTATGCCACCTACCACTGAAAGAATATTTAGCCGTAAATGCGAGCACCCGTATCAAGTCTAGGACTTGAACCAGGTAGACAAGTTACACCACAGGAAACCTAACCAATTGAATTGTGCTCACTTCGCAATAACATTGGATAATAAAACAACCATAATTTTTAAGCTACATAACTGGAATACTTTTATGCCTTTTAAACCGGTGAACAATTTGTTATAACTGTTAGATCTATCTTATATAAAAGTTAAGCATGTATTTATGGTACATGACATTTCCAAAATATTACTACGCAATTATATTTCGTCATTATCGTATTCATATTAGGTTGCATGGAGCCTTTCACCCACCCTACATGAAATGTTCATAGATGGATCACCTCTCAAACTATATCAATCATATTAGCTTATATAAACCCATACATTTAGTGGAGCTTCATGTCCCACCCAATTCATCTCTAATTGAACTATTATAATAGATATGTAATTAAAAAACACCTTACTTTACTTTCGTTGACATGTTTTCCAAAAAATATATGTTTACCTTATTTTCAAATGATAAAGAAGATTATAAATAATTGCTTATAGATATTCCTTAAATATGATATAATATAAAACTAATAGGTTACTAACTTAGCAATTAGTGCTGATGAAAATAATTTATGTACAAATCGTGGCAGATGTTCTCCGTTTAATATTTCGCTCTTATACTTATCTCAAACTTAGAATAGAACGCATGCCCGCGCGAATGCGCGGGCTACCTTCCTAGTTTATTTAATAGTGATACATGCGTGCTCATACTTATACACAGCAGCAGACAGCAGACATCCGCAATTCCGCATGGATGCACCCATATACAGTAGTACTAGGTTACGTTTACAATATAAAACCATATATATGTGAGACGATGGCCTTAGATTATATATATTAACATACGAGACAATGTCGCATGTGAATTTATTGCCAGGTGGCCACGACGGGGCTCCTCACCGTATGTTGGCCATCGCTCCAGACGATCGATCCCCACTGGTGCTCGGACGAGCTGGTCGCCCCTGCCGACACGGTGATGGAGTAATCCAGCGTTCTGCGCTGCGCGTCGAACGCGAGCCTCGTTGGCGTCACCGTGAGAGTGGTGCCGGGCGGTGCGGTGATGGTAACGTTGTACATGACATTGGTGTTCGCCCCGACGTTGGTCACGGCGCGGCGCTGCGTGACCTGCTCTCCGGACCTCACGAACACCACCGAGAACGCCGGGTAGTTGAGGTCGCCCACGGACCTCCGTGGCCTGGTCGAGCAGTCTGTCGTCGAACCGTCATTTGTGAAGAGCGCGATCTGACTACTGTTGTAGCCGAGGCTGCAGAGGAATGTTATGTAATCGTCGGCGGTGGTGTTGTTCACCAATCCAGGGTCGAGGGCACGGTTGGGGTCGACGTGGCCAGACCCAAGCTCGAACGGCCTGGCTGCCTGGCCCGTGGCCATGTCCTTGATGGCATTGCCATCATTGTCCACATTGTAGGCCGTCGTCATCATGGCCGACTTGATTGCCGCTGGGCTCCAACTCGGTTGTGCCACCTTAAGCATAGCGGCGATGCCGCTCATGTGCAGGCACGCCATGGACGTGCCGGAGATGATGTTGAACTCGACGCGCCTATTGTCGATGACATTGGCCATGGTAGGCGACATTTCTCCGGTCCATGCAGCGAGGATGTCGACACCGGGGGCAATCATGTCGGGCTTGAGGATCTCTGGAGCAAAGCGGTTCGGTCCACGACTTGAGAAGGCTGCGACCCTTGGAGCAGACGGTGATTGGTTGATCACAGTGCCTAAGAAGTCGATTCTTGCAACCGGGTCGGCCACCGACTGTGTGTACGAATGGATCGTTTCGGTGTCCTTGAAGGTAATCGTCGACGTTGGCAAGATATCAGCGAAGCTCTGTAAGAAATCACCATATTCTGGAGCAATTGAAATGATGGCACCAACACCACCGGCTTGTTGGACAGCAGCTTCTTGCACTATGGGGTTGGTAGTATTTTTTGTGCCATAGCAGAGGACAATCTTTCCGGTGACCATGTTGCTGGAAAGCATCCCGTATTCACACAGAGCAGAACCAGCATCACCACCGTACACTAGAGGTAGAAATGAACCGGCTGTGTTTTGGCCGAAATACAGCGAGGTGCCGATGTAGGTTCCGCGATTATGTCCAAGGACAACGTGAGCTGGGAACCGACGGTCAATGCTTGATGCGCCAACCGTTATCACCCATGGTGCGAGGTTATTAGCAGTATACGTGCCAGGGCCATCATTTCCAGCGGAGGTGGACACGACTATGCCTCTACGGATGGCATTGAATGCGCCAAGGGAGGTGGGTTCGTTGTAGAGTTGTGGCTTTAGACCACCCAAGGAAAGGGATATGACATCTACTCCATCTGCAATTGCCTCATTCATTCCGGCGAGAATGTCAGAGGTAGCGCACGATGCATTTCCATCATCTCTCCAGCATACTTTGTAGGATGCAATGTGTGCACGTATAGCCATGCCTTGGGCGGTGCCATTGGCATAGCCAACAAAGTTAGCGCCAGGGACCGCTGAACCAGCGGCGGTAGATGCAGTGTGCGTGCCGTGGCCTTCGGTGTCGAGAGGTGACTTGGACTCTTGTGTCTCATTGATCAGGTGACCCATCTTGGCCTCGTGCCCTTTATAGAAAAACTTTGCGCCGACGAGCTTGTTGTTGCAGTAGGCGGTGGCATTAAACGAGCGAGTGGAGACACAATGACCACGGAAGGTGCGAGGTGGTGGAGGAAACGACGAGTCAGCGGTGAAGGATTTGCGGCCCTTGGGATAAATGCCAGTGTCCAAGATCGCGATCACCGCGCCCGTGCCGCCGCCGTTTGATGCCTGTACGAGGCCAACGGACGGTGAGAGACGGAGGAAGGAGGGAGACTGAGTGGTGTGCAGTTGGAGATGCTCGTCGGGGTAGATGGCGAGGACACCAGGGTGGTCCGCGATGTGCGCGGCCTGGTGCTTCGTCATGCATGCCGCGAAGCCCGTGGCGGCATGGGAGTAGGCATAGACGAGCCTAGGTGCTGACCTGTCACGCCCAGAAGTTTCCCCCTTTTTCCTTGCTTTAAATATTTGTTAAATAAATCGTCCGAAGAAATTATCTTAATTAACCTAGAGCTAATTCCATAATTAATAAATGCAATTAATAATCGGAAATAGCGTGGTGGAATTTTTCTTGAGTTCCCCATGCTCCAATGCATTAACAAGATTTTTAGTGGAATTTTCAGAGCCTTGGAAATAATTTTAACCAATTAAAAATCACCAAAGTGCAATATTTAATCCCAGGAAAATCCTTCTCCTCTTTTTCTTTTCTTTTCCTTCCTTTTTCTCTAGATGGGCCGTCGGCCCATCTCTCTCATCGCGCTCGGCACCCCTTTCCTGGGCCGGCCCGCTCCTCCTTTCCCCTCCCCGAAGTCCTCCCTCCCTCCCTTTCTCTTTCGGGCGCCGACAGGTGGGGCCCACCTGTCGGTCGTCCCCTACCTCCGGTCGTTGGAGCCGGAGCTCCACCCGCCCGCGCCGCCGCCTTCTCCACTCCACGTCGCGCCTCCACTCCGCGCCCGCACCTCGCGCCCACGTCGCCGCCCTCTCCCCCGCATCTCCCGCGCGCGCGCGCCCGCAAGTGGTGGGGGATTTGAAATCCCCCAACACCCTCTCTCTCTCCTCCACCTCTCCACGTCACCGGCCAAATAGGGGCCATCCCCGGCCGTTTCCGCCCCTCCCTCGCCCATAAAAACCCTCACTCGAGCTCTCTCTCTCATTTCCCCCATTCACCGTCCTCTCCCACGCCCTCTACCGCCGTCGCGCCGCGCTCGCCGAGCTCCGCCGCCACCGCCCATCTCCGGCCGCGTGCCGTCGCCACTAGGGCCGCCGCCGTGCCAAGCCGCCGCCGCCGCTAGCTCCGCCGCCGTGTGGGCCATCTCGGCCACCGCCTCGCGTCGCCGGAACCCCACCGGAACCCCATCTCCCTCGCGAGCCGGTGAGCTATCCATTCCCCTCCGTCTCCGGCCAGCCACTTTGGTCGTCGCGGTTGCCTTCTTCATCCCTAACTCCTCTCCTCCCCTCCTCTAGGTGTCGCCGCCGCTCGTCCGCCCCTCCTCTCGTCGGGTCGTCGTCGCCGCCTTCGTTTTCCGCTCCGGCCGCCGTGTCGCCGGTGAGTCCTCCCTCCCCCTCCTTTCCTCACCTTCCCGCGAGCGCCGGCCACGCCGCTGCTCCGGCCATGCGCCGCCTCCTTTCGGCCGTCGCCGCCGCTTCCCGCACCGCCGGTCACCGCCGTCGGTGGTCGTGCCTCGCCGCCGCCTCGCCTTGGTCGGCCGGTCGGCCTTGAGGCCGAGCCGAGCCCGGCCAGCGCCTCCCTCGCCTCCCCTTTGAGCCACCGCCTGGTGGGGCCCACCTGCCAGGCGCCACCTCCCTCCCTTTGGAGCCGCTGACCCGTGGGGCCCACGTGCCGGCGCCCCCCCCTTCGCTGACGTCAGCCCTGGGTATTATTGCGCAATAATTAATTAAGGACTTTTTCTTTATTAGTAAAAACACAGTTTATCTTCTAAAATTTATAAGTAATTCATCCGAGCTCCGTTTAAGTCCATTCAAGTCTCAGTAAATCAAGAAAAATGCAAAAAATCCATTAAAAATAGTTTTGTTTCCTGTTTCAGCAGTCTTATAGCATGTTTTGCTTGTGTGCTTTGTTTGTCGCGTAGGTTTCGGCCGTTTCGTCGATCCGCAGTTCCTCGAAGACGTTGCCGAGGTCTCATCAGTTCGAGAGCAAGGCAAGTCATGCAATACGTTTGATCATACTGTACCCAATTTACAAATATCCCGCATTTCTATTAAATGTTGCATTCTTTTACAATGTAATGTGGGATGGGTCCTATTCCTCAGCCACATATTGGTTACCTTATGCCATTGATAACTTGGGTATCAAAATGACTAGATGTTGGCTTAGGAAATGCTTAGCCATGCTTAGTTCAACTAGGACACAAATGGGGATCACATTATTACATAGACTCTGACTATTGGCATAGCTTTAGATTGGTGCCACCGCAAGGGTGTCAGTTAATTAAAATATTCTGAATGGCGGGCTGTGGGTGCATGGTTTTGCTGGTCGCACCCATGGCAGTTAAGGACCGGTTCACGGGAAACCCTGGGAGACTTATCGTGCTTACCACAAGCGGGAGTGGGTAACTGCTTGATCTGAAGCATAGCTCGACCCTTTCCTAGGCACCGGTGGCGAGGGTGGGCGTGATGGAGTTGGGTCGGCCGAGGTGTTCGGTTGTCCAGCTGCCGGATTCACCGCGGCGCAAGAGGGGACCGCCCACTGCCTTTTGAGGGGTGGGGGGTGAAACCTTAGCGTGGTGTGGATGGTTAGGGGAGGGTTATGTGGAGGGTCTTGTCACGATTTCCCCCTTTGCAGTATCATGGTGATACTTCGGGGCATGGCGACATGTGTGGAATCGTGTCTTGTGGGTACAGTTGTACACCTCTGGCCAGAGTAAAACTATTCGAATAGCCGTGCCCGCGGTTATGGGCGATCAACCAGATTCACCGTGATTAGTCTCACCCCTAGTTTAGCTTAATGAACTGGTGTAGTTTAGGTGGTTGGTTGGGCCTATTGCAACGTGGTGTAGCGTTGGACAGTGATTGGTTAATATTGATTAATTACTACAGCTGTTTTACTGCTTTCAACTACTGCTTTGAAATGCCTGCTTTATGCAAAAGAACCCCTAGCTTCCTTTGGTTATATCCTGCATCATACCTCCTCTTCCGGTATGACTTGCTGAGTACAGTGGGTAGTACTCAGTCTTGCTCTCTTTTCCCCCACACCAGAGTTGAAGTTCTTCTCCGTTGGAGCCGTCTCAGAGAGGTTGGTTTCGTTGCTGCCGTCAAGGTTTGCCTGTGGAGTGGAGTCGCCCGCTGCTGAAGTCAAGCTTCCCGGTTTAGCTCGCTTTAATCTTTCCCGCTGCATTTGTAATCTTTTATATTTTTCTAAGACGTGGGTCTGTATGTCAACAATTGTCGTTTGTGTACCCTGGCTGGTCCTGGACAGGGATTTAATGCACATTCAGCTTAGAAATTCTGGTTTGAGAATTTCTAGGTGTGACATGACCCGCTATGCATGTGGGAAGGAAGAATCCTTTGAAGGAAGGACGTATAGTGGGCATGAGCAAGGTGTGCCGTGTTTGCTGCATGGGCGTGCACGACGTGCACGATGTAGGTGGATACTTCGTCTGATTGCTCCGCGCCTACGGATGTCGCCACCAATGCGGCATTTAGCAAGCTTAACACAATCAGGAAGTTTTTGCCCATGGTGACAAATGAGATGGACGGATTGATTGAATAGATGCGTGCTGTGAATGGATGGAGCGTATATCGAAGACATGAAGGGCCGGGGTATATATACAATGAAAATATTCCTACTCTGGTCACATAATGACCTTGAAAAGTAAATTTCATGCATGCTTAGGATGCACTTGCATCTTCTCTTCTCTCTGTGTAGTTTGTTCTTCCTAATTGAGGAAGCGAGAAAATTTCAAACTTTGCGCGTGCACCCTCCTCCGTTCAAAGATATGGTTGCAGCATTGCCTGGATTACTGCCACACTACTAGTCTACTACAGCCAGCTTCCACAAGGTGCCAAGTCACATTTTTGAGCCCCACTCTGGTCCTCCACTGGAAAATAATATGAACCATTGATCTCATTTCATCGATGGGTTAAGATCTATTTATATTACCACCCTACTTAGTGATAGTAGAAATGTGGAGATGTATTATTGTAAAAAAAAGTGTTGAGGGGTATAATCGTCTTAGCAGTGACTTAAATATTTTTTTTCTTTTTCTTTTTGCTTTTTCGATGAAATATGAGCGATGTCAGTGGATTGAATGATCACAGATTGATAAAAAAACCGTAAATAACAAAGTTACCCCTAATCATTGTATTAGTAAATTACTAATTTACCCTTAATTCTACTTAGTAGTTTATAATATTGCAAGTAGAGAGCTTCCGAGCATTGCTCTTCTTCCTAATTAGCTGCGTGCTTCCGATAAGAGCCATTATTTGTTTTTAAATTTCACATAAGATGCATAACCCTACACATGTACACACATATATACCAACAAATATATCTTCTAACACACGTTCAAAGATATAGTGATCAATGATAATCCTGATCTCACTAAACCATTTTATAGCGCACAGAGTAACATATTGTCTCACAATATTGTACTCCAACTTTCATCGTTTAAAATTTATTATAAAATATAGCAACTTGTCCACTTATTTCCTCACATTAACAATTCCAAGCATTTCTCATTGATTTCCCCATCTACTTTCTTATTGTAACAACCCCAATAGTATTTTAGTTTTTTAATTGATCTACCTACTTCGTGGATCAGCGTGGAAGAAATTTTCTACTAGTATATTATTTTAGGAGGGAGGGAATAGAAAGTTTCTTGTATAATGGAAGTCACCAATATTAAGCGAACCGGCGTTGACGAAATCCCATTATTGACACTGATTAAGTGTCGTGTCATGGAATTAACAGTCGCATTGACGAAGTCCCTAATCTAGAATCAGAAGCTAATTCCGGCCCCCGGTTCTCATGTATTAGCTATTCGCTGATAAAAAGTTTATCGCGCGCTATGAATTTTGAATATTCCTCGATCAACTGATTATTCTCATGTTTGAATGAGTGATTTCTAGAGCCAAGAATAGTACGATTCCGTGTGTAATCGGAAAAAAAAGAAAGAGGAAATTATATTTGAGCTATCGTTTATTGCTAACACTGGTGGAGAAACTCTTTGTAGTCCCGGTTTGTAACCCCCTTTAGTCCCGGTTTCCAAACCGGGAGTATCAATCCGGGACTAAAGATCGCTATCTTTAGTCCCGGGTGAAATAACCGGGAGTAAAGATCGATCTTTAGTCCCGGTTGGTGTTACCAACCGGGACTAAAGATAGAGCTGACCTTTTTTTTTTTTTGCATGCCCCTGTTGCTGCATGGTTTATATATATATATATATATATATATATATATATATATATATATATATAAACCATGCATATATATGTTTCAATACATATATATGCATACATATATATATGTATTTATACATATATATGTTATGCAAATGCATATGTATATAGATATATATATGAACAAAATATATTTACATTATAGAAAATGTGTACACATGCATATAGAAACATATGTAGTCATGTATTAATTACAATCCATTATATGTCCTAGCTAGCTACGGTTTCGACGTAGTAGTACTCGCTGCTAGCTCAGAAGCTAAGGACCGGTGAATTGTGTTTCCGTCGTAGTAGAATTCACCCTTGGGATCAAGGATTTCTTCGTTGATGAATCCCATGAGTTGTTCTTGAACCGCCGCGATAAATTCCTTGTGTGTGGTCAGGTTATCCCTCATGCGAATAAACTATATGAATGTATGAAATTGATTAGTAATTAAACAAGAAATCGCTACGTAATGAAATTTTGAATTTATTTGTACGTACATCGAGCTCTCTTGTGGTGATGATTTGGTCTGCAAGGCAGTGGCAATACTCGCACACGTAATAGCCGCACAAGTTAGTTCCCTGCTTTTGCTTTGCGCACTACAAATAAATGACAAACAACGAGAGATCTAATTAATATACACTTATATGTATTTGAATCGGAGAAATATAAATGTAGAGCATGTGTACTCACAGGAAATTTGAACTTCCGCCTAAGTCTTTCTCTCCATTTGCCGCGGACCAAATGACGGAACCGATACCAAGCCCTACATGGAGTTTAAAGCTATGATTTGTAGTAGCAATTAACATAACAAGATTTTCTTAATTAACAAAGGAACTTATGACGGTACCTGTCTATAAGTTCGAAAACCTTGTCAAACGTAGACTCTTTTTTATCCATTGAGTCATATACGTTGACGGTGCAGGCCTCCAGGTCGATGAGTAAAAGCACCCAGTGGAATCTGCAATGTGCGTGGGATGCATTACATATGAAACACTTAGCAAGTTCGTACGGGAATGAAATTTGGTATGTAGGAAGACAGTAAAATTAAACTAACTCTGTGTTGTATGGCAACAGTATGAACGTCTTGTAATGCTGCGCCTTCAGGAGATGGACGAGATTGTCCTCTGTTTCTTGTGGATATTGGTCGAGCATTGCGACGTTTACTTTCCGAGGGTCGATGAATCCAGTATCGAAAACCCTCCGCCGTCGGGCCCTTTGAATCTCCATTCTACAACGATAAAAGGGAGTATATTATTTTCTATGGTCTACTTATATACAAGGACCTAATTAATTAAAGGAGACGTATAGTAAGAAATCTAACTGAACGATATACTTACAAAATCCAGCAACTCATAATAGAGACGTCGAGGGCGTCCAGCTGGTATAGTTCGTAGATTCCCCTGAAATTGATCCAGAGAATGTCATCTCCTTGCAAGAAGTCCGTGTCCCTGATCCTCGCTCCGATCATCTCTCTACCGGTGGCGCTCATCTCCATGTACAGCTGATGGAACTTGTACATTTGTGTGGGTAGGGACTGCAGCAGCTCAGGCTTGACAAGCGGTTTACCGAGTTCGTACATGTATTTCACTTCCGCCTTTTCGATTGGTGCGACTCCTAGCAATTGATCCGTAGTTAGACCGGTGTCAGTAATAAATTGTTCTATCGTCATTTCTTTACCGGTCACCAACGGCTCGATCTCCTGGTTTGGTTGCTCTCCAAGCTGAGGGACTGGTTTGGACTTTCCAGAAGATGCTTTCTTCAGCGTTCGCTCATAGTCCGATAGCTTGATGGCATTTTCTTTGTTTCTTTCCATCATCGCCTTCCCTTGTTCACCTGTCTTATATGCAACGAACTCGTCCCAGTGATCCCTTAGCTTTGGGAATGTGTCGAAGTTCGGTGTCTGCCCCTTCAGTATATACTTCTGGTACAGATCTCCCTTGAAGCTCTGAAACTGTTCTGCCATTTTCTTCAGAGTCCACCTTTTCACTTTGTCCTCTGTACCCGCAGGAAGGGTGAATGTCTCGAGCATTGTGGTCCACAGCATCTCTTTCTCCGAATCTGGGACAAAGCTCTCATGATCTCCGCGTGCCCTTGTTCTTCGCCAGTACACCGTACTGACAGGCACGTTATCCCGCACAACCCAACCGCTGTGACGTACATAGTTCTTGGCGGCTTCGGCCGGGGCACTAGGACGTCCATCTTCTTCCACTTCCGTTATGATGTGCCGACCCTCAAGCTTCTTCGCTGCACCTCGTTGCCCGCGTGCCCTCTTCTGTCCAACGGAGGGTTGACTACCACTAGCCTCCTCCTCCTGGTTCCCCTCCACATCCCTTTCCACGTGCCCCTGCTGGTTCCCCTCCGCATCCCTCTCCACGTTCCCTTCCTCGTTCAAGTACTGGTTTGGATCCTCGTTCCCCTCTTCTTCATTCCAGTACTGGCTGCTTCCCTCCGCGATTGTATCGTACAATATCTGTTCCTCATCGCGGTCAGCCATCTGTTTGATACAAGAAACATCTGCTAAGTCACGAGACATTTATGTTTTAACAATCTAAGTCATGTATGCTAAGTGTAAATGTCGTACATTAGAACCCTACACAACCTTACGTGCTAAGTCTAATTACAAATCGTGATATAAGCTAAGTCTAGGTGACGTATATTATACAACCCTAGCTAGTAAATAATTATATACTAAGTCTAATTACAAATAAAATAATCTTATATTAAAACTCAAATAATATTACATGCTAATACTAAAATAGTCATGTATATGCTAAGTGTTTCGTGCGTATATGCTAAGTCTAATTAAGACTACAATAGTCAATTGCTACTTGTCGCACCAATTCCGTAGTCAATAATTACATACCAAGTCTAATTACAAATAAAGTAATATTATATTAAAACTCAAATAATATTACATGCTAAGACTAAAATAGTAATGTATGCTAAGTGTTTCGTGCGTATATGCTAAGTCTAATTAAGACTACAATAGTCAATTCCTAGGAGTCGCACCAATTCCGTAGTCAATAATGTCATACTAAGTCTAATTTGCAATAAAATAATCTTATATTAAAACTCAAATAATATTAGAACACTACACAATCTTATATGATAAGTCTAATTACAGGTCTAATAATCTTAATTAATTGCATTACAAATATAACAATCATTTATATTATTACGTCACTTGCCTGCTCCAATTCCTTCTAGGGCTAGCTCTTCCACTCAGGCTTGACGGACGACTCCGACAACACGTCTTTTCTGCAAGATAAAAAAATGTATTAGGATAAATGCGAAGTAACATATATATATATATATATATATATATATATATATACATGTATATATATATATATATTGCATTTCACGTTAACGTTCGTCCTCGTTCGTTCGCTCGTTCACGTTCCCTAGCTCGTTCACGTTCGTTCGATCGTTCTCGTTCTCGTTCACGTTGTCGCGGCAACGTACGTTGACGGGTTCGTTCTCGCTCTCGTTCGTTCGATCGTTCTCGTTCTCGTTCGTTAACGGCGGTGTGGCGGCATCGGGGCGGCGGTTGGCGCGGCGGCGTGGCGACGGCGGCGGCAGCGTGGCGTTGTGGGGCCGTGGCGGCGGCGGCGTGGCGTGGCGGCGGTGGCGTGGCGTGGCGTGGCGGCGGCGGCGTGGCGACGGCGGCGGCGGCGTGGCGTTGGCATGCGGCGGCGGCGTTGCGCGGCGTCGAAGGCGGTGGCGTCGAAGGCGACGGCGTCGAAGGCGACGGAGAGAGATCGAGATCGGAGAGATCGAGATGCATGAAGGGAGATGCGGCGGCTCTCACCCCAGAGATGCGGCGGCAGCGGAGGAGGCGGAGGCGGCGGCGAGGACGACGAGCTCGAGACGACGGCGAGATACGGCGGCGTCGGCGCGGGGATTTGCCCTAGGCAGTGGCGGCGGAGGAGAGAGGCCGAGAGAGATCGATCGGCCGAAAACTTTTAAGTGTTGGTGAAGAAGACGAGGGCGCACCGGGAATATATATACCCCTGGATCTTTACTCCCGGTTGTTCTCAACAACCGGGACTAAAGATATCTTTAGTCCCGGTTGTTGAGAACAACCGGGAGTAAAGAAAAAATCTTTACTCCCGGTTGTTGAGAACAACCGGGACTAAAGATATCTTGATATCTTTAGTCCCGGTTGTTGAGAACAACCGGGAGTAAAGAAAAGATCTTTAGTCCCGGTTGTTCTCAACAACCGGGAGTAAATATCTTTTCCCGCTATTTCGAAATTCTTTTTAAACCCGGTTAGGGTTAAGAACCGGGACTAAAGATTATAGCACTGCATATGATTTTCGCTTACATATGTGTTTATAAAATAGAAGTTAATGCATTAACATTATTTAAAGTACAAAGATTGATGACAATTACTTCGAAATATTATTTTTGTCTGTAATAAATTAAGTGGATAAATCGTAATAAGCAAATATATGACTTATAATTAATAAAAATTCCAATATATATATATATATATTCTTAGCATATATATGAATGATATTATTATATTGGTAAAAACTCTAATTAAGATATTAATGTACATACTGCATGATTTAAAATTAATAAAAATTGTAATCATCATATGTACTTAGCGTAGGAATTATATTAAATTAAATGCTAAAAACTCTAATTAACATATGTAAATGCCACATGCATGATTTAAACCTTTTAAAAATTCGAATAGTCATATATAAGTAGCATATGAAAGATAGTAAATTAAATTGTGAAAAACTCTAATATATGAATGATAGTTTTAAAAATATATTAAATTTAATACTTTTAAAAATTCTCCAGTCAATTATAATTAGCATATGAATGATAGTAAATTAAATGTTAAAAACTCTAATTAACATATGAAATTGCCACTTGCGTGATTTAAAACTTTTAAAAATCCTCTAGTCAATTATAATTAGCATATGAATGCTAGTAAATTAAATGTTAAAAACTCTAATTAACATACATATGAAATTGCCACTTGTGTGATTTAAAACTTTTAAAAATTGTAAGTATCACATATAACTAACATATACATGATTTAAACTTGTTGAAACCTCTAATAATCGTGCGTAATTAACATATGCCATACATCAATTGATTTATATGGATAATCAATACATCCAAAATAGTTTACATCGTGTACACAATAATTACGGCATTACATCGGCGGTGACGGTTGACCGCACGTACTTTCTCCTCACTATTGTTCCCTCCTTGTGATCGCTGCGTGAGTAAGGGGTGTCTTCATTTGATAGGAGGATGCTAGGGTCAATCGTCACCGTGAAAGGGGGTTGCCCATCCAACTGATCGTAATCCTCGTCAGTCTTGTCCTCAACTCCGACGATTTTTCTTTTGCCTGGGAGAACCACTTGACGCTTAGGCTCATCAGGCCCTCTGCCCTTCTTTCCTTTGCTAGACATGTCCTTCACGAAAAAGACTTGCGTTACATCATTGGCAAGGACAAAAGGTTCGTCCGAGTATCCAACCTTGTTAAGGTCAACAGTTGTCATCCCACTGTCATCAATCATTACGCCTCCACCAGTCAACCTAACCCATTGGCACCGGAACAGAGGAACCTTGAGAGGACCATAGTCAAGTTCCCATATGTCCTCGATGGCACCGTAATACGTGGCAGTTGTTCCATCGTGTCCCATGGCATCGACACGAACAGCGCTGTTTTGGTTCGTGCTCTTCATGTCTTGGGCTCTCGTGTAGAATGTGTACCCATTCATCTCATATCCCTGGAATGTCGCGATCGACCCAGACGGTCCCCTCGCCAGGAAGGCAAGTTGTTGGTTGATCGACTCGTTACCCATGAGATGTTGTCGTAGCCACGCGGGGAAAGTATCAATGTGATGCCGTGTAATCCATGCATCGGACTTACCGATGTTCCTGGCGCGAATTAGAGCCAAGTGCTCCTCGATGTAAGGAGCTACCAATGAAGAGTGTTGCAGAACAGTGAAATGGGCTTTACGGAATAAATTGTTGTCTACCGTCATTATTGCTTTCCTTCCGAGAGTTCCCTTTCCCCGTAGTCTCCCTTCATGGCGTGATTCAGGTACCCCGATTGGGCGAAGGTCTTCGATAAATTCTACGCAAAATTCGATGACCTCCTCTGTTCCATAACCCTTGGCGATGCTTGCCTCTGGACGAGCACGGTTACGAACATACTTCTTCAGAACGCCCATGTACCTCTCGAAAGGAAACATGTTGTGTAGGTACATAGGCCCGAGAATACGGATCTCTTTCACAAGGTGACAAAGCAGATGCGTCATTATATTGAAAAATGAAGGTGGAAATATCAACTCAAAACTGACGAGACATTGCACCACTTCATTCTGAAGGGCTTCTAATCTATCCGGATCGAAGACCTTCTGCGAAATTGCGTTCATGAATGCACATAGCTTTGTTATTGTTGCCCGGACATTGTCTGGAAGGATACCCCTTATTACAACTGGTAGCAGTTGTGTCATCAACACGTGACAGTCATGAGACTTTAGGTTTGTGAACTTCTTCTCCTTCGTGCTTATTATTCGCTTGATATTCGTGGAGTATCCAGACGGTACCTTTATGCTCTCCAAGCATTCAAACATACTTTCCTTCTCTGCCTTGCTAAGAGTGTAGCTGGCTGGACTCAAGTAATGGCTTCCTTTCTCCTTTGGTTCCGGGTGAAGGTCGCCGCGTTGTTCCATATGCTTCAGATCATTACGTGCTTCCAGTGTATCTTTCGACTTTCCGTATACACCTAGGAAGCCAAGAAGGTTTACGCAAAGGTTCTTAGTGAGGTGCATCACGTCGATTGCGTGGCGTACGTCCAAGAATTCCCAATATGGTAACTCCCAAAATATAGAGTTCTTTTTCCACATCGCCGCGTGACCATCTTCGCTCTCTATATGCTGGCTTCCAGGCCCCTTTCCGAACACTACTTTAAGATCTTTAACCATAGCAAACACTGTTTTCCCGCTGCGATGTTTAGGCTTCGTACGGTGGTCGGCCTTATGTTCGAAGTGCTTGCCTTTCTTCCGTACCGGGTGGTTTGCTGCAAGGAATCGACGATGACCCATGTATACAACCTTCCTACAGTGCTTAAGATACGTACTTTCTGTTTCATCCATACAGTGAGTGCAAGCCTTGTACCCCTTGTTGGACTGTCCGGATAGGTTGCTAAGTGCAGGCCAATCGTTGATGGTTACGAACAGCAGCGCTCGTAGGTTAAACTCCTCCTGTTTGTCCTCGTCCCACACGGGGACACCTTCCTTCTTCCACAACTGTTTAAGATCTTCGACCAGTGGTCTTAGGTACACGTCGATGTCGTTACCAGGTTGCTTGGGGCCTTGAATAATAATCGGCATCATTATGTACTTCCTCTTCATGCATAGCCAGGGGGGAGGTTGTAGATACACATCGTAACGGGCCAAGTGCTATGGCCGCTGCTCATCTCTCCAAAAGGATTCATGCCATCCGTACTCAAACCAAACCGTATATTTCGTGCGTCCTTTCCAAATTCTTTAAATTTTCTGTCGATGTTTCGCCACTGCGAACCATCAGCGGGGTGTCTCAGCATCCCGTCCTGTTGACGCTCTTCAGCGTGCCATCGCAACATTCTAGCATTCCCCTTGTTCCTGAACAAACGCCTTAGCCGTGGTATTATAGGGAAATACCACATCACCTTAGCAGGAATTCTCTTCTTTGTTAGCTGCCCGTCAACTTCTCCTGGATCGTCCCGTCTAATCTTGTATCGTAGTGCTTTGCAAACAGGGCATGCTTCTAGGTTCTCATACTCCTCACCGCGATATAGGATACAATCGTTCGGACATGCGTGAATCTTATGAACTTCCAGTCCTAACGGGCAGACTATCTTCTTAGCCTCGCACGTTGTCTCGGGCAATTTGTTTCCCCCCGGAAGAATGTTCTTGACGAGTTTCAATAAATCGCCAAATGCCTTGTCACTAACCCCATTTTTTGCCTTCCATTGCAACAACTCCAGAGTGGTATCCAACTTTTTGTGCCCCTGCTCGCAACCTGGGTACAACGAAGTTCTGTGGTCCTCCAACATCTTGTCCAATTTATGGGCCTCCTTTTCACTTTCGCAGTCTTCCCTGGCGTCCTGCAACATCTGACCAAGATCATCCGCAACGTCGTTACCATCAGCAGCTATTTCCTCCTCGCCCGTTTGATTTCCTTCAAATCCAACATACTGAGCAAAGTCCGGAATATTGTCGTCTTTCACTTCATCTTCTTCCATTTCAACACCTTGCTCTCCGTGGGATGTCCAACAATTATAGCTTGGCATGAACCCCGACTCAAACAAGTGGAAATGAATAGTCCTGGATGCAGAATACTCCTTCTGATTCTTACACTTATTGCATGGACAACAAATAAAACCCCTTTGCCTGTTAGCTTCGGCCACTCTCAAAAAATAGTGCACGCCGTCAATAAACTCTTTGGACCGCCGGTCAGCGTACATCCATTGCCGATCCATCTACATGAGTCAAAAAAACCGCACACAAATAATTATTCTTACAATAATGACAGTCATACAATAATTATAAGATATCTTTATTCATACAAAAATCATAAAATATTACACCAAATAATTCTTAAAAACTATTTGTAAAGTTTTAAACTAATTTTAATGTGTTTTACTTCTTTTAATTTTTATTTTAGTTTGTTTTCTATTATTTAATATTAACTTTCACTAGAGTTTTCCTTCTCAACTATTTTATAAAACCTTGTTTAGCAAATGAACTAAATTTCTATATATTCTTTCTTCCCCACACACATTTTCTCTCTCATCAACTTACAACTAAATTTTGGAGACAAAAAAAGTGTGCAAAACATAGGTGCAAATGTAGTATGACAAAAAAACATTGGAGGATGAAGTTGCAAACCTTTTAGGCACCTCCGATTTGTATGTAATCACCAAAATAAATTCAATAGAAATTTTGGCATGACCTCCCCTCTTTTTTGAAGAAATTTTGAAGCTTGCTCGGGCAGCTGGAGGAGGAAGAAGACATATATATAAGGGTGGGACTTTAGTCCCGGTTGGTAGCACCAACCGGGGCTAAAGATCACCGGGATCATTAGTCCCGGTTGGTAATACCAACCGGGACTAAAGTTAAGATCTTTAGTCTCGGTTAGTAGCACCAACCGGGGCTAAAGATCACCGGGATCTTTAGTCCCGGTTGGTAATACCAACCGAGACTAAAGTTAAGATCTTTAGTCCCGGTTGGTGCTACCAACCGGGACTAAAGATCCCGGGGGGCCTGACAGGTCCTGACAGCATTCGAACCGGGACTAAAGATGATCTTTAGTCCCGGTTGGTAACACAAACCGGGACTAAAGATCAAATATGCCCGTTACCCTTTTGAACCGGGACTAAAGATCATCTTTAGCCCCGGTTTTTATTGCATCCGGGACTATTGTGGAAATCGGCCGACCGACGAAAGATGGTTTCTCCACCAGTGTAAAGTTTAGTTTTAGACTATCCTTTTACAACTCTTTTCATTTTGAAAATGTGTTGTAGTTTGAACATTTCTAACTCTCTTATCTATATTAATATATGTCTAGCCTCACCTCTGACAAAAAAAAATGTAATCTAATTAGTACGTGTGCATGTTTTCTTTCTAAGGAGGGACCCGTTACGAGCCATCCGATGTTGTCCGCATATATCAGTGGTGGATGTATCGGGGCCAGGCGTGATTCCATTCCCAATAATTGAGAGTGTATTCTAATTTCTTAAGGGGAAGTCCCCCGTATATAATTTTTCCCAATTCTATATAAATTGTTGTGAAAAAATTATGAAAAATTCACAATATTGAATATTGTGATATTTATCTATCCACCAAAAATCAAGTTCAAATCTGACTTACACATCAAGAAAAAAAAGATAAATTCAGATAACAATACGTTACTATTCATATGCTGAATTTGTCTTTTTTTATATCTCGACGTGTGAGTTGAGTTTGTATATAAGATTTTATGAAGTTGTATAAATATGTTTGATGAGTGTTGTCATTTTTCCCTAGAATTTTTCATAATAGTTTGAATGGTTTTTAACTTTTAAGCAATCGATAGGACATCCCCTCAAGGATCAAAATAGTTTCCCCAATTTTTTTTTAACAATAGCTAGCTACTGCTTACGTATAAGCAGCAGGTTGCCAAATGCGTAGGATCGATCTACTGTAATCTTGTCGCAAATCATGTACAGATAATTTAGTTAGCTAGGTAACGTCGCCTTTAATCATCCTCCACACACACACACACACACACACACACACACACATATATATATATATATATATATATATATATATAGTAAATTTGTTTGGTGCTCCATGGTGCCCGGGCACCATTGTTGAAATTGAGTATATACCTAATTCAAATGAGTATGAAACTTTTTCAATTACTTAGATATTAACATTAGCTACTTTACTAACTAGTTCAAAGCAAGTTTGAACTGAATTTGAACTAAATAGAGTTGATGAGTTAGTTAGATAACCTTGCCGTTGATTATCATCATGTGAAAATATTCTCGTATAACTAGGAATAATATAGCCCGCGAAGATTAGGAGGCACTTTGTCTAAGTAGCATTTAAATATTTAATTTTAGTTGACTATTACTTAAAATATTATTTAATTATATTTTATGTATCTAATTGTGTAATACTCCCTCCGTTTCACAATGTAAGTCATTCTAGCATTTCCCACATTCATATCGATGTTAATAAATCTAGATAGATAAACATAAGTCATTCTAACATTTCTCATATTCATATTGATGGTAATGAATCTAGATATATATATCTATCTAGATTCATTAATATCAATATGAATATGGGAAATGCTATATATGTCTAGATTCATTACCATCAATATAAATATGAATATGAGAAATGTTAGAATGACTTACATTGTGAAACGGAGGAAGTAGGTGTGAAAATTTATAAGGGCTGAGCATATAAATCATATAATTTGTATACCTTGCAGTATAGGTTTAATATTACATTCTCGGCTTTGACCAGTTAGGAAGTCATAGGAGAGGAAATGATACGGGCAGTGTCTGTGCATAAAATGTTATGATAAACGGAAACGGCGACAGCCTCATAGCCATGGAGTATGTTCTCATGTTCAGAATTGCACAGACCCTGTGAAACTGTGGGGTGGGTGGCTTGTCGTGGCTGCTGGTTGGCGCCATGGTATGGCTAATAGGAACGCATGTGTGGCTTGAGATCTCTGATTGATTAATTATTTTTTTGGTGAAATATGTGTAGTGCAAAACTTCTTTTTATATATACCATATACAATAAAGATTGAAGTTATCATTTGTTCTATAAGAAATTAAGAGCATCTTTTTAAAAGTTCTAAAAATATTGTTTTAATTTTCATAAATTTTGTTGCCGCAAAATTTTTTATCTTTAATTTTAGGTTTTCTTATGAAATAATATTTAATTATATTTTACATATCTAACGGTATATTATAATGGGTGTTAAATTGTTGTTTTGTGGGGAATAATGTGTGAAATTGAAGGATTAAATATCACCTATAATCACCCAAAAAAAGGAATATCATCTATATTCTATATATAGAGGTCCCGTATGTTAAACATTATAGCATTCAAACAGGGTAAACACTGATCTGATTGCTCATGTTGTAGATGCTATATTTGATTGTTTGTCTTTTTTTATGCATCTGTATTGTTGAATATAACTTGTCTTTGTAAGTTCAGCGAAACCTACATCTCCTAATTTGGCACTATTCATTTAGGGCCCGTTTGTTTGGGCATTTGGTAGTAACAAATTCGTCGTTTACCATTAGCTATTTAACGTTTCTCAAACTGCTCAACGGCATGTTTTTTGACAAAACATTTTATATAGAAGTATATTTCAAAATAAATAAACCTATTTTTTTAAGTTTATAGTAATTAATATACGATTAATTATGTGCTAATGACTCATTCCATTTTCTGAGCCGCCGATATCTACAACTGTTTTAGTTTTGATGACAACATCGACTACCCGTCCATTAACAAATTATTTGCAGTGCATTCAGTACTGCAATAGCATTTGTAGAGCTGAGTAATTCACTGTTATCAGTGAATGCCCTTCCCTAGCAGGGAACGCCCACTTCCTCGGTTCCTCCCTTCGCAGGGGGCTATATATTCTCCCCCGAGCAGCCATGCAGCAGTCTTAATGACAGTTACTTCCTCCGTTTTATAATATAAGTTATTCTAGCATTTTTCATATTCATATTGATGTTAATGAATCTAGATAGACATCAATATAAATATGAAAAATGCTAGAATGAATTACATTGTGAAACAGAGAGAGTACCTGATTGTGATGTTAGGTACCAATATCTGACTGTGTGGAGTGCTGAAGATGTGCCGATGAGGTGCCGACGCCAGAATCGCTACGAGAAACGTGTGGTGTCGAGCGTCGAGGTGCCACTGAGATATGCCGAAATCGTCTGGTCCGGTGTCACGTACCGAGGTGTATATATATATATATATACACGTAACTAACTTGACATGCATGCATAAAAGATTATCTGGGAATCGGAACCGGTGTTGAACTTGGGCATTGGCTGCTTACCTACGGGACTGTAGGGGCGGAGAAGAGGTGTAATAATCTAACGGTTCAGAATATTGTACCCATCAATTTAAGTAAAAATTAATAGATAGATATCTTGATTTTTTTTCTCAGAATTTTTAAGATTTCATCTAATTTATTAGAGCGTCATGTGGTAGCTCAAGAGTGTTTTATGGAAGTTTAATGTACTTTTAGTGTATAACTAGGAAGGAAGCCCGACAGTTTTATGAAAACAATGCTAAAAAAAAGTCATATCTCACCATTTATAAACCGTGAAATAGATTGTAGACTTTAATATATTTAAGTAATAAGGTTTTCTCCTAGAATAAATAAAATCACTTTGCCTCCGGTTACATATAAATTTACTTGTTGTCATTTCAACCTATTATAACGGTTTAAAAGCCAAGTATCTATTCATAAATGAACTACATAATATACCAATAAAATAAGCTTAATACATCATTAATACATTAAAATATCCACTACACGTAATCTAATGATCAAAATAATGGGTCCATCAATTCAAGTGAAAATCAACGGTACACATATAGATTTAATCTAATGGTCTTAAATAATGGGTCCACCAATTTGAATGAAAATCGACAGTGAGATTAAATAGTGCCACATGGCGGTTTAGAAGCGTTTATAAGAACATCACGCGGCACCTTGGGAGTGTTTGTAGGAAGTTTAATAAACTTTTAGTATATAATAGATTTGAATGAAAATCAACGGTAGATTAAATAGTGCCACATAGCAGTTTAGAAGCGTTTATAGGAATGTCACGTGACGTATTGGGAGTGTTTGTAGGAAGTTTAATGTACTTTTAGTATATATAATAGATAGATAGATAGATAGATTGGCAGTGATCGACCTTGTGTAAGCTTGCAATAGAAATTTCTACATTTATTTTAGCGTTGAATTATACCATTAAACTATCTTAGTGTTCCATTGAATTGTTCTATCACTCGTTATGCTAGCTGACATCACTTAATTTGTATTCCCATTGACCAAATCCTGGATCCGTTCCTGGCATATATGCTATCTGTTGATTTTCCGCCGCACTAACTACCGTTTGAACCCCTTAGGTGTGACTGCACGAGTGATTTGACTGAGCCATGACTAAGCCAAGCATACGATAGTGAATTGAGACGTTCTAGTGGCTAGTACTAGTGTAATCTCCATGTATATATTCCTTGAAAACTCAAACTACTTTTTTTTAATAGAAAAAAGTACGAATTACTCTCCGAACTATCGCGATAGTTTGGAGAGTGGTAATTCCTACTTTTTCCTTTTTAATATATAACATTGTTAAATTATTTATATATGTTCAATCATTTATCTTATTCAAATTCTATTTACAAACATACAAAAGTTCAAATTCTTTTTACAAACGTACAAAAGTAAAAAAAAAACCTTTACTGATCAAATCAAGTCATAACGTTGAATTATACCATTAAACTATCTTAGGGTGTGTTTGAGAAAAAGGGGATTGAGGAGATTGAGAAGATACGCAAAACGAGGTGAGCCATTAGCTCATGATTAATTGAGTATTAATTATTTTAAATTTTAAAAATGGATTAATATGATTTTTTAAAGCAACTTTCCTATAGAAATTTTTGCAAAAAACGCACCGTTTAGTAGTTTGGGAAGCATGCGTGTGGAAAACGAGGTGCTTTCCCCCTCAATGTCCTCTAAACGAACGCTGCCTTAGTGTTCCATTGAATTGTTCTATCACTCAAGTTATGCTAGCTGACATCACTTAATTTTGTATTCCCATTGGCCAAATCCTAGATCCGTCCCTGTCATATATGCTATCTTTCTGCTGCACTAACTACCATTTGAACCTTACTCCCTTCGTTCCAAAAACAAGCCAACCTAGGAGGGGATGGGACATCCCCTCCTAGTACAATGAATCTAGATAGCCCTTTGTCCAGAGATTCGTTGTATGTAGGAGGGGTCGCATCCCCTCCTAGATTGACTTTTTTTTGGATGGGATAGGGAGTAGGTGTGATTGTGCGAGTGATTTGACTAAGCCGAGCATACGATAGTGAATTGAGATGTCTAGTGGCCAGTAATAGTGTAATCTCCATGTATATATTCCTTGAAAACTCAAACTACCTTTTTTTTAATAGGAAAATGTACGAATTACCCTTCCGAACTATCGCGATAGTTTAGGGGTGGTAATTCCTACATTTCCTTTTTAATATATAACATTATTAAATTTTTTATATATGTTCAATCATTTATCTTATTCAAATTATATTTACAAACTTACAATAGTTCAAATTCTTTTTACAAACGTACAAAAGTAAAAAAAAAACCTTTACTGATCAAATCAAGTCATAGCGTTGAATTATACCATTAAACTATCTTAGGCTCTGTTCGTTGCCCTGGGTTTCTAACCCCTCTCCCTCGTATTCCACGCGCAAGCTTTTCAAACTGCTAAACGGTGTTTTTTTTACAAAATGTTTCTATACGAAAATTGCTTAAAAAATCATATTAATCTATTTTTTAAAAAAATAGCTAATACTTAATTAATCACGCGCTAATGGACCGTTCCGTTTTCCGTGCGTGGGTGATGGGTTCCCAACACCCACCATCGAACACAGCCTTAGCGTTCCATTAAATTGTTCTATCACTCAAGTTATGCTAGCTGACATCACTTAATTTTGTATTCCCATTGGGCAAATCCTGGATCCGTCCCAGGCATACGATAGTGAATTGAGATGTCTTTCCGCCGCACTGACTATCGTTTGAACCTTACTCCCTCCGTCCCAAAAAAAGGCAAACCATAGGTTCTCGTGCCAACGTTTGACTGTCCGTCTTATATGAAATTTTTTTATAGTTAGTATTTTCATTGTTGTTAGATGATAAAACATGATTAATATTTTATGCGTGACTTATCTTTTTAATTTTTTTCATAATTCTTTCAAATAAGACGGATGGTCAAACGTTGAACACAGAAACCAGGGTTTGTCTTTTTTTGGGACGGAGGGAGTAGGTGTGACTGCGCGAGTGATTTGACTAAGCCGAGCATACGATAGTGAATTGAGATGTCTAGTGGCTAGTACTACTCTAATCTCCATGTATATATTCCTTGAAAACTCAAAGTACTTTTTTTAATAGGAAAAATTACGAATTACCCCCCGAACTATCGTGATAGTTCGGGGATAGTTGGGGGGTAATTCGTACTTTTCTTTTTTTAATATTAATATATAACATTGTTAATTTTTTTTACATATGTTCAATCATTTATCTTATTTAAATTCTTTTTACAAACATACAAAAGTTCAAATTCTTTTTACAAACGTACAAAAGTAAAAAAAAACCTTACTGATCAAATCAAGTCATAACAAAATAAATGATGTTTAAATTTTTTAAATACGATGAATGATGAAATATATCAAAAATGTGTCATGTACTAAAAATAAAGTATATTTTAAATAGGATATTATTTTTAAGATCCATTCAAACCAACATTTTCTTAAAAACATGTTCAATATTAAATATATTTAAAAGTAACTTTATACAACGTAGAAGTGTTGACCAAAAATTCGCTCTTGGCTGATAGTATCGGATCTGTGTTGGTGCGAACTAAGTCAACGAACACAACGGTCTGAGAGATCTGCTTAGCTCCAGTGTAGGTTGAAAATATTGATGAGATGCAGATATGCCAGTCAGTTTGATCCTGCAACTGACAAGATATGTAAATAACAGTTCAAAGAGCCGATCGGCTGACAAGCTGATGCAGTAATCCTAGTCGATGCCGATACCAGCCGATGTTTATCGGCTATATATCCAATGTATATTGTAATAATGATATTGTTTGACGGTATTTTGTACACACAAGAGTATCTGGGTAACTGTGTTGGCTTGAAAAGCAAAGCAAGCCAGTTATTCAGAAATTTATATATGGGCGAACCAAGCACGTGCACTTGGTGGCATGTATATATGCACTCGTTCAAGCTCAGCGAATGGCTATAGATGTTTGGCAAACCAACAAGAAGCAGACCTGTGTTCAATTAACTCTGGCCTGCATGCGCGTATTTACGTCCGTATATTTCAGTAATATGGACAAGGACAAGCATATGCACGATTAAGCCTCAATCAATCAGCAGCAAAACAATGAAATAGAAGCAAAACAATTATGTGTGCATATATAGTTCATGCATGCATGGGCAAACCATGCAAACCAAGATGCTATACAGGCTACGGGCTCATCGTGCATGCATGCGCTCGCTAGTGGCGGCCGTATATTGGTGGCGTACGTATACGAATACGTGGACTACTGGGCCTCCATCCATGCTAGGCCCAACCGTGCAGCAATCCAATGGATAGAAATCACGTGAAATATATCCATCCACCAGATGAGTCAAAGAGGCTTTATCTATTGCAGTGAAGATCGCAACAACTCAACGTGGATCGAGTCAGGGCAGCGCCATGGATTCCGCGCTGTTCGTTAGGGCTTCCCCTTACGCCTATATAAGGCCATCGACACCAGCAGCCGGAGGAGGCGGGGGCCGGGGGGCACAGATGCAGAACACAGCGGCAACGAAGAGTAGATCCATCTACCCATGAAGAGAATACACAGAGGCATCGGAAGAGCACACCAACGTGTGCGCCGGCGGCGGCTGCCGGCCGGTGGCAGCCAACATTCGAAGAAGGTTCGGGCAGCCACCCAAGAGACGGCGCCAATCCAGCCGGCACACCGGTGAGAAGGCGCTGCACACTGGCTTCATATGTAGTTTAGGGGATATCTGGTATGGCGGTTGAGATACACGAATTAGAGTAGTAGTAAAAGTGAACTTATTCCTTCATGGCGTGTTTACGGCCCAGTTCCTGGTTCAGTTGCTGAAAACGAGCACAGGCCTGCAGCCCGTTACACCGCCAGCCAAGCCAACAACAATTTTCGAGCTGGGCCTCCACTGCTGCCATGGTCACAGGACGTGCGGTTGCTAGCGGGCACACCTAATGAGCGGGTGATCGCTCGCGTCCGTCCCCCTACTCCCCCTCTCTCTCCCCTCTTTCTCCTCCCCTTCTTCTCTTATTACTATAGTAAACCATTTTTTTTTAAAAAAAAATAAAAAATTAGAAAAATTTATATATAGAAATACTATATATAAAAAATTTGAATTCAAATTCAAATTTGAATCGGGTATGTAAACTTTTGACTTATAAACTTTGGGTCTATAAACTTTAGGTGTATAAACTTTAGATGTATAGAAATACTATATATATAGAAAATATTTGAATTCAAATTCAAATTTGAATTGGGTATGTAAACTTTTGACTTATAAACTTTGGGTCTATAAACTTTAGATGTATAGAAATACTATATATATAGAAAATATTTGAATTCAAATTCAAATTTGAATCGGGTATGTAAACTTTTTACTTATAAACTTTGGATCTTTAAACTTTAGGTGTATAAACTTTAGATGTATAGAAATACTATATATATAAAATATTTGAATTCAAATTCAAATTTGAATCGGATATAATTCAAATTCAAACTTGAAGCGGGTATATAAACTTTTGACTTATAAACTTTAGGTCTATAAACTTTAGATGTATAGAAATACTATATATAAAAAATATTCGAATTCAAATTCAAATTTGAATCGGATATATAAACTTTTGACTTATAAACTTTTGGTCTCTAAAGTGAACTTTAGATGTGTAAACTTGAGGTGTATAAACTTTAGATGCATAAATTTACTAAAATAGAAAAATAATGTGGTACCAAAAAAAACCAGGTGGAGGGAGGGAGGGGGCACCCGATGGCTACCCCATTGGCTAGGCGATCGCCCATTAGAGGTTTCGGTTGCTAGCTGGCTAGCTCGGCCAACCAGCGTCAACACCGGGATCGGCCGGCCGCGTGTCTGACGGAAATGGCAAATTCAAAGTTTAAGCAGATTAAAATCAGCAACTATAGATAGCTAGAAGGAGCATGAACGCATGATTCATGCACAGCTGCTCGGTGCTTCAACTATACCTGACCTCACGAGTCACACCTGCACAGTACGTGCTACACCAACTGCTACTCAACGATCAGCATGTTCTATCCTTCTATCAGCATGACACATCTATCTCGACGATCTCGTAGACCAACTCATACGGAGATCACGCTTAAATGCTAAGCAATGTCGTCGCAGCTGCAGCTGGACACGGCTAGGCGACCAAGCACAAGCAGCAAATTAACAAGCGTTTCAACAAGCTGGAGATCATGAGGAGTCCGGAGCAGATGGCCGGCCACGCTGTGGCGCCGCGGCGAGACGCTGCGTTCCGCGCGACGACGCGGCGGACTGTGACGATTCTGCACGGAAGCTGCAGGGTGAGGAGGAGGAAGATGGCGGTGGTGCGGCTCGGCGACGGCAGCAGGAGGCCGCGGCGGTTTATGGGGGCGCTCCGGAGGCTGCGGCTGCGGTGGGTGGTGGCGGCGATGTACAGGCGGGCGCTGCGGCGGCTGCGCGCGTGCTACGCCAAGGCCATCAGGGACGTCCTCGAGGGCGCCGCGCTCGTCGGCGCCGTGCGCGCGGACGCCGGGGTTTGAATAGTGTTGCACTTTCATACATCTTCTTTAATTTGCATCAACCCTCCTGCATTAATCCTGCATGCATTCTGCGTGTCGAAAGAATGATTCTGTCTGTGCATGGCAAACGTGAACAAATTAAGCAAACAAATTTGACAACAATTAGGTTTACAACACACAAGTACAATAATTTGACAATAATCCTACTTTATTTATTAATGCATTCCTGCTGATACAGGAAGTACAATAATTAGGTTTACACTTTACAACACACAAGTACACAACCCAACCATCTGAAAAGATGGCCTTAATTACGTACTTTGACATAGGAAACGATGTCGCATACTCGCACGTCAATTTACTGCCAGATGACGGCGACGGGGCTCCTCACGGTGTGCTGGCCATCGCTCCAGAAGATCGATCCCCACCTGTACGTGTTCGGGCCGGCCGCCGATGCCGACATGGTGATCGAGTAGTTCAGTGTCTTGCGCTGCGCGGTGAACGCGAGCCTCATCGGCGACATGATCGCGGTGCCGGGTGGGGAGGCGATGTTCACGCTGTACACGGCGTCGGTGTTCGTCCCGACGTTGGTCACGCTGCGGCGCTGCGTGAGCCGGCCACCGAAATAAACTCGAACGAGAATGCCGGGTAGTTGAGGTCGCGCACGCGCCTCTGCGGCCGGGCCGAGTAGTCGGTCACCGAGCCGTCGTTCGTGAAGAGCGAGATCTGCCTGCGCGTGTAGCCGAGGCTGCAGAGGAAGGTGATGTAGTCGTCGGCGGTGGCGTCGTACACAAGGCCAGGGTCGAGAGCGCGGTTAATTGGGGTCGACATGGCCGGAGCCGAGCTCGAACGGCCCGGCCGGTTGGCCCGTGGACATGAACTTGATGGGTGTTGCCACCGTTGTCCACGTTGTAGGCTGTCGTCATCAGGGCCGACTTGATCGCCGCCGGGCTCCAGCTTGGTCGTGCCACCTTGAGCATGGCGGCGACGCCACGCCATGGACGTGCCATAGATGATGCTAAACTCGACGCGCCTGTCGTCGACTCTGATGGAGCTTGGCGGGTTTTCTCCCGACCATGCCGCGAGGATGTCGACACCGGGTGCTATCATATCCGGCTTGAGGATCTCAGCCGCGATGCGGTTTGGCCCACGGCTCGAGAAGGAAGCGACCCTCGGAGCAGATGGCGATTGGCTGATCATGGATTCATGGTGCCACGGAACTCGATTCTTGCAACCGGTCTCGTCGTCGACCGCAGGTAGGAATAGATCTCTCTGGCGTCAGTGTAAGAGACCGTCACTCCTGGGTGGATGTCAGCAAAGGGTTGGCAAGAATTCACCATAGACATCTCTACTTGAAATGATGGTACCAACGCCACCGGCTAAATTGACAGTGGCTTCTTGTGCGGGGGGAGTGGTAATATTTCTGCCATACTCACAGAGAACAATGTTACCTAAGCCTATGATGTCGCTGAGCTTAGAGTACTCGCACACATCAGAGCCAGCATCACCGCCATATACAAGTCGTGTCAATGAACCAGCCGTGTTATTGCCAGAATAGAGGGAAGTGCCAACATAGGTTCGGCCATTGCCAAGGACAACGTGTGCCGTGAACCGACGGTTTATAGTCGATGCTCCAACTGTCATCACCCATTTATAATACTACTAATTAGTTTCATCAAATTAATAATTGAATATATTTTCATAATAAATTTTTCTTGGGTTAAAAATGTTACTATATTTTTCTACAAACTTAGTCAAACTTAAAACAGTTTGACTTTGACTAAATTTAAAACGTCTTATAACCTAAAACGGAAAACGGAAGAAGTATATCGGTTTCAATTTTAGAAACCTACGACAAAGGTTTAAGGAGAAGAAGGACGTACTATATGCAGATCATGCATATTTTTGCCAACAACAAATGGAATAGGTTGTCCTCTCAGTATCTGTATATACACTTGCGTTACAAATAGTTCTATTATCTTCCAACAAACGGGAAAGTAATTTCATTCCTCGAGGGGATGTCTCTCGTTTCGTGCATGCCACCTAAATAGACATAAAAAAATTTAAAAAAATTAGCAATATAGATTGATATGAAATATATCACTCCACAAATATGTAAGTTTAAATTCAACTTCTACAAATTGTAACAAAAATAACAAATATCGCTGCGAATGTACGATAATTATGTTCAGCTTAATTTGTTGTTTTTGTTGCAACTTATAGAAGTTGAATTTAGTCATGCATGTTTGTGTAGTGATATATTTCATATTAATCTATGTTCTCAATTTTTTTTCAAATTTTTTTATAACTATTTAGATGACATGCAAATAACGATGGGATGTCCCCTTAACGAGTGGATTCTAATCCCTCGAGTGGATACCCCTCGTATACCTTTTTCTTCCAAATTCGATGCAAATAGTTGTGAAAAATTCTGAAAAAAATTGACAATATAGAGTATAATGATACCTACTAGTCCACCAAAATTCATGTTCAAATTCGATCTACACATCGAGAAATAAAAAAGACAAATTTAGATATAAACAGTACACTACTATTCATACACTGAATCTGTCTTTTTTATATCTCGACGTGTGAGTCGAGTTTGGACTTAAGATTTTGTGAAGTTGTATATATGTGTTGTATGAATGTTGTCAATTTTTTCCAGAATTTTTCATAACTGTTTAGATGGTTTTTGAGCAAACGAGAAAACATCCCCTCGAGGGATTAGAATAGTTTCCTGGATACTTCTGGGCGTTACTAGGAAGCCTGATCATGTTGCCCATCCCAAACCCGGCACGTCGAACCCCAACCACAGTTTGGGCCGTACTCCTCGGCCCGCGTGGAACTCTCCAACTTGGCACCACCGCACTTGACGTGGGGCTGTTTGGTTGGTGGCCTCAGTTTGCCACACCAAATCTTAGGCGTGCCACAATTTTCTAGGCTAGTGTTTGGTTGCGTGCCGCAGTTGAGTCAAGCCACACTTCATTAGCACATTGGCCCACGCGTCATACTCTCATTTACTAGCCAAAGTTTGCCATAGTTGTGGCTGTGTGGCTTGCCACAGTTATGGCAAATGGAGTTATGGCAAAGTTAGCCTCCATCCAAACAGCCCCGAGTGTTCGGTGGTGGTGTCTTGCCCTTGGCGATGAACATGGCGACGCGATCCATGAGCACGCCGGTCTCGGCGTGGGAGCTGAACTCCGGCAAGAGGTGGAAGCAGTGGTCCACGCCCTTGGACTCCACGAGCGTCGCCGCCCTGTGGCTGCCACTGTCACCCCACGCGGCGGCGTATCGGCGGCCGCGGCCGCGCAGGACGTCCTCCGTGGCCACGGACACCAGCGCGCGGCGGCACGGCAGCGACGCTATCGCCTCGGCGGAAGGGTCGATCCGGGGATCGTCGCCGTTGTTGGCCGCCGCGCCCGCCGTCACGTACGGCCAGAGGGCGTCGATCCTCTCCGGCAGCAGCATCGGCGGCGACCCGCGCGTGCGCCAGCAGGCGTCCGGCGTCTCGCACGGCAGCCGCTTGGTGCCCCAGAAGTATGGCTGCAGCAGTATCATGCCCTCGATGTCGATGTCGTCGTCGAACACCTCGCCGGCACGTACCGCCACGTTGTGCACGATGTTGGCGCCGACGCTCTCTCCGGCGAGGAACACGCACGAGCGGTCGGCGTAGTCGCCGACCCAGGTGTCGTCGGAGAGGCGGCGGCGGCGGGAAGCCGCCCACCGGAGCGCCGCCCACGCGTCGTCGTAAGCCGCGGGTACGGGGTGCGCCGGCGCGAGGCGGTAATCCACGGACACGACGACCGCCGCGGCGCGAGCGGAGAGCGACTCGGCGTAGTCGTGGAACATCCTGGCGGAGGCGCTCCCCGTGCAGAAGGCGCCGCCGTGGACGTAGACGACCAGGGGGAGCCTCCTCCCGTCGCCCGCGGCGGCGGCCACGGCCGCGTCGACGGGGAGGAACACGCGGACGGACACGCCGGTCTCGTCGTCGATGACGACGTCCTTCGTCACGACCCCGTTCGCGCTCCTCGTCTTGTCGTCGGACGCTGCCACGGTCTCGTGGCGCACCAAGACCCACCTGCGGCCGTCGTTGAACTCGACAAGGAACGGCCGGAGATCGACGGCGATGTTGCCGCGCGCCGGCGCCGGCGACGGCGAGCTCTTGCTTGTTCTCATGCTGCAACTGCTGGCTCGCTCTTGCACGACGATGGCTTGCATGGAATGCAAATTAAGCGGGGTTCTTATAGAGAGAGAGGTGCCGTGTTGGTGAAGTTCTCTAAACCCCTCGTGCCATTCCAAACCTAAGACACTAAACATAGTTTCCATAAACTCTAAATTATAAAAAAAACTAGTACTAAGATACTACTATTTCAATACAAACACAACTATTTCATACTTAAATTTAATAATACTTATCTCACATGATGTCTTGAATGTTGTGTAGAAACCATGTCTCATGCAAGACATAGTTTGCTTATCTTTTCTTATTTATATTCATTTGACACATCATTTTTTATTCTATATAACAACTTATCCTATCTTACTCTAAAGTTATCCCCCACTAACTTCTTAAGCTTAACTTGCAAAGATGCCACAACATCATCCACTAATTAACAAGATGTCACATCATCATCCACTAACAATCATCACATTTAAACATCATGCAAACATGCTATATCTTTATAGTTTTTATAATTTAAGAGCTTTTCAAATACAAACATGTTAAGTTATCATCCAATATAATTCACATAATATTTCAATGTAATGTATGTTTTATGATATCCTATATATTTATATAGTTCATCCTCACTTAGTTAGTGCTTAAATGATTAATCTATGGTCTAAATTATCTTTTTTCTTTTTCCCTCTAATTAAGTCATATCACATCAATTGTTTTTACCCTTTAGATGATTAATCTACGGTCCAAACTATCTCCCTACTTTTCTTTTTCCATAAAGTCATACCACCTTATATTTTACGTTTGAACCACCATTCTACATACTATTTAAATTAAAATTATCATAAACCACATTAATTTACTTAATCTGATGTTATCTAGCTATCTTACACGTTATTTTTTTATTGTTATCATACTAAATTCCCGCAGCAATGCGCGGGGTTTCACCTAGTTTAATGCATGGACACCATCCTAGTCATTGGGTTGGGAATGACCTCATAATTAATTTTTTAGAGACCTTAATTAATTGATTAATTCTCATAACACAACTAACTGATCGATCGATGCGCGTTCCCATTTCTCTCGATCTTGCAAGGATACGCGTTCCATTTGAAAAGACATATAAACATTCCTAGAAGGGAATATATAGATTCGCAGGAAGCCAGGAACAAATTTCTCATGAATTAATATAAAATTGTTGTTGATGAACTTATCTGGGAAAGGAACTGAAGGTGATTTATATATAAGCATTAAATGTTATGAAGTTTTTGCATAGGAAAAACAAAGAGGAGAGATGCCATACGTATTCAAAAACCAATACTGATCCACGTTTCCATGCTTAAAAAACATGTAGGCTTGATACCTTTCACATTCTCATGCACCAATATTGTTAGAGATAATCCATGAAATGCCATTGACAAGCATCTAAGTTCTAAAAATGCCATTGACAAGTGTGAGTTTCAAGAAATGCCATCGTATAAATGATTTTGTCTCAAAAATGCCATCGCTGTTAGGGTTCGTGCCGTTAAATACATTGTTCATCCTATAGGACTTAACGGCACGGAATGGACGGAACCCTAACGGCGATAACATTTTTAGGACAAAATCATTTGTACGATGGTATTTCTTGAAACTCATACTTGTCGATGGTATTTTTGGGACTTAGACGCTCGTCAAAAGCATTTCATAGATTATCTCATGTTGTTATGGCCGGTACATTTTCGTAGAAGGGCAGTTTGCTGGAGCAACCTTATCTCATGAATTAATTAATTCAAGCCATATAAAATAAAATCATTATCTATGAACCCACCGGGAGAAGGAGAGAGAACCTGGGACTGGGAGGAATGCGCGCGTGTTTGCTGAAGCGATGCCTATCGATATTGTATTATCAAGTTTTGCATCTGCAAAAAAAAGGAGGATAGGAGGACAGGGAAATCCAATTCACTGCTACAAAACCATTCTTGCAGATAACCCATCATTTTTACGAACAGGCTAAATGAAGATCTGCTTTAAAAAATACATAAGACTCCTCCGGTTAAGGTTGTCTTAAGGCTGCGTTCGGGAGGAGGGATCCCCGGCATGTAAAACGGAGCACGCATTATTACATGATTAATTAAGTATTAGCTATTTTAAAAAAAAATGGATTAATTTGATTTTTTTAAGCAACTTTCGTATAGAAACTTTTTGCAAAAAACGCACCGTTTAGCAGTTTGAAAAGTGTGCGGGCGAAAAACGAAGGAGATGGATTGGGAACTTGAAGAAAAGAACACAGCCTTAGTAGATTTGCTCATAAAAATAGACCTATTTTTTTCAGTTGGTGGTTTTGAGTCAATCCAGTCACACGAGTCCACCACGCACCGACAAGCTATTTTAAAATCAAAGGATGCTACCCTACCTCCGCTCATTTGTTCTTTTTCTCCTTTGCTCTCAACTCAATCTCTTCGTTCTTTTTATCAGTCTGATCCGTCGCCTTAATAAACATCTAAAGTATGTTTTTATTATACATTTATTGCTAAATTTATAGTTTTATGCTATATTTAGACTTAAACATGTTTTCTTTTGATAAATTTGATTGTACATGTTAGTATAAGATACCAATGTTTGGCAATGAGATAAACCCTTTTAATTAAATTTTAATTTATATTATGTATAATTTCACCATATCCGTGAAGTGATACCAATTTATTATATAAACCTGTTGTTGGTTTACATTTTTTAAATGATTTCTACCCTTTTTAAATGTGGATTTGAGCTTACATGCAAATCCAATTTTGTAAGGTTTCCAATGAACTAGCGGGGTGGCTCATACACATTGCGTGCAGTCTACTAGCATATATCATCGCATAGTTTTTCATATAATAGTGGTTATACTTTAGTGTTTGAAAAAAAGGTAGAAAGACTTTCGTATTTAATTGTGAAAGAAAAAAAATGAAAATGATAATAATTTTGAACTCTGACACGTCTGCTCCAGTGTGATCAAACGGTTTACATCTATATTCTGGTTAATTAGCATGGTAATTTCTGTGTCCATAAAGCAAACACAAACAATAGCTCAAAGATATAAAAATCTAAGGTATTTTGTTTCTCTCATTCCAACACTTTCAGACTAATATTGGAATTTTTTTTCACCATCTCTTGGGACATTCTTTCACCACCAAAGATGGGATTGTATATTCATGATAGTTCTCGTTCCAAATAATTAAGAAACATCTCTCGCTATCAACACTAACTTTTAAGATTACAAATACTCATCTTCATCTTTATTATTAGTTTAATTAGTTTAGGAAAGCTTCCAATATACATATAATTTTACTATTCCAAATTTCAGATATTTAATTGCTTGTACTCTGATATTTTACATGGACAATTACTGTATTTTTTTCAATTTCGAATTTTAGTGAAAACTTTATGTTACTTTTGGGATTTGTATTGTAATCAAATTGCTTATTTTATTAACTTTTTATTTGGAATTTTAATTAATCCATGTTGTTCGGTCGCTGTCCATGCCCCGATGAGTTGTTGTCCAGGTACGTATAGACGTTCGTAAGGCCACGGCATGAATTAACTACTAGCTATAGCCTATAGGGTTGTTCAATTATTGCAGTTGCTCTGTTACTAACAAATCTAAGCCGTCTGTTGTTTCAGGGTAGCATATATTGGCTACGCAGATCAACTTCCTTTTGGATAATAATCGAAAGGTTTTCCAGTCTATGCCATAGACAGCAACCATGCACGAAATTGTGCCTTTTGGCCATCATCAAGGGGGTTTAATTTTTTATTCAACGCTGCTATACATCCGACGGACGTGTACGACCAGCGTACGACTCAACGGCGAAATACACGGCGTAAACCCAATTGAATTAGCGATCGTTGCAGAAGTTACGGACGGCGGATGGCCAATGACGTAGTCGTACGCTGTTTGTACGCGTCGGTCGGACGTATAGCATTTTCGTGTTTTTTATTCCCTGTAGACTGCTTTTAGGTGGTGGGCTGACACATCATCCAAGCCCTATATATTCTGAAACCAAAATCTTCGAGCTATTGTAGATTATGTTGTTCTTATCTCATTGTCTGCCCAATTGGGTACAACTGATTGGATTCTTTCTTTGAAAAAAATGGAGCCAGGAGCTGTTTTTCCTCGTCCTCCTTAGAAACAACAAGGCCAGATGAATTTTGTGGCCGATAGTACTCGCATAGAAATTACATTTTGAAATTTGCAACGATTTCCACATTCATTATTACCGATCTAGATATGAATATTCCGTAGTAATTTTAGTACAAGTTTGAAATTCAAGTTTAAGCAAAAGTTATAGTGTGCTTGTGCAAGCAATATGATCCGTAGATATTACTATCGTGTGGTGTCAACCAAGCTATCGTCGCCATGATCAGGGATTCATGATGAAATTTGCATATTCAAAGGGAAACCTTATGTTTAAGGTAAGGGCAAGAGCTATACTGATCAATTAAGAAGGATGTAGAGTATGATAAAAGGCAGACCGTAAAAAGGGCAACTTAATTTTGGGGTTGAAGGTTTCGGCAGTCCAATATTTAATTATGACCAAGAATGTAATATTCTGAAACGCCTGAGTCGGGCGTGTTTATGTGTCTGATCCTTCCCCATTGATTCTTCATTGATGTGACTGCTATTAACACTTGTCAACATCTCACTCAAGCAAGCGTAATGTTTATATATAATATATATATTCACTCATGCGTAGGTTTTCAACCAAACAATAAAACATAGACATGCCTGGTCAGGCACAATGAAACACCAGCTTTTCTATTACACATGCATAGATTGTCAGTCAGGTCACCTACCAAACAAGCCCGTTAGCCCGTTGTCTGTCTGACACGTAAAATCAAACAAATTTCTTGGTTCGAACCAAAGACATAGAAAATGCATGTTTACTGACCCACTACATAAATCCATGTGTAATGGAGTCATGCTGGGGAACTCATAATTTCGGTTTGCAACCTCATTTAGTTCTGGGTTACATACCGGAACACCCAATCCAGTACTAAAGATGCTCATCTTTAGTCCTGATTGAAATAACCAAGAATAAAAATGGTAACAACAACCGGGACTAAAGATGGTAGCGCCTTGTGTTACCAACTGGGACTAAATGAGTTTATTTTCTTTGTTTTTTACCTCTTGCATATTGATTTTCCCAAATCAAGTTGCTCCCTACATCCCCCAATCACATATAAGATAACATCGTAGATCAAATACATCATAAATTCTAAAAAAAATACATCACAAATATATCACAGATAACATCATAGATTCACATCACAGATCAAACACATCACAAATTCTAAAAAAAAAAAATCCTCCGCCTACCGCACGGCTGCGCCGACGCCGTCGAGCCACCGTAGCTCCACCGCTGCGTGGCCTCTCCTCTCGCTGGATCTAACGGAGGGGAGGGCGAGGCCGCCGCCGCCGCTTCCGCCGCCCGGCTGCCATTGCCGCTTCTCGAGAAAGCGAGCAAGACAGAGAGAGGCAGCAGACAGAGAGAGCAAGCGAGCGTGGGAGAGAGATAATAAATAAAAGGTCGTGTGGGCAGATCGAGAGAGACGAGGCAAGAGAGGATAAGAAAGTGGGAGAGAGAAATTTAGTCTCGGTTGGTGATATCAACTGGATCTTTAGTCCCGGTTGGTGATACCAACTAGGAGTAAAGATCGTTTGGGGCCTGACACGGCCTAACAGCTATTGAACCGGGACTAAAAATGATGACTAAAGATCATAAAGTACCATTGGACTTTTGAACTGGGGCTAAAGATATTCTTTAGTCCCTGTTCCTATTTGAAAAGGCACTAATGTGATTTTTGTCATTCGGGCAAAGATCACTTCTCCTGATCGGTGATGTTGGCCCATGGGTCCCACCATCATATATTATTAAACTTAAACGTGGCCGTACATCAAATAAATCGATTGACGTTGGATATGCTCCATTGTACTATTGGGGGATGGGCTCTGAAGGACCCTCTGGGTCCATCGGCTCACCCAAACGGGCATTTATCATGCTCACTTTCTCTTTGTCAGAGGGGTTCCACCCCACCCCCGAAGGGATGTGGAGCCTTCAGGCCACCCCTAACCAAGCCAGGACCGTCTACCTCGTCTTTAGAGGAGCAAGTGGATCTGGACCCGGGGCTGTGGCCTTGGAGAGGTAGAGATAGGAAGATGAATGGGAGCATTGAATTTTCCCACCTATGTGGTCAAACTCTGGTTGCCCGCATTGCTTGCTGTAGTCGAGGCCGGTAATCTCAGTCTTATTATGGATGGTCCAGACCCAAGATTCCCAGGATTACTGTCGGCTTGCGAGCCGGCATGGGCTGCTCGGCGGCCCTCCAAGAAATCCCTCTATAGTACCCCTCTAGAGGGGCCCACCGGTCAGCCAGTAGGCCTAGAAATGCCTATATGCTGCCCATAGCCATAGGGCTATGGTTGTAATCTTCCATGTACTTAGCCCTCTATAAAATACAGTAACCGCCATGTTGAGGAAGGGGCAGATATTTGATTCTTTGGCAGACATATCTGTTGGACTTTGTTCCAATAGGTACTTTCATGACTCACGTACATCTAACCTTGCACAATCGTCCTTATCTCTTCATGCATTGACAAATTTGAGGACAATTTACTTCAGATTTATTTATTAATGCATACGTGCTGATTATACAGTAGCAGCCAAGCAGCAAGTGCTAGCGGTAGCAGGAACAACGATGACAACGCGTTTTTCCCGGGTTCATCCATACAGTACTACGTATGTTACGTTTACATCATGGCACCATCTGAGATGATGGCCTTCAATTACTATAAACGTACGATACAATGTCACAAGTGGTGATTTATTTCCAGGTGGCCACGACGGGGCTCCTCACCATGTGCTGGCCATCGCTCCAGACGATATCTCCCCACGCGTTGTATGGCGAGTTGCTTGACCCTGCCGACAAGGTGATCGCATAGTCAAGCGTCTTGCGCTGCGCGTTGAACGTGAGCCTCATTGGTGCCACCGTGAGCCTAGTGCCAGGCGGCGCGGTGATGGTCACGTCGTACACGGCGTTGGTGTTCGCCCCGACGTTGGTCACGGTGCGGCGTTGCGTTACCTGACCACCGGACCTCGCAAACACCATGGAGAATGCCGGGTAGTTCAGGTCCCCGATGGGCGGCCGACGTGAGCAGTAGGTCGTCGTGCTGTCCCTTGTGAAAATCGCTATCTGGTTTGGTGTGTAGCCAAGGCCGCAGAGGAAGGCGATGTAGTCGTCGGTGGTGGCGTTGTACACAAGGCCAGGGTCGAGAGCGTTGTTGGGGTCAACGTGACCAGAACCGAGCTCAAATGGCCCAGCCGCCCGCCCATTCACTGACGACATGATGGCGTTGCCGCCGTTGTCCACCTCATAAGCCGTGGTCATCATGGCCGATTTGATCGCCGTAGGGCTCCAGTCTGGTCGTGCCACCTTGAGCATAGCAGCGATGCCGCTCACGTGAGGGCACGCCATGGACGTGCCAGAGATGATGTTGAACTCGACACGCCTCGTGTCGATGCTGAGGGAGCTTGGCGAGTTTTCTCCTGTCCATGCGGCGAGGATGTCGACGCCAGGGGCGATTATGTCCGGCTTGAGTATCTCAGCCACAAAGCGGTTAGGTCCACGGCTCGAGAAGGCCGCGACCCTCGGAGCATATGGTGATTGGCTGATCATGGTGCCGCGAAATTCAATTCTTGCAACCGGGTTCGCCGCCGATTGCGTGTACGAATAGATTGCATTGGCGTCAGCGAAAGTCACTGTTGATGCCGGGATCAAGTCGGGTGAACTCAGGAAGAACTGACCATAGACATTTCTACTTGGAACGATGGCACCAACACCACCGGCTTGTTGGACAGCAGCTTCTTGTGCGGGGGCATAGCCGATCTCGCAAAGAACTATCTTGCCAATGACTATGTTGCGAGAGAGCTTCCCAGGTTCACACAATCTAGAGCCAGCATCACCACTGTATACTAGTGGTATCAAAGAAGCAGCTATGTTCCGACCTGAGTAGAGGGAGGTGCCGACATAAGTTTCGCCATTTCCGAGGATAATGTTTGCTGGGAACCGACGGTTTATGCTTGACGCACCAACCGTGACCATCCATGGTGCAAGGTTATTAGCAGTAGACATGTCAGGGCCGTCGTTCCCGGCGGCAGCAGAGACAAATATGCCTCTGCGGATGGCATTGAATGCACCAACGGACGTGGGTTCATTGTAGAGTTGTTCACTCCGACCACCCAGGGAAAGAGATATGACATTTACTCTATCTGCAATCGCCTCATCCATGCCCGCGAGGATGTCAGAATCATAACATCCTTTTGCCCAGCACACCTTGTAGATGGCAATATGCGCACGCACAGCCATGCCTTGGGCGGTGCCATTGGCATAGCCAAATAGGTTGGCGCCAGGGACCGCAGATCCTGCGGCAGTAGAAGCGGTGTGCGTGCCATGGCCTTCGGTGTCAAGTGGTGACTTTGACTCTTGCGTCTCATCGATGGGGTGGCCTAATGCAGCCTCGTACCCTCTACAGAAATACTTTGCACCGACGAGCTTGTTGTTGCAGTAGGCAGTCGCGTTGAAGGAAGGGGTTGAGATGCAGTGGCCACGGAAGGTGCTCGGCGGCGGAGGCAGTGATGGGTCAACGGTAAAGGACCTACGGTTCTTAGGATAAACACCAGTGTCTACCACTGCGATCACTGCACCAGTGCCACCATCGTTCGATGCCTGTACGAGGCCGTTGGACGGTGAGAGGCCGAGGAAGGAGGGAGACAGAGTGGTCTGCAACTCATTGCGCTTGTCGGGGAAGATGGCAAGGATGCTGGGATGGTGCACGATGTGTGTAGCCTGGTGCTTCGCTAGCTTCGCGGCAAAGCCTGTGGCCGCGTGGGAGTATGCATAGACAAGGCGTGGTGTTGGCTCGCTTAAGTGAGAAGGGAGGATCCCTTGGAGAAAGGAGGTGTAGTGTGCAATGGCGTGCTGGTCCATGCATTGCGAGGCATGAGTTGGAGGTGTCGCATGCACATGTGCAACATGTATGATGTAGGTGGATACATCATCTGTTGCATGCTCAACACCTACTGATGTTGCTAACACTAAGGCATGTAGCAAGCTAAAGACGACCAAGAGTGTCTTGCCCAGCCCCATGGAGACAAATGAGATGTCCGGATGGACCATAGAAATTTGTTTGAGATGCATGGTGTGTGTTGTGAATTGGTGAATCTTATGATAAAGGCATCAAGGGGTATATATACAAGCAAAATAGTACTATTCTAGCTACATAATGACTTTGAGAACACTTCATAGATAGATTAGATGGACTTTCATCTGTTTGTATTTTGTACTTCCTAACGAGGGAGGGAAAATTTTCAAACTTTGCATGTGCACTCTCCGTAATATAGATACTTGATCATTTTAGGTGGAAAAGTTTTTCAAAATTTTGCCTTTTGTTAGAGTCTTTAACCTATGATTCACACAGTCAATTGAATTTTTAGTCATCAACATATTGATAAGAATAAAATTAATCATATGAGTGAATGAATACTTAGCTATCAGTGGCGTAGCCAGGAATTTTTCCTTGGGTAGTCCTAGTTCACACATTCATGTCACATGGTAAAATTTTATTGCACCATAAAACTGATATACAAATACAAATTTAGTGAAAATACTATAGAAATAATGTCTTCCAAGATCCATAAGCGGCTTACTTAACAAGCAAGTTCAAAATGTGCAAATATTACAACATAGAGAGTTCAACAATCAACATAGATCTTACACATAAATAAAAAATTAAAAAGCCACTAATATAACAAATTATAAATCCTACAAACAATAGCAATTAGCATTTAGCACACATTCATTAATCTAACAATTTATAAATTGCATTCTCACTTTCTTAGTTATTCACACTTCACAGACTCATTAATTCTCTAATCACAATTCACAAATCTAGCCATTTAGGCAGCTATTTCTTACCAGGGCTGAGCCACGGAGGGGAGGGGACGGCGGCATGGCGCAGCGTCGGTGACTCGGCGCGGACGGCGGTGGCGGCGCCGGCGCGGACAGCAGGGAGCCGGCCAGCTGAGGACGGCACCGGGCGCCGGCGCGGAGTCGAGGTCTCGAGGAGGCTGGCGGCTAGCGGCGTCGGGCTCAGGGTCTCGGGCGAACTGGCGCTGCTGGGCGCTGGCTGGTGGCTGAGACGCTGAGGGAGGGGAATCCTCCAACCCTAGATGTTTCTGGGCTATTTGGGCCTAAATTTTTTTTTTGGGGGGGGGGGTGGGGGTCTCTGGGCCAGATTTTGGGGTAGTCCCGAGCCCACAGGGACTACCCCTAGCTACGCCCCTGACTTAGCTTTAATATTTTATTTGGATTAAATTTTAAGATATTATGAATGCAATTTGTCTATGAATTGAAGCATGGCACAATGAGTCTTAAAAAAGTAATTAGTCAAACTTGATATTTATAGAGGGAATTGCTAGTTTTCATGTGACTGAGATTTCTCTCAATCTCCGTCACCTCATCCATTTCCATTGGATTTCAATCCAATGGCCAGGGAACCAAGTTCCGGATGAGGAGGAGAAGGGAGAGAAAAGGGGTAACTCATCAATGATAGCGACAACGTTAACGATTTCGTGTTAGTGTGGGGCAGGGTTTAGAGTTTGGAGTAGGAGTTACGGGAGGAAGGGTTGGAAGAGCGGAGAGAGACCGGCTGGAGGGACGGTTTCCCATGACACGGTAAGCGACGAGGTAGCATCGGCGTTGTTGGTTTAGAGGAGGGAGCGGGAAGAGCCCAATTTGGCAAACCTTGCCAGCACTTGGTGGCGCCCAAAAATGCTAATGTGCATTGATCACGCAATCAGTTTCTATACGTACGGAATATGCATAAAAAAAGTGTATATATATATATACAAATTTTCATATGTATACATATAAATTTTGTTTGTATACATACAAACTTTGTAGTATACATATAAAGTTTTGTACGTGTATGTATATTTTTCATGTAATTTATATGCCACGCATAAAATTTTTACACACAATATTTTTAGATAAATATACAGATTTTATACGTATATACTTTGCATACATTCGTGCATGCAAAATTTATACATATGTATACAAAATATATACATATGAATATATACCTATAAGACCAACCGACCGTGCGGCTGCGCACGCACGGCTGGTCACATATCAGCGGCATTCGGTGGCGCAGCGCCAATGAGGTCGGGAGGGGGGATGAGGTGGGAGAGGCAACGTCGCGTGAGGAAACGAGCAGTCAAGCTCGCATGCATTGCAGGGTGGAAGGGGAAACAGATCAGGTAAAATATCCATGATGCATGAATCTTGACACGATATGAGCCATTCAAAAGTCACTGAAATCTCTTTGGTATTTTCGAGTGAGACCAGACACCCCGTTATAGTAAATCATTGTATGGCTGAAATAAATCTAAATATTACTTCATATTTTATATTTAATTTGGTCATGACCAAAAACTGAACTATATATATGACCAAATTAAATTCTATAAAGTTCCAAAAACAATTAAATACTCCTATAGAATTAATACTTCCAATCAAATAGTTCAGTCACTGGTAGAGAAATCATCTTTGGTCGGTCGACCCAAATCCACAATAGTCTCGGTTCCATTAAAAACCGGGACTAAAAATGATTTTTAGTCCCGGTTAATAAGAGGAAGATCTTTAGTCCCGGTTGTTGTTACCAACCGGGACTAAAAATCATCTTTAGTCCCGGTTGGAAACTTTAGTCCCGGTTGATTCCATGTCAGGCTGTGTTAGGGCCCTATGATCTTTAGGTTTTTAGTCCCGGTTGGTGTTACTAACCGGGAATAAAAATCAAAACACACTATATAATCTATAGTACCGATCCTCTTTTCCCGTCCACACAACAAACTCCTCCCTCTATCTCTTTTTTAACTCTAACTTCTTATCTCTTTCCTTATCTCTAACTCCCCTCCTCTCCTTCCTTTTTTCCTTCACCAAGTGCAAGCGGCCGGCGCGGAGGCGGTGACGCGGGGGACGGCGCGGAGGCGGCCTGCGCGGCGGCGGCGGCGGGCGGCCGGCGCGGCGGCGCCGGGGGCCGCGCGGAGGCGGCGGCTGCGGTGGGCGGCCGCTCGGCAGCGTCCGGCGCAGCGCCGGCTGGCCGGCGCGGAGGGGAGGAGGGGAGGCGGCAGTGGCCGCCGGCCGGATTTTTTTTTCTTTTTTTTTTTGAGATGTGAATCTGTGATGTATTTTTATGTGAGATGTGAATCTGTGATGAATTTTTTAGAACCCTGTGATGTAATTTTTTTTAAGAGTTTGTGATGTATTTGGAGAAGATTTGTTTGAGAATTTGGAGATGTTCTGTAATATGTGATGATTTGGATATGGGAGGGGATGGTGTGAAATCAATATTCAATATTAAAAACAGAAAAAAAAAAGAAAAAATATCTTTAGTCCCGGTTGGTGATGCTCCATCTTTAGTCCCGGTTGGTAACACCAACCGGGACTAAAAATTGATTTTTAGTCCCGGTTATTTGAACCGGGACTAAATATAGCGATCTTTTGTCCCGGATTCGTAGTCCCGGTTGGAAAACCGGGACTACAGGGGGTTACGAACCGGGACTAAAAAGCATTTCTCCACCAGTGAGTTTTTGGTCATATGACCAAATTAAATTCTATAAAGTTCCGAAAACAATTAAATACTCCTATAGAATTAATACTTCCAATCAAATGTGGAATTAACGGCAAGCATGTTGGGTTCTTATAGGAATCCACCACTCATTTCTGTTCTTCTATTGTGGTTTCAATATTTTTGTAACGCAGAATTGAGCTCTTATACATATCTAATTGCGTAACGCTTTCGATGATGCTTGCTATGCCGACTTTAACGAACATATTGTTCACTTGTTCAGCGTTTTCCATTCCTTAATGATTATTTAGGTTTGTAGAGCAACTAGCTGAATTAAATCCCTAGATGTTATTGAATTGTTGCTTTGTTGCTGATAAGTTATTAATTACGGACAAGCTAATACATCAATTGTTTTGGAGAGCTTTAGCTATGGACTATGGTGCCTATGCATGTATACTTTCTTTTAGATAAGAGAAGTCAGGGCTATATCCTTTGTGCTATAAACTGTAACTGTCTATAATTCTAACCAGAATTACGCAAAATTCGTATGAATGGCCTATAAGAGTGCTTTAGGTGGCGCACCAGAACATCGTTCGATTCAAGGGCATGTTCTAAAACCAGCTTTTCGATCTAGTTCTTGTAGATTGTGATGTTGATAGTTTCTAGATTATCACATCGTGGTCCGTTGGTACGATTGATCGGATTCTTCATGTCCTTCGAGAAAAAAATACCTTAGAAATAACGACGTCAAACGAAGTTTGTACTTCATTAAGGTACTTGATACGACACATTCTGAAATTTGCAATGACTTTCCCACTCGATGTCACCGTACTAGGTAAAATTGGGGACCAATCAATCCGTGCTAACTTAGGTACAAGTAGGGGTGTAATGGGCCTAACTTTTTAATCTATAAAATTCAAAGGGTTAATCTAAAAAGCGTGGTTTGAAATTTTAAACTTTCGAGGTAAAAGTATTTAAGGGATGAGTTGGTTTGTGAACATCCCATAAATTCTAACCCATTACCACCTCTAGGTACAAGTTTGAAATTGGAGTTTAAGCAAACCTAAGCATGTAGGGATACAAGCGGTCTACTCTGTCCTTTATCTGTGCAAATTAAATCCCATTTTTCGCGTGCGGCTGAAAATCTCAACCACACGTGAGAAACAAACGCACCCGAAGGGACGTACTCCGGATATGCACACCTAGCCTGGCATCCTGACCCATATAGACTCCGTTGGCCTATTTGAACTTCTTACAAGCGAGATGATGTTTATCTCGTTCTAGGTTCCAACCAAGCCGAATATTTGCAGGGGTGCAAAACAACTCGAGGGTGGCCTAGCCCATCCAATCGCTGCGGCGGCTGCCTGAGCGCATTGGCATCACATCCATCTCTATCTTCGACCGGTGCACCGGTCTAGCCGAGTGGTGGAGTGCCCACACCGCCCAGTAGCTCCACCTCGCTTGTCCCCACTGCACCACCCATTGACGGCGCACCGCTCGGCTGGCAGCTGCCCACCCTCACGGCCTCACCGACTCCGTCGACGAAAGGAAGACACGCTAGCTAACTCGCGCCCTTAGGCCTTACCTGTCCATCGTTGCTACCTTTTATTTTCTACTCCATCCTAAAATATAAGTGGGATAAAAATTGAACAGAGAGATGTTGCATGCATAGATAGATAAATATGATGTGTGCTGAGAACTTCTAACGTTTTACCACGTGTCCGGCGTCTGGAGGTAAGCATTTTCGGAAGGAAGTGAGGACCCCTCTGATGGGAAGAAAATTATACAGGACCTAAAGGGAAAGTTTGGCACTCTGCACTTGAGCTCATATAGAAGATGACTACATCAAGATTCGTGCGGACACATGACACTCCAGATGAAAAGTCTTTCTAGATGGGTATAATTTTCTTCCCCCGTATGATGGACCAGACATCTAAAGCCTGGCCCACCGGGCAGGGACTCCCCCCGTAGACGTGGGCACAACATCCGAGAACACTGGGTATAAAATATAGATGGCCAAAAGGTTTGCTCGTCATGGCCCAGCCCAGGCACGGCCCACCAGCCAACGGGCCGGCACGGCCCGATCGGCACTTCGTGCCGGGCCGCGCCGGCCCATGGGCTGCACCTCCCGCCCAGGCACGGCCCACCAGCTATCGGGCCGTGCCGGCCCGAAGGCACGGGTGGCCCATCGGGCCTTTTTTAAAATAAGTATATTTTCCGTCCCTTCTCTTTGGGTTGTTACATATGTATAGCTAAAATAAGTCTAATTTCCATCCCTCCTTTTTTGGGCTGACATATGTATAGCTAAATAAGTCTACTTTTCGTCCCACCTCTTTAGGCTAGCATATGTATAGATAAAATAAGTCTATTTTACATCCCTATTCTTTCGTCCATGGCATATAATATGTCTATTTTTACTCCCCTATTTTTTTTATATCGGGCCTGGCTGCCGGCCCATCGTGCCGTGCTGGCCTGGTCGTGCTGGGCCGGCCCAACGTGCCGGTGGAGGGGCCCAGACACGGCCGGTATTCAGGCCGGGCCGGCACGGGCCTGACCTCCGTCAGGCCATGCCGTGCTTGGGCCGGACCAAAATGCCGTGCCATGGGCCGGACCGTTGGGCCTCGGGCCTTTTGGCCATTATAAAAGGCTCCTCCCCGGAAAACGCTGCCCCGCCCTGCCCCCATTCCCAGATATAGAAAACCCACGCGACCGCCGCGAGCGCGAAGCAACAAAGGCGCGCGCGATAAGACGACGCGCTGAGGAGAGAGAGGAAGAGGAGGAGCGCCCTTCCCTTTCCCCTCCACCCGTTCGTCCGATCGGTCGCCCCGGATCGCGAGCCAGCTAGCCGATCGCCATCCTGCAGGTATGGTCGGATTCCTTGCGATCGCGGTGATTTTAGATTTTTCCTTTTCTTTTCTGCATGTCGCGTCGCCGCTGATCGGGGGCGGCTTTTTCTTGTTTTTGTTTTTGGGTGCGGGGGATAGAGGGATCGATTAATTCATCATCATTCATGAGCTGCTGCGTGTGGCCCAAATTGATGGCATTTTGAATTTCCTTAGCAGAGTATTAGTGCGTGTGTGTGATGCTTTTGCCTTTTGCTAAAATTGGGAGAATGCGGGGGATATGCCTCTGCCGTGTTCGGCGGAATTACCATTCGGTGTGAGCGATTGTGCTGTGGTGGTAGATTCGATCGTTTCCTTGGTAGCCGCGTGGGAGGTTTGCCTTGATTTGGTTAATTTTCAGGTGATTCGCTCCGATGCATGTGAGATGTAACTGATGCGAAAAATGTTTGGCCAATGCTCTTACGATGTTCAGAACCCGGCTTGGATTTGGAGCGATGGTGCATCGTATTCGCTTTGTGGATGAGTAATGGTGGAGCCTAAGAAATCCCGATGACGATGGGTGTGGTGTCAAGGGAGGTATTGCCTGCATGCGAGAGGCTTTGCTTCCTTTGCCCGTCATTGCGCACGAGGTCTCGGCATCCGGTCAAGCGATACAAGAAGTTGCTCTCAGAAATCTTCCCTAAGTCACAGGTGAAACCCGCTGTAGATGTTCATGGATAAATTAGGCTTTGTTCTGTATCCTACATTTGCACATTATGGATCATATTGTGTAGTTTGAGGTTTGCTTATTTCATCCTGATCGATTTGTTGGTTCCTTAGGTTCCTTCTGTATCATACTCCAACAGTAGTTGCTTATTTTAGTATCTCTCGTTGTAGTACAGATTGGTACTAATAACGCAATTACAAAAAGAAGAAAATCTATGTTCGGCAAGTTCTACTGTTGTATATCAGTATATGTGCACAGTTAAAAGTTAAAATACATCCCCATATAAACCTATCTGGGGAAGCGAGAGTAACACACCTATAAATGTTTTCTTTTTCTTTCTTTTTTTGGAAAAGGCTATAAATGTTGTCTTGTTCTTTTAGGATGAAGAACCCAATGACCGAAAGATCGGCAAATTGTGCGAATATATTTCGAGGAATCCTTTGCGTGTTCCAAAGGTGTGATTCTCTTTCTCATCTCTTTTATATATTATTTCACTGCCATGATTCATCTAATAATTTTAGAAAGTGAATTATTATCGAGTGCTTATTAATCATCAGAGGAAGCTGCAGGGCATGCCTCATTTTCTGTTCATATCTATATCCCTCCCAAAAGTCAATCAATTGTGCAACATGCTGACTTTCTTAGTTAAAACCAGTGGGTACTTTTCATACAGAACATTTGGGCATGCCTTTTTTCACATATCTAGCTTTATTCTGATGGTTTATGTTCAATCTGAAGCAAGGTATATCCTAATTTTCTTCTAGAAAAAAGATATATCCTACTTTAAATCTGTAAAAAAATCGTATTTTATAGAAAAACCAATGATGTATTATCAAAATTTAAGATTTTGGAGTTACTTCTTTCCCCTATTCATGAATTTGATCCTTTTGTCTTCATTGAAAATTGTTCTTGCACTTTGACAGATTACAGTTTATTTAGAGCAAAAATTCTACAAGGAATTGAGAGTTGAGCATTTTGGGTCAGTGAAAGTTGTCATGGCAATTTACCGAAAGGTGATATGTTCTTGTCAGGAGCAACTGTAAGTTATTTTTGCTTATAAACATAGTTACATACTTACATGTGCTCCCTTGAATATATTGCTGAAGGTTCCATAGGCAATGCGTTGGATTTCCGTAATATCCATCTCTTAACAATTTCATCATACTGCAATCTATTATATAATTAAAGGAATAGAAAAAGGAGCTTCCACGTTCGCTCTCATAGCCTAGAAATTCTCGTATTAATCGGAGAAAAAGAAAACAGAGTCCATATAGAAATACAATTTAGAAATAGCTGAAATTCGGAATTAAAAAATAAGGAATATTAGAAGAGGAGACTAGAGTCCATATAGAAATACACTTTAGAAATAGTTGAAATTCGGAATTAAAAAATAAGGAATATTAGAAGAGGAGTATAGAGTCCATATAGAAATACAATTAGGGAATAATAGAAATTCTGAATTAAAAATAAGGAATATTAGAAGTAGAGTATAGAGTCCACATAGAAATACAATTAGGAAATAACCAAAATTCGGAATTAAAAATAAGAAATATTATAAGTAGAGTATAGAGTCCATATAGAAATACAATTAAGAAAAAAAATAGAAATTTGGAATTAAAAAATAAGGAATATTAGAAGTAGAGTATAGAGTTCATATTGGAATTTAAAACCAACTAAAATTCGGAATAAAAAGGAGCCTCCACGTTCACTCTCATGGCCTAGAAATTCTCACATTAATAAGAGAAAAAGAAAAAGCAGAGTCCATATAGAAATACAATTTAGAAATAGCTGAAATTTAGAATTAAAAAATAAGGAATATTAGAAGAGGAGACTAGAGTAGTTATTACACATTAGTAGTTTTGAAAAGTTATTGCAAAATTTAAAAGAGTAAAGTACACGGCCGGTCCTTAAAGTTGGAGCGATGTGTCACTTAGGTCCATAATCTAGGAAAATCGTCATTTGGGTCCGTGATCTTGTTTAAGTGAATCATTTAGGTCCAAAGCGCCTTTGACCAGGTTGACTGGCTTACGTGGCCGTCCACGGTGACAGCATATTTGCATTTTAGCCCCCCGCATCTTGGCTCTCCCATATACGATCCAACCATTCTCCCCCAAATCCTCCTCGGCTCCTCCTGTGTGATTTCTAGGGTTAGCGATTGCAACGGCGATTGGGTGGCGGTGTAGATGTGGCGGCGGCCGCGAGGACGACAACGACGATGAGGAGGGAGGCGCGTACGGCGGCAACGGTAAGGGAGAACAAGCGTTCGTCGTCCTCATGGTGTCATCAGCGGCCGCGTCGGCCTCCACCTCCGCGACGGTGTCTAGCTCGGTCCCCGTGGGGCTGGCGGCTAAGAACCTGAAGTCGATGCACAAGGGCGCGCAGGACCTCAACCTGGCGTTCCCGCATCACCACGGCCGCGCCCTGCAGTCGCCGGAGTTCACAGCGTTCCCGAGCTTGGAGAGTAGCAACATGTGCAACCCCGGAGGCAACATGGCGGTGGCGAACGGCGTTGGTGGCAGGGGCAGCGTGGGTGCGTGTTCTCGGCGATGGAGTTGCTGAGGAGCATTGGCTGCTACGTTCCTCTGCCTCAGATGGGGCCGCTAGGGATGCCGGCGGAGTATGCAGCCGTGGGGTTCCATCTCGGCGAGTTCCGCATGCCGCCACCGCCACAGCAGGAGCAACAACAAGCTCAGACCGTGCTCGGTTTCTCCAAGGACACGCACAACGCGGGTGCAGGCGACGGCTCCGGGGTGTTCGGCGGGTGCAGCTAGTGGCTCATGCATGCACGCGTGGTGGTCAGCAACTGACAACATGTGGAGATAGAGAAATGAGATAGAGACAAGGGGGAGCCAAGATGGGAGGGGGGCTAAAATGCAAACATGCTGCCACCGTGGACGGCCACGTAAGCCAATCAATCCAGTCAAAGGCGCTTTGGACCTAAATGATTCACTTAAACAAGACCGCGGACCCGAATGACGATTTTCCTAGATCATGGACCTAAGTGACACCTCGTTCTAACTTTAAGGACCGGCCGTGTACTTTGCTCAATTTAAAATTATGTTGTCATTGTAATATATTTTAATAATATAATGAGAAAACATATATGTTAATATATGAGAGAAAATATGATGATGCTAGCCGCGCAATCTGCGCGGGCCACCATGCTAGTTAAATTATAATTTTATCAATGATAATTTTGTTTGCTTTAAATACTTAATTTCTGGTGTGGCAATTATATTCTCAATTATATATATATATGTATTAGTGTTTTTTTTGGGTGAAGTCATCTATTTGGGTGGACTTTCCTCTGGCAATCAGTGGAGTTTACAAGATGTATTTGTTGCATTTCTTTTGGTTATATTAGTGTGAATAATTGCTATAATGGATGGACCGCTGTTTTGCAGGCCTCTTTTCGCCAATAGCTTGCTAAACATCGTAGAAGCCCTATTGGAACAGAACAGACAGGATGACTTGCGGACAATAGCGTGTCGAACACTTTTTTACTTTGTAAACAACCAGGTATTTTAACATTCGGGTAGGCATCAATTTACAAGGTGAAATGGTCTTGACATTTACGTGTATCTTCCGATAAAACTCTCTTTTGAGAAAATTTTGAGTTCTGTTACATCTTCTCATTACAGGTTGACAGCACATACATGTTCAATTTAGAGAGCCAAATCCCTAAACTATGTCAACTGGCCCAAGAGATGGGTGAGAAGGAGAAGATATCCATTGTTCATGCAGCTGGCCTCCAAGCCCTTTCATCCATGGTACCTCTCCTGTTATGCCTTCCTTGTGTTGCTGTAGGTTCATGTTTATCTTGTTCTCTGCACGGCGCTTTTTTTACGTTGCCAACCAAACGGATGATTTGCTGATACCATCCTGAATCTTTTCAAAATGTTTCTTTCATTCGTATATCATACTAACATTCTGGCTCGTTTTTTAAGGGAATTCAGAATTCCATTAAATAGTACTTCCATTCTAAACCATCCATTTCAACCGAATTACATGTTGGACCATATATCGTTACCAAAGTGGCAATTTGGACCGAGTCTGAAGTTCATGTTTTCACTTTGTTTTAGTTTGGGCCAGCGGTCCACCCGATAAGTGAGAAAGAAATGGAGGCGGCACTTTGGTAACCCATAACGGTTTAACAAACCGTTGGGAGTGTGATTACCGCCATCTTATAATTTAGAAAATTACATGATTACCGCGAGGTATACTATCTTTTAAAAAACTGAAAATGTTACCACACATGATAACCGCGACAACCTAAGGATATCTTCAGGGCAAGTAAAACGAAATACATATTATTGTATGATTAGTTAAGTATTAACATAATTTTTATATAATTTTTTTTAAAAAAACATATCGTTTAGCCGTTTAAAAAGCGTGTATGTGGATATATATATATATATATATATATATATATATATATATATATATATATATATATATATATATATATATATATATATATATATATATAGATAGAGAGAGAGAGAGAGAGAGAGAGAGAGAGGTGGCTTGGGAAACTGAGAAGGTTGAGCTGGGAAAAGTCGGAAAACCGACGAAAAACGAGAGTTTTCCTAAGAATACACAGCCGGCAATCTCCCCCCTTTCGTTCCCATCGCCGGCGCCACCAAGGGAGGGAGTCAGAGCTTCAGAGGGGAGGCGGTGCTTGGTATGGAAGCGGAAGTCGTGCTCAAGGGCACCTTCTCGCTGTCAGGCAACCGCCACTTGCTCGCCGATGTAGCTCGAGCACGGAGATGGAGCTCAAGTATGAGGTGACACAAGCGTAGATGAGCTCGAGCACGGGGGACCGTTGCTCCATCTGACCCAATGCCGGGATGGCGGCTCGATTTGGAAGGGAGTAGGAGCAGATGGCGGCCGGCTGGCTGATGTGGAGGAGAGCAAGAGGGGGCAAGTGCCGGAGCCTGGGTCGCCCCCAAGATCGATCTCCTCGGCGACCAAATAGCTCACCGTCCACCTCCATGCCCATTGCTTGAGAGCTTCGCCCGCCGCTAACACAGTCCCCTCGCTCGAGCTCAACCTCCGTTTTCCCACTACCCCCAAGTATGGGCGCCGCCGCTGCCTGGGATGGGAGGACACCGGCCAGAGTTTTGGTGGGAGAGAGATGGAGAGGAAGAGGCAGTCAGAACTCCAGAGTGCAACGAAATGCAATTTCATCTAATCCCAGAGTGAAAACATTGTTGAAGCGCTCCAGAATGAAACTTTGGTAACTTTGGTAACGATAGGTGCCCGATGTGTAATTTTTCTCTCATTTTATCACCTCAACAAACATTGGACCTTGCACCATGCTGCCTAGGGATGGATTTATCTATATTCCCTCTCAACATTCCTGCAAAACCCCAAAAAGAATGTTCTTTCGTTTTCTGCTCTGCTACATATTCGTCGCTTGCTATTTTTACCGCAGAATTTTCATGCCTAATACCCACTGGTATGGATTGCAGGTGTGGTTTATGGGTGAGCATTCCCATATCTCTGCAGAGCTCGACAACGTAAGTGTGGTTTTTTCCATTAAGCTGGTGGCGATAAAAGAATCATACGAATATACGATTAGTTCAGCACAACCTTTTAATTTCAAAGAACTTTTAATTTGTTACCAATTTGAGTAACAAAAACAATTTATGAACCTTTAATCGTTCCATATTATAAATTAAAATAGATTATCTGAGCAAGAAACCGAATACCTTATGGCTTGCACATGCCTTCTTTACCTCCTAGTTTATCTTCCTTCAGACCTCGTAACACAATGCTTCTACTTATGTCAATTAATCGTTAACTCTACTGAGACCACATGACCTAAGGTCCACAGTGATGTAACCAGAATTATTGCCATTCTGCCAACCTACCTCTATTCTCAGACATCATAATTTGATTGCACAGGTTGTCTCTGCAGTTCTGGAAAACTACGAGAGCCCATATGCAAATTCTGATAATGATGCTGCCATTGAGGATAGAAGGACTCAGTGGGTGAGTGAAGTTCTCAAAGCTGAAGATCATGAACCTTCCGGTATTACCATTTTGACAAGGGTTCCTTCATGGAAAGCCATTAGAGCTCCCCGCGGTGAATTAAGCCTGACAACGTAAATAAGTTTAGTCATGGAATTTTTTTATTTTCATGTTATATTAAGCTTCTCTATGTCTTATCTCTTTTAAATCATTTTCCCAACACAGTGAAGAATCAGAAAGTCCAAATTTTTGGTCAGGGATTTGTCTGCACAACCTTGCTAGAATATCCAGGGAAGCAACAACAGTCCGACGAGTTCTGGAAGCTATATTTCGTTATTTTGATAACAACAATCTGTGGTCGCCTTCTAAAGGACTTGCATTGTGTGTCCTTTTGGATATGCAAATTGTGATAGAGAAATCTGGTATTCAGTGCTTCCTGAATCTTCTATTTTTTTTCCTTTCAGATGCATTCCTCTTATTTGCTGTAATAAGTTTTATACTTCTATGGTATTTAAATAATCTACATGAGCACTATTATCTTGAATAGTTGCTTATGCTGATAAGTGATAGATACATTATTGGCTGACAGGACAGAATTCACATATATTGTTATCCATGTTAGTCAAGCATCTTGAACACAAGAATGTATTGAAGCAGACAGATAAGATTCTGGACATTATTGAGGTCACAACACGCCTTGCCGAGCACTCCAAAGCTCAATCTTCTACTGCACTAATGGCTGCAATAAGTGATATGGTCAGGCATTTGAGTAAAAACATGCAGCTCTTGGTCAGTGATGTAGGTCCTGGGGATGGCATGGTTATGAATGACAGATATGGGAAAGCTACCGATGAATGTCTTGTTCAGTTGTCTAGAAAGGTCAGTTTTCCTGTGAATATGTTTTACCAGCATAAGTGCATTGCTTTATTTCCTTTTAGCTATGCATATAGCTGCACTCTACAGATCATTTTGCACCCACCATCCATGTAGGTGCTCCTTCAATTGATCTATATACTCTTCAGGTAGGCGATGCTGGGCCTATCCTTGATGCGTTGGCTGTTGTCCTGGAGAACATTTCAAGTACTACACCTGTTGCCCGGTCCACTATTGCTGCAACATATCGTACAGCTCAAATAATTGCATCATTGCCAAATCTGTTATACCAGAGCAAAGTAAGTTGATTTACAATATTTTTATTCCTTTCTTTTATGACTCTACAAATTGTTCAACAATATATACTACACCTTGTAGGCATTTCCTGAGGCGTTATTTCATCAATTGCTTTTGGCAATGGTCTATCCAGATTGTGAGACACATTTAGGGGCACATCGGATTTTCTCTGTTGTTCTTGTTCCTTCTTCTGTCTCTCCATGCTCATTTTCAGGCTCTTCACAAACAAGCAAGATTGGTATTAAAAGGACATTGTCTAGGACTACATCTGTTTTCTCATCTTCTGCTGCTCTGTTTGGGAAATTGAAAAGAGATGTGTTTTCATTTCGTGAAAATTCACGCCTGGATGGCACTAATCTAATCCCTATCAGTGAGAATTCAGACCAGATAAACGGGAATGATCCAAAACTATTCAAATCACAGACCATTCAAAGGATGTATAGTGCAAAAGATAGTTTTGTAACATCTTCATCAGAAATAAGTAATTTGAGTGGGACAACTCAGGAAACAGTAAGTGCTAGACTCTGATTTCTTGTAGCTAACATGGTTATTTATTAACTGTGCCTCTTTCTGGTGGAAAAAAGAATGTTTATTCATTTACACGCAGGATCCAGTCACCCTCATGCTGAGTGGTCGTCAGGCTATCCTTCTGCTTTCCTCCTTGTGGACTCAGGCACTTTCACCTGAAAATGTTCCACGAAATTATGAAGCAATTTCTCATACTTATTGCTTGATGCTACTGTTTTCTGAAGACAAGGTGAGAGAACCCATTGGCCCATTCCCTCTACTTCATATCTGTATTTTGCATTATCGTCTCTATTGCCCTCTTCCTCTATGTATAGATAGACCTTGATATTAGGGATTATGTAGTATTCACGTATTGACACCATTTGCAAAGCTCGACTTAATGAGCAATCAACTTAGCACAGGAAATGACAACATAAAGACATAAACGATCACATGATATAGTACCCTCCATGGAATGTTGGGTTATAATACATTGCCACTTGTCAATCAAATAGTAATTCATGGTAATAACATCTTTTCTCTTATTTCATAAGCTTTTGAATGGTTGCCAGATTATAGATCAAGAATGACCATGTTTCAGCACTTGCACAATTAAATGTTAATATAATACATAATATAATGTAATAATCATCCATATTTTTTTCTGATGTGAATATTTAATCTGAATGTAACTTTCCATATTAAATTTTGCTGATCAATTTTTATTTGATTTATTTTTATTGCATCTCTCTGTTACTTGGCTTAATTGCCACCCTATTGCAGAAATCATGTCTTGAAGTTCTTGTTGGCAGCTTTCAGCTTGCTTTTTCATTGCAAAGCATTTCATTACAAGCAGGTACACACCAGTATTTTATTCCCATCACAGTATTGGATCTTACTTCACAAAGCAACAATTACTTTTTTGTTCATTTGTTCTCTGTAGTGATTGTTCGGCTTACTCTATGACTCTTATCATAGATTCTCCATGCCATGCTACAAGCAATAGAAGTAATGTGCTGTTATGTAATTCCTTCAGAAGTTGTATATTCATAATGCATTCGATCAACATGTTTTTCAGGTTTTTTGCCACCATCACGCAGGCGTTCACTCTTTACTATGGCAACTTCTATGCTTGTGTTTTTCTCGAAAGCTTTTGGCATTCCATCTCTCATTCCTCTAGTGAAAGATTTGTTGACTACAAGCATAGTAAGTGAAATTATGCTTGCATAGTTCATTATGATGTGCATGGTGATCTAGTGAGCATTTTTACCATCAATAGATAGCCCTTGGAGAGATTATGTCTTCGCAAACAAATTTACATAAATTTGACTAACATAAATACATAATCAAACCATACAGATAAATGTCTACTCATTCGCAAACAACAATATGTAATTTCTTAATACAAATTCTTTTGGAGAATAATTGAAATTGTTGAGTGAATGGTTAGCATACTCTCCCTCAGTTAAAAGAATGAGACACAGTTACCCATGGCACATTTGCACCTAAGTTCTTGTGTACTAAAAGATGTTTTGCAGTCAATACCAGATCAATTCTAACCACTGTGATGCCATAAAAAAATCTACTTTTGTCAGTTGCAAATTAATCTCTAGAATGTAATGTTAAATATTGAACTGAGTTTTAAGTGGAGCCTTTGATGCTTAGAATATCTTTATACAAAGATGCACAACCCTCTTGCCTATTCTCAAAACATTGATGCCGTGAATATTTTATCATTTTTTCACATGCGTGTGGTTATCCATTTTATTTTAAGATGTCATATGTTGTGTTACTATCTGATAAGCAATGTGTTTGCCAGGTTGATCCATTTCTTCGTCTAGTTGAAGACTGCAAATTGCAGGTTGTTGAGTCTTGCTTGACAGTTTACGGTTCAAAAGACGACGATGATCTTGCTTTGAAATCTCTCTCAAACATCAACATCAATGATCAGTCAAAACAGGCATCAGTTTCTCTTATTCTCGATAGTTTGAAAGATTTATCGGAGGTAAATCACAAGAAGAGTCTGATGAACATTTGTCTTGATACCTTTTATTGCTGTGATTGCTAATTTCGCACTATTGGTGGTACCGCAGGCTGAATTGTCTACTATAAGAAAGCAATTGCTTGAGGAGTTCTCAGCAGATGATGCCTGTCCCCTGGGTTCTCACTCGAATGAATCTACTTCACAATCTCCTGCATATAATGCTAAGTTGCACCAAAAATCGTTGGAGGTGATCAACCTTGTTTACAAACACATGCCATCCTTTTATTCTTGTTTTCTTATATTACTGTGGTAATTATTATGCAGGTTATTCCTGTCGGCTTTATTTTTGAGGATGATACCCTAGTTGAACCAGCTAACAGCTTAGCAGAACCTCAATTGCAACAACCTTTGGACAATGGCCTTATTGATGTGAATCAGCTTCTTGAATCAGTATGTACTTATTTCCCGCTTGCTAGCTTTACTCTGCTTAAAATATGATTAATGAAATATGGAGGTACCCTTATTAATATAATCATTCAATCAATAACTATGAATATGGAATCTTACTCGATGGTAAAACTGAACATTTTCAAGATGTACTGATATATGCTAAAAAGAGGTTATAACTTCCGCAGGTTGTGGAAACATCTCGGCACGTTGGAAGACTATCAGTGTCAACAAACCTTGATTTGCCTTTTAAGGAGGTAGCAAACCGATGTGAAGCTCTTTTGATCGGAAAGCAGCAAAAGCTATCTGTCTGCATGAGCGTCCACCAAAAACAGGTTAGTGACCTTCAGAAAGATCACAGACAACTTGAGATGTCTACAGTTAAAAAGATGAAAATGGTACAGAACACTATTTGTGGAATGGGGCAGTTAGACTATGTTGAATGGTAAATCGGTGCATTTTGAAATCTCATGAAGTGAAGCAAGCAGCCAAGCACTCTTCCGTTGTAGGAGTATGTAATAAAGAAATAAGTTTTACTTTTGCGATGCTTGATATTTCAGCAGATCTAATAGGTAATTGTAATAAAGGTAAACTAAGGAAAAATATGCTTCTAGGCTTTCAATATATAACACAATCATACCTTTTTAGCTTGTTAGTTGTTATTGTGGGAACCTGAATTGCACACGATTCTCTCAAGGTCATAACATATTTGACTTTTCTTTGGTCTTTCTTCTTTTTTTGAGGTGAAAGTCTTTCTTCTCCAGTTTACACTCACAGATTCTTGGGACTTTGCAGGATGGTGAATCACCCATGGACAAGCTTGGGTCACCTCAGCAAATTTCTCCAACGGCTGGGTTTGTATCAACGAACGACGAGCAATGTCACTCTGATTTCTGTAAGCTGCCGGTCCTGAGTCCCTACGATAAATTCCTTGCGGGCTCTGGCTGCTAAGATGAATGTTACTTGGGGAATCGAAGAACACAGCCCGGCAAAAAGAATCGAAGAACACATTGTTGGCCCAATGTCTATCGACTAACAAAGAAAGGATACCTCAAAACCTTGGATATTCGGTGGTTTCTTGATTCATGCCTTCATGTATCCTTGTTATGCAAGATAAGATAATTGTTTGTATCTGGGCTCCCCGTTTTGTGTCACGTGTTGATTCGTACATGGCAGTAAGTTCATCTGCTCAATCGGGCAACCCTTCTTACTCATGAGAAGGAATATCAATTTTGGTGATTCTGTGGAAGGAATGAAATACTGTCAGCTCCAACAATGGCCTTCTTCGTCTGCAGGGTACAGCCTATGCATTCGCTGTTGTTGACACAAGACACTGTACAGGCTACAACGCGCAGCCAGCCATGGGGAATGCAGCAGAACGAGCCCAAATATTGATTTTGTTGTTGTTATTGTTGATAGGGTTTTTTTAGAAACAAATCATAATAATTGAGGTTTTATATTACGGATTCTTCAATACTTAAGGTTTTGTGAAACTTACTAGATTTAAGAAGTTACGGCAATTTCAAACAAAGCCTAAGTGGTTGTACACTTTTATGTCTAAATTGACTTTACTAAATTTCAGTAGTGCCAAATTTTGGCATTGTCCAATACTGTTTACGTCACAAAATATGACTATCCAGTACTGGATGTGACACATTCTAATACTACGAATCGAGACAGAAGTCATAGTATTAACATGTGTTTCATCTAGTACTCTCTATTTCATATTATAAGTCGTTTGATTTTTTTTCTTAGTCAAAGTTCTTTACGTATGACTACTAAGTTTATAGAAAAAATTAGCAACATTTATAACACCAAATTAGTTTTATTAAATTTAATATTAAATATATGTTGATAATATGTTTGTTTTGTATTGAAAATATTAGTATATTTTTCTATAAATGTGATCAAACCTAAAGAAAATTTTTTTCTTTAATGAAGAAAAAATCAAACGACTTGTAATATGAAACGGATAAAATACTAGATAACAACATTTTCGGATAGAGGAAGAATTTGATAAGGCTATGATGTGCAAGCTATTACCTTTATAAGTTTTTATGAGAAGAAGATTCTAAAATTACCAAATCTTAAGAGTCAACTTTTGACAATATTTAGATGGTTACATTTGCTAAATTTTAGCTTTAAAATGAACAGCCCCCTAAAATCAGGCGTTGGACAGGATAACATCGTGAGAAAGTTTGTTTCGTTTTCCGCGCACATGTTTCCCGAACTATTAAACAACGTGTGTTTTGCAAAAAAAAATTCTATATAAAATTTGCTTTAAAAATTTATAAATAATTTATAGTCAATTAATCATGCGCTGATGACTCACCTCGTTTTGCGTATTTTCCTCTCTTCTCAAACTCACCCCTAGGCCGTGTTTAGTTCACCCCCAACTACCTCTAACTTTCAACTTTCCATCACATCACATCATCACATCCAAAACTTTTATACACACGTAAACTTTCAACTTTTCCCAAACTTATAACTTTTTCAGGAACTAAACACAGCCCTATTACTAGAGGGCGCGTGTCAGCCAGATCAGCACTGCGACCGGAAACCAATCCTGACGCGCCACCCCGGCGAGCAGGTAGAGGTACACAGGGCGCTCCCGCGAGTCCGCCACCGCAACCACCTCGCCTCGCCCAGACGCTGACGACTTCACTCCACTCCACGCCCTCCTTCCCCCGATACTGCTCTCTTCCATTCCTTCCAAGGAATCCTCCCCACCATCTTCATCTCCACTCCCTCTCCTCTCTACTCCTCTACGCGGTCGAGCAATCAACCCGCCGCCGCCGCCGGAGGGGCCGCTCTCCGTCGAGGGCTCGCCATCTTATATATGGGCCGGCCGCCTCCGGCTGCGCTCCAGCTGATCGGCCGCCGGAAAGGTGCGGCGGGGTTTCGTTTCGCTCCCATTTGGATCATGCCACGCGGGCTCAGGGGCTCCTCCTCGTGTTCCTCCTAGATCTGGCTTGGAATCCATGGCGGTGCCCCGTTCGGCTGGGCTGGGTGCGGTGGGTGGGTGGTTGTGCGTCGTTCCCGTGCGGAAGGCCTCCTTTCTGTTTCCGCTTTAGAGCTGTGGGCATGAATAACTGTGCACTCTTTGCCTTTGTGCACACCTACCTTGACAAAATTCCTTTATGTTTTCCATCCACTTGCGAATTTGCGAAGAATTATATGCTTCTGTTAAAAACAATACTACTAGACTGAATTGGAGTACATTCTTGGGCGAAGTTTTCTAGGGGTGGTGTGAGAGTGGATGCTTTGGTTGTTTCACTTGCTACCGTGGTGGTAACGCTAACTAAATTCGTGGCTTTTGGGAGAGACGTTGTTTGGTTTATGAGCTGTGAGAATGGGGAAGCAGGCTGCTTGCTACATTTATGGTTGCAACTTTTTTTAGTAGTAGCATTTTTAGAATGGGAAAATCTCTGACCGTTTAAGGTTAGTTATATTAGCGAAAGTGGATTGCTTGTAGCTTTGTAATTTCTGGACATTGTCTACCTGTATTCTTGTTATCTAGTTGTGATGACCTATTTTTGTCTTCTTTCCTTTTTATTCTTCCCATGCTGCCAAATAGTCTATATCACTGTGTAGTGCATATTCTTGGTTCGCTGTTGGAATGTTTTTTCTTCAGTTAAATTTTAGTATTCCTAGAATAGGAAATGGCTGTTGCCAATTGCCACTATGTTCCAGCATTTACTTACTGCTGGAACTGTTTTCCATGGCTTGGATAAATTATCATCTGGATATATTACCTTGTACTGGTGACATTGCACAGAATCTGCAAGAAGATGAGTTCACATGGATTTTCTACAAAAGGCGGAGATGCAGGGTCAAAATTACCAAGTACAGTTACCACCCTAAATCCAAATGCAGCAGAATTTGTCCCTTCAACTTTTAGGTCGCCTTTTGGAAGTAGAACAGTTGCGGATGTAAGTAAACCAGATTTTAGGGGGCTCTCTGGTAAAACGAACCTTGGTAGGTCGGAATCATCAAAATCTAATAACTCGGATGATGAAACACACCAGTTTTGGCATAGACAGCTTCCTGATGATATTATTCCAGACTTCAGTGATATGGAAAAAGTTGAACAGCAACATGGAGAATTGTCATTTTCTGGATTGTCATTGAATGCACCCCCTTTCTTTGGCACAGCAGCCAGCAACTTGTCGAGAGAGCATCATGGGTTATTGTCTCAAGCAGGCAAGAATCTTGACCTGGGGCACAATGATTTGTATTATGATGAGAATTCAGGTTCAAACAGTGGGAAGCAAAATCATGCAGATAACCTATGTTATACTAATGGGAAGCTTGACCTCCTTTATGATCATGACCCACTTGAGTATTTAGCATCCCAGTTTCCTGGTTTTTCTGTGGAGAGCCTTGCTGAGTTGTACTGTGCTAATGGTTGCGACTTCGACCTTACTGTTGAAATTCTCACTCAGTTAGAGGTGATCTCCTAATCTAGTCCTTATAATTAAATATTAATATAAGGAAAATAAATCTGTAAAATATTCTTGTCTTGATAGCCAGTTGTGCACCCATCATTCGCAACATTGTGGTGTCCCGTATTAATTGCTTTGCTGGGATGCAGAGTTGGGTATTATAATGTAGTGTTCTATTACTTTGCTTTGACTGGTGCTAACAACTTGGACATCTTCACTAAGTGAGAATAATGACCAAAACTAGTATAATGTTCACTCAACTTCCGTTTGCTCATCTATTAGCTGCTGCATTAGGCTGTCAGTACAAAGCACAAACTGTATGTATGAATAATTCGTGCTATACTGCTATGCATTAGTATTAGAGCTTTGTGTTGCTATCTTATTGTTTTAGCCTCTTTTGACCTGTAGGCAGATCGTTTTGTTTTAAAGTTATTCTTTTTTCAAGTAAAAATTTTAAAACTTCTGCTTGGTACTTATAGATGGGACATTACATTTTCTGTGTAACAGTACAAAGTTGACCCTTAAAGCTAGAGCATATCTATATTTAACTGTACATATTTTTTGTCTTACATTTTTTAAAACCTTTTAGTGCATGTTGTGTTCTGGAGATTTTGTGGCATATATATGTAGGCTGGGATTTTCCCATTCTCTTAAAAAAAATGCAGTACTTGCACGCAAATCCGACCTTTTCTTTTGATTGCAGATGCAAGTTGATGCTAGCTCCTGTCAGAATCTGAATCTGGCCCCAAATACACCAAACATTGGCACAGGAAACTTCCCTGTACTACCTGGAACAGAAGACCTTAATTGTTTGTTTGAAGGCAATGTAGGTGCCCATGGAATTACAAACAGACACAACTCTTCAACAATGTCTAGGACTGGAGATTTTGTTTCAGCTATTCAAAGACTTGCATTGCAGGATGCTGGCCACATGAAGTTTAAAAATGAAAGTCCCAAGTATGCTAATGGTCTTTTGAGTATTGTTGCGCGGAAACAGTATGGCTGTGATACAAGGTCTTCCTTAGGAAACAAGTTCCTTAAGGCCAGTAGTAATGTTCACTCAGCCCCAGTCAGTCTAAAGACTGGTGATGCCATGGGTAATATTCTCATCCAGACATTTTGATTTCCGACCATGCTCCAGTTATGGATTGATAGCCTGCATTTATGCTACTGTCCAGCAAGCATGTGCTCAGAATCAAGGGGGGAAGCTGGTGATTTTGCCCGCATACGCAATACATGTTTTGAACAAGTAAGCACTCTTAAATTGCATGTTCATCTTGCACAATGTATTCATGGCATCATTTTGTTTACTTGCTTTGAGTTTTCTTGTGTTGACTACCTCCATTTATTGATCACTGTCCTTTGATCTAGTGGAATGTTTATTTTGGATGATTGGAATATTTTCTGGCAGGCCACGCAAGCTTATATGATGGGAAACAAAGCGTTAGCAAAGGAACTGAGCATGAAGGGACAGTTGTACAACCTGCAAATGAAGGCAGCTCATGAGACAGCTAGGGAAGCTATTTATCAGCAAAGGTGGATTAACTCCCTGATAACCAATTGACATGACCTTAACCTTTCATAAATAAAAGTATTTTTCAACCTGCCAACTTACTGACCACTAACAAAATACCAGGACCTGGACTGCACATTGTATTCATCTTTTCTCCTCTTGCATACAAGTATCTTTTCGCACTCTAAAGGCGCATCTAGTTTTTTTTAGCTTCCCCTGCTTCGTTGCAGGAACCCATTTTCATCTGAACAAGGCCAGGACCGTCTGATCGACTTGCATGGGCTTCAGGTGAGCGAAGCCATCCAGGTTGTGAAGGCTGAGCTTGCCCTCCTGATGGGTGCTACAAGGTCAGCTGGAGAAGGCACAGATCATGATCTGCATTGGAACAGGACACCACACCAAGGGCTCTCGCGAGGCAAGGTTGCCGGACGCCCTTGAACATTTCCTCCTGGATGAAGGCCTCCATCACACGCAGCCATAGCCTGGTCTGCTCCATGTTAACCTGTGCTAACATCGTCTTCTAGGTAAACAATCTGGGAGAAGAAAAGGAGGTTAGGGGGAAAAAAGAAGGTGAGCCCTAACCTGACAATGTAAAATATATCTATCTATACCTGTATGCACAATGCACGTATACTAATTAGCTACTCCAAGGGCCAGAGAAGAACGGCACGAAACATCATGTATGTTGTATTGTTTCTCGTTGTACATGTCGTATGTACATATCAGGTATAACTTGTTTTTAGTTAATTAACGTGGAGACTTACGGTAGTCCTCTCAACCAATGTTTATGTTCTTATTGGAATTGCCACATGTGTTGCGCATGAATTTGGGGTGGAGGTAAACTCATGATTTTCCCTTTTTCTCTGGTTAAGGTGATTATTTTTTGATGTTGAAATGGAGGTATTATATATAGGGATTGAGACTAAACTGAAATTATCTAGCTAAGAAGTTTCTTACTGAGGTTTGTGGTCATGTCAGGAATCTGGAGGGGACGGAAGTTTCCCATTAGAATCTCTCATCATTTTTACTGTCAAAATGTGCGTATTAGAGCATGCTCAATGTATAATGTCTACTTAAGCAATAAGGTGGGACCCGGTATTAGTTATGGTGTTTGCTACAATATATATGGCAAGAGAAGGCATTAGCCTGGGTCCTACTAGTTTCACTCAATTATATGGCATGTGAGAGAGAAGAGGAGAGAGAGAAGAGAAAGTATTGTTATTTTATTCTTATGACATTATGGGTAGCTTATCTTAAAGACTACTATATGGATTACTTTCACAATGTATAATGACCACTTTAGAGATTTAAGACCCTCTCCTATTGCTACATTGTGGCTGCCCGGTAGATGTCAGACCTAAAAAAGAAAGGGACAATTTACAGAAGTTAGTTAAACCGAGTGCAGTCTGCAGTGAGCTGGGCCTTACAAAGTGAAAGCTGGTCCCAACGAGAACGAGTGGGTTTGCGATCTCGATTGACCAGTGAAATTTGAGCCCAACGAGACGTCGACTAATTTTGCCACGCTTCATCCTCTCATCTTTTCGCTTATGCTTATCAGCTAAAATTTAAATTTTCAACCTTAAATATTTGATTTTAAGATTTCTTTTTCATCATAGTTTGTTTTTCGGCCTTTGCTTTTAAATCGTTAAGAACACGTATATAAAAGTTTTATTCACAAATTATTTTTTATTTGCAAATGTAACGTTACGCTTTTGCTTATTATCAACCAAATGATGGGTCTGTCAATGAATTTTGACAAATCCTAAACGAAATCCACACTCGAGACGATGAGAAATCCGATCGAAATTTATCGACATTCTGAACCCTACTACTCACAAGCCGTATGGCCACACACAGAGGTATTCCTATTTCCGCATGCTACGTTTGCCCAGGGTTATAATTCAATGAAATCCAAAAATGTGGACTTTTCGGATTTGGTTAAAAACAAAAACCTCTTCATTTTTTGGATCAAGTTTTATCGGTTTATCAATGGATTTCACGAAATCCGATGTTACCGTTCTTGAGTGGATTTAGATCCGCTATCTGAGGCTGATAAGCTAATTGGTGAAAATATTTTGACTTTTAGTTTATTTTTTAGTTTTACAATTACAGTTTCTTGTGAAGATCTACAGAGCTTGTGAGAGCTGAAGGGTGAAGGCTCCAGCTCCCCAAACAGCCCTCTCTCTCTCTCTCTCTCTCTCTCTCTCTCTGACTCTTGACTCTCTTTCGCTGTGCCTGTGAGCAACGCTGTTCTCCTCCCTCCGGCCTCCGGCCTCCGCTCTCCGCCTCGCCTCGCCGCCCGATCCGCGCGTGCCTTCTCCTCCTCCCCCTTCGTTGCGTGCTCGGCCTCCGCACCCACCCTCCGCTTCGATCAGCCGCAGCCCGACTCCCCCCTGCTTCCCCGCCTACTCCGCGCCGCCCGCCTTTGGCGCTCGCCGCCGCGGTCGCCCCCTTCCGCGGCTCGTCGCTGGGTTCTCGTCCAGCACGCGGGTGCCGGTTGCTTCTTCTTCTTCCTCCTCATCCGGTCGCCGCGTCACCAGGTTGGTGTCCCCGCATTGCCTGCTGCGCCGCGCGCGGTAGATAGATTGGGCACTGTCGAATGGGTTGATTTTTTTTTCGAGGATGAGCTGCTGCTATTGCAGTTTCTAGATCGGGAAGCTCTTAGAACTCGATTGCTTTTTGCTAATTATGTCACTAGAGCAGGAATTACTTTGACCTAATTCACCCCCCTAAACCCTAAACCTTTGGTGTACTTTCTAAGTTCTAAGGAACTAGGGAAGCGTAGTGTTAGCGGTTGCATGTGCTATTATTATCTGAGTTAGTAAAGCCAGATTTGTTTGATTTTGCGATTTATTTTTTAGTATGTGCTCAACACCACCATTGCAGTATCTGTAGAAATATTTTTTCATCATTGGCTCATGTCCTACTATCTGTAATTGCAGGGTTAGTGCATGGCAGTGACACCGCATCATCGGCTATATGAATTTGCTAAGACTGCCCTTATCAAGATTTTCGCATTCCCTTATGCCACGGTCTGTTATCTGCTCCCCTCTTTCCTGATCTTCGATTTTGTTCCAGATCAGCATGTTCCAGATCAGCGTGAATCTTAGAATCAGAAAACTGATGCTTCTCTTTGTTGATTGTGAAATACAATAGGTCTGTGACCTGTATTGTGATGGTGGGGTTGATACAGACAAGTGGGGCGATGCACAAATTGGTCACTACATAGGGATTGGTAGGATAATTCACACTAGCCTAAGCCTCTCCATGGTTACATTGTCTAGTCTGTCTTGTTAATTTGACGAACATACTACTTTCTACAATAGATGCCTCTGCATCAGGTGTCAATGATGCTCGTGAGCTGTGGGAGAGCAGAAAGAAACTTTTCACGTCTGAGTTCATCGAGTTAGATCCTTCTGCTGTACAACCTCCATCCCTCCTTTCATACTTGCAACTAAATACACTAACATTCTAGCATGAGTAGTTTATAGCTGACACTTTTAGTGGTTTATACAACAGGATGACTTTGAAGCTCAAATGCAAGAAAAGGGCATCCAAGCAGATATAGTTTGTTGTATGCAGCATTTGCAGGCAAGTTGTCTGTTCTCTGTTGCTGTAATATGGTGTTTACTTATGAGCTTTGCTAATCTTCACTGTTAATCTATATTGAAAGACAGTTATGTTTCGAGAGTGAGGAACATGCTCAAAAGCTTCTGAATAATGTATCATCTTTACTCAAACCTGGAGGCTATTTTGTTGGCATAATTCCTGATTCATCTACAATATGGTATGGGCAACTCATGAGAATTCTGTTTTTTTCTGTCTAGCGTTATAGACCAAGGTCTTCAAGGCTGCATACAGGCAATGGGTGCCTAATCTTGTAGCACATAAATAGCATAAGTAGTCCTTTATGCTGCATAAGTATTACAAGGGGCATAACACTTAAGTTTTTTAGAACCTTGTTTATGTCTTAATTTCTTTCTTCTTGCGATTTTTTAAAAAAAATAATATGATTTTAATGGAAAATCGCAAAAATATAGGTCGGTTAGGCGAAATCGCAAGTTTAGCACCCTGTCGAACAACCGTGGTTTGACAGGGGAACAACCGTGGTTCGACAGGGGAACCTATCGAACAACTGTAGTAGTTTGACAGGATAGTTGGTCCAAGAAAAAAAAAATAAGTACTTGCTACAGTATCCGGTAGGAACATATCGAACATGCAAAGTTCGATAGGGGACATATCGAGCAGGCAATGTTCGATAGGGGCGCGGCTACAGTGCTACAGTGTTTTTTTCTTTTTTTTAAAAAAATATTTTATCACATGTCGAACTGTCCCAGTTCGATAGGTACCCTGTCGAACTACGGTTGTTTGATAGGTACTCTATCGAACCACAGATGTTCGACAGGTTGCTAAACTTGCGATTTCGTCTAATTGGCATATATTTTTGCGATTTTCCATTAAAATTGTATTATTTCCAAAAAAAAAATCTCTTCTTGCATTATAGATTATATAAGAAATAGCCAATGGCATAAATTTTGCAGTTGCTAAGATAGAAGGCTAGAATTATTACCAAGAAGAATAAGATCGATACCTCAATTGAGTTAGCCGTAACTGTTGGATGTTTCTAACTTATATGATATTTCTAAATTGTAGGACAAAATATCAAAAGAATGTCGAGGCTTCACATAATAAGGGTCTGAAGACTGTTCCAAATAGCATTCGCTCAGAGAACTATGTCATCACCTTTGAAGTTGAGGAAGAAAAGTATGACTCGAGCTTGTGTATTTTAAATATATATAAAAATTCAGGTTTGTTATGGTGAGGGATCATATGCAATATGGTGCAGGTTTCCTTTCTTTGGAAAAAAGTACCAACTCAAATTTGCAAATGAATCAATGTTCGAGAATCACTGCCTGGTCCACTTTCCCAGCTTTATGAGGTAATATTTTCCTTATTAGTCTTCCAACAATTGTTGTACAGCCTTATTTCGTAAGGTATCACATTGTTAGATTATGTTGAAACAGATTAGCAAGGGAGGCAGGACTTGAATATGTAGAGATCCAGAATTTAACCGAGTTTTACGATGATAACAGGTGCCAATATCCTATTGCAAGTTCTATATTATTGTCTTTGCATCATTTTGTTGTTTATTTAGAGTAACCATTCTTCGGTTTTTTTATTTGCGATGCTTAGGTTACCCTGTTTAAAGCTGATAGTTACTTTTTTGTGTGTGTGTTCTCACCGACTCCAGAACTCAGTTTGCTCCATTGCTTGGTGGTTATGGTTCCAGTTTGGTGGATCCGCGTGGAAAGCTTGTCGCTCGTTCGTTTGATATTTTAGGTGATGTAGCCTTTTCCCTTCAGGATTCACTGAAGGTCCCAGTTTACTCATTGCCTGATATAATTTCTGCAGGCTTGTATTCAACTTTTGTTTTCCAGAAGCCTGACCCAGATGCAATGCCACCAATTGTAACACCCGAATTGCATGATCCTGAGAATGATCAAGAAGAGGTCTGCTCTGCATTTAGCAGGTGTTGATATTTACTATCACATTTTACTGATATTTTTTTGTTAACTGTGAGTGAAATATCAGGAATGGCTCTGGACGCAGCAGGCATCAATGGACGATGGAAGGGTCTCACGTACTGATATACTTCCTCCTGCGGATAATGAGAAAGGCATCCTTGGTCCTGGACCTGCAGATATGAGGCTTTAAGTTCACTGAACAACTGGATATAGGCTCACTGCTGGAGTTGGAGCAACGATGCTCCTGCAAAGCTGCAATTGGTGGTTTATGGATGCATACATATGCATGATGCTCACGTAGTTTCTAAATTTATTTAGGCTCTACCTGTAAAAAGAAAACCTTTCAGTTATTCTTGAGAAGATAGAATTAGCACCAATGTCATATGTCACGGTAGAAGATATTGATAGAGTAGTTCACTAATTTTGTAGTGGATCCTTTAAATATTACTCCCTTTGTCCTATAATATAGCAACCTAATACTAGATGAGACATTGAAATGTTACAATGAATCTAGATAACCTCCTGTCCAGATTCGGTGTATCATGAAATGTCCAATCCGGTATTAGATTATTATATTATGGGATGGAGGGAGTACATCATTACCCGTTTACGACTGACTCAGTACCGACTGTCTTTTCTTTTGCATGATGTGGTAACAAACCATCGCGAATCACTTCCGTCTCACACGTCTACGCTGCATTTCTTTCCCCCTCATGAACTCTCGTATCCATTCCATATGCATGTGCCGAGAGAAAGGGAGAAAAGAAAAGATAAAAAGAGCGGTGTCTAGAACGCGACGACGAACTCGATGCAAAGCAAAAGTTTTTTTGTTGGGCATCACTCGTGCCTGCCGCGATGCGCTTCCGGACAGGCGACATCTGCCTGCGGTTTTGTGCCGTGCCGCGCGCTTTCGCGACCGGGTGTGGACCAGGAGGGCACGCAGACGCAGGCAGGATGGACCGAATCGCGCGTGCAAAGCGGGGGACGCGGTTGATCGAGTTGGTGTTGGAAGGTTGGTGGTGGTGTTGCCGCTGGCCACTGCAGCACTGCTGGATGATTGTTGATCGCCCACGGCGGCCGGGGACGGAGGCACACGGACCGGGACCGGTGGCCCGCTCTCACCTGCACGGCACCACGACTGCCTTCCTTCCCCGCTCAGGAGAGCACCAAACCTCAAAAAATAAAATTTTCACCTGCTTCAAGAGTAGTACCAATATTTGTTTTTATATACTCCCTCTGTTCCATAAAAACCAACCTAGAACTAGATATGACATATCTTATTGCAACAAATCTAGACATACTAGAATATGTCATATCCAGTTCTAGATTTACTTTTTTAAATGAAAAACAGCACAGGTGTACCTTTTCATTGAATAGAGTAGGAGAAAATACAACCCCTAAAGGTAAACCGCTTGAAACACTGGCCAAGCTAGAAAAGGTAAAACTGAAATTCATATTTTTATAGAGTTTGTTTGAATTGTTGATAACTGGATAACAGTCCTGATTTGGAGTTTGGACGGGCACAAACACAAATCGCTACTCACCGTCTCACCGAGTTCACAGTTCCGGGAAACTGTTACTCCGAGACCCACTTCGCCGCGAAGTAACCGGACCCTTATCCTATGGATATAGTTGGGGCCCCCTTCCCCGGCCCACCACCGCACGCAACGCATCGGACCACTTGACTTCGCGCAGCGGCAGCGGCAAACCGCTTCCCGGAAAAGAAAAAATAAAAAAGAAAAAAAAGAGAAGAGCCGCGTCTCCCTCCCACCGAAATCCCTCCTCCTCCTCCTCCTCGTCCCCCATTCGCCGCAGGGCTCGGCTCCACACGAACGCGACGCGGCGGCCGCCACCGATTCCATCCGGAGGAAGGAGCCGCGCCGCCTCCTTCCTATATCCCTCCTCCTCTCCCGTCCTAAACCCTAGCCGCGACCGCGAGTTCGGGGTCCTAATCCGGATCGACTCCGCCTCCCCGAGTCGCTCGGACGCGTTCTTCTTCCGGGTAATCTTAATCTCCTACTATTCCGCGTTTGAGCCTTTACGCTCTCTTTCTTTTTCTTGTGTGTGCGTGATTTGGCGGTGATTCTCGAGGTAATTCGTTGCTTCCGCACGTTGGTTTTCTCGGTCGATTTATTATCTTGTGGTTTTTTTTGGGGGGTTGATTTGGTGTAGGGGTTCAATGATCCATTATTACTACTTGTGCTGTATGTAGGGCTGGGAAAATTAGGGTTTGTTTTCCCGTTTGTAACGGCTAATTATTATCTCGGTGAAAAATCGACGGCCTCGCTGTAATATTAAGGCTCGAAATCTATCTGTGTGGTACCAGGTTTGACTTTGTGCTGCCCAAGATTGCATCTCCAGCGGAAGAATCAGAGGGATTAAATTAACGCTGTCTGGCTGCGCCATTAATAACCTTGGGTGGTGGTGGTGGTGGTGGTGGTGGTGGTGCTCCACTGGAGTGGAGGCTGTGAGCAAGCTAGTGGAGTGGGGGCGTTTCTTAGGCAGGTGCTATGGCGACAGCAACAATGGCAACCGCAGCTGGCGCGGCTGCGCTTCTGTACTACACGCTGAACCGCCGGCTTCAGGTGGAGAAGCTGAATCAGGAAGGCGATTGCGGCAATGAAAGAGATGCCGCGACGAGGGGGGCCCTCAGTACCACCAGCAGGAGCAGGGTGTCAAGGAGGGATGTTCGTGCCCCTGCCACATGGCTGGAGACAATTTCCACTCTGTCGGAGACACTGCGGTTCACATACTCAGAGACCCTTGGGAAGTGGCCCATCGGTGACCTCGCTTTTGGGATTAGCTTCCTCCTCAAGAGGCAGGTTGGTAACCATTCCTTTGTTGCTAATAAACATGCATCTTTGTAATTTGTACTACTTAATAATTGTAAGCTAATAGGGTCTGCTTCCATGATTTATCTTGCAAATATTGTAGTGATTATAATATGGTGCAGTGTGCATTTATATTAGCTTTGTTAGCATAATGGGGCTCTTCAATTTTGTTAAACTAAAAGTAAAATAATTTTGGAAACACTTTATCCTAGCCTATAAATTGATTTGACGATCTGAACAGCTCGCAGATCATTTACCTCATATTATTCAATCTGTATTATTGGCTTTTTGTCTTGAACATCTGATATAAGTAAAGGGAGAAGGTGCTCCATACAACCCTGCAAAATTTTACCCCTCTCCGGAACAACAATTTCTGGTAGAAGTACATGAAGGATTTTTGTAGTATGGATAAAAAAAAATTATGGTATCATTGAAAGAAGCCCTTTATGTATATATCATTTCATGGGAACATATCCTGTACACAAGCCTTCTCGTGTAAACACTGTGCCCACCAACTAACAAATTTTATAAAAAAATCTAGAAAAAAATGTACAAGTACTTCCAATAGTATTACACTTATATGCAAAGTCTTAACCTCAAATCAATATATTTTAGCCGTGACAGAAAAGATAAAAACTCTTGACAGTTTTGAGAGTATAAATCTGTTAGAAATTTGTCTCTTTTTTTTTGCTCACTATATATAATGAATTTGAAAATGAGACTTTACAGATAGATGTAATACTACTAAAAGTACATATACATTTTTTTTTTTGAATTTTTGGTGACATGTTTTAGTATATATGAGAAGACTTGTGTGCATAGGATATGTTCCCTCATTTCACTCCATTAAATTTACCCCCATTCCTTTTGTATGTTACCATCCACAATGCTGCCCATCCTAAATACATACAACTGAAAGCATATTTTTTACAGCATAAAACTAATCTGTAGTGCACACCGGCACACACACACTTCAGCAGAGTTTCTGATCCACTGGTTGTGACATGTGTTCCAGGGGAATGTACCTGTAGCAAGCATATATGCTGGAGATGATAGTGTGGAGCTCAATGGAGCTCCAGTAATTGCTGACTTAAAGCATCATTTAAATTTGTTGACACTATGTTGGCATTTCTCCAAGAAGCCGTTCCCGTTGTTTTTGGAGGCGACTGGCTACTCTTCGGAGGATGTTCTTATGCAAGAGCCTAAAGCAGGAGTGAGTGAATTTTACCTGTGTTTCTTTAGGGGTATCTCTTCTCTTGCTGATTCTGCATTCCTGTAATATTTCACAAGGAAAAAAGTGCCTACTTTGCATTGATCTGGTGTTTTTCTTGGGATCCTTGCAGATTTTGAAGCCAGCTTTCACCATTATACTTGATAGAGACAAGCAATGTATACTTCTATTAATTAGGGGAACCCACAGCATCAGGGACACACTAACAGCAGCCACTGGTGCTGTGGTTCCATTCCACCATACTATTGTACAGGAAGGTGGTGTTAGCGATTTAGTTTTAGGGTACGCGCACTTTGGGATGGTTGCAGCAGCTAGATGGATTGCAAAGCTTGCAGCCCCTTGTCTTGCTCAGGCATTGCATACTCATCCAGATTATAAAATAAAGGTACAGCGCTTTGCACTGTTTTTGTGCTCTCCTACCCACTGTTGTAATAGTGCTGAACGTCGTATCAGCACAACCATTTAGAGACGGATGCACTTATTCTGTATTGTGTTCATGGTAAATTTGTATAGATTGTTGGACATTCACTTGGTGGTGGTACAGCAGCTCTGTTGACATATGTCCTGAGGGAACAGCAGGAGTTTGCATCTACTACTTGTGTCTCCTTTGCTCCAGGTATGTGTGCTATGATGTTTTTCTGAGAGTTATCTTGCTGCACACTGAACAATGAAAATTGAAAATACTGCTTTGTCACTTTTCCTTATTCCACTGGCCATCTCCTTTGTTAACATAAACCTGCATCTCATGCAGTAAACATTATAGGATAACGGACTAGATATCTCTTTGACGAATAAGTTCTTTTTTCTTTGGGTATTTGAAACGTGCATCTTAATATTTTGGGGCAGAAAAGTAAACATGTTTTTTTCCTCACGTTTGAGTACAATGGTTCCAATCCTTATCTTTTTAGATCAACTTATGGTGTAGATAGTGATTTAATGATCTTAAGATTGAAACTGCTATTGTTTGGAGCTATCATAAACATAATTGTTGTCTACCTAGAATCTCATATAAACTTAACTCTTCTTCCCCAATTCTCATTGGAAGCTTACTTTTGATTCTCCTAGAAGTTAGGCCTGTCGAATCTAATAGAGCCATGTGCATATTTGCATCTTAAGAACATGGAGTTTTTTCCACTGCAAACTCCGAACAAAATGTTGATGGACTACCATATCTCCAATACAGAAGTTGCAATATTGGGATTGATTTATTGTTTTGTTGATGCTCTATTTTGCAGCTGCTTGTATGACATGGGATCTGGCAGAATCAGGAGTGCATTTTATCACTACAGTCATCAATGGAGCTGATCTGGTGCCAACCTTTTCAGCTGCATCAGTAGACGATCTTCGTTCAGAGGTTTTTTTTGCATTCTATTGATTTATTCTCTGCAGTGGAACATAGTATTACAGCTAGTCTTATCAGCTTATCAACTGTCAACAGGATTGTTGTAATTGATATGAGTTCTTATTCTTGTTGAAGTAGATATAAGATATAATAGTCATAGTTAAGTTGCATAAAAAATATCTTTTTTTTTCATGTCTGTAGGGATGTTTGTATATCGTCATAGCTCACAATAATGCCATTTTTGTAATAAAATAACTCCTGCTTTTTTCAAAATATAAAATAGAAGTTATTGCATACAGGTTACTGCATCTGCCTGGTTAAACGATCTGCGCCACCAAATAGAGCAAACCAGAATTCTGAGCACTTTCTATCGATCTGCGTCAGCCTTGGGATCAAGACTTCCTTCAATAGCAAATGCCAAAGCAAGAGTAGCTGGTGCTGGTGCTATCCTAAGACCTGTATCTACCGGGACACAGGTTGCCTCCATAGCTTTGTTCTCGCTAAGTTCAAATACATTTATGTTATCCTTGACTAATAATGTTGGCTATGTATCCTTATGGTCAGGTTGTAATGAGGAGAGCTCGTAGTGTAGCACAAGCAGCTTGGACAAGACCAGCACTTCAGCTATCCTCATGGACATGTATTGGCCCAAGGAGGCGAACTAATACTGTATCCACTTCAACAGTAACATCAGAAGAAATAAGAGCAACAACAAATGATGGCTCTGAGTCCACTTCTCTGTTGACTGAAACCACAGAGATAGTTAAAACTGAAACCATGCAGTTTGCTTCATCAGAAGAGGTTCAGAGTTCGAGTGAGGTGTCAGATGCTGTTGGAATGATGGATGAGAAGGTAGATAGTGACGGTGAGGACATCATTGATCACCATGTGGATGAGGACAGGATGACTGACGTAGAGCTGTGGCAGCAACTTGAAAATGAGTTGTACCGAAGGAGTGAAGATGACGAAATAGTGGAGGATATGACTGAAAGTGCTATTACTGAAGAGGTGGGTGGCACAGCTGAAGATGTGCTCAGTGAGACCAATGACAAGGAGGTACATAGATTTTATCCTCCAGGAAAAATCATGCATATATTAACTTCCACCATAGAGGAAACAGTCAGTGCCGAAGAGTCGAGCGTGCCTCATGAAGATGACACGACCGGTGATTCGGACACCAGAATAGGCATCTTCTTGACCCCAAGGTCATTATATGGCAAACTGAGGCTTTCAAAAATGATGATTAACGATCATTACATGCCTATATATAGAAGAAATATTGAGCAGTTGATCGCTGAGCTTGAGAAGGATTCGTCATTCCCAGTCAGTGATTGTCTTGACAGTGAAGTTCCCTAGTTTGACACATACATATATGTAGTTCCAGCTGTTGTAAACGCTGATGCAATAGAATGATAGTTTCGTTAAGTGTATCTAACATCCTCTGGAATAATTACAGAATTCTCAGGTCCCTAATCACAAGGCACCACAAACGTTGCCCTATTTCTTACAAACTCAAGGACCATTTCTGTTACGCAAAGAAATTTCTACCTTTTTTTCGTTTAGAGGATGTGAAATTATTTAAGGGATTAGCTATACAACTTTGAACGGAAAATTTCCCTAAAATCTATTAAATGTAATTATAGTATAATTATGTTGTAATTATATTAACTTAGATATAATTACAAATGTAATTCAAGTGCAAGTCGTATGTAACTTCCAAGTGTAAGTAGCATACAATTTTAGTTTTTCCCGTGCCCATACAATCTTAGTCGTATGTAACTTTAAGTGTATCGTAGGCACGGATCTGCAGCACAAAATCTGTCAACATCCCATTTGCAGAACAGATTATTTCACGCAAACTTGCAATGTTGACTAAAAACATCAGCTAAAGAATAGAAATGGACTAAAACATCAGCTAAAGAAAAGAAATGGCCGCATTTCTGCTGAGAAATTTATGTACTTCCTCTGTTTCATATTATAAGACTTTTTAGTATTGTCCACATTCATATATATGTTAATGAATCTCGACATATATATATATATATATATTAATTGGTGCTATATGGAGTATGGGCTCCAAGATTCAAATTGAGTATATACCCAATTTGAATGAGTATGAAATTTTTTTAAATGTTTAGATATGAACATTAACTTCTTTACTAATAAGTTCAAACAAGTTTGAACTGAGTTTGAACCTTTTTTTTTTGTTAGATTTTGGTTCTAGATATATAACATTCAAACATATAATTCGTTAGGTATGTAATAATGAATTGTGAAATAAAGTTGAGTTTAAGTTGTTTTCTTGTTAGGTATATGTATGAATCAAATTCATATACCTAGGTATATACTCACAATTTGAAAATTTTTAAAAATTTGAGAGAATTTGTGTGTTTTATACCTTGGAGCCCGGGCACCATGGAGTTCCATATGGGTATCCTATGTAGGTATATATATATATATATATATATATATATATATATATATATATATATATATATATATATATATATATATATATATATATATATATATATATATATATATATATATATATATATATATATATATATATATATATATATATATATATATATATATATATATATATATATGTGTGTCTAGATTCATTAACATCTATAAAAAAAAATATGAACAATGCTAGAAAGTCTTATAATATGAACCATTGGGAGTATTTCTACTGAAAAATTCATCCGGTAGGATGTTGTATGCAGTACGTACAACAGTGATGTCATCACTCATGATTTCATCTTCTTGGATGGTCCCGTCGTCCCTTGCTTCTCAATGCCAACCTTTCTACGAACACCGGAAGGCAGGCTCTCTACTTTGGAAGAACTCGTTGCACGATCCCTTCCTTTTTGGCTCATGAATTCTCTGAATGATGGTATCTTGGGGAGCTCCATATTTTCAGATAAAACCGCCACCTTTGCAATCTCGTCAGAATGCTCCGTCGTTACAAACTCCTCCGTGTTGTTCTTCAGAGGTATGTCCTTAGCTTCGTTGCTAGTAGCTTCTCCAGGGATTTTACAGATTACATCAGGAGATGCTGGAGGAGACTCTGGGACGATGGAAGGGGAGCTTGCCGCAGCACCATGATCTGTGATTTGGTCAGCAAGGGCGTGGAGGCGGTCCTGTATCTGGTCGAGGCTCGAAGACGAAAGCCACCGAACTGTGGCGGCTATCTGCGAGTTGTAGAACGTCTTGCCCACTTTCTCGTACTTCTTGAAGCACTCTACCTCAAGGTGTGCTGCAGAAGGCTCTTCATCAAACCTGAAAGCACCCATTCATTGAAATCATTAGCAATCATATACACTTCACAGTGCAAGAGAAGCACCACAAATCTGAAAACAAAAATATAATGGATCCATCCTGTTATAGCTTTGATGTAATTCCGTGCATTTCTGGGCTGAAGGCATAATTTACTCATTAGTTATTGAGCAAGGCTTATATACACAAGTCAGTGGAACAAAGGCTTACATACATGCTTAAATAAGCCAAATGCTAATATCATGGATTATTAGGCTAAATGCTAATACAAATGCACTATTGGATCAAAGGTGTAATACTCGTGTTTTGAGGCCCAAGTATAACAGATGAATTCAGGAACAAAAGCTAATACTGACGTGTTTTTGGGTCAAAGGCAAATACATGTGTAAATGGGCCAACGGTTAATACTCATAAATTTATTGGGTCAAAGGCTTTTACTCATGATTTATTGGGCTGAAGGCTTATACAGATGAGTAAATAGGCCAAAGGTGAATACTCATGAGTTATCAGGCCGAATTCATCATACATAAATGCGTACACATGCCGAAGGCATAATACTCATGAATTTTTGGGTTGAAGATTTATAGATACATAAATGGCCCAAAGGCATACATGAGCTATTTGGCCTTAGGCTAATACTCATACATATTGGAACAAAGGATAGTACTCAAGACTTTTTGGCTCTTAAGTAATACTCGTGAATTTTTGAGTTGGAGGCATATTTTTTAGATTGAAAGCTAAAACTAATCTTTTTTTTATGCTGAAAGCTAACACACTTATTTTTTTAGGTCGAAGGGGAAAATTTTGGGTCAAAGTTTAATACCCTGAAGTTTTGCACAGGAGGGTAATACTCATATTTAGAGAACACATTAATATTAGCCTTTGGCCGAATAACACATGACCATTAGTCTTTGCCTGAAATTTCACAAGTATTAAGCTTGGACCCATGATTGTTTGCCTTCGGTCCTAATTACATTACTATTAAACTTTGGCCCAGACTTTCATGAGTGTTTATTAACCATCGACGTAAAAATACGTGAGTTGCCTTTCACCAAAAATTTCATGAGAATTGACCTTTGGCTCAAAATTTCATGAGTATCGCCCTTTGGTCCAAAATTTCATGAGTATTAACCTTGGGCCCAAAAACATAAAAATGTTAGCCCAAAATTCCAATAGTGCTAACCTAGGCACAAAACGCTAATAACCTCTAGCTAAAAACACATTAGTTAGCCTTTTGCTCCCAAAACACATCACCATTAGCCTTCAACCAAAATTTATGAGTTAATACCTTTGGGAACAAAAACACGTGATTATTTGTCTTTCATCCCCAAAACACACAAGTATAAAGCCTTTGGTCCAAAATTTCATGATATTAACCTTTACGCAAATGAAACACATGAATGTTGCCTTCGGTTTGAAAAAAGCTACAGAAACATACAAGCATTGAAATTCGGTCCAAAAACATATGATTGTTAGCTTTTAGTACAAATTTTCTGAGTAATATCCTTTGGCCCAAAATTTTGTGAGTATTAATAGTGTGCCAGAAACGCATGAATGTTAGTCACTGGCCTAAAATTCCATGAGTGCTAACCTTGGGCATAAAAACGCATTAGTTTTAGCCATTGACCAAATAACACATGAACATTACTACCTTCGTGCCAAAATAAATTCACTTTTGTACATGAATCTGGATATAACCTATGTCCAAATTCATGTACAAAAGTGAACTTAATTTGGACCAGAGGGAGTATCGGCTAATATACGTGTAAATGGGCTAAAGCTTATTCATCCGTAATTAGGCCGAAGGCCAATAATTATACATTTTTGCGCCCAAGGTTAACACTCATGGAATTTTGGCAACAGGCTAAACATGTTCTTGGGCCCAAGATTAATATTACTAAAAATTTTGGCCAAAGGTTAATACTACTGAAATCTTGGGCCAAAGCTAACATTCATGTCTTTATAAGGCATTAAGTCGTGCGTTTTTGGGCCAAATGTTAATACTTAACAAATCTTCGGCCAAAGGCAAACATTCATGTATTTTCAAGACAGGCTAATAATCATGCATTTTTGGGTCATTAATTTTTGGGCCGAAGGCTAATACTTGCATGTTTATAGGTGAAGGCTAGCAAGCATTTTTGTGCCCAAGGTTAATACTCATGGGACCGAAGGCTAATATGTGCGTGTTTTTGGGCCGATGGAAAACAATCACATTTTTGGGCCAACAGAAGGCTAATACCCACAAATTTTGGTCAAAGGCTAATGTTCATGTGTTCTAGGGCGAAAGGCTAATTCATGTGTTATTTGGCCAAAGGCTAACACTAGATGTGTTATTTGGTCAAAGGCTAATACTAAAACGCTTTTGGGCCCAAGGTTAGCATTCATGGAATTTTGGGCCAAAAGCTAACTCATGAAATTATGGGGTGAAGCTTAGGAGATTTTGGGCCAAAAACTAACATTCATGTATTTTTGGGCCGAAGTAGGGCTGTCAACTAGTCGAGCTCGATACAAGCTTGAGCTGAGCTCGAACATAGCCTATAAAATGTTCGAGCTTTCAAACAGGCTCGGCTCGAGCTCGACTACTGAGCTCGATTTTTCAGTAAAACAATATATATTTCAAGGATAATCTTTTAAAAAATAATTTCTAGTTCACCATGTAAATGGAAGAGGAAAAATAATAAAATAAATATATGATGCCAATACTTGACATACAAATAACATATATAACCTCCTAATTTATTAAATAACAACAAAAATTATATATTATTAAGCTCGTTGGAAGCTCGAGCTCGGCTCGACAGAGCTCGCGAGCTTTGGGAGAGGCTCGGGCTCGGCTCGTCTGGAGCTCGAGCCGTGCTCGAATCGAGCCTAAGACGAGTCGAGCTCGAGCAGCTCGCGAGCCTCGAGCCCTTTTTGACAGCCCTAGGCCGAAGGCTAATACTCATGTATTTTTAGACTAAAGGACTCCCTTTGTTTCATATTATAAGTTGCTTTGACTTTTTTAAGTCATGACTAAGTTTATAGAAAAATAGAGCAACACTTAAAGCACCAAAAAAATTAGCAATATTTTTAACACAACAAAAAAATATTTCTAACATTGAACATATTTTGATTTTTTTTTGTTGTGTTAAAAATATTGCTATATTTTTTTATAAACTTGGTCAAATCTAAAGAAGTTTGGCTTAGAAAAAAAGTCAAAACGACCTATAATATGTAAGGCCAAATATTAATACTCATGAAATTTTGAACCAAAGGGTAATACTCATGAAATTTTAGACCGAATGCTATACCCAAGGTTAAGGCTCCCTTAGGAACACAATAAAGTCAAAACACGGTAATAGGAAAAACATAAGAATGGAGTTGCTTGGCTTCTCCAATCCTATGGGAAGAAAAACATAGGGAAAACTTCAAAACATGTGTTTGCATACAAGATAGGAAAAAATACAAGATTGTTATTTTAGATGAACAACGTGAGTGCCCTGCTTTTTAAGAATTTTTTTTAAAAGAACACAGGATTGTATAGGATTGTCATTCCATAGGTATTTCAAAGGGAAAGAAATGATTAAATCCTTTGTACCAAAGGCCTCTTCATGGTTTTTTTTTTCTCTATAGGATTGGAATCCTATGAAATTCCTGTGTATTTCCTATAAACCAAAGGGGCCTAATACTTATGAAATTATCGGCCAAAAAATGAGTGAAGAAACTTGAAAGAAACTGACAGTACAAATCATGTATTGACAATAAATCATTGTAGAATAAAACAAACTCACGGTAGATTCCCAAGTCGCAACTTTGCTTGTCCAAGGCCATTCAACAATCGCTTTTGGCTTGCATCTCTTAGTGTCTGAGATATGCTCTTCTTGTCAACAAGCTTCCCACCCTATTTATATCACTAGTTGAAGTTTATGACTAGCTGAGCAACGTGATAGATTCTTTCAAAAATATGTCTTGTCAAATTTATAAGCAGTTATTAACTCATTGTTGTTGCGAAAGAAACAAGAATCACAAAAAGGCAAACTATCACCTGCTGCTTGGTCTGACCTTTAGCTTGATAATAAGCATTTTCAGCACGCTCCAATGCTTCAAATTTTGCATCTAGCCCTGCTTTTGATGGGAGCTTTGAAATGGCAGTATTGCTCACCACCTCCTTCCCATCTGCCATTACCCCACAGACATTAGTGCACAGTGACCATATACGCACAAAGAGGGGAAAAGGTGAGCTCTACCATCGGAATCAGATATATCTTCAACTGATATGCTTGCATCATCTTCACGATTCCAAAATTCTGTCTCCATGTGTTTTGGATTAGCCAACGAGCTGCCAAGCAAATGAATTATTAGTACAGCATAATCCAGAAGTAAATTACTCCACTTAGTCTGTCTTGAGTCTACTAAATGCTATGTGCCACTGTCCGATGAGAAAAAGTTATAGATGAACAAGTAGGGGTACCAACGCCGATCGAAAAAGGTAGATTTTGTTGCCCAAAATTCAACTACTTCACATAAGATTTGTTATCAGTTCTATCTTGATGGATATACCCATTATATTATTTTGCATGAAAAGAGAGGTCAAAAAAATGTTTATGCAATGTGCGTTCTCTCTAAAAGGCAACATCATGAGTACATGAAGGAAAATTCCAGTTCACAACTAACATACCTTTTGAAGACTGGGGATATCTTGTTATAGCGACAGGTGGGCACACGACGAAGTTCCTCCAAACGTGAGGACACTAGATTTGGGTGTTTGCAAGCATCACATGAGCGTTGGCATAAAGTTGGTTGTACCTACTCATTTTACAGGTTAGCATGCAATAGTGGAAGTAAAAAACTAGAAAATACTACCTCCGTTTTTTAATAGATGACGCCGTTGACTTTTTCTCACATGTTTGACCATTCGTCTTATTCAAAAAATTTACGTAATTATAATTTATTTTGTTATGAGTTGTTTTATTACTCATAGTACTTTTAAGTGTGATTTATATCTTATACATTTGCATAAAATTTTTGAATAAGACGAATGGTCAAACATGTGAGAAAAAGTCAACGGCGTCATCTATTAAAAAACGGAGGGAGTATTAGTAATATATTCAGGATTAATGTCATACCTTCTCCCCAAAGCTCTCAATGATCATTTTTCGTCGGCAGGTAGAATTTTCGCAGTAATCAATTATCTGCATCAAGAGATGCAAGTAAAAAAAAACATGAAATCTACTGCATGATATAGTAGACCAATTCCATGTTAGGTAGCAAGAGTGCACCAACCTGACTAAAGTCGGCTAAGGCCTTCTCTGAAAGTTCAGTTGAAGAGGACGATAACTCTGACTTTTTGTTCTTGGTGTTTCTCAAAATAAATTCCTGTAAGAGTAAGACCATAGAAGCCTCAGTTTTCATGTTCAATGACAATGTACAATCTGGCACCTAATTACCATTTTCTTTCGGTCATCTAATCCATAATATAGAACACTTTTGGAAGGCTGTTGGTCACGGCCAGCTCGTCCTGACTCCTGGTAGAAGGCTTCCATGGACTTAGGCAAGTTATAGTGACACACAATACGGACATCTTGTCTATCAATACCCTGAAAAAAAAATAAAACCCAATGTATTAGCAAAGCACTTCTTCAGAAAGACTGACAAAAAAAAAACAATTAGTATAACATACCATTCTGTGGAAGGAGAATCAACATATCAATGCACACGAAGTCCCGTATTGAAAGAGGCGATGTAGAGGGAAACAGAGTAAGAGCCTCATTTGGAAAAAATATATAATATAAGTACAGAAGCCAAAATCAATCATAAACAAGTACTACAGGTTGGAAGGTAATAAGGTAACAGTACTCAGATACTACATGTGTGCTGGAACTTGTAGACATGGAATCAGCATGTCACATAACAGAAATGATATTTCAAATGATGTGGAGGGAAACTATACCCAAATGCAACAGTGGCAACAACAACTTGAGTTCTCGAGGAAAGCCAATCATCAAGAACAGAACTCCGCACCTTGCTATTTAGGCCAGCATGATAAGCTGATAAGGAGAACACAGGACTGCCATGAAAATTCTCAATTCAACAGTCCTAATAGGTCTTAAGACTTAGAAATTGTGACTTTAAATTAACGTACCAGCAGAGGAGATACCCTGCTGTGACAAATGCATAGTTAGATCATCACAAACCGCACGTTCAAGACAGTACACAATTGAGCAAACATTTCCACTGGACTTCAGTAAATTTGATATGTCAGAATAAACGTCATCAAGGAGATCCTTGTAGCGAACTGCAAAAAGTAGTTTATATTATAATATGTAATTAAGAGAGAATTGAACATAGAGACAAAATATAGGCATAGCAGTAAACAATTGACAGGAACCATATGTTCTGGGAGATACATAACTGAAAAGTACTAAATAATCATGAGGGAAGGGAACATCAGTAATACTGTCCCGCGTCCACAATAGATGATGGAAAGCATGGAAATGTAAAAACAGAAGAATAGTCAACATACCAAGAAAACAAATGCCCCAGTCTAAAGATAAAAGGTCGGTGCACTCAAGCTAAGTGTTCAAGAACCCATAAGTTGGAAAACTTACCTTCATAGAATATATTAGGCCGATTAAATGATGCCCTAAGAATTAATGGATTTCTCAAGCACAGTGACGATATCACATCTTTCTGGACTCTGGTGTAAAGAAAAAGAGAATGAAGTGTGAATAGAAAACACTAGATTAAAATATCAAGAGAAGTGATGGTGGCAGGTAGTGACTATTAAGGGGATAGTGTCTTACTTTGGAACTGCGGTTGCAGTTAAAGCTAATATAGGTATGTCTGGGAACTGGTTCCTCAGTGATGAAAGCTTGCGGTAACTAGGTCTGTATTTCATTAAAATGAGTAGAACAATTTACAAATTCTGTAACAAGGAGGAATGCTTCAACCCATTTTTTAACCAATGAATCTGCAAACGGGCAACAGACGAAAGCAAGTAGCCACCACCAAACACTAAAAATAAATGCATACCTGAAATCATGGCCCCAAGTTGAAATGCAATGAGCCTGTAGAGACAAAAAATGCAAAATAAGCCACAGATGCTCTTCATCACAGATAAAAGAAGAACAGGGTGTTACTAGAGGAGTAAAGACACTACTTAATTTATACCTCATCAATAGCAACAAGACCAAGGAGACCTCTATTGTAGAGCTTTGTTAGCTTTGCCTTGAACCCAGATGTTGCAACCAACTCAGGAGTAACATATAGCAATTTTAGAGAAGGATTACCAGAATCAAGGTCTTCATGTATCTGGGAGAAAGGCATGTATGACAAATTACAAAGTCAAGAGGAAGAGTGTTATCATACCGAACTAACCATGTGACCAGGTAAACTCAGCCAGCTATGAATTTATAGAGTCAAAATTTCAGTTGAAACTAAAGAGTCGAAAATTTTCATAAATAATTGATAATATCCTAGGTAAACCTTAATCTGCACAATGTGGAAACCTTACCTTTTGTTTATTGTGCGATGTTTGTGTTGACGAGAGAAACTCAGCTGGAATACCTTTGCTTTTCAAGCTGGCAACCTGATTCTCCTGTAATTTTCATAAACCATGATGATCCATAGTATTCAGGAACAACAATAAAAAGATACCAACAGATAACACAGCTTACCATTAGTGCTAAGCAGCAGATTTTTCAACCATATCAAGAAGCTATTAGTATATGCACATTTGTCAAGTACTATTTTTTTCTGGAAATAACTGAAGTTTGGTGGATCAATTCACCTATCAAGGGTGAGATAACAAGAACAATGCCTGACTTCACTAGAGCAGGAATCTGATAGCACATTGATTTTCCACCTCCAGTTGGCATCAAACAAAAGCAATCCCTTCCTAGAAATAAATTGCTTGTTACATTAATAGAATCCATGGTGCACAAAAGTTTCAGACAGCATACTTCAGTGATCAGCAACAAAAGTTCTTTTGACCAGAAATATTCAGCAAAACTAAAAAGAAATAAAGACTACAAGCACAAACACAGACGGGAAGAGCACCTGAAAGAACAGCTTCTATAGCCTCTAGTTGCTTTCCTCGAAAGCCTGAATATCCGAAATGTTGCTTCAAGACGTTCTCCAGCTCCTGAGGAGCTTTCTTTCCATGCCCAGATCCCGAGGCCCCCGATGCACCTTTTATGGGAAGTTGTCTCTTCATTTTTCAGCTGAACCATTGAAATCATCAGAAGAAGAAGAGCATGTCATAGCCATTATAGTGTCACAACGATCACGATACAAACAATATGCTAAATCCGCAGCTAATCGATACTATAGATTTGGTCCAACACAAGTGATACTCTGATTCGAGTGGTCGGTAAACAAATAAATCATGAAAAAATCGCAACGGGTGATCACACCCACATCTCCCGATATATGTACCAACGCAGGAGTCAGGACCCGTTAGACAGAGAAATCGCGCAAGCACAGCCAAACCAACCGAGATGCGTATCAACCCCATCACCCTCTTAGCTTTGCTCGCAGCCAGTCAAATCGGAACCCAGCGGCGCGCCACTACGGTGGGAGGCATCGAGGCGGGCCACCCCGGCGGCGTGATTGGGAGGGAGTCCGTAGGGTTCGGGGAGTGGCGGTGGAGACATCGAGATCGAGGCGTACCTACGTTAGGTCAGCGGCGACGGCGACGGCGATGGCGCCGCTGCGGTGGCGCACGCGCCGGCAGCAGCAGCAGAGGGCACCGGAGGCGACGGCAGGAAGGCGAGCGAAGTCGGCGAGCCGGAGAGAGACGACGAGGCTTGCGAGGCACACACTTCCCTTTCCTATGGGCCACGGCCCACGTAGTGCCAGGCCGTTCCCACCAAGTGGGTCCAACAAAAAGCAACGGGAGTTGGGTTGGATCCCCATATGGGCTTTATAAATGGGCCGAAACTTGCCGTCTCTGCTGCATCGATGGGAATAAGTTCACTTTAGATCCCTCAATGGAGAGAATTTAGAGACATTTGATTTACCAATTCGATCAACTTTCCAACATCGCTTGTAAGTTGGCGTTAACTTAAGTAGAAAACTATGGAATTCTTTACCCCTGATTTAATTTCGAAGTGAAACTTATTACATCAAATCGGTACTTAGTTAGCTAAGCTACTGTTGATGATGAGTAATTAAGCAGTTCTTGTTGCATTAACTATAATCATCTCCATAACCCACCGACACGGGCGCATTGATGCAGCAATTACATCTGAATTGATGCAATTAGGTGCTCTAAGTGATCAGATCAGATCAGATCTTCAGAACATATATATGATCCAAAGCACAGGCATCTGATCTTTGCAATACTGGAACACAGCTGCAACTGATGGATGAGCTATATCCCACCTTTATTCGCCTAACGAGAGACACGTCTCACCAAACGCTAGCTAACTCCGATCCGGCGAGAGATCAGAGCAACGAGTAGTGACTGCTACGCCAAAACCGATCGATCGGCGTCCAGGAAGAATTGGTGACGCTGCTCATCACCAGCTACCGCACCTAACCATCGCCTCATGATATGTACTACTGGAGAAGAGTATGGGTATAGATAGTGTGTGTTAGTCCTAGCTAACAGCCAGCGGCCAATCTAGCTGATTATTACTCCCTCTTTGTAAATATAAGTATACGAAGCGTGTGAAATTTATTCATAAATATAAATGATTTTTTTGTAAAACCAATTCATCTGGATTCAAATCCTAGACTTGACACAGTTGCTCACATTGATCGCTAATAATCTTTAAGTGAAAAGTGTACTTCGTCAATCTTAAAATATATCGGTCTATAATATAAATATTTCATAAACGACTTGTTTTATTAATCATTTCTCTCTCTTTTTTTATCTTACCACCCTCCTACTATTGACCATATTTTCTTTAACGAGGAATACCAAAGTATTTTATTCTAAATCTTAATATTTGCTAAACAACTCGCACATACTTGTATTCGTGGACGGAAGTAGTAGCTAGCATAAGGGGAGAAAAAGAAGAATATATATGTCTTTTGCATCAGCTTTGTGGAAAAGTGGAGTATAACAAGAACAGGATGACTGGGTTGCCCATTGACAAGGCAAAGAGAAAGAAAAGGCCCGACTAAAGTTCCTGCCTTTCGATTTTCTCTTCCACACTACAATATTTTTATGGAGAAAAAGGAGGCCGGCTGAACATCTTGGTTAATTTATATTTGGAAAAAAAACATAACCTAAAATGGCTCACTATTATCGCATGATTTCATAAGGAAATTGCAGAAAAACTCCCTCTGTAAAATTCTAAATTATGTGGATTCTGGACTCCTGTGGGTAAGTAGTTAAACATCCTCCGAGGAGATAAAATACGCACCGTCCGATCTAAATCCTACGGCACGAAGCAGCCCACGTGACGTGATGGCAGTGTGGTAATTCTCATCATCTTCTTCCCCTCAACCGCACCGCAAAAAGCCCACATCTTTCTCGCTTCCACTTCACTCGAAAGGCTCCCTCCACTTATAAACCCCACCACCAACTCCTCCAATGGCGGAAATCCCCGACCCTGCGCCCCTTGCCTCCGCCCCAATCCGCGGAATCCGAGCTCGCCGCGTCCTGCCCTACCGATCGATCTGAGCCTCGCCGCGCGCCGTGCCCTAGATCGGGAGATCTCGCCTCCGGCATCGGGGACAGCGCAATGGTGGAGACGTCCGGCGGCGGCGGGAGGCTCCACCCCCACGGCCAGCGGCGGAGCGTGGCCGCGTTCCTCGCGGCCAACAAGACGCTGCTCGCCGCCGCGTGGGTCATCGGGTTCACGCTGGTGTTCCTGTGGCAGAGCGCCAAGGTATCGGTCGGCGGCGGCGGCGGGGGCGGCGGGTTCCTCAGGCTGCGGTCGGCGCCGCCGCCGCCGCCGTCGCGCCCGGCGCCGCTGCTGCGCCCCAAGGCGTACGAACTGACGGATTTTGGCGGCGTCGGGGACGGGCGGGCGGTGAACACCGAGGCGTTCGAGCGCGCCGTCAAGGCCATCGCGGCGCTCGCGGAGCGTGGCGGAGGGCAGCTCAATGTGCCTCCCGGCCGATGGCTCACCGCGCCGTTCAACCTGACCAGCCACATGACGCTATTTCTTGCCGAGGGCTCAGAAATCCTTGGCATTCCGGTGAGATACCTCATACCTTCCCCGCAAAAAAAAAAAAAAAAAGGAAAAAGAAAGATACCTCGTACCTCACGCCGTAGAATAGAACTGGAGTGATGCTGTTAATTTTGCAATGCATTCATAGTCTTTTCGTGAAGTTCAAAAATTAGTTCTTTTGAGTGGTTTTGATCGGGTAAGCATATAGCTGAATAAAAGTGAGTTTGCTTATTGGCTTCATGGCTAAAGAAATCAATGGTATGAATGGATAATTTGTTTCTGTCTTATGTGTTGCTGAGACTGAAGTCTCAAGTGATATCAATGTTATTGAAATTTGGAAAAGGGTGGAAATTGGATGATCTAGTTTTCACCTATCTGCTAATTCTGTCCTGGTTGTATAATTTATCTAATTAAGGTCTTTGAAAACATGCTGTGATATCTCAGATGCATGCGCAGAGCTGCATATATTGATTGACAGGTGTACCGATTCCTTATGTTTCCATGGCAGGACGAGAGGTATTGGCCGCTCATGCCTGCATTGCCGTCTTATGGGTATGGCAGGGAGAGGAAAGGACCTCGCTTTGGAAGTCTCATTCATGGACAAAATTTGAAAGATGTAGTCATTACAGGTTTGAAGTGTTTTCTGAATAAACTACACCACCTAATGATGTAGTCGTAGAATTGTGAATTAAGCAACATCAGTGACAGAAGTGCATGGTGTGAATTTTAAGCAATTTAATGATGGAAACTTCTCCTACTTGGCAGTATGTTATGGTGACATAAAACAACTGTTTAACCCATTTTTATCCCCTGGTCTGAATGAACTTTCTTTCAGTATGCATAATCGCACTACCTGCTCATGTAAAAAATAAATAAAAAGTTAAAACACTCTTATTCTCTTGTTGTTGTGTTCCTTACTGATACTTTGCTAAGTATAATATGCAAGTCCACTGTAATGGAAACACTTGTACTATAGAGATTCCAGTATGCATTTGGTTCTCATCCTTGCACTAATAGAGCATTTGGTGTTTCTGTATCACTTCTTCACTGGATGATAGTTATTTAACTTTCACATGCTCCCTATTTTTTCTCTGTTGAATAGGACACAACGGTAGCATAAATGGACAGGGTGAAGTTTGGTGGATGAAGCATCGCAGAAGGATACTGAATAATACAAGACCTCCTCTTTTGCAGCTGATGTGGTCCAAGGACATTATTGTTGCAAATATAACATTGAAGAATTCACCTTTCTGGCACTTCCACCCATATGATTGCACGAATATAACTGTTTCTAATGTTACTATCTTAGCTCCTATTTCTAGTGCTCCAAACACAGATGGCATAGATCCAGGTAATCATACGAACCTTTCTTCAGTAATTTCCAATCATCCTGCATAATTTCAGCTTCTTGTTATACCATCTAGGTTTGTTTCTGTTATCAATGACAGTCATTTTTTTTATTTGGTGATGCTGACATATAGCTGTATGCAGATTCTTGTCAGGATGTGCTTATTGAGAATTGCTACATTTCAGTTGGTGATGATGCCATAGCGGTAAAGAGTGGGTGGGATCAATATGGGATTGCATATGGGCGCCCATCTCGTAACATTGTGATACGCAATGTAATGGCTCGTTCATTGGTCAGGTAACAGTTGAGTCATTTTTGGCTGCATTGCTTCATCTAAAATATTTCTTTGCATATCTTTTTCAAATCCTGCTCAAGATAAAATGGTATGAGAAAGAAACTATTAAATTAGGATTAACTTTTAAGTTCTTTTGAATTGAATATAGAGTATTACAGGTAAGGTTTACAACAGTTGTCTTGGTGTGTGCAGTGCTGGAATTTCAATTGGCAGTGAGATGTCTGGTGGGATTGCAAATGTTACAGTGGAGGATGTCCGCATTTGGGAGTCACGGCGAGGTTTGAGAATAAAGACTGCCATAGGAAGAGGGGGCTACATCCGCGATATCTCCTATCGCAACATAACCTTCGACAATGTCCGTGCTGGTATTGTGATAAAGGTTGACTACAATGAGCACGCTGATGATGGGTATGACCGGGATGCCTTTCCAGACATCACAAACATATCATTCAAGGAAATACATGGGCGAGGTGTCCGGGTGCCAGTCCGTGCTCATGGCAGCAGTGACATTCCCATCAAGGACATCAGCTTTCAGGACATGTCTATCGGCATCAGCTACAAGAAGAAACATATTTTCCAGTGTTCCTTCATTGAGGGGCGTGTCATCGGGTCAGTGTTTCCAAAACCATGCGAGAATTTGGATCTCTACAATGAGCAAGGGCAGCTTGTTAAGCGTGCAGCAATGGTAAACAGCACGGAAGTTGATTATGACATATGATGATATAGGTGGCTAAGGCTAACAGCAGAACATGGGTGGCATTCCCATCCTCATTTTTGTTCTTTTAGTCTTTCTGTGTTTTTTGAGATTAGAACTGTATATACATAGGAGATTCACCTCTTCATAGGTTTGAATGCAGTGGCTAATTGTATCTCTCATTTCATTTGTCCACCAGCATTTTGTTCTTGCTGCCAAACATGTAATACAACCTTGCAATCTTAGAAATACACTTGGCCATTCACCATCCCTGCCCAACTGAAAGTAAAAGATGTTAATTATTGTTTTATCGGTGCTTGATGATGTCAATTGTCAGAGTGGTATGAATTTTGGCAAAAGTTTTTGTACCTTTGCTCTCTTTTTCTTTTTTCACTTTCACCTCCCTCAGACCTGGACTCTTGGTGGAGCTAGACGGCTGGAAAGTAAAGTGTGTTTAAGTTACATTTTTATTTTATTTTTATTTACTACCATACTTTATAAATTTATCTTTCAAGTTTCCTTTTTACAGTGGAAGCTGCATGGTTACATGACAAGGAGTTCAGGAGTGAAAGCTGTGAACAAGAGATCAATCATGAAGCAAGGTTGGACAGAGCTTGAGGAAGTGGTGAACTTTCTTTTCTGAGGACAGGGAACCAAATCTTTCCTGCTCTCAGCCTGAGCCAAGTGTAAGTCACCCATACCATCATTCTATCTACTTATGGCCACTCTTGTTCCCAATTCGTTCTGTTCTTAACAAGTACTACACATCTTTATCAATTTGTGAAAGAGGAGCACCATGGATAGATATTACTAGATGTTTTTGTGGTTCTGAGAGATTGATAGGTATTGTGTAGCAAGTAACTGTCAGAGTCAGGGATTCAGATAGCTGGGGATATGCCAATCTTTGTAGTACAAACAGATAAGGTCCTTCATGGCTATCGCTGTTATTAGATCCCACACATCAACAACCACATAAATTTACAAACATGTGCTCTTATTCTTATTCTCTTATCACTGTTGCCGTGCTGATCATTGTACTGCCACTGCTGGTTTCTGCAGCCTGTAGACTTGTCAACGGAATCAACTAGAAGTTCAGAACCAATGCTTGAAAACTAAAAAGTGAGTTCATTGCTATATATTGTTTAACAAACAACACTTAGTCCATTAGTTACAATAATAATGGTTTACGTACTTGCAATGTCAACATAAAGGTTTCTTAAATCTTAGAGAGATGTCACCACTGTTCTGTAAACATCACTTTCACTTACCCTATTTGCGCTGTTTTTGCAGCTTCTGGGAAAAAAAATTTCCATGGTTCAAAACCATTTGGATCAAACACTGCACCATGATCAAGCAGTTGTGAATCACGTTCACCTGTGAGGTCAGACCACACGTAATTTCTTTTGCTTTCCCGTATCAAACTCATTGGAAAGACCTGTAACAGGACTATTCACTTTAAGAAACGAGTTGTCTGATCTCTGAATGTGTCAGCTGACTTTTCTGAGCTTCCGAAGGAACAATGAAGCAAATTGATTTCTTCCACAAGACAAAAGGTGATCATGCTCCCAGGTGGATCTTCATATTAATCGGTTGTACCATGATTTATAAGCAGGACCATCACATTGTTAGCAATTAACACAAGCTTGATCGATCAGCGAAGCCAAGAGGTAGAAGAGAAGCTTCTGTGAGGTAGGTTTGTACGCATTGTGCTGCTTGTGCATTGCATGTGTGCTCGTGGTCCATAGAAAAAGGTACAATTTTATAGTCTATCCAAACGCGTGCCGTGCAAATCCCTTTCTTTTTTTTTCCTGTTTTTCTTAATGAGATCCTTCGGTTCTTTGTCTCAAGACTGTCAGGTGTGTTAGCTAAGTGTCACTCTCAGGAAATTTATGGCACTTGTCTAATAATTAACTATATATAAAGCTAAGGAGGCTCAAGATAGTAAACCCAAGACTATACATTTCTTGTGTGCCATAATTATTCATGAAAAATTTCGCCTTTCCGTTCGTTACACGCACACGTTTTATTGCCATGCCAGGACGCCAAACTTGGAGCGAGCTCTCCATAAAACATATGGATTTCTACGGTTTTCACAGAATTTAGTTCAGTTTTCATAAATTCCTTATAAAATGCCTTAAACATATCCCTTCTACCATGTTTCCTTGTGTTTGCAAAAAATGTTCCATATGCTCGCAGTGCATCATATCCTGCAAAGAGAGAGAATGGCACATTATTTTTGGCTGTGTTTAGTTCCTTTCAACCTTACAACTTTTCTGTCACATCAAATATTTGTACACATGTATGGAGTATTAAATGTAGAAAAAAAAATCAATTGCACAGTTTGCATGTAAATTACGAGACGAATCTTTTAAGCCTAATTACGCCATGATTTGACAATGTGGTGCTACAGTAAACATTTGTTAAGGACGGATTAATTAGGCTAAATAGATTCATCTCGCTGTTTACATGCGGAATCTGTAATTTATTTTGTTATTAGTCTACGTTTAATACTTTAAATGCGTGTCCGTGTAGGTTAATTTTTTTTGCGAAAACAACTTAACACGGCCTTTTCCCATTCAAGGCAAGTAACTTTGCAAGTGGACGTTCGTGAGATCTCATGATCAGACGGTGACGGTGACAAGTTGACAACTCTTACATGAGGATTGACCCGTCAAAAGTCAGAAGAATTCTCCAAGCTGTACCTCCAAATTCACAAGGGACGAGGACTACTCTTAATAACAGTACGTGACTCCGTGTTACAGTTATGTGACCAACCAGGTAGTGACCATGCATTTATATTGCATGATAAACAGCTCCCCAGAACCTTGATAGCACTTCCTTTCATACTTTCTAGTAGCTAAGAAAAAAAATACTCTTAAAAAGCTAGTCAACATAGATTATCATGTAAGATTGAATTTGATTTATAACTCGAGAAAAATAAACAAACTGAAAAAGTGAGAGCATTTGACATTGGATTTCTTTGTTCATCCATGGACCGAATTTGACCTTACATATGTAGTGTTTGTTGTGAGCTAATATGTGATACAATAATCTTTTGTTTAAATTTTGGTAGTCACTAGCATATTGCATATGCGTTGCAACAGATCATTAACCCGCTATTACCATATTTTTTTTATATATCACGTATTAATTTATACATATATTTGTTATTCCATCTGTTTTATAATGTAAGACTTTCTACCATTGCACACATACATATAGATGTGAATGAATTTAAACACATGCATATGTCTAGATTCATTAACATCTAAATGAATGTAGCCAATGCTAGAAAATCTTACATCGTGAAACAGAGAAAGTACTGATATATGGACCATCTAGCCTTACATCATTTTTTTTCTTAAAAAAAGAGTTGGATGGTAGAGGTGATTGACATGTGTTCCCTTTAGGACTACAATCCTTTTATCTTTTAACAAAGGGTTAATTGGATCCATGCCACTGCAAATATGGCAAATCAAAAAAATGCCACACATATTCACGTTATCGGCTAGATACCACTGCAAATTTTTAAAATGAGAACCATGCCACTCCTGTCACTATTTTCATCCTCCTCTCTCACGACGTCATCCTCCTCTCTCTCTCTCACGTCTGCACGGGGAGAAGGCGATTAGCAAGAACGAGGCTGCCGCTGGCGAGGACAGTCGCAAGCGCAGGGAGAGGGCGCAGCTGCAGCCGCCGCCGACGAGCACGGTCGCGGAGGGGCATGGCCGCTGCCGAGGACGGTCACGGAGACGGGCGCGGGCGTAGCCGCCGCCGGCGAGGACGCTCGCGGGGAGGTCGGGAAGGGGGCATAGCTACTGCCGAGGATGGCCGTGAAGGCGGGCGCGGGCGTAGCTGCTACCGCCGAGGACGGTCGTGAGCGAGGCCGCCGCCGCCACCGAGGACGCTCGCGGGGAGGTCGCGGAGGGTGCGCAGCTGCTGCCGAGGATGGTCGTGTGGAGAGAGGAGATGGGCGTCGGCAGCACCAGTGACAAAGCTTGGGGCCAACGGCGGCGGAGCTCGAGGGTCGACGCCTCCTCCATCGGTAGCAACGACGAGCGGCCCTCCTCGCCAGATCTGGGCAGAGGCGGTGCGGCTCGTCGATGACCACGACGAGGACAACAATGGCGGCGGCGACTCCCGAGCTCTCCCGCGCAGATAAGGTCGACGACGGCGAGGGCGGTGGGTCCACCGCGGAGATGGTCAACGACGACGGCTGCAACGGTGGTGGAGAGAGAGGAAGTCGGCGAGGAGGTCACGGAGGGGCGCGGGGAGCGGACGCTGGCACGACCGTCGCCGGTGCCGTGCTGCCATCCGCCACCGTGCTGCCGTGCTGCCATCCGCGCCTGCCTTCGTACTGCCGTGCTGGTGCTGCCGTTGAGACGAGGACGACGAGAAGATGAAGACGGAGACGGCGGAAAATGTGACAGATTGGACGGAAATCATGATGGAGTGGCATGGTTCTTATTTTAAAAATTTGCAGTGGCATCCAGCCGATAACGCGAATATGTGTGGCATTTTTTTGATTTGCCACATTTGCAGTGGCATGGATCCAATTAACCCTTTAACAAAAGTAGGGAGTTGATAGTGGACCGTGGGGTGGTACTGCCACCACTACTATTTCAAAAGTAGTATAGATTTAGGGTGTGTTCCCCGGCACGTAAAACGGATTTTTTTTAAGTATTCGATTAATTAAGTATTAACTATTTTTTTTTAAAAAAATAGATTAATATGATTTTTTAAATCAACTTTTGTATAGAATTTTTTTACAAAAAAACACACCTTTTGACAATTTGAAAAGCGTGCGTGCGGAAAACGAGATATGTGAGTTAGAAAAACTGAGATAATAACTCAGCCTTAGATCCTATGCATAAAATAAAATAAGATATCTCTTGTTTTCATGTTAATTGGGTTTTTTCACATCTCTTTTGGTTTCTGACAAAAAATAGGGAATTGGGTAGGGCTTATAAGCCACGACTATAATTTAAACTTGAAACTTAATTTTGGGTTTTTTTTATTTTATTGTTTTCTATTTTTAGGCTTCGCTTTTGGGCCATAAAGAATAGAAGTATAAATGTTTTAATTACTCTAAAAGTAAACTTGCTGACATGGTAATTTGCCCATTTGCTGACACTTATTATACACGTGTTGTGCTCAGATGGTAATTTGCACACGCCATTCACATGGTCGAGAAATGGCAGTATCAAGTGCAGAGGAAAGTGTCATTGTTACTTTGTTAGTTCGTTGACAGTCAGAAAGACAAACATCCTATTCCTATCTCCTTTCTTTGAAAAAACATTCCCGTGCATGCATGCATGTTTGATCTTCTAATTAAGGCCATGTTTAGTTTCCAGAATGTTTTTTTCAAAAACATCACATCGAATCTTCAAACACATGCATGAAGCATTAAATATAGATAAAAACAAAAACTAATTGCATAGTTAGGGGGAAAATTGCGAGACGAATCTTTTGAGCCTAATTAGTCCTTGATTAGCCATAAGTGCTATAGTAACCCACATGTACTAATGATGGATTAATTAGGCTCAAAACATTCGTCTCGCGGTTTCCATGCGATTTATGAAATTAGTTTTTTTATTCGTGTCCAAAAACCCCTTTCGATATCCGGTCAAACGTCTAATATGACACCTAAAAATTTTCATTTCACGAACTAAACGGGCCTAACTGAACTCTGCACAAGTACTACCAAAAGTTGCTGTGATTATTGCGTTGCGGCAGCAAGTGCATGCACGGATTTGAAATCTTAATTTGGACGCTTGAAGAGAAGTATTAGCGCTATTTGGTTAGCAACTAATTTTGTCACACGTCGCTTTAGGTAAACCACACTTCTTTCAGAAGATAGTGTTGGTTTATATCATAACTCTATTTTATCTAAATTTTAATCACCTGGCCCACATGTCATACACAATATTTCTTGTCTATTTTTTTTCTAAGCTTAGTTTATTATTTGAGTGAAATACATGGCCGGTCCCTAAATTTGTGTTGTGGTGTCAGTTAGATCCGTGAACTTGAAACTTGTACATTTAGATCCGTGAACTTGGTTTAATGTACCAACTCGGTCCAAACGTCCTTTGAGTGCGTTTGACCGCCAACGTAGCATGCCACGTAGGCAACACTTTTGCTCTTAGCCCCCTCCACATCACAATTCACAACACGTCGCATATATCTCCTTGTAGCTATATAGTGACACCAGAATCCAAAAAAAAAAATCCTCAAATCTCCATATTATTCTTCTCCTTGCATGTGTAGAAAATGCGGTCCTGATTAGCAATTGCCATTGCTCTGCGCTCCAAAATGACCTTATCATTGCATAACGGGCTCTTGATCAACAACACCTTCTTCCGGCGACTTCAAGAAGAGGACAAGCTTGGAGAATCAGGATACCTAGCGTGCAAGCCGCATTGCGCTGCCTCCCATTGCTAATCCGACCGCACTGTGCCACCACTAACCCTGCTGCACTGCGCTGCCTCCTGCCACTAATCTCATTGTCGAGGTCATCATAGCTGTTACCTCTCGGCCTCCTTCCGTTAATATAACCGTTGAAACCCTAACCGATTTAGGGATATTTTGGGAGATTTGGGTTGAAATGCATTGGTCAGGGCAAGTTATGTTCGAAGGTATATGTGGAGGGGCCTGAGCACAAAAGTGTTGCCTACGTGGACGATCAAACGTAGTCAAACGACGATTGGACCGGGGATGGTACATTAAACCAAGTTTACCGATCTAAACGTGCAATTTTCAAGTTCACGGAGCTAAGTAACACCACCCCATAAATTTAAGGACCGGCCTATGTATTTCACTCTTATTATTTTGTTTGCCAAAAGATGTGATAAGACAAAACTTAGTCATCTTAATACAAAATGTGAGGCAACGGTAGTTACCATAGTCGCCTTAGTTTACCTAATGCTATGTTTTTTCATCATGTGTAATAGCGTGTGTTTGTTTTACGTTTTGACAGTGATGAAGCTGATGAAGAAGCTACCCTGGGCTCCTTTGCATTGAGGATTGTAATATGAATTTTGGAGGATTTAATTTTTCAAAAGAAAAATTCCTACATAATCATTTCATTCATAGGAAAGAATAGAAATTCTTTTACAAAACTAAATTCTTACGACTTAGTTTTATAGGAAAATAAGTGAGAGGTCCAACCTCATAGAAACTATCATTTGCTTTATTTGTTTCCGGTGATGTACCAAAGGGATACTATTTGACGTACATGTATTTTACATTTCTCTAAAATTAGATATTTCTCTAAAATTAGATAAACATGTGACGCTGATTTTTTTCACACGTTTAATCATTCGTCTTATTCATAAAATATATGTAATAATAATTTATTGTTGTGAGTTGTTAAATCACTCAAAGTATTTTAGGCATGATTTATATCCTATACATTATACATTTTTTAAATAAAACAAATGTATATTTAAAAGTCAATGGAATTATTTATTAAAAAATAGAGGGAGTTTTTTCTGTTCAGTTTTATTGTATCCCGTGTTTTAAAGGGCCCTACATACGGTTTTATCAACGTGTCTCGTGCTGTGGCCACTGCCGTGAAGAAGTAGAAGTGGGTGAACGTTTAAATTTGCAAGTCACCATCATGTCATAAAAGATGCTACATCTCATTTTTCCGAGTTAATTTAATTAAATACTCCTTAATTCCATTTGTGCTCATATCTCACTGTCTGGCATAGATCCTTAATTCCTTGTGTCACTGATATATGGACCGCAGCATCTTTCTATAGCTTTTTCCGATTGTCACGCATTGAGACAAAAGATTACTGTGTCTTTTTCACCTCTTGATCAATGGATTGAAGAGTTGAACTATTGCGACTAGTAGGAACAAAAAAGATCGGAAACACACGGAAACTAGCTATTTGTATTCGTTTTCATTTTTTAATTGGAATTAGGATAAAAACATCGATATAAAAATAAAATCGAATATTATCGAATAAAGATATGGAGCGACTACGAAACAAAACGAATATAGCAATGATTACTTATCGGAATATAAAAAACCCCTCTAATTGGGTTTTCTGAATCAATGAAAAAGATATTGCTTGTTATTTTTTTAAAATAATAAGTCAACATTTCTAAATTCTATATGGTCAATTACCTACACGGTTCCATAAACATTTGTGAAAATTAATTTTTATAGTTGATTCTTAACCCACATGTAAAAATGATTTTTCACTTCCTTGAGAGATCCTTAATTTATGTATATATACTTTTTTAAAAAAAATTGATCCCTACGTACGGATATCCGGATAAAACTGCGGATAGTTCCCAACATTTTCCGATATCCATCGGATGCTAGTCCTACCATATTCATTTCCGTTTTAAAAAAAAACTATCCGTATCCGTTTCCGTATTCGGCACTATCCGTAAATTATCCATTGGGACTATCCGTCACCGACTAGTGATTGCAATTTTTCGCTACCCTCCAGCATGCAAATATCTCACCCGAAATTCTCTTTTTTCTTCAAAATTTATTAAATTTCTAAATAATTTTGTGTAAAATGTTCCGAAACTACAGAAATTTTGGGGTCAATTTCGGTGACCTCGAAATTTCTGGAATTTCGGTGAAAAACAAAAGTGTAAACCCCGATTGCGACACCGAACTGATATACTGTGTTGTATATATCACATCGCCCAGTTGGATCATTGTATATTCCAGTTCTACCTTGCAAAATGTCACATGCTTGAAAATGACGTCTTTAAAATTTGCCTATGTGACAAGTTGCTGCTAGAAGAACATGAAGGCTTTTTATCAAAGCTTTAGCTCATGAAATAGACATGTTAATAAGCCTGAGCTCATTTTGCAGTGTGTGATGTGCGTGCAGATCAGATCACATACATCAAATTAAGTAATTAAGCACAACCTCAACTACCCCCCCTAAAACATTTTTTTCCCTAAAAGGGGAGTTAAAATACAATGAACATTTCTGCATATATAACCTTACTGACAAAACTTGCCTCACTACTTTTCATATTGGTGAGTACTATTTACCCATAATGCTTTGAATAAGATACCATTTAGCATGCAAGACATATGCACACGACCATCGCAAAATATCGTTAATTCTTTGAAAAAACGTTTCGAACGTGTAGAAACTAAATTAATGGCCGTCTATTCTAGTTAATGAATTTGTGTGTGTGTGGGGCAGCTAAGCTACCATCAATGCCAGCTGATCCCATGCATAATGCATTAATCGATGCATGTAATTAGTATCGGAAGTAGGAGTCTCGCGTGTCAAAGCTCCAAAGCGAAGCGCTGCTCTCATCTACGACGTCGACCATGTCGTCGTCGCACGACGGCAACGGCGGCGACGGCGGCGGCGGCTGCAAGAAGTCGTAGGCATGGCCGCCGCCCCAGCCGGGCGGCGAGTACAGCGGCGGCGGGTGCGCCATGACCGGGCGCCAGTCGATGCTGCCGTCGGCGCGCACGGCGGGCGCCACCACCTCGCTGCCGGTGGCGAACCCCGGCGGCGGCGACAGCGAGGGCGGCGACATGAGCGCCGCGGCCGCCTGCTGCGGCGTGACGTGGGCGCGGTTGGCGTGGGAGAGCGCGGCGGCCTGCACCTGCCGCGGGTCGCTGCTGCGGGCGTCGCACGACGGCGGCGAGTCCGGGAAGTTGAGGTCGGCGCCGGCGGCGCCGTGGCCGCGGAGCGTGACGAAGGCGGCGTCGAACGCCCGCGCCGCCTTCTCCGGCGAGTCGTAGGAGCCCAGCCAGATGCGGTCGCGGCTATTGGGCAGCCGGATCTCCGACACCCACTTCCCCCACTTCCGCCGCCGCACACCCTTGTACTTCTTCTCCATCTCCGGCGGTGACGCCACCACCGGCGACGACGATGACATCATGCAGTGACGTTGCACGTACGTGTACGTGCTGTGTTGATGGTGGCTTTGGGTTTGCTTGCTGCTGGATCATCCTGGCGGGGTCGCCTCGGCTACTTATACCGTCGCCATGCGTCGTCGGGTGCGACGCGTTGACTCGCCATGGCGCGTCGGACGGCGACGTGCAAGGTGTCAGCCAGCAACCAAAGCTTAGCGAGGCGATGCTACTACGACTAGGTTGAGGTTGATTTCGATCCTAACTTGGATTCTACTAGATATATCGGCCGGTGGGCCTTTTGTCTTTATTCGATATACTCTTTTTTAAAGACAAAAATTATGTTATGATAGCATAATTATTAGTTACTACCTCCGTTTCAGATTAGAAGGCTTTCTAATATTGCTCACATTCATATAGATGTTAATGAATCTAGACATACATATATATCTAGATTCATTAGCATATATATGAATGTGAGCAATGTTAAAAAGTCTTATAATATGAAACGGAGAAAGTATGTTGTTATCATCAACTGTTGAGGCACTCTGTTTTAGTATAATGAGATTATTTTCTGAATAGTGGATGGAACATGTACCGGGCAAATTAAGGAGAAGGGATTACCTATAAATTTTTCTGACCAATGGATATAACCCATTTTAAATACAATAAAAAATAAACATGTCAAAAATCGTAAATCTACAGAAAAACCCATTGTAAAATCTAATTTTGATACACCGTAATTGCGTGTAAGTGCTGCGTAACTGATTGTACTATAAGTTGATATATAAGAATATAATTCTTGATGCAAGATTTTGTGAATGAAAAAGTGAAAGATACGAACCTAAATATATCGCAAGTGAAATAGCAAATCCTGAAGAGAAAATGTGTATTAATGCAAAATGAACTGCACAAAATGTGTCTCTTACTCTCTTGATACAAAGGCACAAGTGCATTGTTAAAGAAGAACATGTCTCTACAACTGCAAATCACCTCCGTGTTGAAAATATCACTGGATTAATGAACATCCATGCTACCAAATTACTACTACCAGATATGCTTCACGTACTACTACTCCAGCACAAAATGATTTCCGTCAAACAATTCATCGCCATTCATCCATGAATCTTGACCGCTGTCCTTTGTTCTTAAGTTGCGCGAGCAAAATTAAAGCATTGCTCATGATCGTGGCTGCAGTTTATTTTATTTTTTAACCTGTCTCATTTAAATATAAAAAATAAACACTACAATATGTATTTTGAAAACAACCTTTTTAGCCGCACCACCTATGCTAGTCAAATATTTTTCATTGTTGTCACGCCAAAGTCTTTCTTTTAGGTAAGATTGTGTTGTCACTAACGAGGATGACATGAACAAGAGGTTTTAGATTTAATAGTAAGTTTTGATTGGTTTATTTTTTAAATTATATGAAAGTGGAGTTAAAAGAAATAAGAGAATTGGGGTGCACCGGATATCCATGGCCCCTCCGATACCAGTTTTTCTTTGATAACGTGTGGTGTGGCAACAACCCTGAGTTCCGACAGGTCGGAATGAAACCTAAAGAACAAAAGTGGATTCCCTACTAGCACCTTTCTGGCACTGCACCGCATGATGATTGGGCTAAGTAAACTGGATCCGTCAGCAGTAAGAATGGGTCAAATAGGTAAAGTGGAATAGTTAGCTCATGTGACTAATATGATCCTTAATGCAATCTACTCGATTGACTGGTTGAATTTCTTTTCATCAAGATAAAAATAAAATTAACTCGTCTGATAAAACCAATAAATTATATGCATACATCTAACCAATTAGTATTAAGATGACTAATTTAATTTACTACATATAGATTACAAATATGTCCATCTCATTTAAAAAACAAAAAATAAAACATACTTTAGATTTTTTTTTTATGTCTGCCTTAGAATTTTGAATGGACAAAGTACACGATATAAACATCTTGGTGACACAGATTCCAATACAATTGGGTGTGAGGGGAATCCAAGCAATTAAAATTTCAAAAATTAATCAATAAGATAACTAAAAGATAATATTTTTTTGCTTAACCTTAATACTTATTAAATAATCTAGAAAAAATATATTTAGAAATAGAGGGAGTAACATGGATCAAGTCTAATGTAAAATTATTTAGAAATAAAGGAAGTCTAATGTAAAATTAAGGCACATTCATATTTATTTATTTATGATATTCTATTACTCCATAGTATATTGGGAATTAACGGACATGTATATTTTTTATTACCTCAAGATACTCCCTAGAAAGTGACAATTTTTTTTCCTTTCAGAGTTAATTATACGTGGTTAATTTGAGCCACGATACTTTATTATTCCTTTGAAGTTATTAGTGTCATGTTCATGCATTATGAGTTACCACGAGACCATAAAAAAAGCATGTAACCTAGCGGTCGTAATAACCTGAGTAGCATCCAAAAGTCCTAAGTTTAAATCTATATATGAGCGAATTTTATATTGGATTGTTTGTGGGACTAAGTTCTCAACTTAAATGGCTGCATATATCCGATTAGATGTAAAGGCCGGGTAAACAATATTTTTCTCTAAAAAATAATAAAAAAGTTACTGCAAGATTGAAATTATACTAGTTGATTTTTGTCTGGAAACACAAATCTTTAGGTGCGGTGGTCTTTTTACTAACAACCTTTTACGTGGGGAACTAAGGTTGAGTTCTTATCCCAGTTTTCCCAACTCACATCTCTTGTTTTTCGCGCACACACTTTTCAAATTACTAAACATTGTGTTTTTTTGTAAAAAAAAATTATACGAAAGTTATTTTAAAAAAAATCATATTCATCCATTTTTTTTAAAAAAATTAGTTAATACATAATTAATCGTGCAATAATATGTTTTTTTTGTTGTGCATGTCGGGGAGGAGTTCCCAACCCATCCTCCTGAAGACAGCCTAAGATGATGGGGAGAAGGCGGAGGACGACTCGGCTTATAAAGTATTCACAGTAAATTTAGTCGTATAATTTTACAGTTACCAGGCTACGCACGCATCCATTTTTTCTTTTTTGTCAAAATCAATACTGTTTGACTACACCGCATGCATCGCTCTCTCCTTTATTCGATACTACAGTGATCTGTCACTATGCAGTAGTACCAGTTTTGGATCATAATCATACAGGGAGATCCGAGATTTGGCCGCCGTAAAATAAAGTTGGATATAGATGGACTTTGAACTTTGAATTCAAGAGCTATATAGCTGCTGCCTGGAATCACACATACTAGAGTACTCCTGGAGGAGTACTGTATCATGAATGAATTGGAGGCTGGAGCTAGCTAGCACAGCAGAGACGACACAGAACGGTCAGAGAGTCAAAGCATGGAAGCGGTTTGACCTCGCGGCTCGCGCGCGGTCGGTCGGTCGGGCTCCCAGCCTCCCAAGCGGCGGGGCGAGGCGAGGCGAGGAGCTGTAGTGAGAAAGGAGTACGTGGAGACGGCTCGCCATGGCGACCATGGAACGGATCGTGCGATTCCGGCTTGACGAACGGCTTTGGCCTTGGCCGGCTCGCTCGCTTGCTGCTGCTACCTGCCAAGGAGATCGTGTCGCTCCGGCCGCGAGACCCTGCCAGCGCGTGCCATCGGTTGCGGCCACGTAGTACGAGCGCGCGGGTGTCTCCGCATAGTTGCGAGTCAAGAGCAACAACAATAGCATACTATAACCTATAACCAGCTATAAATATATTTCAAAAAGATAATAAGATAGGAGAGAGAAAAATAGCGGGCTACAGATTTATTGCAGCTGCTGCAAGACGAACTCCATGATTCCAAAATATATGTGTATATGATAGGTATGATCATGTATTAATTGGGTAGTACTCCCTCTGTCCCAAAATATAACAATTTGGGACATGATGGAACACATCACATCCTAGTCGTCGATATGTCCCATCCAATACTAGGTTGTTATATTTTAAGACGGATATAGTATATGTTTATAGGTAACTATTATATGAATTGACTATAGATAATTGGAGTAGTTGGCTATACTATTAAATTTGCTCTAAGGCTATGTTATGTGAGACTCACCTCCTGATACGGGAGCAATAGATTAGCATACAATTATTAAGTATTAGCTAAAAACATTAAAAAATAAGTTAATACGATTTTTTCAAAGCAACTTTCCTATAATTTTCTTTTTTGCTAAAAAAAACACACTGCGTGGAAAAAGAGGAGAATGAGTTGGAACAAGCACAAACAAACTGAAGGGGTTGTTCACTAAAGAATACTGTTTTCAACACAACTCTACCATATTTTGGTAATTTTGGAATCTTCAATTCTCGTAAACTTCTACCGAAATTTGAAAAGGCCTCACGTCAAAGACCGCAAACCTTTCTTTACCACAATAAAATTTGGTAATACAAAATTTGATATTACTAAAAAATGTTAAGGTTTGAACAAGCTCGAAATGTTGAGTCGTTGTACTTCAGAACAAAATGTTGAATGGTTGTTATTCAAATGAAAAATAAAATGTTGAATGATTGACTTGTCACTTGTCAGGGCCCTGACCGAGATACGTGCGGCAAGCAACTGATGGTTTATGTGGTGCTACAAGCATATGCTAGAGCTAAGCGCGGTAGCGCCGCGGCGCTGGTGTTTTTGTGGTTCTTTGTCGAATAGTTGTCGCGGCACGTATCTCGGTCGGTCGAGACGTGTAGAGCTCGCGGTCGGAGTTCGTGAGGCGGACAAAAAAAAAAGGAGGGTGCATGAGGATACATGGGATTGTGGGTGAGACAATGAGGGGACAAGAATAGAGGTGGAATATGAAAGGTGCTCTGGGAATTTTAGCGAAGATTCACAATGTAATGGTGATGGCTTAGATAGGATATGTACAAATTTGTCGATATTTTTCAGTTGTGTTGTAGTAGGGCATGAACAAAGGTAAAGTCTAAGATGGATGGTCTTTTAGTTAACGCATATCACTTAGAGACTATTCTACTACAATAGTTAAGACAACAAGAACTCTTGATCATTAGTGCACCAAAAATTTTTTTTATACCCTTCTTTCCTTTTCTCCACCTCCATGTAACAAAATTTCCTTTAATAAACGTTAAGAGTCGACTCTGACCCGTTGTTATGCGTAGCAACTATGTTTCCCTTTCCTCCATTCTCTCTCTTCCACATCATCAATTTTACTTGCATGGGAACGAAGAGAATCCGTTATTACACACCGTTGTACATGCCCTTACAATTTCATTCTCAAGTCTCAACTTAGCTTCTAAAATCTGCATTAATCCATTCTACACGTTAGATTTTTGTTCTTTGTTCACATCGTACCCCACTTACACGTTCATCGTTTCTACGTGTAAAAGGTTTAACTCATCAAGACTTATAAGCTAACCCTTACCCAGCTAAACTTTCTAATATTATACTTAAAACACATTGCTAACACTTATGGGCTACTTAGGCCACCACCAAATAGTGACACGTGAATCAGCTATTTGAGCTGAGCTATTTGTGACACGTGAAACCAGGTGAATAATTAGCACATAATTAACTAACTATTATATATTTCCTCCGTTTTTTAATAGATGACGTCGTTGATTTTTTCTCACATGTTTGACCATTCGTCTTATTCAAAAATTTTATGTAAATGTATAAGATATAAATTACACTTAAAGTACTATGAGTGATAAAACAACTCATAACAAAATAAATTATAATTACGTAAATTTTTTGAATAAGACGAATGGTCAAACATGTAAGAAAAAGTCAACGGCGTCATCTATTAAAAACGGAGGTAGTACTTGAAGATAGATTAATTTGATTTTTTTAAAAAAAAACTTCAATATGAAAAGTTTTTGTAAAGTACACATCATTTAGGAGTATAGGAAACGTGCTAATGAAAATCGAGGAACTAATGAAAATCGAGGAAGTAACCCAACAAAATATCCATGTCGAATGGGACCTTAAGCACGCATACCAAGCGCTAGTATCACGGGCCTATTTGGTAGTAACTTAGGAGATGAAGGGGAGTTTAGAGGGAGTTGATGGCAGGATAGTCATAAGAGTTTGGTTTTTGTTCTTAATCTAGTTCCGAGACAAAGTTTAGTTCGACTTTTTAAGTGATGATGGATGGCTCTTCCCACCCCCACCCCGGTATTAAAAGCGAGGGAGTTAGAGGACAAACTCTCCACCCCAATCCCACCTAAAACTCCCACATCCACAGTCCAAAGTCCAAACCCTGTACTCTCATTCCCTCAATCTCAGAAGAGAGGAAATTCCCTACCAATTCGCACCTCCTACCTGGTACTTAAAAAGTAGTGAGTTCAACGATAACCCCCCGGTTCCCCTATGCCCAATAAGCTCCCAACCAAACCCCACCATTGATTGGTGCCGTAAGGGTTCAAATTCTAGCGTCTACGATTAATAAATGGATATGTGCATCCTGATTGGTGCAAAGGTTAGGAGTTATTCTCCCATTTTTCTATAAATCATTACAAAGCTGAAAACAACCAAAAAAAGTTGGCATTCATTATAATTTATCAGTATGATATACCACCACCCCAATTTTGGTGTAACAAAAGGGGATTCGAGTGGCTTTAATGTTATCTCCAGGAGCAATATTTTCCAAAAAAGATGGTTGCTGAAAGGGCATAGTACGATGGATGGCTCAGCTGAGCGCACCTGGTAATTCAGGAGAGGACAGCCATTAGATCTGACACCCGCAACACTATGTAGCTCGTGCCATCAGAGCCCTTGAACTCGCTGCCAGCATATTTGGAATATAGAACAGTGCTGCCTGCAGAGACCGACAATGGAATCCTCTTGCCTTCCTCATCCAGAGGACCAGGGCCAACAGCCACGACCTGTCACCAATCAACCAACACATCATTACCTCCTTAACTTTGATCAAAACCACAAAATATCCAGCAGAACTAACAAATTGAGTGACTGACCGTTCCAATAGACGGCTTCTCCTTTGTTGTTTCAGTAAGCAATAGGCCACCAGGAGTTTTATCTTCAGCTTCAGCGACCTATAGTATGAGAAAAGGGTAGGAAAACAGGAAGAAATTATTACAATCAAAAGGAGGGCGGCCTCAGCTTTAGTTGGCCATGCCTACTTAATCAACAACATTACACTGCTATCCAGACAAATGTATAAGAAATGTCCACCTTGATAAGAACACGATCGCTAAGAGGCTTCATGTCCTTTGCATCATCAGTCTCCAGAATACCAATGATGTCATCCTCTTTAAGAATCAGATGGTTGGAATCATTCAACTCCACCTCTGTTCCAGCATATTTTGAATATACGACTTGGGATCCAACCTATGCAAGTCACATATGTGCATTTTAGTATATATTCTTTTGTTTGCCAACAGTAATAGCTTGTTTACACTCAAAATGATCACACTTCGAGAAATTTAAAAAAACAATCAAGTAAGATTCACCTCAATAAAATATGAAACATCTTAAGTCAAAACAGGCAACATAAATCCTTTAACAACTTTATCATACCCGACTTTTCAGCATGCTCATTATTGGATTATTAGCCACGGGTCCAATGCTAAATCCGCCAGTTTTACTCTTTTTGTTTCAGGTCTGATTTCTGTATTCATGTACCTGGAGGCTGGAACAGGCGAGCCTCGCACCTTATTATTATTCTATAATAGTTCTTTGGACAGGTTGGTTGGAACCTACCAACCAAATGATACATGGAAACAAATGCTCCAGACAACTGGAAGAAACAATGCTTTATGATCCATGAATGACTAGTCGAATAGCTGTACCAGTAAGGCTCATTGATTCTGTTAGAAAGCATCATACATATTTTTTCACTATATTGCAAAGAAAAATATACCTGAATGCTAACTTCCACTTTGTTATCCCCAACAGTTCGTCCCTCCCCAATGGCAACTACCTCACCCCCTTGGGGTTTAGACTGAGCAGCCGAAGGAAGCAAAATCCCACCAGTTGTCTTCTGCTCAGCAGACTTAATCTTTACAAGCACTCTATCAGCCAAGGGCTTGAGCGTTGTATACTGCAAGTGAATAACAGAACATAACTTCATCACTGAAAAGCATAACAAATATATTTTCTGGAAAATAAACTAAAATATTAAGCATAGAATTGCTTTCAACCCCCCCCCCCCCTTTCGATATCTTCACTGAATCCATAGTGTACTTGTAAGTCATTATTTTATTGCTCATAATAATTAAAATATAAAGTATAGAGTAGCTATAATTCACTTCATTACTCTTTTATTACAAGGATACATAATTCATTTTTTTTCCAAAACTGATTTGCACTTCATCATTCATCAGTCTGACAGTAAGTTCGGTAGTCAACGTGGGAAAGCAGCGATAGACACATCACAGCTCACTGCATCACAATCTTAAAACTTCCTAATCAGCAATCACCATGAGCTAACCACCACAGCAATACAGGTGTGTACAGGGCACACCGTACACCAGACGGGCTCGGATATCCATCTATCACCATTCATCATTAAATTCAACAGAAATAAATCAGTTAACCCAGCGGAATCATCGTCGATTTCATCGCTATCGTAATAGCATTGCCCGCAATACCCAATCCAGCGATTCACCAACTAACCCTCTAAGTGAAAAACTCTGAACCGAGAATAGCATTACCAGTGTGCCCACCATGGTACATTGCACTGAAAACGCACCTTCGGGGCGACGCTGGCGGCGGCGGCCCTGACGACGAGGCCGCGTGACGGCCGCGGCGCCTGGCGGAGCACCCGGACGGCCGCCGGCGGCGGGAGGCGGAGCGCGTCGCGGGAGGCCATCCCCTTCGTAGCGAAGGCCACCGCGCCAACTCCAGCGGCGGAGAACTGCACGGGCGCCATCTCCGGTGGATTGCTCGCCGCGAAATCCGAGCGGCAGCAGGAGATAAACCCTAGAGCAGCGGAAGCGCAGCGCGGAGAGAGCAGCAGCAGCAGCAGCAGCCGACGCGAAGCGGAGGGGGAGGAGACGCTTTATCCCAAACGGCGAACGCGCACGAAGGTGACAAAATATTTTTGTGGGCTTGTTTGGGCCCAAACCAATGGGGGCTACTATATAAAAATTCTTCTCAAAATTTATCAAATATAAATATAATATATATAATTATAATGTGATTACATTATTATAATTTACATGTAACTACAATATAATATATATGTAATTTTAATAATTTCTTTACAATATGCTATTTTCGTGAAACAAAGATCGTGAGACTGAATCTTCTCACCTGTGTGCGTGCTATGATTCTTTTCTTCCCAACTTACATAAATTTTAAAGTTAACCTAATGGTTTTAAAATATATGAAGGTAATACATTGTAGTTACATGTAAGTTAGGATGGAATTGCACATTTGACAAATTTTTGTCGAAGCAAAATTGAATCGATACAATTTAACGCCCATTTTGATTTTGGGCCAACGCTAGTGTACTTCCCACGGCCCATTTTGAAGCCATTAGGCCCAGAAGTGTTCGTCACTTCAGCCCGTTCGAACTGTCTCGTGGCCACCGGCGAGGAATCAGCCATGGCCGGCGGCGGTGGCGCCTCCCCTTCCTGCGCGGCGGTCGCCGGTTGGACCGTGACCGCAGTGCTTCTGCAGGTGGTTGGCCTCTCCATGTTCCTCTACGGCTTCTTCCCCGTCAAGCCCACGCTGCCCGGGTTCAGGTTCGCGCCTCTACCTCTGCTCTGCTCTATCAGCGGCTGTCGATGGCGCTTGCTTCGATTGACCCTTGGTTGGTGGCCGCAGTGGAGCGGAGAGCTACCGGATGCCGTCGTGTGGTCTCGCCGGTGGCGGGGAGCAACCGGCGCTTCCGCCGGATCAGCTCAGATCTCTGTACAGGGTGAGACATCTCGGTTCCTCCGGCTTAGGTTCATCTCATGCTGCTGCGCATTACTTGTGATAGAGAGATGGAAGATTTGAAATGTTAAGTTAATTCATACTGTGCAGTGTTTTTTTAGTGTTGCGATGCTCATGCTTGTGCTATGATTAATTCCAGGAACTCTCCGAGGTCCCTCCTGTGTATGATCGTTTGGTGTTGATGGTATGCACAAAATTGATGTGCCTGTTCTTCTCACAGCATAATCCTAGGCGCTTCAGTGGCAACTTTATTCTTACCCTTTTAATGTTTGGCATTTTGAGTTTATGCGTGTCAATTTAGGTTATAGATGGGCTTCCTGCTGAATTCGTATTGGGGAGAGTTGGAAAACCTCCAAGCAAAGAAATGGTGGAATCCATGCCCTACACCCAATCTCTGTTAGCTGGTTGCAAAGCAACAGGTTATCATGCGAAAGCTGCACCTCCAACCGTCACGATGCCACGGCTAAAAGTAAGACTGATTCTATATAGAGGTTCCTATTTGTGTAAGTATTTGGTAATCCTAAATATGTTATACTTTCAGGCAATGGTATCTGGGGCAATTGGAGGTTTTCTAGATGTAGCATTTAACTTCAATACTCAAGCCTTCTTGGATGACAATCTTCTTGGTTAGAACCTCTCCATACCTGACCTTATCCTTCTCTTGTATTAATCATCTTCTTTGCATACCTAATTGCCAACATGGTGAGTTCAACATGTTGGTCAAATTCATCATCCTCTGTGTTCTGCGTCATCCATCAGTTCTGGCCTGACCAAACAAGAAAATGCCTTATGAGCTATATTTATAATATGTTCACACCAATGCAGATCAGCTCCACATGATTGGTTATAAGTTAGTGATGCTGGGAGATGAGACATGGATCAAATTGTTCCCAAAATTATTCTGGAGACAAGATGGAGTGAGCAGTTTTTATGTGAGTTCCTCTCATGCATCACATGCTTTTTTTTTCACAAGATAATGTGATTGAAAGATGAGAGTGTACTTGAACTTGGAATACTGATAAAATAAACTTACTATCGTGTGAAACTCTAATCTAACAGTAGGTTGCCAACTATAGATATTTGTGTATTAGGTATTTTAAGCTTGTGATTTGGTGCTTGGGTTTTGCTAATAGGCTAATAGCAGTCCTCTTTGTTTTGCATTCAGTCTTTCTACCTGTATAACTTAATTTAATGATTGTGACTGGATGTCAGGTGAAAGATACGGTTGAGGTTGATTTTAATGTTTCTCGTCATCTGGAATCTGAGTTTGCTGCCAAAGACTGGAACATGTTGGTATGTTCTTGGCTTAGTTCATGTTCACTTGTTCTATTCCTTTGTGAACTTATAGTAAAATATAGGTCTTTGGATTACAACAATTTATTCCAAGTATCCAATTAATGTTTCTTGTGATAAGTGTTCTAACAATCTTTACACTGTCTTCCCTTGTTTGTGCTGTTTCCTAAGGTTATCCTGCAAGTGTTCTATTCTTATGTACTAATCAGGTTTGTTTTGTTTGTTAATTTCAGATTCTCCACTATTTGGGCTTAGATCATGTTGGCCACATTGGTGGCCGTCAGAGGTAAATACCATACATCTTCCATGCCTTTTTCTATTTGAATGGTGTCTAAGTAAAGTTAAAATTTTAAAATTTACAGTGTTTTGATGCCCCAAAAGCTGAAGGAGATGGATGATGTGATTAGAAGAGTGCACAATGCCGTATCAGGCCTTGAAGATAATTTGGACAGAACACTTTTGGTTTGTGATCCTATCTGAGTCCTATAAATTTTGTAAGATTCCTGGTAGCATGTATGTTTGTGACAAACAAGTTTGATCCTACATCTGTAAGAGATTACTACAAAGTCCACTAGTGAATGGTGAAGTTTGTAGTGATGATTTGATACATGTATGCTTAATAACTTTTATTCTGGCGCCTTTCTAAATAGTAGTGATGTTTATTGATTGTGGTTTCTGATTATCTGATGGGTTATCCTTGCAAAAAAAATAATTATTTGATGTGTTAATAACTCAAAAATTGTTTTCATTATTTTTTTGATTGTATTGTATTTGCTTTGGATTCGCAGCAAACTATAATAGCTTGTTAAGTTCAGTAGTGTTTACAACCGTTGATCAAGTCTGTGCCTTTTCTGGAAAGATAAAGGTCTACATTAAATCTCATAGGCATATTTCTGCCGCCCGACATTTCAGGTTGTGGTTAGTGATCATGGCATGACCGAAGGTGGTAATCATGGAGGATCCTCTTATGAAGAAACTGACTCCCTTGCCCTTTTTATAGGACACAGTGTTCAGAGTTCATATTGTTCACCTTATGACCAGAATGAAGCACTTCAGGTATAACTCTTACTCTATCACTGAATGTAGTTTCATCCTTTCTTTATCTCTGGATACCTATGGCAAATCCACTCATCGAGTATGTTTTCATATATAAATCATTGTTGTTGTTGAATATTTTATTTATAAACCACTCATTTTGTCATCATCTAAGCTATACTTGCGAACAATCCTAAAGTAGTGTTCCATTGACTACTCTTTTTTCTTTGTCAGGTGGACCTTGCGCCAACATTATCTCTCCTCTTTGGGACACCAATTCCGAAGAACAATATAGGTGTTGTGCTTCCAGAGGTTTTTAATTCTTTGACAGGTGAATCTATCCTTACCTTCTGTTTTCAGTTTCTTGCGCTTCATCAGGATGCAGGATACTTCATAAAAAAATTTAAGATATTTGATGCATGTCGACTTTATAACGATTTCAATAGGTAATAGGATTTTGATGGATTTATAATCATGTGTCCCGATGCCTTTAGTTGATTGCTATGTCTATATCTATACTATCTCAAAAGATGTTAGTGGTAGTTGTGGGTCTGCCACCACCACCACCCAACTACCATGTAAGACCCACGAACAGTGAGACAAGACTTTGTGATGTCTGACCCCTATAGCTAACTGAACAGTCACCTAGAAAGTAACAGCAGAATTAGTATGATGATAATATATTAGACTATATTTTTATAGGCTTTAAAATATATGTAATGAGCTATTTTAAAAAAAATCCGTTGCAACACAGGCATTATGCTAGTTCTCAGTTAAACTGGTGGTCTGGAATATTGGAATTTTACAAATTGCATGATTCAGTACTCAAAACTCTTCAGCTCAAAATATGATGAGTGCATCTTATTTCAGATCAGCAAAAACTGCGGACCTTAGAGCTGAACTCATTGCAATTCTTAAGATTGTTGCAAGCACAGTTACCTGCTTTCTGCTTTGAGGATTGCATTAATTCAAAGTATGGTCTAGGAATTGATAAAATTCCTCAATCTGTTGAGAAGAAGTTGTGTCATTTGCTTTCTAAAGCTTTTGATTCCCACCATCCTTCACACCTTCATCAGACATCTAATGTCAAGTAAGCGTCTGCTGTTAAAATCCTCTAAACTGTTGTGAATATGATCAACCTTCACTTCTTAAAAATACATCCTTTTTCAGGTCCATTGAAGCTGGGTGCAACAGGACTGCTGTCAACGCCTACTATGAATTCTTAAGATATGCGAGTGAGTGGTTGTCTCACAGAGCGACCAATGTAATTTTACTATCTTTGCAACCCTAGTGTGAAGTAGCATTCTGTTACATTTTTCCTTTCACCTTAAGATCAAATTGATTTGTTTTCCTTTTACTGTTATATTTGCAGAAACCATTCTATTTACTTGTCTCTGCGATCTCATTGATGATTGTTTCATGCCTTTCTCTCATGGGGATTGTCTCTTGCCTACTTAAGGGAAAGTCTCTGAGTCAGTTTGAACATCATTCTGAGTGGAATTCAGATTACCATTGGCACCTTGATGAAGTGTTCATTATCATGGGGATTTTTCTTTATGTCAGCAGTCTTGGATCAAGCTCTTTTGTGGAAGAAGAACAGTATACATGGCACTATCTCACTTCTACTCTGTATTTAATATTTCTCATCAAGACGACACAATCAATGCTGAGAGAATCAAATTCAGCGGTAGCACGAGCAGAAGGCAAGATTTTTCATGGAAATGACTGCTCTTATTTTACTAGCTGTAAATTAATCCCCAGTATGCGAGACGGTTACAAGTTGTGCACTATCATTATCATTCTTGTTTCTGGGAGAATTCTAAGAGCTTGGCATCAAGGTGGGGTTAACTGGGTTCACTTTCCTGACATTTCAAAGTCACTGGCCCAAGCTGATTCATTTGTTGTAAAGGCTCTTCAAATTATCTCCGTTCTTGCAGTTGTGGTATTGTATTCAGTTTCACTCCTGTTACTGAGACCAAGGAAGCTGAATATTCTGCTCGTATGGTTGAGTCACTTTTTTTGTGGAATTTTGGTTGTACTCCATATCTGGCAAAGCCAGATCAATACTTCACTACCAACCAAACATAGCACAACATCAATAGCTCAGATATTTTATGTCATCGCAAGTATTTCATTAACATTCACTTTTGTTGCATCACCTTGGATATTTCCAATACATTCTATGGAAGCAGAACCAACATCCTCTGGCTCGAGTCCTAAAACGGCAATACATCTGCAAGGCATAAATCATTCTATGTTCCTGATTGGAATAACATACGCGGCTTTCTGGTGCCTTCTGCAATTGCTTCTGCAGCAGCCCATAAATGCAATACCTCTTCTGCTCATTTTCTTGCAAATAATCTCTAGTATAATGCATTTTTCTCTGGATAAATCATTGCATAAGAAATGGGTACAGGTTAGTTCCTTTAAATATTATTAATATTTGCTTACCAATATGATATTTTTCATGAATATTGGCATGGTATGAAATGGTTTACTAATGAGTAATCATCGTTGATGAACTGTGTAGATTGTCGCAATGCAATTATTGGGGTTGTCTGGTCATTTTGGTCTTGGAAACACCAATAACCTTGCCAGCATTGATGTTGCTGGAGCTTTCATTGTAAGTTTAACAAAGACTTAGTTAAGTGCCTTTTATCCTCATTGCATTCTGGTTTGACTAGTGAATTTCAACAGGGCATTTCAAGTTACTCCACAGTTCTTTCTGGCATATTGATGTTCATGATTACATATGGATCACCTCTGCTGTTGTACCTTGGGATGGTTTTTTATATATCAGTGATAAACAGTGATGATATCTCTACTCCACATCAATCGAAATGGAGCTGCATTTTGGACAAAATGATCACGTTGCCCTGTTTGCTTCCTTTGCTCATTAATTCTATTGCCTTGACATCGTACACCATTGTTTTGCTGCTCATGAGGAACCACTTGTTTGTTTGGAGCGTATTTTCACCGAAGTGAGTATTCGATAATCTATCTTTTTAAACCAGAATAGGTGACTGCAGCCGTACTCTAGAGACTGTAACCATATGAACTAATGCCACTAGCATGCCCATCACATTGCTGCATACTGCATAGAACATGTGAAACCAAATAAAAGAAATTTATGGCGTTTTCAAGTTTCCAATTCCGATCTTCCTTAACGAAAACTAGATGCAGAACTGCGACCAGATTGTTTTCACTTGCTGCAACGTTTATCATTGATAGAGACTTCTTACTGAATCAGCACATCAAGCTCTTATATACTACATCTGGTTGTTGTTGTTGTTGTTTTATGGACAGTTTTCATTTCCAATGCATACAGGTACCTTTATGTTTGTGCAGCGACAGTATGCACTTGCGCTGGAGTGTTCATTATAGCCGTGACAGCAGTTTACACTTGCACTGTTTTTTCCTTCAGGATGAGAAACTACAAGGATAAATCCTATAATTAGTTTTAAAATTAGTAGTTCTTATATAGTCATTTATCAGAAAGGAAGAGTAACATTGCCTTCATCGAGAACCTTTTTTACGGTGTGTTTTTTTTTTTTGGGGGGGGGGGGGGGCGGGGTCCATTTTGTTGTCTAGTTTAGAAAAACTTTAGATCATACAATTCCCTCTTCAAGGGTGTAAACACACATATCTAGAGATTTTCTGATGTATGTATTTCTGTTATACTAGCATGTTCAACTTGAATATTTGTTCTCTATTATTAGTCTGGTAAATGTTGCGGTTTGCATGGTTCAACTGGGGATGTTGTCTTCGAAATTCGACAGTCACATTGGAAATATACGATGCAAATTCCAGAGTATAAACTGCGAGGTTACTACAGTATATAGATGCAATTTCCAGAGAGTAACATGGGAGCAGGTTACTCCAGAGGAGTGAAAGCCATGTGATCGATGAGTTTATTCAAACGAATCGACATATTTACAATTGGACGGATACACTGTTGGAGTGTTGAATGGCTGATATATTTACAATGAACGGGCTTATATGTACAAAGGAATCACAAACCGGAGGTGGTCTGATACAAATGATACAGGTAAACACAGGGAGGGAGGTGTCCTCCAACCATTAGATCAGGTGCAAGATACTATAGACCAGGCCCACATGTTCATAACAAATGTGGTCTGAGCTGAAATCTTTCCTGACACATGAACTAACTGTCAATCAACCTGTGAACCTGTGGTGGAGGATCTCGATAGAATTACATCATCATATAATTGAGTGTACTACAATGTTTTGGCAAAAGTATTTTCCCCTTGACAGATGGCACGGGGAAGCAACATCGTTGCCGTAGTCACACAATGTACACAGCACCACAACGACCAGCCATGGACTATTCACAGAAACTTGGATGCTACACGGCAGGAAGTCCAGAAGGCAGCAGTTGCTGCTTTTAGAATTGCTGGATTCTGGTAGATGCTGCATGGAAGCAAGACGGTAACACAATCGGTCAGTTAGCTCTAGTTACACAGACACCAAAAAGAGCAAATATATGCACCCTCATCAGGTACTCATCAGCTGTGGGCTTATAGCTACATGATTAAATCAAAGATGCCACTCTCTATCCAAGGATGCAATAAATCTAATTATTTAAATGCTTGAAAAGTGTAAGTTGTAAAAATACTTTTAGAGGAAATGGCACTGCTCAACAGGTGGAAGAAACTAACCTAACTAATCAGAGGTAAACTACCAATTCAAAAGCTCACAGAATTCTAACGGCTTATGCAGCCCCTGTAGTAGAAACTAATATGGGGAGTTTCTAGAGAAACCAATGCTTGGCAATTGTCCAGATCAATACACCATTCTTTGATATGATGTTAGCGAACCACTTTAGATCATCCTAAACCACCTTAGATCATCCTAAACATTGGTTACAAGTAGACTAGTAACAATAGCTTACCCAATAGCAGTTGCACTCCATGATGCTATATTATAAATAACTTTTGTTCCATCCCATGCTTTCTGAAGCTTGCTTTTCCTCTTCTTAGCTGAAAAGGTCTTGCTAAGAGCTGGCAAAAATGGAAGGTGGGAGTTAAGTTTTTCTGCATTGACATAATTCATCTGAATTTATAAAAGAATGACAAGATTACCTTGTTGAAGTTGATTAGGTGTCAAGTCCTGCACATGAAATTTATCAACATCAAATGTATGAAATTTTCTCAATAAGGCATATGAAATTCTCTTCCATGATAATAATCTAGTAACCAAGACACAGGGGAAAAAACATGATAGGAATCATGATTTTTTGTACCATGTCAAGAAAAACAATAGTAACTGTAAACATGATATTTTTGGTCAGATACCTAATATTCTTCACAACAGAGTAGTAAGACCAAATACAGAGGAATAAATAAAGACATTAAGGGATAAAAATCGAATATTAAAATTGTGTATTAAATTTTGCTACCTTAGTTTGTTTCAGCGACAGCAAGTATGCAGCCATGAAGCTTGCAATACCATCAACTATGTCCTCTTGTTTAATGAGAACATATCCATCCTCTGAATCATCACTAATGTTCATACCCTTGTCAATGTCGTCCCATATGTCTGCCGCACTTATGATATCCCATGATATAGTTTCATCTACTGTTACAAGAGCAATTGTGGAACACTTCAGTTGTCAGGTTTAGTGCAAGGAAAATTATTAGCAAAAATTTTAGCATGTTGTGCCAAGGAAGTGTATCTATTGATTTATAGGTACAATCCCAAACATAAAAAGGAAATATGCACCTGCACCATTTTGATATACCGACTTCTGAATATTATCGAGTTTTTCAAGAAATTCAGGCGATGCAACCCTCGATTTGAGAAGATCGCACAACTGCAAAGTAAAGAGTGAACTAAAAACTTTAGTATACTTATAGAACAAAAGAAATAGGTATAATAAAACCTAGCACCTATTTTTATATGATAGGCCAGACCGCCAGAAAACAGTTTAGGACAGTTCATCAAGAAACTGAATTCAAAAGGATATGACAACACAAACACCTACGTCCAGTCAACCATGGTAAACAAGATACCTGTCATTCAAGACACTATGAAGACTAAGAGCCACTAATCAAACTATTCGAAGATCCATAGTTCATTATATTTGCAAACTGTCAAGTTCCCCCCTGTGACACAATTGATTTGACGATCCATAGCTTTCTCACCTTTTTTTTTTTTTTTGCTAAACAACATAGCTGCACGTTTTGATTGGCCAATACAAAACACACTTTTCTTCTTCCACAATCACATTTTACCGCAATTATATACAGCAAGCAGCCATAATTAGCTTAGCTAAATAGTGGACTCAACACACGACACGTTACGACACCAGAGAAACATCATAGCAACAAGGGAGAGCCAAATTATGGCGCCATCATGTCATTCATACAAGGCTAATTCCGTGTAAATTTCAGCTAATTCCAGTAGGCTACCAATTCTAATCCAGCTAATCCGCGAACATTTGGAGCATATGACATTCACAAACGCCTAAATGTCATGAATTACCGATCATCAATCAATCGAGCCATCGACGTTACCTGGATTACCGAATCACCTACAAACCCCCCGGATCACAAAATTGAGAGGCACAGCTCTCTCCCCCCTCCTCACCTCGTCCGTCTCGTAGTCGGCCTCCGACGGCGGAGACGGCGGCGGCGCACCCTCCTCATCACACCCGTCGCTGCCCCCCACCTCCGGATTCGCCGCCACGGCGTCGGCGCCCTCCTCCTCCTCCTCCTCCTCAGACACGGCGATGCCCAGATCAGCCTCCCGCATCATCTCGAGCGCGCGCTGGCACTGCTCCAGCACCGTCTCCAGCGTCCTCCGCCGCAGCTTCAGCTCTGCCGCCTCCGGCACCCTCCTCCCCGCAGCCGCGGCTTCCGGCGCCGGCGCCGGCGACGAGGAGGAGGCGGGCTCCATCGAAACCCTAGATATGGGCGTGCACGGCGGCGGCGGCGGCGGCTCGATCCGTCGTGGCTTCGCTTGGCGGTTTGGTCTAACTCGACGACGGTGGAGGGGATGGAGAGGGAGGCGGGCTCGCGTGGATGCGTCGCCGTGCTCGACCAAATCACCAAATTTTGCTTCTCTTCGCGATAAGGGAGAGGTCAGAAGCCACGGTGGAGTAGCCGCCGCGCTAACGTTGCTTGCAAGCCAGCCAGCGAGCGAGCCCCACTGACAGGTGGGGCCAGTCATATGGAGGCCCCACACATGTCAGTGTGAGTGTAGGTTCACCCGATAGATCCACCATGTGGTTGTTAGCCGTAAATAATACTACAACGAAGAGGGGGGTAAAAGGGCGAGGGAATCTCCGGAGAGACCTCGTCACTTGCGGACCTGCGGTATGTTATAAATTGACCGTGATTAATTAGCAATTAATTATATAAATTGACCGCGACCAATTAGCTAGTGGTACTAATGAGTACTCCGTCCGTCCCAAAATATAGCAATCTTGTACTGGATGAGATACATCCTAGTACAATGAATCTGGACAGAGCTCGTCCCAAAATATAGCAATCTTGTCTGTCCAGATTCATTGTACTAGGATGTATCTCATCCAGTACAAGATTGCTATATTTTGGGACGGAGGGATTACTAGGACTAGGCTAGTAGCAAACCGGTCGCAACTCGCAATGACCACTGGCTGTGTTTTCCCTCTCCTTTTCTAATTCACCTCTCTTTTTTTTCACGCGCACACTTTTCAAACTGCTAAAGATACGTTTTTAAAAAATAAATATACAAAAGTTACTTTTAAAAATTATATTAATTCATTTTTCAAAAAATAGCTAATACTTAATTAATTATGTGCTAATGAGCCACGCCGTTTTATTGTGCTAAACGGAGTAGCTCATTAGCACATGATTAATTAAATATTAGCTAAAACTGTGTTCATTTGAATATATTAGTTCTCAACCATCCTAAACGAACAGCCTAAGACTGTTCATTTGTGTTGGTTGGGAACCTTCCCTTCCAGCACGAACAACGGAGAAACACATTAGCACATGATTAATTAAAATATTATCTAAAACTAACTTGAAAAATAGATTAATATGATTTTTTTAAACAACTTTCCTATAGATTTTTTTTTTCAAAAAATGCGCTAAACCTTCCTACTAGGATCCGTTTAACAATTTAAAAAGCATGCGCGCGAAAAACGAAAGGATAAAGTTGGGAACCCCTACAAACGAGCGCAGCCTAAATAGGTTCTATAAGAGCAAGTTTAACAGTATAGTCAACTATGGGTTTCAGATCATGTATAGTCAATTTAATAGCCAATACATACAATAGTTACCTATAAACATATATTACACTATTGATGTATGGACCCACATATCATACACACATTGCGTATTGTAGTTCGTGTTACAGCTGGCTACAAATCTGTAGCCCGTTACTCTTCTCTCTCCTCTTTTATCTCCTCGAAATGTGTTTATAGATGGCTTATAGTCTGCTATTATACCTGCTTTAAGAGCAAGTTTAATAGTAGAGCTAACCAATAGCTTACGCATATTCACATACTTCAAAATGAATACATTAAATGCATAGGAGAAGAAAAATACATGTTAACTCTAATACTCCCTCCTTACTCGTAAAGGAGGCCATTTTGGACAGCGAAACGGTCTCTAAAATACAACTTTGACTTCTTGTTTATATAACAATATTTATTGAAATGTGATATATGTATATTTTTATGAAAGTATTTTTCAAGACAAATCTATTCATCTAATTTTTACATTTTCAAACTCAACAACTTGAGAGTTATTCATGATTTATATTCCTAAGGTTTGACTTAAATATTATCTTAAACGACCTCCTTTACTAGTACGGAGGGAGTATAAGCTATAAGCTTATAGTTGGCTCTACTCTTAACCTTCTTTATTTTTCAAATTTTCTCTTCTTCACATGGCTTATAGCCTACTAATAAACTTTCTCAATGAGTTCAGATTTCAGATTCCTGCACCATTAATAACCGTGAGCTGATGGTGTCAATTGCTGTCTTGCTGAGCACTCTCCTGGCAGTATGCTTGCATAGACAAGATCAGTAATCAAAAGCAGCAGTAGCTAACTGCTTCGAAGTACCGCTTGGGTAAACCATAAACAACAGGCCATTTATACTTGACATTGCACAGGCCGATGAGAAAAAAACTTCCACCACGGACCACGGTTGATATACATCAAGAAAATCTACACTCAGATTATTCTAACGAATCGTATAATGTCAGGGAGCACACAGTTCCACTATATCAGACCGGATGATCGTTACATTTGTTATGGAGCAGTAAAAAGAAACACAGGTACAGAAGGTATCTACAAGGTTGATGATGAGGGGAGGTGAAACTAATTTGACCAGACATGCACCAGGCCTTTGCTGTTTCCAGTGTAGATTTCGTTGCGGTCCTCGTCGTAGAATAGTGCGGTGATGTCCTCAAGAGCATCAGAAACAGTGCTCCGAATGGTAGATCTGCTGCTGTCACCTCTTTTTCGAGGAGCAATTGTGAGAGTAGGGTCGAGGGGGGAGATCTTGGCGACGCACTTTCCCGTGAAGATGTTGCTCATGTTGATTGATCCCGTGGGGGGAGCTGAGTAGGCAACTTGCCAATTTATTCATATGAATTCAAAAACAAAAAAAAAACAGAATAATGAAATTTGAAATTACCTATGCCCTCGCAGCCGCCACTATCTCTGACCTCCTTTGAAGCTTTGCAGTATGAGATAATCAAGTCCTGGTCGGCAGTGATGTATATATTATTGGTATTGCAGTTAGAATGCCACAACTCATGATCATCAAATGAAGTAACTAGCTCTCCACGGAAATTCCATGCTGCAACTGTCCTATTGCAGAATGTCAGGAATAGATTATTTTCGTAGAGGAAGATGAATGCCGAAGGAGTCATGAATTCGGTTTTGTTGACCTCAATCAAGTTGGAGTTTCTAACCTGGTCAGAGAACCAAGTTAGTTCAAGGGCAAAGTACAAACTGCAGTTGCCACAAACAAAGAACATAAGTAACGTACATCAATAATCTGTAGGTTTTCCTTGTCTTGTTTCACAAGAAGTTTTTCATTAAACTGCTCGATGAAGTCAACCTTTCTGCTCCGATGAAGCAACTGGGTGAAGGTTTTCAGTGGGGTTCCATCCTCAATTGAGAGTATCTTTAATGGAACATGATTAGCTGACTTCTGATAAATTACGAGCATGATTCCAGGACTGGAGAGAGAGGTTTCATGAATGTAAGAAAATGTCAAATCAAAGATGAAAACTTATTTTTTTATGTAATCAGTCATCAGTGATAACCGAACCTTATTTTGATTTCCTGGATGTTCTTATCACATATAGAATACAGAAAGTTGTAGTTCTTCAGATCAAAAACTTTGTAAGTGCTGCAAAGGAGAAACAATTACACTATGCACATACCACTGCTGTCAAACTGTAAAGTAAAATGTTACATACCTATCCTGGGCTGAAAAAGTCAGTACTTTGCCATTAACATCATCAAACTCAACAAATCCAGGGTATTTCAGTGATTCCGTTTCAAATAAAGGAAACCCATCATTCAATTGGCCTCTTCTAATGTACCTAAAAAGAAGTTATGATAAGAGAAAATATGTTGATGCTTTAAAATGAGCTAGCAAACAGATCGAGGCATGAACTTGTGAGTTGTGACAAGCCCAATTATCACTTTCTAAATAAACATAATGAGAGCAAAGAACCAGCATCTTGCTCTGCAGACACCAGGAAGCTCAACTGTTTAGCACCAAAGATACTCTTTTCATACACAGAATAATTCAAGAAGAAATAAATAAGGCTTCTTACTCTATTGGAGTTGTTCTGCACTTGAGCGAGCTGAAACGATCTGATTCATAAACTGAAACGGTGATAAGGGATTCATTGTTTTTATTATAAAACAAACTCCTAATCACTTCATCAGGACTTATATTCAAGTAGCATATGCGCTTGTTTGTTGCTGCCAACATGAGAAGAAGTTTTGTTAGGAACATAAATCTGACAAAAGCAAAACCAGTTAGCATTGAAGAATGAGATTTACCCCGATTAAATGCACCGCATAGTCCAGATTGGGCAAGTGCAAATATGACATCCTTTGCTGCAACAATCTCAATAATTTTGGTTCTGCTCCACAAAAATGGCAGCTGAACAAGAAAATGGACTTCATCATCATAGGTGTCATACTCTTCCTGCACAATCAAATTAAATTCATAAATTAGTAAACAATAATTTAAATATTAAAATATCTGAATTGCAAAGTAGTCAGTTAAGGGAAATTCTGTGCATGAAAGTTAGTTGATCAGATTTAGCAGGTACGATTATAGAAATGTGAGATCAGGCGTGTCCATTGATCAATCCTGGAGTTTTCTTGCCCTCCCCTTCCTTGTCCAAATCTACTTATTAGCCACTTCCTGATACCTCAGTGGCGTTTACATCAATGTCTTCTCTGTTTATCCAACATATTTGGCACAATATGGAACATTTTCACACATATATGCACACAAGACAACAAAAAAGGCATTAAAGACTAAAAATAAATTATAGGAAGGTCATTATCCAGCTCATGTCCAGACTGTACATGGAGCCGATCATGCAAATTTAATTGGATTGCACAGAAAGTTTTACTACTAACCTTTTTTGGAATGTAGCCGAGTTACTTAGATCCTATTATGTCAGGTGGACCCACTGGTTTGTCAGGGCCAATATGGTAGGCATTATCTTCAAAGAATAAATTGGCTTCCATAAACATTTCAATGATCCATGTTTGTTCAGTACTTTTAATGTACAGACAACAGAGTCAGAGTGATTTAATGTTTTTAAGATTTTACTATGGCTGCGGAGGCAAAACCCCCATAATACAATCATACATGGTGCCACAATAGCAGCTACATATGTCTTCTTCCATGTCATTAGCATATAGCATTGGTCTTGCACATGTCCTCTTCCCACTTGAAAATTTCCATATTAGAGGCTTCCAGTGGCAAACATACAAGCAACCAAAATCCACAAATATCTTTTCTTTTTCAGCTACCTTCACCATATTACCAAACAACACTAATTTTAAAGATACCGCAAAACCGTCACTACTCTGATATCACTCGGTTTCTTTTCCATGAGCTTCAACTCAACCGATTAGGTATGTATGAAAGGAATTGTATGATATGTTACTGTTACTACTCACTTATATGTGGATTCTGGTAAGCACTCGCCCATAAATGTGATACAGTGGTTGTTTTAGTTAAAACAATTTCTTTAAGCCATCAGAAAACAGTGGCATTACTAAAGCAAAATAACTGGCAACACCCAAAGAAAAGGTCAGTTAAATGCGACGGAGGACGAAGGTACCTAGAAAATGTGGAATCATGAAAGCCTTCCGCCTACAAATTCCTATCTTACCCATCCAGCTTATGGTTTGCCATATTTAATTAACATTTTATTAGCCTAGCTGGCTAGATTCGCAAAAGATAAACAACACGTGGCCACGTGGGAAATTTTTGCACGAAAAGTTAGAATTTGATTCGCATTGGGTACGTAATGTTTTACTGTTGAGAGAACAGAAAGAGTGAAGAGAAGTATAAAATAATAAGCATGTATTTTAAAATCTGTATAGTATATGCATCTCATGATGCCTGAAATACAAATGGTGTCATGCTAATTACAGTTTATTCAGCTCATGCATCAACTAATTTCAACCCCATTCAGATTTCAAATTTTCAATAGCATTGAACCACTGATTCACAAGTTATGCAAATATGCTATGAATAATCAATAGCCTTATTTTTTTTCAGTTATGCAAATATGCTATAAATAATCAACAACCTTATTTTTTTTAAAAAAAAAAAACTAAGTCTGTTGGTTATGCACACTCCATATATCAAACTAGAACATGCAAAACTACGTGCAGGACATCATAAGCATTTGCAGTTGATATTCCTAGCACTGAATTACTAGATCTAGCCATGGCAACACACCGGTGCAATGTTATAACATTGCCAGTTCACTAACCAGATTACCACTATTGTAGCAATATACTTGTGTCTCCACAGGCAACACTTTCTGGTTAAATTTGATCGCATCGAATGGATTGCCACCTAAAGTTTTAAAAAAAAGATCCCTAACTATATCAAGTGTCACGGATCAGAATGAATTACCAAGCGGCACTAGGTTAATCACGACTACTGGAAACCTAGGAGCGAGGAGACGGGCAAGCTGCACATACCTGCAGCTGGAAATTCCGGAATTTCTCGGGGCAGGAGAAGGCGGAGGAGGAGGGCGCCGCGGGCCGCGGCGGCCGGCGGTGCCCCCCGCCGATCTCGCGGCGCGCGACCTTGTGGACGGAGTCGGACGGGTCGCGGCGCGGCGGCTTGCGGCAGGCGGGCTGCAGGCCCGCGGACAGCCACGCGCGTCGCCGCGCGGCGGTGATGCGGAGGCGCACCCGCAGCCCGGGCTTGTGGTGGTGGTGCTCCATGGCCTGCCTCCGCCGGCGAGGCGGGAGCGAGGGGCGCGGGCACGGGGACAGCCGGGGGACCGAGGAGGTGTAGGGGAGGGGGGCGGGGACTACGCGGGGTTAGGGTTTAGAGGAGGCGCCATGGATGGGGAGGGGAGGGGAGGGGACGCGGGAATCTGGAGGCTAGCGACTAGCGAGGAAGAATGGGGGGGAGCTGGCAGTGGCACTAGGGGCGTACGGAATTGCGAAGGGGAAACCGACAGCGGCTACACGCTACTCGTACAGATGAACCCGGTTCACAATTCCAATGGAATCCGATTCGGACCTCGTGAAATCCGAACTTTTTTGAATCGGGCCATCGAAGACACGACCGATTCCTGAATTTCAACAAAATTTATTTGTATTTTATTGGTTTTTATCGGTTTATCAATGGATTCCGTGAAGTCCGATGATACCGTTTATGAGCGGATTTTGATACAGTATCAAGATGGACTATGGGCCCCTCATAGCAATTTTAATGGTACCCAGCAGATATCACGAATAATAGTGACATTTTCTCAAATCGGTAATTTTGCAATGGTATGATCCAATTAACCTTTGAATCATAGGGCCAAATAGAAAAGGTTTGAATAAAAATTGGATCTTATGAAATTCCTTATAAATCATTAAATTTACCCGCTTTCTTAATACTCGTATCCAAGCCTAAAACTCTCTAAGATATCTTAGGATGGAGACAATATCATATAAGATTGTGATTACGAAAACTCTTAGCAATAGCATGAAAAACATATACTCCATCTTTTTTTAAGTAGATAACGTTATTGCCTTTTGAACACATGTTTAACCGTTCGTTTTATTTAAAAATTTTATGTAAACGTATGAGATATAAATTATACTTAAAATACTTTGAGTAATAAAATAACTCACATAAAAATATATAATTACATAATTTTTTAATAAGATGAATTATCAAACATGTGTTTAAAAGTCAACGGAGTCATCTATTAAAAAATATGATAGTAGTAGATTTTTATGAAAAGAGCGCCCATAATCTCTTCTTTCTATAAAGCTGCTAATGCTCACTGAACACCTAAAGCTCAACATGCAAGCATAGTATTTACTAGCATTCCTAAAACCTACATGTAAGTATACCATATCAACCCATTAAGCCCACAAATCTCAACATGCAGACATATAATAATTATAGCTACAAATTTACTTCACTCTAAAACTAAACATATACATGCTAAATCATCATTCTTAAATTATTTTCATAATATTTCAATCCAAATCATTTCTCATTTATCTATTGTTTAACATATATCCCGCAGCAAAGTGTAGGGCATCATCTTATTAATAACACGTGTAAGCACATTGCGTGGCAAGGCATTGTGATCAATGTCAAGTCATTATCGTGTGTGCCCCGTAAACCGGTTGATAAGTAAGAAACGAGAAATTTGTCACTCAAAAAGTTTTTTTTTTGTTTTATGCTACTATAGTAATGTTATGCATTTGCTTTTGTTGTCCCCGTGCCGACATTGCTGTCCTTTTGCATATGAGTATACCTACGTAATCAGTTGATCGATATCACATAGTTATTATAATATAAGCTTTGGATTCGAAGGTAATCAACTGTTTATTATATTTTGTACTCTTGTCGATTTTCAGTATATCCACTTAGAATCCACGTGCTTAATTTGCATATATAGAAAAGAAAAAGGCTATACGTACTAATTTTTTCTTACTAAATTCTTACTAACACTGATGTGTCATGCTATGAGTACATCTAGATTTTTTATAACTTCCATCTATTTAATCAAACGGTTGAGATGATTGTTAGTAAATGTTTAGTAAGAAAAATTTAGTACGTGTAGCATTGCTCTATAGAAAATATGCTAGCAAAGTGTAAAATAGTGGGAAAACTCAAATCATCCCTTAAGGGGATATCCCCTTATTTTTATATGTCACTTAAAAAGTAATTAAAAAATTTAGTAGGATAGATCAATATGTGATATGTCGCTTCACAAACATGCAAATTCAAATTCAACTTATACAAGTAGAAATAAAAATAACAAATTTAATTATGAATAGAACACGTAATTCACAGTCATATTTGTTATTTTTGTTTCGAATTGTATAAGTTAAATTTTAACTCGCATGTTTGTGAAAAGATATATCACATATTAATCTATCTTGTGAAAATATATATCATATATTGATCTATCTTGATATTATTTAAAAAAAGTATAACTTTTGAACTACATGTACAAAACGAGGGGATATCTCCACGAGGGACAAAAATCTACTTCCAAAATAGTGTGCATCTGTTGAATGTGTGTATGCATGTTAGGTTAGTAGTACAGGTTCCTGCTCCAACACATTACTATACCCAGAACATGTCGAGATAGATAGAGCTTTTGAACCCCACAATGCAGAATGCAGAAGCAGGTGGGGCGAAGAGGAATCCGAGAGATCGGGAGCACACCGGTGCAACAAGGTATATTGGCATATTGTTTTCCTATAGAACAAAGCATTTCTGACTCTGAAGATAACTTGACCCCCAATAAGGTCTCTTCTCTTGTCATACATGTTCGGAGTACTATACTAGACTCTGAAGATAACTTGACCCTCATAAGGTCTCTTCTCTTGTCATACATGTTCGGAGTACTATACTACGGGTGAGTGTGTTTAGTTCACGCTAAAATTAGAAGTTTGATTGAAATTGAAACGATGTGACGGAAAAGTTGGAAGTTTGTGTGTGTAGAAAAGTTTTGATGTGATAGAAAAGTTAGAAGTTTGAAGAAAAATTATGGAACTAAACACGGCCTACTATAGGTGATTTGCTTCCAACCATGCGTCCATGGCACTCCATTCTCGTGACAAACACAGCAGCTTAATTGGAGGAGCCAGAGGCTATACAGACTCAGTGCAGATCGAGCAGAGGCGAGAAGCAGAGGGTGTATTCCTACCCGGGGCCGGCCTGTTGGAGATCAGAGCACAGGAGCAAAAATTCCTCATCTGAATATTCAGACAGACTTACAGTTACCTCTGCATCGGATGCTCCTATACCTATCCAACTCAGGTCAGGGATATTAAATGCTCATCAGAGAGAGATCAGGCACAGCGAGAGAAGATGCTATACGCTGAACTGAATTTCTTCCCTGTTCTTGGTGATCGTTTCGTCACCTGTGATTTTCATTCTCTTGGACAAAGCGCACCCGGGGCGAGAGCAGAAGAAACGGATCTCTGTCTTTCTGACGACGGGTGTGTCGATCCTGGATTGGCAGCGGCAAATGACAGGGTACAGTACATGCCTAGGTTTCGCACGTTACCATGTCCATGTTACTCTCGCGAAACAGGAGTACCAAGCAATGCAGGTGTGCATAGATGCGTGGTGTTTGTGACCTCTCGTTGTATAACTACATTCTCTAACACTGACTAATCACAATGCATACGTCAGATGAAGCGTGCGTAGCTCAACTGATTAAGTTCCTTATTGCTCGTATTTATAGCTAACTATTCTTTTAATGGTAGGCTACGTTCCAAATTATTCTTTCAGTGGTAGCGAGACTCCAATGGTAACTTCGTCAATTTTAAGATATGCCGACCCAATCTTTCGAATGTGCTCACAGAGGTAAGGTATGCGTGTGTGCGTTTATAAAGATGAGTGTGTGTGTGCGTTGTGGGTGCTTGTGTCTGTTCTGTATTTATAAAAAAACAATGCATAGATCGGTTTAGCCTTAAGACATGAAAAAAAAGAACACGTTTAAATCCTTGCGAAAAAAAAAAACCGTGCCAAACTGCACGAAGCTGGCGGCGGCCCGAATACGCCGTGCGGAGAAGGCGTCATGCGCGCGGACGGACGATGGCTACAAGGTGGATTACCTAAGCATAAGCAGCGTTGGACCTAACCCGCTCGCCGGCCTGACCCAGACCCGCCCAACCGTCCCCACCGCCCGCCCGCGGCCTCCCCAAATATCCACTCCCACCGCGCGCGCCACCTGTACAAGAGAAAAAAAAAAAACGAACCAAACCCACCCGTCGTCGCCGCTCCGCCCGCGCGTGTGCGTGCGCCCACGACCGCGCGCGACGCGACGCGCCGGCCTCGTCAATCCCATCGATCGATCTCGCCGTCGCCGGCATCGTCGCGATCATGCCGCTAGATGGTGGGGAGGTGGACCTGTGGGCGATGGCGGCGGAGCTGGAGCGGCAGTTCGCCGGGTACAAGCAGCGGCGGGCGGAGAGGAGCGGCGCGCCCCGCGGCGACGACGATGGCGCCGATGCCCGCGGTGGCGGCGGGGAGGAGGAGGAGGAGGAGGAGGGGGACGGAGACGGCGGCGACGTGAGGGGGAGGAGGTACGAGGCGTACACGAGGCGGAGGGACGAGCGGCTGCGGGAACGGGAAGGGTGGCGCGCGCGCATGGAGCGCAAGGAGGCCGAGGTCAGGGCGCTCTGGGCGCAGCTCGAGCGTCGCGCCGCCGGCTGTGCCACCGCCACCGCCACGGCGACGGACGACGACGGCGGCGGCGCGGCCGGAGTCCGAGAGGTAGGTAATTCCGTTGCCAAAAAGGTCGTTTTCTGCTTGCGGTCGCCGGCACGACACGTTCCGTCTCTTTGTTGCAACTTAACAAGCGCGGGTCGTTTTTAACGGGTCTCAAGTTGCTAAGTTGCTTCTAGCCTTCTAGGATATGATTGATTGACCCAAATAGTTTGGACGTTGCGTTTCTGCAATCTGCATGCCATTCCATGATTGATGAATCCTTCTATCTTTCGCTGAAAAAAAAAATCCCTAGATCGATGCTTCCTGTGCATGCAAGTATGCAACTGCATTCTCTTTGATCAATCCCCCTCTCACGTTTTCGTTCTGAAATTTTTTCTTGAGAGAGTCAAAACTAATTCGTTCTAGTTTTAAATTACGTGTTATAGCCTATACCCTCCCTCCTAAAAAAATTATTGTACTACGAAACCGGATATGCCAAGATTTGATTCATGGCACATACTTCATCCGTCCTAAAAGGCTAAAATAAGCTAACTATGTGTTGTTTAGTAAATCTAATAACTAATGGTCATCTTTAGACTGCAGAATTCTTTATAGTATTTCGTAGCGCTTTCGCGAAAAAGAATAGTGTTTCGTAGAGGTCAGTTCAATTTTCAGAAGATTAATTATTTCACCATTCGAAACGGGACCTAAAGTGGTAAAATTTTTAGTACGGCACAAGGGTTCACGTGAAACGATAAATGGTGGGTTCACGACCAAATCCTTGTTCAGCACTTTCTGCTGCAGCACATATCTCTGCCAAGGAGTTAACTCCCGGTCCCGGGAAGAAACTGCATGCGCAGGCAGCAAGCAAGGCAGCATCAACACTCCGTGTGTCAATAAATCGTACGTGTATTCCTGATGATATCTCTCATCTCAAGTCTGCGAGTCCTTCCCTGTGAATGCGTGCGCTCCCGTGCAAACGCATGCTTCGTCAACTGCTCGACTCATCGTCCGTAAAAGAGAAAAAAAATTGGAACCGTGCTTGACTGCGTGAGCATGGACTTGTTTCTCTTTTTTTTTATAAAAAAATATATATATTCATGTCGAACTTGTCGAAAGAGATTGTTTTTACACCGTCCAAAATGAGAGTTACTTGTTGGACTATTGGGTTTATAAAATATATATATTGCTGTCGCATCGGTCAACTATTAGGTTTCGCTGTCAATTGTATCTGCCCTAGCTTACACGTTGCCACGTGAAACATTCCCTACGTGGTGGTGCTCTGTGTGCATATGAGTTTTCTGTATAATTGTAAAAAATAAATTATGTGTGTATGTGTTTTTCGTGTAATCGTAATTTTTTTATATATTTGATACTTATGTTTTTTAATATATGATGTCTTTAACTTTTTAAAATCTGTTTGATCATTCATCATATTCAAAACAATTTATGTAACTATTATTTATTTATTGTCAAATGTTTTTTAAAATACGATTTAAATTTTTTATATTTAAAAAAATGAATAAGATAAACTGTAATACGGTTATGAAAAAGTTACAGCGTCGTATATTAAAAAAACATTTAAATAATACATTCGGTTGTTGTTTAATCGGGTGTGGTGGCGTGTACTACAGAAAGCTGGGAAAGACGGCGAGAAGAGGAGAAGATCCGACGTGGCTGCTCCGGCGAGTAGGATCTCCGGCAAGAAGCACGCACGCACCAGGAGCTTCTCGTCCACCGCCACGAAGAGCAGCCTCCCCGACGCCGGGGCGCGGCGAGCGCTGTCGCAGGAGCCGCCGCCGCCGCCGACGTCAGAGCGACCCACCACGGCGGGCGCCGGCAGCCATCGAGTAGCGCGGGTCACCGGCGGCGGAGCGACGACGACCGCGCCGAAACCCAGGGTGTTCTCAGGGCACAGGAGCTCGACGGCGAAAGAGCATGGCTCATCATCTGCCAAGGGTGGGACGACGAAGCCGAAGCCGCCGCGCTCCCTGCCCCGGCGGTCGAGTTCCGGCGGGTTGGAGAATCTCAAGGAGGCGGTTCTGTCGAACACCTGTGCCGCGGTTGCACCGGCGCAGAGCTGTTCGACCGAGCAGGCTACTGTCCATGGCGAAACCGGGAATGCTTCTCCCCCGTCACCGTTCGCTGGCGCGGCGGCAGCGAATGCCCGCGCCGCCTCGCCGGATTCAGACTGCGGCGAGGCAGTGGACGGTGGATCATACGACCGTGAAGCCGAGGCGAAGCGTGTCGGCGAGCACGACGCCGAGGAGGTCACGGTGTCTCCCCAGAAGCTGGCGAATGGAGAGATCACCAGTGACTCGGACACCGAGCCGAGCTATGTCTACGTCAAGAAGGACGACGTCGAGGGGGAGGAGGATGCCATGGCGAGGCGTTCTGAAGCTTTGGCTGTCTCAGATGCCAAACCTGCAGAGCTGGAGGTGGAGAAGAATAACAGCGACGCCGCCGCGCGCGGCGAGGAGACCACGGCTCCACCGTCGGACGCCGTCGCGGCAGAGAGCGCGACGACGATCGTCGCGGAAGAGGCACCGGCGAGGGAGAGCTCCGACGAGTCCTCCTCCTCCTCCTCCTCCTCCTTCTCCGGCATCAGGTCAGGGCGCGGCTCCCCTCCCAGCAGCGCGCCAGCTTCCTACATCTCGCGAGCTCCGTCCATCGAGAGGCTGCTCGAGGAGGACGCCGCGCTGCTGCGCAAGAAGCGGCAGCAGAGCGCCGACAAGCTCGCCCTGATGGCGATGACGACGACGACGATGTCCACCCCGCCGGCCAGGGTCTCCGGCGCGGCGCGGTCGCGAGGATTCAAGAGCTTCTTGAGCTTCGGGAAGAAGAACAGACGAGGCAAGGATGTCACCGTCATCGACTGCACCTCGCCGTCGGTGCCCTCGGTGGCCGACGACGACAGCGGCAGCGGAGGGTGGCCGTCCGGTGAGACGATCAAGCCAAGGATGGCCTCCTCGGACGCTGCCTCCGACGACATGGACCATGGCTATGCCATTGCCGCCTCTCCACAGGGTAATCAAATTTCATGTTCTTCCATAGAGTACATGACAATTAGTAATTACTAGTACATGATATGTTGTGGTAGATTTCTGATGCTTGTTAATGTGAATTTTCAAACGCATTTTGCATGTTTTAACTCTGCAGGTTGCTCTTTGCAAAGCCTTGTGGTTGCATCTCCTGCAAAGTCTGAACTGCATGAGATAGACCCACAGGAGAAATCACCAAAAGGTGAAAAAAAATGTTTTGATTTTGTTGTGTGTTTTGCAGATCATTCTTGTTTCTTTCTGCCTCTGTACTAATGTTGTCTGTTTTTTTTTGGTCACAGCTCATCGGTCGTTCTTCTCGTTTCGATCATTCAACTGTGGCAGGAGCTGATCTGAAGAACTGGGAATAGACAGTTATTACTACTGTAAATATAGACCAGTGTGGAAATTAGGTCGCTGCCTGAAATATTCAGAAATCAGAAACCCTTGCATCATCTTGATTCAAATTTCAAAGAGGTGAAATGTTGTTATCTGAATACTATTCCTTGATACAGTAAGGATATTCCATAGACCAATCAGGATGCAAGAAGAGCAGATTTGGAGATACTTCTGTACGTATGATGGCGTGTTTATGTTTTCTTCTGATGTTCTTATCTTAACAGTCTATGTTTTGGCAACTACCTGTTTGCATACTGTACCATGAAAATGAGAACTGTCCATCCACAATATATATGTCGTGAACTGGTTAGTTGGAAATTAGCACTCGTGCATGTTTCAGAACATTCACTTTGTTAGCGAAATTTCAGAATATATATTTGTGATTTTTAGCTTTGGTTAATTAAATGTGATGAAGGTCATTCCAAACATGAGTAAAAAGCTGAACATGCTTTCCCCTAGTGATGTATGCTCTCTACTTATAATTTGTATATGTAGCTCTTTTCTCTACAAATTGACATTCAGATCAAAACATTGTAACAAACATGCATGCTAGGAACAGTACTCATTTGTGCACTTCCGCTGGGAGAGACGGCTAGGATTATCAGTTTATCACCAAATATAGTGCATCTAATAAGACACTATATGAAGTAGTAAATTAAACATACTTCTTATCATTCGTTGCCTTCTGATCGTACATGTGTGTTTTGTTGGAGGTAAATCTGCTTGTACATGTGTAGAAGCATCTCATGGTTTCTGCCGTATAGGAACCGTCTATATACTCACTGGAACGGAATATTAGTTAATACCATGCTATCATCCATGACCAATATTCTCAAGAACACTATTGTGTGATTTAACTAAGACAGTTAGCTACCTCTTACTGGAACAGCATATTAGCACTGAGAAGAACATACCTGAGCTTTCCATGCGTGTAGGACCAACCAACATCAAACACTGTTGGCTTCCCTCACCTGCATCTTTGCTTTCTCTCTCTGAAAGTCTTTGTCACTTTGTCATGCTTAACGAGGACAGTATGAAAATCAGTAGCTAGCTCTCTGCAAGTTCCTTTTTTCTTGTTCAGGAACATGCATCTAAGTTCTAGGTCTTGCTTTGCTCACAGTGATACCCACCTTGTCTGTCCATAAGCATACTTTGCTTACATATAACTACATGCTATTAATAGATGCTACTGTACAAACTTTGAGGAAAAGTATAACTTTCGATGGAACTAACTCGATCTATCCATTGGTGGAGAAAGGAATTAACTTTGACAGGAGAAATTAAAAAGTCCATATATATACCATTTGGTCAAAATCAGGTGATCCATTTCAGATGTGTCTCTGAACCTTCCTATGGGCTCAGCTAGCTAATTAACACACCATATTAATGACCAAATTAACTCGTCAGTATCCTGTTTACCTCAAAAGTTTTCAGGCAAATTTCCACGAGTTTCCATGACTTTCTAGCGACAAATTGGCTCAAAGGTCAAGAATTCGATCACCTTGTAGGACCTCGTTTCTGACTAACTCGTCAGCTAGACCAGCTAGCTAGCTTAGGTATCAGCTGCATTCATAAGATCCAATCAAGAAAACATAAACAACACTTAGAACACTTCTACTTACAATGCATCGGCGAATTTCGATGGCCGATCCATCCATCCATCCATGGACGTGCTACTTAGCTCGATCGATCACGAGCTCAAGCCCCCACTCTAATGGCGGCGCCGCCGCGGCGATCGACGGGGCGAGAAGCCATGCTGGAGAAGGAGCGCACATGCTGCAAGCCGGCCGGCCAGCCAGCCCCGCCGTCGAGCACGTGCCCTGCTTCTCCAGCACGGTTTGCTCACCCCTCCTTCTTCAGTTCTTCTCCTAGGGCTAGAGCTAGCTAGGCCCTAGCCTCTCTCTCGCCATTGGAGGAGGAGAGGAGAGCTGGGAGAGGTAGAGGAATTGCATGGTGATGGCTGCAACTTGCAAGCGATGTGGCGTATATATAGGCGGGCAAAAGCATAGTACATGTGGTAGGAAGACATGGTTGTCTAAAAAGACCTAACTTTCTCTGTGAAAGGGAGCCCAAACCTGCCTCTCGAAATTAAAGTTTTCTTCTTTTTCATCGATCAAAGGCAGACCACCAAACCTCGGATCCCCATCCATCCATCCAATCCAATTAATCCGAGTTCATCAGTTAATCAACCTAAAAACCCAGAGTTCAGTTCATCAGTTAATAATTAATCCGAGATGAAATCTCTGTCTGTGTGACTTGTGTTAGTCGCTGTCAGAGGTGAATTTAATTAGAGGGATCATTCGAGTTTAACTTTTGACAAAAAGCCGCTTTGATTACCTGGAGATGATGGCAGCGTCAAGGCTAGTTTAACCGCCCGTCGGCCCGGCCCTTGGACGGCGACCGTAAACGATTGTATGACTCTGATCAAGCGATCGAGATGAAAGCCTGCAGCAACTGGGGGTTTTGTTAATGGTTAGCCACATGTTTTAACCTAATCTTGGCCGACTAAACTAGTCTTTCCTCACTTATGTGTAGTTCTTATCTTTATGGTGATAATTAACCATTTGAACACTGCTGATCAAGTAGAAACTAAATTAACTATTTGAACAGCTGATCAAGTAGGCTATACAATCTCAGAAGGAGAGACGACGACGAGTTGCGGACAAAAAGTTGAGAGCCCAGTGCCTGGCTATCATATCACCACTAAACAAATGCACGCGCGGCAACTGATGTGATGTCAGTGCTCAAACGCAGAACTTTTTAATTTGTAAATACCATTTTTGTATGCCAATTTAGGGCGTATAGAACTATATAAATATGCAATTTACGCGACAATTTGGCGTGTATGTGGTTGGGGATTGGCATCTAATCGGCAACGCGGGGTGTCGTCAGATGCAGACAGTGCAGTCGCGGACAGAGTTGAGAGCCGGTGGCATCAGCGAGAGTGATGTGTTTTTGTGGCTAAACAAATGCACGCGCGCTCGCTGTTGTCGGGTGGACATGGGCGCTGATGCTGATAAGTAAATCGATAATCCGTGTGTGCCCAGTTGCGAATTTGATAGAATTTTGATTGGATTGGTTTAGGCAGAGGGTCAATGCATGCGTGCGTACCTAGCTCCATGGGTGGTTTACTCCTGTCTGCCATGCTGAGATTGCTGATGCAGCAGCTTTAATTTGCGTTTTGGTGCAGATGCAGAGCTGCAGATAGCCTACTCCTGTTGGAAAGAAGCTTGGAGAGAGAATGTTTGGCAGGAAGAGGAATGTTGTGTGGCTACTGTCCCCAACAACCATGAGGTTCTTCAGTGTAATAACTGTTTCTTTGTGCTTCGTTGGGAGGACCATTTTGCTTTTACTTGGGAGAAGATGGCATTTTTTTTCTGTAACAGTGTGTGAATATATTACCATTAGGGTTTCAAGTTGGTTAGGACATTCTGGTTTGGGATGGTAGACCTCAGCATTTCATTTTCCTTGACCTACCTCGTACTATCAGTCTCTTTGACCGGATAAGCATAACTTAAGTCTTAAGACATGCGCTGTAGCTAGTTTAAGACTCACTGTTGTAATTTCTAGTCATTTTTCTTCCTCTCGGTCCTCATCCATTGATTCTATTCGTATCTTAAGAAGTCTTTAAAATCACTTTGACCCTTAAATGATCTCAATTTAAAACGAGCTTTCGACTTTCTCTTTCAGTTTTTCTTAGAACCTTCTCATTCTAGAAGTATTTTTTTTCACGAACGCGTAAAAGGATTGCACGTCAATATATTAGAAGAAAATAGTTATAGTTACACGACGCAATCAGCCAGACTGGCTTATGCAAATAGAAGGGAAAAAAACAAAATAAGAAGCTGAAGCTTTTAAAAAAACTACATTCTAGAAGCATTTTTTGATTTGTTCTAAGCATGTAACCTTTTTTTTTTCACCCTTCTTAGAAACTTCTTTTTATTTATTTGTTTATTTTTCTTGTTTGTACTAAACACACCACTTTATATTGGACACTCCAGGCTACCAAAGTTGAAAGTTGTTACCACCAGAGCCAATGAGTCCCATCTTCCTCACCGAAGACTCTTGTTTGGGAAGACATGCAATCCTTTTTCAATTTTTTGTGGAACAAACACCAATCTTCTGCTCTGCATTTCTTTTTTGAGATACAGGGAATAAGACAATAGACATGGAACTATTTTAGCACGTCCATTCGAAGTGTTAATTCATTTCAACTTACAAGGCTATAACCTCCGTCCCAAAAAAAGTTTATTTGTGGGTTTCTGTGTACAACGTTTGACCCTCCGTATTATTTAAAAAATATAAAAAACTTTAAAAAAAGTCACACATAAGGTACTATTCATGTTTTATCATTTAATAACAACAAAAATTACTAATCATAAAAAGCATTTAATTAAGACGGACGGTCAAACGTTGGACCCAGAAACCCACAAATGAACTTATTTTAGGACGGAATAAGTTCATCTGAGGTCCCTTAACCTATCAACGAATCTGATTTTCGTCCTTCAACCGAAAAACCCAGATACAACGGGTCCCTTAACTGTCAAAACTGGTGCAATATAAATTTCATGGTGGTTTGTACGACGGTTTTCGCTGACGTGGCGCTTACGTGGCTAATTTGACTCAGTTTTCATATGACGTGGCAGTTACGTGGCGCTTACGCGACAATTTGATTTGGAAAATAATAAAATTTGTGACCCCACATGTCAGTTACACAAAAAAATAATTTAAAAATGATGGGCCCACGTGAGCCCCACGTATCATTATCACCCCTCCTCTTCTACCTCCTCTCTCAGATGAACTTATTCCTACAGAGGGTGTAAGCGATTGTAGAGCCCAATCTAGGCCTCGTAAGGCCCATTACGTTATACAGATCCGTATCTAGGCCCATCCAAGACATTTTGAACAAGGAATACACAGCCCATTAATGATACAGAAATGGCCCGTTAGTGGGTCGGGCCCACCAACACATTGCAAAAAGTGCAAAACCACTCAACCCGTGTGCGACTCCCACGCCTCGCCAAAAACCCTAACGCATTCGCCTCCCCGCCTCCCCGCCACCGGCCACCTCCCGCCGCCCGCCATGGCCGACGTCGACACGGGCGAGCTCCCCCAGACGCCGCGCTCGGCGACCGGAGACGACGAGCTCTCCCTCATGGACGGGGAGCCCGACCTGGCCGCGGCCGTCCTGGCGCGGCTCGGCGGGTCGCCGCGGGAGGACGACCAGCACCTCTGCGCCACCGCCGCCGCCATGGCGCAGGCCGTGAGGGACCAGGGCGTCGCCGCCACCCCCGTCGCGTACTTCGCCGCGGCGGCCGCGGCGCTCGCGCCCCTGGCCCGCGCGGGGGCCGGGGCCGCGGACCGGCACGTCTCCGGCGCGCTCCTCGCGTTCCTCTCGGCCGCGGTGCCCGCGCTGCCTCCAGCCGTGGCGCGCGCCCGGGGGCGTGAGGTCGCGGACGACGTGGTGCGGGTGCTCGAGTTCCCTTCGACGCCTGACTCCGGTGTGAGGGCTGGGGTAAGGTGCCTCGCGCACTTGATCTCGGCTGGGGAGAAGGCGAACTGGGAGGCAGTGGAGCCGCTCTATGGGGTGGTGCTACGTCTAGCAGTTGATCCCCGGCCTAAGGTACTAGCAAAATACCAATTCTCTCAACTATGTTGCTGTCAAAATTATTACTTATGCGGGTAAATATGCACTGCTGTGTAACTTGTTGTGATATACTGATAAGGTTTACTGGGCATCCAATGCTGTTTCAGTTAATCTGATTTAGGATGCAGAATACCGTTTAGTTTAATGGGAAATTCTAGACTTCATAATTTTAGAGTCATACTCCCTCATAGTAAAATAATATAACTAAACTCATTTCTCCCGATGTCAAATAAATTTGACTGGAGAGAGTAATAATCGAAGAAGGATACTGCACACATTGTATTCTTGGCTCAGCAGATTTTGTTCATGTTGTTAGCTTTACTCGTATCAAAATTCAATTGCTCTGTATCATGCTGAAAAATCATTCATAGTTTGCTTTGATGGGGCTGTAGGTGAGGAAGCAGTCTCATTCATGCTTGCGAGATATTCTGCTCAGTTTCCAGAGGCAAGCTGTTTTGGTCCCTGCGAGTGAAGGAATAACGAGATGTTTTGAGCGTTTTCTACTGCTTGCTGGTGGATCCAATGCTGTAAACACAGATGTAGCAGAAGGCGGACCTAAGGGGGCTAAGGAAGTCTTGTATATTCTGAATGCTTTAAAATGCTGCCTCCCTCTTATGTCATCAAAACCTTCCAATACCATCATAAAATATTTTAAAGCTCTGTTGGATCTGCACCAACCAATCTTGACACGGAGCATATTGGAGATTCTGCATGCTGTTGGCGACAGTCCAACTGTACAGCTTAAATCTGACGTGCTACTGGATATAGTATGCTCTTTGGGGCTATCTGTCTCTGTTGAAAGAAAATCAGGGGATGAAATGGCTTCAATTGCAAGGCTTCTAAATGTTGCTACTAGAAAAATTTATAATCAGAATAAGAACATATGTGTTGTAAAGCTTCCACTAGTATTTACTTCACTTGGAGGTTGGTTCTTCTCACAAAACTTGGCACCTTTAAGTTGATCAATTATACCTAGTAAGTCATATTATGTCTTTTGTGTAAAAGTCTTGTTGTAAATTGTTCGCCAGATATATTGGCAAGTGAATTTGAAGAAGCAAGATTTTCTGCTGTGGAGGCTTTCAAAAGTTTAATAGAAGACTGCATCGATGAAAGCATGATCTTACAGGGAATTACCCAGATTAAGTCTAGACATCCAGGGATAAGATCTGATCCCACAACCATAGAGAAGATATGTGCTATCCTAGAGGGCTTGCTAAATGTCCGGTACGGTGATGTCTGGGACAAATCATTTCATGTGATTTCAATGGCATTTGACAAATTGGGTAAGTATACCACTACGTTAGCATATCCTCATCATTCAATAGCTTAGGAATAATATGAGAGTCTCTATTTTAGTAATCTGGCTCCTCTGGTCAGAGCATTAAGATTCAATGTAGCTTCTTGTTCACATCTTTTGTGTTGGACTCTCTTTCTTGAGCCATTAACAACCTTTATCCAAAGGTGTTTTTGTTAAATTGAATTATGCTATTGGTAATTAGTTGCTTGATTATTTGTGATAATTGTTCCTGTACTGATCTCTAATGCAAAACTACAGGAGAATCGTCAGCTGACCTTTTGCCTGAAGCACTTAAGAACTTGGCAGACATGCAAAACTTGTCAGACGATGACTTCTCTTTCCGGAAGCAGGTAACTTTTCCCATAGAAAAAGCACCATTGTCCTTCAGCATAATATAAACAAATTTATACCTTTCATGCAACTAACTTTGTTTACTCCATGTATGTTTGGTTATCTCCTGGCTTACCTTCATATGCATTTATTTGCAGCTTGATTCATGTCTTGGTTCAGCTGTTGCTGCTATGGGACCAAAGAACGTTCTTAAAATCCTGCAGATTCATTCAATATCTGATGAAAATGAATGGATCTTCCCCATTTTAGAAAAGCACATTGTTGGTGCCAGTTTACAATTTTTCTTAACAGATATTCGGGACATTATTAGAGCTGTAGAGAAGAACATTCCAAAGGTATCGTCCATTTTTTTTGAAAATCCTAATAGTTTTAAAGCAAAAACAGATTAAGCACTTTCATTTTAAACTGCACTGACTGTTTCCAACATCTTCAATTGAACAGCTTTTAAAGGAAGATAAGCTTTTCTCCGCCAAGAGAGCAGAAGGTTATGTGTATTCACTATGGTCTTTGTTACCATCGTGCTGCAATTATGCACGTGATACCTCAATCCACTTTAGAGCTCTGCAGAATGTTTTGTGCGACACGCTTAAAAACCAGCTTGACTTGCGTGGTATCATTTGTTCTAGTATTCAGGTATTTCACACTGCATCTGGTTAGTTCTATATTGCAAGTACTTCTGTTTAAGTTATGCTTTTGAGCTTATTTTTCTTTTTTTTTGGCTTGTATATTTTAGGTTTTGATTAAACAAAACAAGGAAGCATTGTCAGTTCCTGTTGAAGAGGCCATACTTGCTGAGGATGAAATAAGCAAATCTGAAAGAAGAGCAAAAGAACGCTATACGAAAGAGTTTGCAGAGGAAAACTTAAAAGCAATACGGGCTTTCTCTTCAAAGTTTTTGGAAGTTCTATGTTCTATATTCTTAGCTTCTTCAAATGATGCTATTGGACTTCTACAGGTATATTGTTGATGCCTTCTATATTGTGCCATCTGCTTGCTGGGCTCTAAGGATCTGTACTTTCGGGAATTGTTTGATTTGGCTCTGGAAGTTGATTTCTTCTATGATCAGCCGACAGGTCAAAATTTGAAATGTTTGATAATAATCTAATGACTTCATCCGAATAGATCACAGTGGGGAACTTTGAACCTTTGGGTGTTAATTGTTGTTGAGGATTAATAATTGGATTGTTTTGTTGATTGTTTTTATATCATGTACAAGCATAAATGTGACTTGTTCCTTCTTTATTGAACAGCCTGCAATAAGTGATATAGCTTCCATATCAGAGAAAGACACTGTTGGCAGGTTCTTTCTTGATGCAATAAGGAAGTTGTTGGATGCCACAAAAGCTGTTAATGCAGAACAAAAGAATGATAGTTCAATGCAAATCGAAGCTAATTCCAACACAAATAACATGGCAAGGTCTGCGCAAAATTTATATTCTTGTTACTTCTTATTCATGTCTAGATTCCAGTTGAAGCCGATTGTTAATTTCAATCCTTGATGGATCGTAGGGCTCTCCTGTTGGACTTTGCAGCTTCATTAATGCCTGGTTTAGCTGCAAAATCGATCAATGTGCTATTCAGTTATGTAAAACCTGCAATTAAGGTACATATATGATATATTGCAAGTATCCAAGCTGTTCTTTTTTTTTAAAAAAAATTGTAAGTTGTGTTGTACCTGATATTTTTTCTCACGCTCGTAGGATACTGACTCATTGATTCAAAAGAGAGCATACAAGGTCCTTTCAATGCTGCTCAAGGTATGTCTCCGTTTTCAGTTTGCACTTTATGTGAATCATCATGGCAGATCACAGAGAGATAACTTGAAATCTTTATGAATGTTTATCATTTCAGGATACTGAGTTTATTGAGCGGAATTTGGATACCTTGTTGGGCTTGATGATTTCTTCTTTGCCATGCCAATTTCCATCAAAGCGCTACAGGCTTGAATGCCTGCATCACCTTATTGTTTACATTTTGAAGGTTGGTAGTGAAAAAACATGTTATACTTGCTAGGCAGATGTGGATACTGTCCCTCGGATTGTAACAGGAACCCTCTGTTCTCTACATCTGCAGGATTCATCTAAGCTTGGAAAGAGGGAAATTATTGGTTCATTCCTGACTGAAATACTTCTTGCCTTAAAGGAGGTAATTGATTGTATATTTTTCTGATCCTTTAATGTAGATAGGAAGCTAAAATGTATACTGCCGACAGCACACTCCTAATTTGACTCTTGTGTGTTATTCCCTTTGAAACGTTACTGTAGCATTTTGATTATTTCCTGTGGTAAGTGGTAATGTGCAGCTGTCCTTACATTTTCTGGAAGCAGAAGTATATCTACTCAAGTAACTTTTTATGTTCTGAATTATAGACTTGGATGTATTGAATTATTGTTGTGTGCCACAATAATGACAATATCATGCAAGTTTCAGACCGTCAGTTCTACGGCATAGTTCTGGTTTAAGTTGTGTGATTTTTTTTGGATAGCTAGATTAGACAGATTCTGAAAGTATGTGTATGGTACATAAATGCCAGCTGCGAGATGAACAATCATGACTTGATGTGTCTTCACAGGCTAACAAGAAGACAAGAAACAGAGCTTATGATCTACTTATTGAAATTGGACGTGCTTGTGAAGATGCAGAAAATGACGGGAGGAAGGAGAATTTGCACCAGTTCTTTGGCATGGTACTTTATGTCATTACTGTTTTTAAATGTCTTGACAGGACCAAACTAATGAAATATGAGGCTCTGAGCCATACCAACCTCGAACTGCATTACATTTGATTTATCAGTGCTACTTTTATGTTTAGGTTGCTGGTGGTCTTGCTGGTCAAACTCCATATGCGATTAGTGCTTCTGTAACTGGGTTAGCTCGGTTAACTTATGAGTTCTCTGAGCTTATTGGAGTAGCATACAAGCTCCTCCCATCAACTTTTCTTCTCATGCAGAGGAACAACCGAGAGATTGTCAAAGTACAGCACACAACACATTTCTGGTTTATTAGCTTATCTATCATTCTCTTCACCTCCTTACAGTAGCCCTATATTTCCTATTCAGGCCAACTTAGGTTTTATCAAAGCTTTGGTGGCTAAATCTAAAGCCGATGTATTGCACGAGCATTTGAAAGGAGTTGTCGAGGGTTTGCTGAGCTGGCAAACTGATACAAAGAATTCCTTCAAAGCGAAGGTACTGGCTATTTGCTTTTGATACTATAAAGCAATGGCATTTCTGGTGGTATTTATATAAACGCTCACAAACAATGATATGGTTGTTTTTGTCCTGTGGAACTTTTACTATTCTAATAACTAGATATATTCATATCAACTCATATAGACAATATATGACATGGGAGAAACTAAAAGAGTGAAATATGCATGATATATCACATTACATGTAAACTGCTGCTGTTTTCTTGGAGCTTGCTATTCATCTCTTATCTTATTGCCAGATAAAGTCACTGATGGAAATTCTAGTGAAAAAATGTGGTTTGGATGCTGTGAAGGCTGTGATGCCTGAAGAACATATAAAATTGCTGACCAACATTAGGAAGGTAACTTACAGTATTTTTTCTTTGCTCTTCTCTTGAAGAATAGACAGTTAATGTTGTATGATTGTATCTGGTCAATATGCTCAACAATTCCATGCAATGTTAAACAGATTAATGAGCGAAAAATGCGGAAATCTAAATCTTCTGAGGATGGGGATAACATGTCGATGACCTCACGAGCTACAAGGTATTGTGGTGCATTTATTGTTTTTTTTTTGTTCTGAGAATTTGTTGATAGTTCTGATGGCGTGAATGTCACATCTATTTATACAAATTTAACTTCTGTTCAACTGTCCTGGTCATGCTCCCTGCAGACAAAGTAGATGGAATCACACACAGATGTTTTCTGATTTTGGAAGTGATGAGGATGACTCCAATGGTCCCTTTTCTGCCCAACATACAGTTGCTTCTCGTACTGGAACAAAAGCTTCAACACGGTATGTGCCACAATAGGGCCACACTTGGTTTGTGAGGATTTTAAGTGTTTCTCACAAACTGTTATTTTTCCAGGTCGACCAGGAAGCGCCAAGCAGATAAGAGCTTGCTAGAGAAGTTCATTGATCAGTCAACTGGCGAGCCCCTAGATTTACTTGACCAGAAAACAGTGCGGTTGGCTCTCAAATCGACGAAAAAGAGGGCTATGCCTGATGAAGATGATGATGAGGTGGAGATGGACCCTGAAGGGCGTATCATTGTGCGGGAAGAGCGGGAGAGGCGCAAAAAGAAGCAGCCTATCTCCCGAGACGACGAGGCCGACGACAGGAGCATGGTCCGAAGCCAGTCCGTCAAGAGGAGGAAGACGACCAGCTCCGGCTGGGCCTACACTGGCCATGACTACACCAGCAAGAAGGCCAGTGGCGATCTCAAGAAGAAAGACAAGATGGATCCGTATGCCTACTGGCCATTAGACAGGAAGCTTCTGAACCGCAGGTCGGACCGCAAAGCGGCGGCACGCAAGGGCATGAGCAGTGTCATGAAGGTGACCAAGAAGCTCGAAGGGAAGAGCGCCGCCAGCGCGCTCGCTGCTAAGAGAACGCAAACAAAAAACCGGAAGCAGAAGAAGAGCAAGTAAGGAGACGAAGGGACAGAGAGAGATAGGGCAAGGAAGCTTTGTATAGCTGAACCGATGGCCCTTGGCAGTTGGGAGGGAAAGTTTTGGACGTGTACAGTGCTTGGTGAGGATTCGGCCGTAGTAGTTGTTTTTGCTCGTTTCATCTCCTATCTGTCGAAGAGAAACACTAGGTTCCATTCTTGCCAAAAAGGGAGATTTTTTGAGGGGAAAAAGGGGGAAATTTTGACACCCGTCGGTATGACGGTACCAGATTCAGATTAGATTTAATTTTCTTGTAAGTTTTTGATTGATGACTATTGAATTTGAAATTTGTTGCTTCCTGCCCGCTGACACTTCGCTGTAATGGAAGATGAGCTGTAGCGAAATTTCCGAATTCCTTATTCGGGCATACGCGCTAAAACAATCGCGCGATCGTGGAGCTGTACGGGGATGAAACGCAAGGCTACGGCGTACTTGATTTTTTTTCATAGAAAGTGATTTTTTTTCTTAGAAAGTGATTTTAAAAAAAAGACACTGTCAATTCAACTTTTTTTTTTTAACAAGGGCAAACTTCAACTGTAATATTTAAAACTTTAAACTTAAAAATGGAAACAAAATTAACTTGAAAACTTTTAACTCAAATTTTGAAACTTTCAACTCAAATTTTAAAAACTTTCAATTAAAATTCTGAAAACTTTTAACTCAGAGTTTAAAAATTTTCAACTACAAATTAGAACTTCAAACTGTTTTTAACTAAATTATTTGTGTTTTTTTAATAAAAAGCTAATGCTAAGCTTCATCATTAGCACTATTAGTGATGTTTTGCGCGAGGGACTAGGTAGGGTGCATGCGGCCACACACTAATCATATGGAGCAGTTTGAAACAAGGGTTAATTTGATCCGTGACATTACAAATGTGCCTATTCAGATAATTAGTCTATTTATAGCCATGTCATTCAAATTTTTACAAAATTGGAACCATGCCATTGTTGTCTCGTTTTCTATCTTCCCTATCCGTGCGTAGGGCCCGCCCCTTAGATTCATTTTCTTCCTCTTTCCTCCTCTCTTCTATTTTTTTTTCTTTTTTTCCCATCTCTCTCCAACACTTTCCCGCCTCCTCCCCACCAATCCATCCCGACCCACTCCTCGCCGCCCGCAGCAACAAGCCACCGACATCGTACTCGAACTCCGCACTGATCAAGCGAGAGAGAAGGCTGCCAACTTTGTCAGTGGTGGCGACACCAGCATCCAACACCAACATTGTCGTTAGCTCTAGCGCTTGGAGTCTGCCAACGCCACTGCCTCCATGCCGACTATGTGCCTCTACTGGCCCCGCCACGTTGGACCGGCCTTCCTAGAGCTCGCCGGCCAGCCTCCGCATGGTCAGCGGGGAGAACCAGCATCAGGAAGGCAGGAACGGGCAAAGCACCATGGGGAGGGGTAGCGGCGAAGGCTACTTGTTGCATCGTTGGCTAGAGGACGACGGCTGAGCTAGAGCGCTGGTTACTCGAGCTCCATCGCAGCTGCTTGAATCAAGTAGTTATTTCACGAGAAGAAGGCTCTAGTGGCAACAACTCGGGTTTGGGGATGACCGGTCTCATCATGGAGCCGGCAGCAACAAGATCCAGCTCCGGACGGCTGTAGGCGACGACAATGTGTGAAGGGGTCGAGATGGATTGGTGGGGAGGAGGCTGAGAAGTAGTGGAGAGAGACGGGAAAAAAGAGGAGGGGAGGATGGAGGGATAAGATGAATTTGACGGGTGGGGTCCATGTGCATATGGGGAAGAAGATAGAAAACGTAACGGCGATGACGTGGTTCTAATTTTGTAAAATTTGAGTAGCATGATTATGAATAGACGAATTGTAATGACATTTATCTGAATATGTTAACAGTGAAATTTGGTAAGCCCAAAGTTACCATTGGTTTAGAGTCAGTATCGGCTTCAAAGTTCTAGAATCAGCCGATGGGAGTCAAGTCGCCACGATGTCGTGTTCTTGGTGGAGTCGGATCAATCAAAGGAAGCTTATCTAGAAGAGTTCGAGTTCAAGAAGGATGCGACATGACAGTTATCTATTAATTAGGCATAGTTTGTTAGTTTCCTTTTATCTTTAGAAAAGTGTGTTTAGTGTCCGATAAGGACTTTATCTTTTCCTTTTATCTTTAGGTTAGTTTCTTTCTTGTCCGACAAGGACTTGTATCAACCCATGGGTATAAATATGTGCACCCGGGGTCTATGTAATCTATCTTCACGATCAATACAATTCGGCGCATCGCCACCTTTTACCTTTTCTACTTTATTTTATCGCCCAGTGGGACTTGGCACCCGACGTGCGGCTGCATCGTCTTCGATCTCCGGCGAAGGGGTAAGTCCAATGTTCCGTCGGCCCAGGCAATTGTATCGTCTACATCGGCGTCGTTCAAGGCTGCATCAGTACATTCGACCTCTTGGATTGCTCTGGTTTGGATGATATATTTGCCTAGCTATTTATCATATGTCTCTATTAATCTAGTCTTAGCATATCAATTTAGCTCTATCGGCTGCTTCTCGCTTTAGGGTTTCTGCCGGTATCGGCTAAATTGCGTTGCTAGATTAGATTGGCCTAGGCATCTACCACCCTGAAAATCAGTCAACGGCTTGATTGTCTAGATATTGTGTTTCTTTTCATACTTAGTGCTGCATCAGTTAAGTTTGATCTACTAAATCGTGCTTAGAACTATAATCTCTAACCTGCTTTCTGACTGCCAATAAGGGTTTCATCGGGGTTTCAGCCGGTGAATTATCTGGACGTTGCATCGGCTCATAAGGATTGCATATACATATAAGTTGGATTTCGCCGATGACAACAAAGGTTTCACTGTTTAATCTAATCTTGTGGATTTCATGACATCGGACCTCCAGCCGATTTGTTATATTTTATTATCAGTAGCCGATTGCCTTTATATCATTATATACATTGGACATATAGCCGATTGCTTAAACCCTATCGCTATCGGCTGGTATCGACATCGGCTATTATCGACTATCGGCTGGAACTACTACATCGGCTTGTCAGCCGATCGGCTGTTTTGATCTACTATTTACATATCTTGTCAGTTGCATGATCAAACTGACTGGCACGCCCGCATCTCATCGTATTTGGACCTGCACTGGAGCTAAGCAGATCTCCCAGGCCGGTGTGTTCGATTTTTTTCGTCAACAGAATAGGCATAGTTGCAATGGTACAGATCAAATTAACCCTTGAAACAAGGGATTGAAGCCTACTAATTCCTTTGAATCCTATGGAATGAGTACCTATTGGTCTCTCAACAGACGATATGACCTATCAGTGTGTTATAAGGAACAATACCTTAGGACTGATTTTTTTTTTACAATTTTCGATAAAAAATATTGTTACTTATTTAAAAATTCACAAATCTAGGTGATATGTCACATTTAGAATTTTGAGTTTTAATCTTTCTTGGTAAGTTCCAAGTTGGCTAGATGCAAAAGTTTATATATGAAAGAACATTGATAATGGTGGGGTGGTTTTGAATAGGCATTTTTGAAAATTACTACTTAGCAGCGGTGTAAATCTATCCAGAGGATCATGCCAGAAACATCGAAACTTCCGGTTGGTCTTCTCGATCTGGACAAGAGAGCTGAATGGAGTTTCCAGTCCTTAGGTTCAAAACTTTCGATCCCCTAGTTTCTTCCAATAAAGAGGGTGATAGGGACAATCTTCATGGAACAAGCAATCCAAACACGTAGAGAATGCAAGAACAACAAGCAATAACAGTTTGGACTCCGGAACTTCCGGCCTGAGGAAAATCACAAACATAGCAATAGATGAATAAGGAGACACCAATTTTTCACCAAATTTGGCATTGCAAATATCCTACATCTATGTTGAGGGACTCCAAGTAGCCAGTTCTCGATTAATCTTAAGCCTCACCAAATGACCACAAAGATCGAGCTTGGTATCCACTCAAAGGTGTTCCTTTTCCTTGTTGAGATAGAGTAACGTGTTCACAAACCTCTTGGGTTGTCCACACACCCTGGATACTCGTGGGTGATGCCTAACTAGCTAGGAGAACTTCCAAGAGTACCAAGCTTGAAGATGATGGTCGGATGTCAATCCTAAGTGCTCAAACTGAACCCCCAAAGAATCCACTCCAATCTCACTCTAATCACTCAGATGCACTTGATCCAAGGAGAGCTTATGGGAATAGGTCTAAAAGTTCTAACAACAACTTGCTCAAAGCAGGGGTAGGTGGAGTTAAATATTCACCTACCCGAAGCTAACCATTACTCACAATTTTGAACTTCGGAACATCCGGCTTGAGGGCTGAGGGTTCCGGACAATACTTCGGTTTTGGAAGACATGGAGGACCGAAACTTTTCGACTCAAACTCCGGAACTTCTGATTAGCCCTCTCTGCTAGCTAGAGAACTGTGGTTGGAACTTCCGGAACTTACGTCTGGAACTTCTGGTCTAGCCCTTGGCCAAACAGAGAGCTCTAGTTGAAGGTTCCGAACCCGAACTTTGAAGCTTTCGGCCTGGCCAAACACAAAGCTCTTTTCTCCCAATTGTGAGTGACATGCTTTGTGTTTCTCTCTAATAGGTTTTCATCTGAGCACAAGGACACAAACCCCACTTGAATAGGTGGTTTTTCCTATGACTCAATTTCAAAAGAAAAACAATGAAATGCCTTAAGCCATCCCATTGTTTTAGTTTTAATTTGTGAGGGTCATCCATTTAGAGCATCATCCTTAGGGACTAATCAATAATTGTGCTTAACACTCAAGTAGCTCATTAGTCCCCTAATTGTCTTGCCTTTAATATTCCTAGATGCAATTTAAATGTAAGAAAATCTCTAATATAGATGTGACTCTCTTAAAGAAAAAGTGACTTTAGAGAAAGTCACGCTTTATTTACCATAATCAATAAAACGTGACTTTCTCTTAAAGAAAAACGTCGTGACATGAAAATGAAGTGATTATTAAGGTGAAAAGCACGAGTGTGACGATGACTAGCTGACCACGCATATTGCACACCGCCATCTTGGCAATCTTAAGTTCCTAGTTGGTTAGACGCAAAAGCTTACATGAAAAGGATCTCTAATAGAGTAGTGACCCTCAAACTGTAAAACAAGTGAATCCAACACTCTTCACTTAGGGGAAAAATAGTGTAACCAACACTCTTCATTTGTAAAATAAGTGAATCCAACACTCTTCACTTAGGGGGGAAAAAGTGTAACCAGCACTCTTCATTTGCGGTCGGTAACGACGTATGCCTGCAGTAGCCACTCCGTTAGCTGTTACTGCCAGCCCACCACCTCGGTATCGTGTATACATGCAACAAACAGCTACTCCAAAAATACTTATATTTTAGGACGGAGGGAGTAGCTAGTTAGCTGTGGCCATCATAAGTACAAACCGACGACAAGCCAGGAAAGCACTGAATACTGCATACATGGAAAAAAAAGAGAGGAAATATTGCCACTGACATTTCACCACACCAAAATTTGTGTACTGAAACAATACTATATATGAATCTATATGAATCTAGATATACATTTGTTCAGGTACATAACCAAGATTGATTTCTTTTGGACGGAGAATCCCAAAATGCAAGGACTTTTCCTTACAAATTATTTCAAAATTTGAAATCCTGAGATAAAACTTTATTCCCAACCTATCAATTACTTTTAACCTTGTTTATTCTCTCCACCATCCATTTTCTTACTAGTTTATTTCTCCACCTGCCAACTTTTGTAGTACTTTATTGTTTCACCTTCACCTATCACCTTTTGTATCTTGTTCTTTTGCTACTTCTTTAATTTTTACAAAATTAACATGATTCCTAACTAACTTGTGTTATAAAGTGATGGAGGATGTTTAACATGATTCCTAATCAACCCATATTTAACCCTTCGTTACCAAAAAAAAAATTACTAGTACCAAAACTTAGTTTTAAGACTACCAAAATTAAGCAAATTAAGCATGCCTAGGTTTTAAGACTGCCAAAATTAAGCAAATCAATCTGGCGCCTAATGCCCACATTGTACTTTGTTTTAAGGTAAAAGGGCAAACACCAACGCCGATATGTGCATTTGCCAACTACGTTTCGACACCGAAAGCTTTAACGGTAAAAAAGCATGTTTAAGACTTGCTATTCCTAAAAGTTGGTCACCTGGAGATGTTGCTGAGAGTGCAATCTACAAACGATTAAAGGAAAACTTCACCACTATAATCTAATTACAAGGGTTAAGCAGGCATTCCCGCTTTTGTTTTGCAGCCTCCCCTCTGCAGATCGGCATGGCCCTGCGTTCTCACTGTCCTATCAAAGCGAAACAGAGGCAGCCACGTTATTTTCAAACCACATAATATACCTTCTCACATACTAAGAAACTATCGAATCAATCAATCATGATAAGACACGCAGCCATGCACTACTAAGTGTATCACACATAAATTGAAAAAAGTGTATCACGCATAAATTGCAAAAAGTGTACCACGCATAAATTGCAGAAAGTGTACCACGCATAAATTGCAGAAAGTAAGTGTACCACGCATAAATTGCAGAAAGTGTGTCACGCATAAATTGAAAAAAAAAGGAATTTCTCACTAAATGAATCAATCCAAACAAAGTAGGTGCGATTATCAGTTACTAGCATTTAGCATTAGTTTCTTTTAACAGTCAAAACAAGACATAATGTAACTGGCATAAATAGCGGACTTCTGCAGAAAGGCACCAACCTCAGAGTTAGGTCATGACACTGCTCTTAGCGTAAGCACAAATTTCTTCCTCCCCTTGAGAAAAAAGGATAAAACTTGAGCCAGGAGGTATCTGAACAAAAAATGTGTTGCACATAATAATATAAGATAATTGCCTTGTACACAGACACTAGAGAGTAAATCCGAGCTTCTAGAGGTACTTACAAGAAATGTTTCACCTAACGTTTTGGGATGAAGGGATAGCTGGCTTCTTCTCTATTTGATCATAATGGAGAACAAAGTTGTCCTGCAGAAAAACATACACAATTATAATTCACAAATTTTCACAAAAGTATTATGTGATACAACTTTACATTGACCAAACATCCAAACCTTGCGGATTGTCTCCCAGTTGTTTGGATCAAAGCAACCATAAGATCCTCGTTCATAATGAGGTGTTTTGACCAGAGGCTCAACATTTGGAATTCTGGTGAGCCACACACGCACTTCTTTATGGTAGAACCATCCTCGAGTATACCTGCGGAAAAGATGGACATATACCATGGTTCAATTCAACAGTTAAAACAAAAGTAAAAAAAAAAGGTTTAATCTCCATTTGGTATTTGGTTGTGCTGTGCTGCACCTCAAAGTGGGTAACACATATTTGCCGTATGTATTAAGATATTAATAAATTCTAAGGAAGTAAATGCATATCCAATATCAAGCCTCATGAAACACAAGGAAATATAATAATCAATTACATGAATAACATGAAAGATAGCTAATTGATAGATTGAAAGATTCAAAGCCTTAAACATCCAGAATAATTCAGGATCATGGAACATGTTCTGGTGTTGTGCAACTAGTAGTCACCCATCTGGATTACGAACAAGTCCTAAGCGTACCCTTTCAAATAAATAAAATACACAATATTACTTGTAAAAAATTGCTGTTGATCCTAAACCAATTGGCAGTCCACTAGTCCCATACTAATCCAAGCTGGTCTAAACCAGCCTACTCCATCCGGTTTCAAATTTCTTGACGTTTTAGATATGATCTCACATACCAAGGAGTGTTTAATTAGGGTGCCTATTCCCTGTTATACCCATATTAAATACTGCCATATGCTTGAATTAATCAATATTTGGATGTATCCTAGTGGTTCGAAACAACAACCAGATGCAAAGCATGCAGGTTCGAATCCTAGCGTCGCTTCGTTTTTCTCCTTTTTCTTTCCACGCGTGGATTTTCTCTACAATTTTGCACGTGCAGCACACGCTGGCTGGTGTGTTTTTCTCGCTTGTGCGGGGGACACGGGAGACTACTCAACTTTAAATGGAATGCATGCATAAGAGGCAAACAATTCCAAAATAACCTAATAAATCCCAAACGTCAACAATTACCATACTTTGGATACAAGGCTAGAACGTCAACATTTTTATACCGGAGGGAGTATGTCCTACACAAGCCCAACAAAATGCAAAACCCACGAATACAGATCAATTTAAGTCCATGGTCTATCCAAGATGTTATATTAGATAATGTTGGTGGACGGAGGGCCAAGATGTGGCCAATCTAGTTGTCACCATTAACTTGGTTTGCACCCATCATTAACAGAAGGATTAATGATGCGTAACCAGTGGAAACTATGCTACAAATAAACATGGATAAGCACGACTATGCAAATCAAAACCAACCCCTAGCAACAAGATGTAAATGAGAAGACCGGTGAAACCATGTACTCACAGCTCACTAGCAGCACATAGCTGAGCTTCATCCCTTGGCATGCTGCAAACCAAAGAAAAATGATAAATCTTTCATAAAAAAACAAACTATACTCACATTATTTGTTGCAACAAATGGACTAGCCTAATAGAATTGAAGTGGGACACACTTAATGGTAGATGTACCTATAGAAGATGTAAAACAGTGTTGGCGTCTGGAATTTCTGAAAATGTATAGGCTGCAAGAGGCAGAACACAATTACAAATATATAAGTCATAACATGAAGCAAATACATTGAGACAATAAATTCTGCCTATGTTTAAGAACAACTAGTTTAGGAAATTATGATGGTCAACATCCAATAAAAGATGGCAAATGCACAGCCAGCCATTACATATTAAAAAATAGCACACAGTGACAGGCAGCTTACTTGTAGTGGTGGAGGTTGCTCAGCGGAGTAGCAAGCTGGAGTATGAAACTCAGGTTCTCCTTTTGCTGGCTCGTTTGACCATGGAGAGCCAAATGTCTTGTACAGATTGTCTGGTGAGTTCAAGTTTAAACCCAATGTTGTCAAATCTATTCCTAAAGCAAGAGATGATAAGTCAACATCATTCATCCTGATAACTCCTAGCAATCCCATCAAGCCATATGGATCAGATGGTGTTTGGCCCCCCTGGATGGACTTTAGACTCTGATCCCTATATGACTGGGTAGCTGAAGACACCTGCTGCAATCTGAAAGGATTTTGAGCCTGAGGTTGCTGGTATTGCTGGATAAGTTGCTCATATGATCCCAAACTAGAAGTTTGATTTGGAGAATTTAGTGGTCTTAGTCCGATATTTGGGGGACCAGCATTCTGAACCTGATAATCATAATTGAGATTATTATTACTTGCATCAAAGGGTCAAAACAGAAAATTTGGATACATGCCAGATCAGAACCATGACAAATGTGGTAGACATTGATTGTTAAGAGTTTTAAGAATTTCCAATATTACTTACTGAATTAGCACCTTGCTGGTGTTGCTGACGATTTGGTGGGTAGTTACTTCCTAAGTTAAAGCCAACTGATCTTGACATCTGCGTAAATGTGCAAATTTGTCAAAAAAAAAAAGCACAGAAAAGAAGTTACTGAAAATTCAGAAACAGGGATGCACCGGATATTGTTGCGCTTGCATAACAGGTACATTATCATGAAGTTGTTCCTTGTGATGCAACTCCATAGCATAATCTGTAGTGTTGCCTGATAATTCAAAAGGTTAATACTTTGCACAACTCAGCAAAGGGCAAAGAAAGGAATCTGTTATAGTAGCGAAATACGCACCAAAAGAGTAACTAAAGGAAAAGAAGTTTAAAACATGGTAAAGAATATCCAATGATCATGGAATAAACACAAGGCAAGTAACAGGTTTCGACCATCCAAAACACGTGCCAAGTAATAAATTCGAGACAGGAAATAGATTATGGCCAACCAAAATACGAGACACCGACAAAATATACCAAGAAGCCAACCAAACATAAAAGCGGAAGGTTATTTTATAAGATGATTCACCAGCTAAGTTTAGAAACATTTTCAGCACACCAACAGACACAATAAAACAAAGCTGTGATGTTCAGTGCATCACAAAGCCGAGGAATTAAAGGTGCCCATGTACTGCCAAATCGACAGCTATGGCACTAAACTCTTAGCACCAAATATGCATCAAGCTTTTTAAGTGACTTTATCCGGGAACATCCCGGAATTAAATCCATGATATCCATAAACCAAACTCAAGCCACGTACTGTAAATATTGTTATATTTAGCTAGCCTAAACTATCTCAATTGACCATTGCAAATTTCCGGCATGAGGAAAATTTGCAGGTCCTAATATTCTGCCAAAAAAAATTTAAAATATTGTTTTCAGCATCATGAACCTTCCCAAATAAGTTTCATATTTTTTGGATTGCCTCAAGGCTTCAATCACAGATTCGCAGTTGCCTCAAACATGTGACTGACAAGGAGGCACATGGTGCAAAGATAAATTTCCTAGATTCCGAAACTTTTGATCTATATTTGGTTGGCACAGGTACCTGGATCAAAATGGCCTGCAGTTAGTTTTACTGCCATGACAGTAATAATTGTACATTTGCTGGGTTCAATTGGACTTGAACATCTTGTAATGGTTCAGCTGCTATACTTTCATTACACATTGCCTATTGGTTTAGTTCTCCGTATGACCATATGAATTGTCATAAAATAACACGATAGCCATGGGTTTGGCTACGCTGACAAAAACAATGAATATAACAAGAGGGTACCGAAAACTGTGTGAGTTGCGACAAGAAAACCACTTATTATCATCGTCAAAAGTAAATCACTTGGATGTTAAAATCATGTATCCGACAATATATGCTACAAGTTCATGGCCAGATTGAACGGCACTTGTTTTGGCAATGTAAACAGAGAGACAATGGGATTGCTAGGACTTCTGCACATGTCTGCAGACCGCAGGTTGAACAAGGACCATTTTGTCCAAGCAATGTGTTTGCGCATTTTCATCGTCGATCATCAAAATGATGATCTGTGGTAATCCCAATTGCTCCAATATCATAATTGGAGTAGCCGGCATATAGTGGTGGCCCCATTCCTATGCTTAGTCTTAAATTAACCAAAGGTGGAAAAGCCACGGCAAGTATATGAACAGTACTAATACGTAATAACCACTCAGTAACTTGAGAAAAATGGTGTCAGCCTTACATAAAAGATGAAATGTTAAAGCAAAACAGAGTTTGTAACAGAGAGTTGTATGACAGGCTAGCAAAGGCCAGTTGAAAGTGCACTATTGTAGACAACAAATTGTAATAGCCATGGACAGTAACACTATTAAATAGATAGTGCACAATACACCAACACCAAGTATAATCAAGGCACCCTCACTGAATCAACAGATAGTTCTAGAAATAATATAGCTGTAACCACCTTTGTATCCAGGTAAAGCCGGGAAGTCTTCATTTTGAATGCTGAATTCCTGGTTTTGCTGAACAATGGTGTTAACACCAACTCCTTGCTTCCGTAGGGAGCCTGTTATTTAAAGAAATTGTCAAGGCATCCTCCCAATTAATGAAAAATATATATGAATCATTACCATATTGTCCTTGTGGACCACCCGCAGAACTAGGTCGACCAGTCAGCTGGGGAAAATCACTCATGTCAAATGGAGCACCGTCACTGGCATCATGCAGCATCCCCATAGAACCAAGGGAATTATTTCCTCCTTGTATTTGGTTCTGAGATAAAGAACCTCCAGATGTTGGATATAAACTCCCCATCATGTTCAGCATTTGAGGTGATCCTGATATCAGAAATTTAAAAAAAAGAAGAAGAAGCTGAATGAAAAGACTCACGGGCTTTCACCTCAATAGATATAAGCTAATACATGATATACCTCTTGTTAAACAGTAAAATATTATAGATACATGACATCACAAACATATAAAATATAATGTTTCTAAGTATTTACTCAGCATCATATTACTTACATAAATCATATTGTGATGCCAAAAAAAATAACAGTTATAAAAATAAGCAATAGATATTCTAGCATCCGATGCATGCATGCCAGGAGGAGGAATACCAATATTTCCTCTAACTCTGACACCTATCAAATGATAGTACTGTTGGAATTTTCATTTCTAATCTTAATCCTATCAAATGCAACCGACTGGTGTTCTTTTAGGACGCAGCGCGACAGCAGATGCTAAGATTGACCAGGTTATAACTTTGGACGTTACAATTACATTACAAATGTGGTAAGGAAACATGAAAGAGATTGTAAAACATAAGCTGGACTGTGTTGGATAAACAGTGAAGGCACCAATTACTTTCAGCAGATAGGTTGTGGTTGGAGCTTTTCTTCAGGTATGACTGATTTAGGTGGGAAGCTTGTTAAGGTCCTAGGATTTTTCTTGTTTCTGATCATGATCCCACTTACCAAAACTTTTTTGTTTGCTCACTAACAGCACAAGGATCCTACTTTTAGAGGATAACAACCAGCAGCTACTTAGCAATATTATTAACAAATCCTTCAATACATATCATTTGGGTATTTTTGACACTTGTTTCATATGCCCAACTTTGATGTCAAGAAAGAGAGGGGTAACTCTGCAGCTAAAAGCAAATTATTCAGTAGATATACTCAACAAAAAAATCAGCATAGCCACGGTAGAGCATGTGTTAACAAACAATAGCTGATGTTACAAATAACTACAATAGAAAAGCAGCTAAGCAGCCATGAAGGCATGACAACATAAAGAGTATTCGACTCTATGGAGTAACAAACTATTTATACAGTCTGTTCCATAATTTACCTTGCTGAAGAATGCCATTCATCATCCTGCTGGATCCTTGGACATTCAGACCGCCACTGCCAACATTGCCACTCAAATTCATGCGTGATGCTATGCTTGGCACAGATAATCCACCAGAGCTTATATTCCTTCCAATGTTACTTCCACCCACAATATTTCCTACAGAACCAGTGATCCTAGGACCCAAATTTCCCAAAGATGGAGATACTGACATCCCAGGAACAGAATTACGACTACCACCAGCACCCAGGTTTGAGGATAAGCCTTGAATGGTACCACCAATATTCAGGCTACTACTAAATGCTGGACCTCCACCAACATTCAATCCTCTACTACCGACTCCTGAATGACCATGAGGGATCTGCAACAAAACAGTAACATGGTGAGGTTACACGATCATTTCAACCAGCAACAATGTACCTTAGTTTCCACAAGCCGTCAGCATAAACAATAAAATTGCAATATGGATGAAGGAAGTCATTACAACCTGGGACATGCCAACTGGAAGGTTGTTTGAAGCAAATCTCCCAGGCATGCTCCCTCCAGGCTGTTGAACCCCAGAGGATGGAAGGCCACTCATGGCAGCATTCCTCTGAGAAAACGATCCAGGCATATTTGGCATATTTAAACTTCCATGCATGTTGTGCAAACCTTGAAAAATGGCAAGAAGATTTACTACATGAATGTAGCATTGTGCGAACAAACTAACCAAGCTATTTTACTATATGCTCACCAGAGTGATGGAAACCCCCTGGAACTGATCCAGATTGACCAGAAAAGGACCCTGTAAACGGTCTTCCAGTTGAGTCTTGAAGATTTGATGCAGAATTGTTCAGGTTTGACTGCTAGGAAAAAATGGCAAGTTGTCAAAACAAAGAACAAAGCAGGTCATATGGAATTGCCATTATCTTCAAAAGCAAATACCATGTTGGGTTAAGCAGCAGCATAAAAGAATAAATAGTGCCCAACCAAACAGATTATCCACCACAGATATATTAGCTCTGTCCCATAATATAAGGGATTGTGGCTACGCATTTGCATAGACAAAAGCCCCTTATATTATGGGACGGAGGGAGTAGCTGATAATGCAGTGCCTGTACATGCATAGCTTATTTAGGCAATCAATGCTAATATTCCCTGCCATCACAGTTCTCATATGGAAGTGTCAGGCTTCAAATTTCATATGAAGCATCTCAACACAGAAAACTCACGTAAGGATGGCAAAGAATGGAAGAGGACAGTGCCGCAGTTGTAAGAAATAAATGTGTGTATAAAATATAAATAAATCAACACTATGTTATAACAGAGGACAATTATCACTTTATCAGGTGATAAAAGACAAATCTATTGCTCGTTATCCACGCGAAGCTGCAGCATAAGCAAACTATTTGATGAACAAACTAGTCAGAGAGAAATCAAGTAAAAAGTTTGAAATGGAAAATAGGGATATCAAGCGAAAGCACAATAATCAGTTGTAAGGATAAGCACGCACATTCAGCAGGCCCGACATTGTGACAGCAACAAAAGCAAGTCAATATTCAACAGTAAGCAGCTATTCCTTCCAATCTGAAACAGAAAATGATATGTGTAAGTAGTTTGAACAAAATGGATGAATCCACAGAAGGTGCTAGATCACTAAAACTATGTAGTATGTATGACTCCAAGGGTGACCAAACATTTATATGTCTTTTATAATAATAAACCAACGAGTAAGCACAGAGAGCAAGAGGGGTAAATAATCGGTATAAGATTGATTACACCAGTCTTCCAATAACAAACCTAGAAGTAAATCATCACACCATAAAACATACTAGCAAATTTTAACGGTAAAAAGTCCAATTAAGGATAATTAAGTCGGTGCCATAACATATGCAGATTTTAACAGTAAAACAAGGAAGTTAAACGTTATCATCCAACTCTTTAACAATTTAGAAACATGATTAGCGCCATCAACCACGTAGTATGAAGAGTAAACTCTGAATGCAGGAAACGCCAATCCACAATCCTTGATATCAAACGAGAAAGTTACAAAATCCCCACTATCCACCCGATTCTCCCTATCAGATCTGCCCCCGCAAGTAGTAGCACACCGATCTCAACCCTCCGGCCTCCACTCCACTCTCCCACACCGAAATGAGCAACAAACCAAAATCCAATCCCTACGAACGTCCAGGAACCCTACGGCAGCAACCGATCCGTTTCCGGCCTAATCCAAGGCCCCAAGCGCGCCTGGGACGGATCGGATGGGGTGGAATTCCACGGAACGACCAGAATTGGGGGCAAATCAAGAGGGTTAGGGTTGCCTACCGAGAGAGAAAGAGGGAGTCCGCCCGCGCCTGCGGCACGAGCAGAGGAGGAGGAGGATGAGGGATCGGGCGCCCGCCGGTGGATTCGGCGGAGGCGGGAGGGAATTCGGCGGCGCGCGAGAAGATGATCCGGTGGGTTCGCCGCGGCGCGCGTCGGCGATGGCGCAGGGGAGGGTGGGAGGAGAATGGAGCGGAGGAAGAAGAGGGGTGGAGTTGGGCTCTCTGGGCCGTAAGAGCGTGATGGATTGATGGGCCAGATACTTTTTCATGGGCCTTATCAAGAGGGAGGGAGCAGTGAGCACGGAGCACGGTTGTTCGTGTTTTTTTTTATCATGTTTCACACCTTATACTCTCATGTTTTTCACACTCACATTTCCTAAGCTATTAAATAATATTTTTATAAACTATTCTGTAAAAATATTGTTTTAAAAATTATATTAATTTATTAATTTAGTTTTTATCTACTATTTAATTAATCATGAGCTAATATATCACTTTACATAACTGAAAGTGTTTCTAAACCCTTCGAAAGAACACGGCCTTAACTCCCAAGGAGATTGTGAGAAAGTTTGTTTTGTTTTCCGCGTGCACGCTTCTCGAAATATTAAACGGTATATTTTTTAAAAAAATTATATACGAAAGTTGTTTTAAAAAATCATATTAATCTATTTTTAAAGTTTAAAATACTTTATACTTAATTAATCATGCGCTAATGGCTCACCTCATTTTGCGTATCTTCTCAATCTTCTCCAACCATTTTCGTTTGAGCTTAGACTTCTTGGCTACATGTGCCTTTTAAGCTTTAAGTTTATTGGTGGAATATATCTTAACTTTACATTTTAAAAAAAGCTACTCAAACTTAGTTTTTAGCTTTAACAGTGTAAGGGTGACCTGTGGTTTTAAAAAAGTCAAACAAAAAGAGTGATGGTTTATTTGGACTTAAGCTTTTTTAAATATGGCTTAAAAAGCCTAAATAAAAAGGACCTTAGCTCATTGAAGACTCTGTTTAGACCATTATTTGTGCTATTGTATAGATAGGGCAGCATACTATTTGTGCTATTGTATAGATTGTTTAAAGAATTGTATTAATTCAGTATGCATATCTAAATATACTGTTATACGTCCAATGTTCTAATGTGTAAATATAAAATGGAAAACTTCTATAGATTGGCAGTTATGTATACCATTGCATCCCTTTTCAACTCTTAGAACCGTGATCACCCCACCCCTATTGTTCTGTTTATCATAGAAGCTTCGTCAATCATTGATTTCCCCAACATGACTTCTTCAGTTCTTGAAATTGAACAGCAAGACAGATAGGTACTGAGAATCAATTGTAAAATGCAATGTCTACGTAGTACAACACAGCCGCGACACGGATGGAGAGAAAGAATTGCGCAGTAGCAGCAGCATCGACGAGTTTTGGCACGCCCGGTCACTCACTCCGAGCAGCGCCACCGCCACGGCAGAGTGGCAGCGGCAGCAGCTCGGTGCTCCGGCACATCAAAGGACCAAACCAGTCACGAACAAAAGGTCAGGCCACGCCGTGCCACTGCGAACCTGGCATCTCGTCCTCAGACGAGACGTCGTGCTTCGACGACACCTTCTGCTTCCGGCCGTTCCTCCTCCGGCTGGCCGTGTTCCCGCTTCGCGTCTTCGCCGCTTGTTTAGCATCACTCTTCTGCTGCAGAAAGGCACCAGCCAAAATGATCAGTACCGTATCAAAAGTGTGGCTCAAATGGATCGCTACAGAAGAACCAGGCGAACTATAGAAAGAGCATAAAGTGGAAGAATCCGACAACGGAACTTTTTGTTCCTCGTGGGCACTAAATTATCAAAGACATCCAAGTAACCAGAAGCACAGCAAGTTTGGTGCGAGCATGCGCAACTGGCACCACCAGTCTGAATTTTCAGATAATCTTAAAAGGAAATAGCAAATACACGGCCTTATCATAAGCATTTATCTGGTTGGAGATTTAAGGTTGGACCAGGAGTGCTGCACAAAAAAGGCGTGTTACAAAAATAAAATAGCAAATTGAACAAGTCAGCAAAGGCACAAGGCAACGTAGCAATCCAAGAAAGGACATACAGAAAAGCAGAAAATGACGCATGGGCTCTATTTAAGATGCTAGACAAGCCATAATCTCGTCCAAACCTTGTGATATCCTTAAATGACATAGAACACCACCAAGAAATGCCGTACCAGGCATATACAAAAATCCTATCGCAATCAATTTTAATATATACCAGAAGAAGGTAGCACACTAGACTGTTCCATATACGGACCACACAACAACGATGTAACAGTGATGGAAATTCAAATGACCCTATCCAGAAATCTCATAGTTGATCAGCAAGTCCTCATGTGAATAGCACATCTGGTGGTGGAGCTAGGATCCGTACTCACTTGGTGGATCCTCCACAACTTTCTGGATTATTTCATGATTATTACAAATGAAAAGGCCGCAAAAGGCTTATGTGCAACATCCCAGTGAATGGCCCCATATGGCATATGCCCAAACATCTAGTGGGTCCAGACAACCAGGACCCCACAATGCTCTACCAAAAAGCAAATCTTTATTGGAATAATGAATAAATATGTTGAATAAATGTAAACAGTGTATTGCCCAATACAGTGAAAAAGAGCAAAGCTAGCCAAAGGAATCTATTCCAGAGTACAAGTATGGTATCTGATGCCTAAACTTATTAAGCAAAATTCATAAACCCCTTCCCTCAGAAAATAATAATAATAAACCACCTGGCCGTTAAGCACTTTTTAAAAAAAAAAAAAAAAACATGTTCAGTGATCAACGGCAGGTCAAGTTGATTTCACATTATCAGCACATTCCTTTCAAGAGAAATCGTGCTTCTCAAGCTAATCTAGCTGCAACTTGTATTCTTTGATGAAGAAAGCACACCTCCACCAAATAGCATAAACTGTTACTTGCACCCCAAAAAAGGTATCACATGATCCAGTCACAAATTGTTTGGTGATCACCATCAACAATAAGCAACAGTGTCTGCTTAATCAGACCACAGTAATTAAGTAATCACAGCAGCGCCTACCTAGATGCATTATTGCCAAACCAAACAAGTAAACAGAAATTGACATATGCGTACTTACCCCGAAACAAAACCCTGATTGACTCTGTCCAGAACCGACTTCGCTGGCTCTTGGAGGCTTCCCAGAGTCCATTGCTGATGAACCACGCTTATTAATACCATTACATGATGGCGATTCTGCCTCAGTAGCTACTGGAGGCGGTGGAGACGGTGACATCGAAGGGGAGGTTGAGGATGTTCGAGTCTGGCTTTGGGCCTGGGTATGGTAGCACTTTGAGGGTCCATTGCAGAAACCCGAATCAAGATCAGCTTGGAACATGTCTACGAATAGCTGCTGCAGTTCTTTAAAGCTCTCCTGCCTCTGCAAATCCAATGATTCATTGTTATTTTATTGCTATTGTTATATTTATCTTGGATGCATCAGGTCCAGGAGAAAAAGAGGCCGGTTTCCAGCTTGGTTCTAGAAAAAATCACCTAAAAGTTTCAGTTGAGGGGCATGGAGCTTTTCATAACAGTTCCTTTTTTAAGCCTGTGACATATGAACATAGAACAAACAATATCCAGTATAAACTATACAAAAATTTCCAAAGTTTACAAGTTTTTTCAGATAAACAGCCTGGAGAAGTTCTGATAACTTAGCATTCATATATGAGCATTTTCTTTTGTTATTCCAATGAACAAGAAATGATTGTATGCATGACAAATGACATGCAACCCCAAATAGCATAGAATTCCCAATAAACTGTAGCAAAATCATCGCTGAGAACCAGAGGTATCATGACGAGAGTTCTAGAACCACAAACCACAATAATTTACCATGTGTATACTTGTTTTCTCAGACCAAAAGCAGTAAGTTAATTTTCAACCATTTTAGCGTACTTTTGCAAAGGACAGAACAGAACAGGTATGATGGTGCTTACAAAATACAGCGATAGAATTTTCGAAACGAAATATGATAATACGATTAGTCAAAAGAACATAGAAAGTAATAAATGCTAGCTGGAACCTATCACGCATTATGACAACACAAAAGGGGATCTAATTAGCCAATCACGGTTGCAGCTAAATTTGTGGTCCTGATGTACCAGTACCACCTCTCAGCTAGAGCCTACGAGAAGCATCTAGTACTAGGACCAAGGTGCTAACTGTTCTTACCGTTGGCCGTGCCTGGCTCATCATCTGGGCCATCTCACCAATGAAGTCCCCCATCCCCTGCAGCTGCAGCAGAGGCAGTAGGAGTTAAAGTTGAACCAACAATGACAATAAATCATAATCATGGCTAGAATCCTTACGTTGTCATCGTCATTGTCGTCATCATCATATACCCCCACGTCGTAGAGGAACCGCTTGTTTGAGTCTGAGAGGACTGCACAAGAACAATGGGATGGGAGCACGAGGGCTCCATGCAATAAGTTTGCCAACTAGCTAAATCCGTTTTCTTTGGTTGTGATCAGTTCATTATCTGTAGCATAATCGTTGTAACAAGTGAAGTGATTACAGAACAGGGTGGAGTTTGAGATAAGGAAGATTAAGACCGGAATAGGCGCCCTGGATCTCCTGGAACTTCTCCTTGGCTTCCTCCATGTGCTTTGCACTGCTGGAGGATGAGCATTTGTCCGGATGCCATCTCTACATCAAGTTGCAGATCAGGTAATGTTAAATTTTGGAACTTTTCACAAAGTGCAGTACAATCAGAATTGGACCATTCGAGCAGAGCAACAGATTTGAACACTTAGGTCTTCATAAATAAATATTCCAACAATCCTAGACGGCTACGAAAATTACACACACAAGCACAAAAAAATGACTAATAATAGAGTATGAACAGGCTGGATTGGAGCTTTTAATCATTGGCTAATACTAGATTACGAAGTACAGAACAGAAGCCTAATCACGCGCAGCTAACGAGCAAGTTCTGATATGCAAAAACATGAACTTGGCGCCATCGCTCCCACTCTACTTCATGTCCGTCTTGGAACTACCAGCTTGGGCGATCAACGAAATTGAGAAGAAATGCCGGGGTTTCCTTTGGAAGGGTGATGAAGATGCTGCGGGCTCTTGCAGCTTGGTGGCTTGGGAGAAGCTTTGCCTCTCTATCGAGCAGGGGGGACTAGGGATCAGAAACCTATGCCTAATGGGAATTGCGCTTCGCACTCGGTGGATTTGGCTGCGCCGCGCTGAGCCAGAGCGTCCTTGGATGCGCGTTGCGCCTCTAGCTGACAGAAAGTCACTGCACTGCTTTGCCGCTGGTAGCAAAGTACTGCTGGGGAACGGAGCCTCTACCTCGTTTTGGTGCGACAGCTGGTTGCCAGACGGAGGATCAGTGCAGTACAGATTCCCAATTCTTTTCTCCTTCGTCAAGCTGAGTGACATCACGGTGGCTGCCGCTCTCTGCGACAACTCCTGGATTGCAGATATTAGGGGCGGCCTGTCTGTCCAAGCGATGGGGGAATACCTTGCGCTCTGGGACGTGATCGCCGGGATTTCTCTCGACCCCGGAAGTACTGACTCTATGATCTGGAAGGCGGCACCTAATGGCGACTTCTCGGTGCAGTCTGCCTACTCTATCCTTTCGGCCGGTAGAACATCCTGCCCGCTCGGCAAGATTATCTGGAAATCCCGCGCGCCAGTGAGATGCAAGTTCTTCATGTTCCTTGCGGTCCGCAATGCCTGTTTAACAGCTGATAACCTGCAGCGCCGAGGTTGGAAGCTCGCACCAATTTGTCACCTTTGTTCTAAGGATGGAGAGTCCTGCCAACACATCTTCCAAGCCTGCACCTTCTCGCAGCAAGTTTGGGTGAAGGTTCAGGCTCGTTTGAGCCTCTCCTGCTCGCCGCCGTCCTCAGACTTTGCCGGTTGGTGGCTCGCTGCCCGGCAAACTGTTGCGAAGATCGATCGCAAGACGTTCGACGCCGGGGTCATCCTCGTTACATGGTTGATTTGGAAAGAGCGCAACGCACGGGTTTTCGAGGGAACGGCCTCATCGGTCACGCAGCTGTGTGCGACCATGTGTGAGGAATGGGAAACTTGGAAATCAGCAGGGCTAGTTACCTCGTTGAATGTTGCTGCAGTGCCAGCTTTAGAGAGATCACAGACTTTGTAATTTGCTTTTTGTTGTAAAGGCGGTGCTCTGACACACTGCATTTGTACAGTTTTCCCCTTTTCGGCATTCTTCGCCGTCCCGGCGAAAAAAAAAAAGAACTTGGCGCCATCATCTACACCTCTCCAAACTCGAAATCGCCTACCACGGCACGCTCTTTCCCTACCTATGAAGCAGTTACAGCAACAAGGCGAATCCATGGCCGTAATCCAGTTACCAATCAAGAACGTGGCGGAGCGACGACAACAACATGAACAAGAACAAAAACAAAGAACATTTGCATGAAGCCGTCGAGCTCAATTGCTCACCATGGCGAGCTTCCGGTACGCGAGCTTGAGGTCGGCGTCGGAGCACTCCTTCTTGAGCCCGAGCACGGCGTACAGGTCGCCGCCGCCGCCGCCCTCGCCGGCCGCGTCCCGGCACTTCTCTCCCCCGTCGGCCATGTCGTCACCCCCCGTATCCGCCGCCGCGCCTCAAGCACGGGCAGGCGCCGGCCGGCCGGGGAGGCCGACGACCGGAGGAGAGGAGAGGAGAGGGAAGAGAGAGGAAGCAAAGCAAAGATGGCGCGCGCGCGCCTCGTCCGCTTCGTCCCCCTTCTTCTCCTCCTTCCCTTGCCTTCTCTCTCTCTCTCTCTCAGGTCGCTCGTCTCCACGCAGTCCAGGAAGCCTCCAGAAACAAGGCCATGATGCCCACTTGCCTTTTAAATATTTCTGCCTAGGAATTTCCTCGCTTTATTTCCACGTCTCGCCCAGCCTTGGCTGGCCATCGTTGCTTTTGCTACAGCTGCAGCTAGCTATCCCTGCTTCCAGACACTGCTACTGTTGCGCACAGAGCCGTAGAGTCTCGTCGGTTGGCTAATAAATCAAAATTAAAATCTAAATTTAAATTTTAAAGTTAATTTTAAGATATTTTTAACGTAATTTATTTTTAACATTGACTTTTAAATCGCTACGAACAAATATATAAACATTTTATCTATAAATTTATTTTTATTCTCTCACAAATCTTTTTGTTTATTAGAGAATATGAATAATCTATGAGGCTCGTAGGATGTGCCGTCAGAAATTGGCACTGTAGATTTACGGTTAACCTTGACAATTTGCCATTTTTTTCACATCATTCGAGAAGATGGTAGTAGATGCACTCCTGATGAGCTTATCCGGATGGTTAATTGTGACCTGATACCTAATTGATCGGTTTTATGTGGTTTCTGCTATGTGGGGAAATTACTAGCTGCATCTTCTGTTTTGCACTTTTACTGTATTTGAATTTTCAGACAACCATGCATTGCAAAGGGGCCTAATTGATTGTGATTATCAACTTTCAACCTGGACGAAAAAGATGTTAATCAGGCGAAAGAATCGTTTGAAAGGTAGGGGCAACTGCTAATATGCTTGTCCTTTTCAGTGTGGCTATGGCGTGTGTTACCAATTGCGAGTGCCTTTTACACTTGCGAAAGCCGGAGCAACTAAAGATTCTTAGACAAAAAGTTGATCTGATCCACAATTCTGAAATACGTTTAGCTGGTGATGCTACTCCATTAGACGCTCACTAGCGGTTAATTAGTTTGGTTATGATTACACGCCTGAAGACACATAATAGCAGGCTATAAGCCAGCTGCAAACATATTTTAAGAAGATAAATAAAGAGAGAGAAGGGCAGCGAGCTACAGATTTGTAGCCAACTGTAGCACAGACTCCAAGACACAGTGTGTGTATAATATATGGAACTATGTATTAATAATGTAGTATGTAACTATTGTATAAATAAACTATTAGATTAGCTATAGATAAATTAGAGCCAGTAGTTGGCTACGCTGTTAAACTTGCTCTTCAAGGCCGCTCTTTTTTCCACTGGAGCATCAGGAAAAAAAACGCAACGGTCGCCTCGAAGCAGATGTGTGATGTGTCTAGAACAGTGCAAGACCTTTCCAGTGACATGTGGGGCCCACCACCCCACATCTAACCGGATCATTTTTCTTTTTTTTTTACCATCCGTCCGATGGGTGGTTGACGGCTGAGATGTGGTTGGGAGGACGGAGATATTTCCGGGGGCGACCATCCAGAAGTTTCAGGCGCGGGTGCCCAGCTGGCGCCTCGAGGGCGGCCGCGCGCGCTTTTCTGACCGCGTCAACCACGCGCCACCTCCTGCGAGAGATAGGCCACGAAGATCAGGTGAAATTACGACCACTGCCACGTCACTCTCCTCCGCCCTGGTGCGTTGAACCTGGCTCACGGTGGACGCCGCGAAACGTGGCGCGCGTGGACGGCATGCGGCGGCTGCGGCATCTTTCTGGCTGTGCGGCGGGTTTGGCCCACAAAGTTCGGTACGCGCGCGCGCTCACGTGGAACGGGTGCACCGTGGGCCATGGGCAGCCGCTCCCTTTGTCCCGATAAAGCGAAGTGACGATGGTGACGACACGACGTGGGCCGTGTGCCGAGGCCGAAGCGTAGATGCATATGTAAAGTTTCCATGGGTCACATAGGATTTAGAGACACACATTCAAATTATTAAATATAGACTAGTAATAAAAAAATTATAAATTCCTGCTGTAAAATGCGATACGGATTTATTAAGTCTAATTAATATATCATTAGCAAATGTTTACTGTAGCATTATATTGTCAAATCATAAAGCAATTAGGCTTAAAAGATTCATCTCGCAATTTACACGTAATTATTTTTTTCGTTTATATTTAATACTACATGCATGTGTCCAAACATTTGATGTGACATGCTGAAAAATTTTGCCAAACGATCTAAGTAGGCCCTTAGGTTGCCGGCGATGCACGAGGGAAATAAGTCCACTTTCTACCTCAACTTTACATCGAGTTTGATTAACATCCCTTACTCTCAATACCAGGAGAGCTGAAGAGCGAAGTGTGCACGCTGTGGGGGAGGAAGGCGGAGGTGGGGAGGTAGTCCGCTGAGAGATTATGGAACTGGGCCTCCCAGACGACAGCTACAACTAGGAAAATGCTTCAATCCGGTCGTCCGATCTTGACAAAGAAATCGGACGCCTCTTACTGTGATTTTACTGCATGCAGCCTTTGTCAGATCATCTCTCTCTGTTACATATGCTTCCTTTTTGGGTATTAATATGCATGAAAGAGAGATGACACGAGGTTACTTGCATGTACATAACACACTTTTAGCAAACTTGAAAACGATTTTTCTTCTAAATTACTCATCCAATCTACGAACCATTACACCATTGTATTCGTTACAATTAAATCTTTATAACAAGATCTCACATGATTATATTAAATAAAAAAACACATATGTTTCAACCAATTAAAATTAATGTTTCACATATGAAAATTAGATGTTTCAATTGAAATTCTATTATGTTGCACATATTTATTTATTGTCGCGATGTATATATCTTTCTTTAATGTATCTCATAGTGCTATTTGTATGTTTCAGTAAGTAGTTTATTGTGTTTCACTGGTTTATTTGTAAATGTTGCACATATGTTGGTCGAGTGTTTCAATAAGTATCCACTAGTGTACTCACAATGTTCCACTAAAAATGTTTCGCCTAGTGTACTCACAATGTTTATGTATAGATTTAATGTTGCAGTGAATTGAAAAAAATCTTTTGCAACAAATCACCCACATATTATGTAAATCATCTATTAAGAGAATTCGTTTCATTTTTTGTTCCACAAAAAAATTTTCACTTTATATCGATCAAATGTTGCAGTGACTTGAAACATTCTTTCGCTATTTGCTGAAACATTGTTTTTATATAAGGCGAAACAACGTCCGATTTAAACAATTGAAACATTTTCGATCTACCTAGTGAAACAATTCCGATATACTTGGTGGAACAATGTGCAACATTTAAAAATAATTCAATAATAAGCTTTTTTTCACTGGAATATATCCATGTGTGGTTCCTTTTTAAAAATTTAACTGCAACGAATTTAATGGCGAATTTAATGGTGTAATCGGATCATGACTTGGATAAATAATTTAAGAGAAAAAGTAGTTTAAAATATTTTTCATGCATGCATGCTTCGTGATGTTGGATGTCTGATGGCATGCGCGTGGATCGGACGGCTCATGAATGCACCGATTTTTCGTCTCGTGCCGTACGTCCGACGCGTAGCGCTCTCCCTGCAACTAACTCCTCCACCTCCACGAGTTATCAAATTGTACGGTTTCGTATAGTTGATGGGCTAAGTTTCCTGTACTGGGAATAAGGGATGTTAGTTAAACTTGAAGTAAAGTTGAGAGGCCATAAGTGGACTTTATATTCCATGCACGAGGCCACCAGTGTCAGCAACAGATTTGATGGGCTCGGTGTCTGCGGATTAACTCTCCAACCAGGCCAAGGCCTAGACTGCGGTCCAAAACAGCTGCTGTGATGGGAGATTTGGGCTTTGTTCGGCCCAATGTACAAGTGGGTACGAGGTTCTTCCAAGTGTCTCCTGATCTTTCTCGACGCGCGACAGCGCAGCGAACTCCGCGCCATCTCGAACCTTCGCTTCCGCTCGCTTTATACCCATTCCTCTCCTCCACCGCCGTCTCGCCATTGCTGCAGTAGCAAGAAGGAGAGCGAGAGAGCAAAGCCCAAGTTGGTAGCCATGACGGAGCTGTTCGACACCGCCGTGACCAGCCTCCTCCACCTGCCGGAGGTGCTCGACCGCCTCGGCGCCGCCGCCGGGGACCGCCGCTCGGCGGGCGACCACGCGCACCACGCCGCGCATGGACACGGCCAGCACCGCATCAGTGGAATCGGTGGTGGCGCGCCAGTGGACATCATGGAGACCCCCGGCGAGTACGCGTTCGTGCTCGACGTCCCTGGCCTCTCCAAGTCCGACATCCAGGTGCGTACAAAATCCGAGCCCTGAATTTCCTCGATTCGCGTTCGAATCAGCGAGTTAGTTTGGGCGCGATTCTTTCTTGTCTGCGCAGGTGACGCTGGAGGAGGACAGGGTGCTGGTGATGAAGAGCAGCAATGGCGCCGGGAACGGGAAGCGGAAGCGGGAGGAGGAGGAAGGGGAGTGCAAGTACATCCGCCTCGAGCGCCGCGCGTCGCCGAGGGCGTTCGCGCGCAAGTTCCGCCTCCCGGAGGACGCGGACACCGGCGGCATCTCGGCGCGATGCGAGAACGGGGTGCTCACGGTCACCGTCAAGAAGCGGCCGCCGCCGGAGAAGAAGACCAAGTCCGTCCAGGTCACCATCGCCTGAATCATAGCGTAGTGCTCGGGTAATGGCAGCGTGGCGGTAGTAGAAGCTGGAAATGGTTGCCGAGAATGGTTGGAGCAGTAGAATGTGTTTGTGCTCTGTTCGTGTTTCGGTAGTACAAGTTGTCGCTGATCTGCTATGTATAAACGCTGGTGTGACCGTGAAGATGAAGACTACGGAAGTAGCTGTTCTTTTGTGTAGGATCAAGCAAATTATGTCAAATCTCGTTCGTGAACGATTCCAAATCGATGCATTATGTTATGATCTCTGTCTTATATGAATCCTACAGCTACAATTCTTCGTTTCCTCAATCCTGCTAGTACTGCATTGCCACATCGTCTCCACTAGTATGTGGGGCGGCCACCATCAACGGAGCTCGGCGGCGGCGCCATGAAAAGGTTGTCCGGTGAACGCGCCGAGCGAAAGCAAGCAAAGGGTGGATCATGTACATACGATATTATGCACGACTCGGTGCGCTCCCAGAGGGGAAGGAGGGCTCGCGGGAAGTCATTGCGTTCGTGGGGTTCGGTGAATTATTGTCCGACTCCCTGTTTGGGGAGAACAAAAACCAAAGTCGTCCTTTCAACAGGGCGCAACAGTCGACTGGGAGGCGGAGATGACGGCGAAGGTGATGAATTTTCCGGCTTGTTGGTTTGAATCCAATTTTTGTGTTAAAATCTTAGCGAGTTTTAGCACTACCAAATTAGGTAGTATTGAATTTGAATTATTGTGACAAAAGTAGCAAACCAAACATGTATTTACTACTAACCAAACATGCATTTGCTACTATTAAAAAAATTGGTAAGACAATAAGGCAATAAGTTGGTATCAAAACTAAACGGGCCCTTCATTGTGTGATCTGTGAATTCCATCAGGTCTATTCCATCAGTTATTAATCCTCAAATAGCTGCTGCAGTCGCAGCGCTACAGTACGATAAAACACGACATGATCGCTGCGCCGAACATGATCCTACGTGATTGTGTTCACTAGGATCGCAGTCATAATTTGCTACTTTCGCTCTTCCCCATCTGCGCCGTCGTATGTGTATCCAACGGTAAATATTGTGTTCGAGGGGTTCGGAAACTCAATCACGGAACCGCCTCGATAGCGTCACCCTCCACTACACATGCCTTTATATCTTTACCACCTAATCCGCGCGCCTTCTAAAATATACTATTGTAATTGTAAATTGTTCTACTTTGTATCACTTTCTCTACTTTTCATGTCACCGCCGCGTGCACGACCGTCCTAGCTGCTGAACGTCCTCGCAGCGGCGGCGGCGGCGGCAGCGGCGATGAGGATCGAGGAGGAAGAAGCAGTGGATCGCGACCCAGACCCACATCAAGGGCATCGGCCTCAACGTGCGTTCTCGCGCTTCTCCTCCGCTCTCTCACCCACCTTGGAAATGTGTAATCCTATAGATATTTTAGAGGAAAGTTAGCAAGAGGTCTAACCTCTTGGAAAAATTCCTTTGAGTCTATCTATCTCACCTGATTCCTGCGTTTTTCCTGTGGTCTAATCAAATGGTCATTCATATGTTTTTCCTGTATTTTCCAATCCTATGTTTTACACCTACATTTTTGTCAGAATTCTGTGTTTTTTCTATTCCTCCATTTTTTTATTCATGCGATTCTAAGGGGCCCTTACTTGGCAGATGAACGATGAATCCATGCATTGTGCGGTGTAGGAGTATGTCTGCATATATGAGTGCAGACAAGAAGCGTCTACTCTTTAAATACACAGGACCAGGAAATAGGAATCTGTACCAGTTTCTGAACCGTGACTACCCAACAGCGACGACGCCGATCGATCAATCAAAAATTCAGAATAGACCCATCGCTACCGTCCTACTAGTAGCTAACCTCTTCCAATCAAACCCTCCATGCAGTGCAGAAAAAAACCATCAAAACTTGAATGCCACTACTCTTCCTGCAATCGATCGATCGATCGATTGATCAGCTGGGCCAGAAGGGAACAAATTAACAAAACGACGTCCATCGCGATCGATCTTTACTTGCAAATCGCGCCGTGCCACTGGCCGTTTTCTTGGCCCACATCGTCCCAGGCATCGCCATTGGGGAGCCAATAATTCCCCGGTTTACGGGCGTCGCCGTCTTGATGATGATGCCGATCAGCTTAATCGTAACATGCCAAAGAGCCCTCGTCCAGGGGAAGCTAATAACTTCATCCGTTTCACAATACAAGTTATTCTAACATTTTCCATATTTATATTGATGTCATTCTAGACATATATATGCTAAAATGACTTACATAGTATATATATATCTAGATCCATTAACATTAATATGAATGTGCGAAATGCTAGGAATAAGCAGCTAGCGCTGGCCTTTCTTAGCTGAATTTGTCTGTTGCTTTCGCTGCTGCCTTTTTGCCTAGCAAAAAAAATTAAGCCTTTGGAATCCGCTCCGGGACGCGTCACGTCGGCGAGTCATCGGCGACGGCGACGGCGGCATGCTGCGTGAGTGCTGGCAGCGAAATGGTTGGATCTAGTAATAAGCTTTGTTGCAACTTGCAAGGCACGCACTTGATCGGATGAGAACGATGTAAGTAGCATTTTGTCAGCAAAACTCAGCTCCCAACGACCTACCAAACACAGAGCAAGCCCGTGTGGTCTGGAATCAGGAAAACAGGACATGCAGATGCAGAGAAACATGCAGCTCTGTTCGTTTGAAAGGTTTGGCCTACTTGCCAGAGAAGAAATTCAATTAACACATAATCAATCAAGTATTGATATCATAAATTTTAAAAATAGATTTGTTTAAATTTTTAAGTAATTTTTACATGGAAAGTTCTTCTAAAAGAATCATGTTGTTTAGTGGCTTGGAAAACATGTTCGTAATATATTAGCTAATGGGTGGAAAATAACGGGGCCTTAATCATTATAGAAGAAATTTTCTCTCGTTTGAGCTACAGCTTAAAAATGAATGAAGGGAAACAATTTGTAAATATAACTTTTAGAAAATCTATGTCGATTGTGGTTTTAAAAATAACGTTGGAAACTAGCGTAAGATAAGAAACACTAAAATGAACTCTAAAAATTAAATTTAACTATAATTCTAAATTTGGCTGCAGTTGATAAGTAGATGATAAGAGCGTTAATTTTCTTGGCCAGCTGATCTAAATCTGAACTCTGAATTTCTCTGCCAGTCTCTCCACTTGTAACATACTTTTCCTGTTGGATTCGTCATAAAAATCGTCACTCCTAGTTTCCCACACAGGAAAAAGTGTAATCCGGGACGGCCGAGTCAGCTGCGAAATGAACGCATGCCCGATCGGTCAGTCGCTTCTGCCACAGTGCCACTGCACGCTGCTTGCTACAGGCTACAGCAGCTACAGCTGATTTCTGATCTGTTCGCAGTACTGCATCACACCACTGACCGGAGCCGGCCGCCATCAGAGTGTCAGTGACTCAGTGAGGTCAGCGTCAGTGACGAGCCTGTTGCATGCCGGCCGCGGCAGGCGACCGGCCGGCCCACCGGCGATCGATGAGGTCTCGCGCGAAGGGTCGCGTGGGCGAGGTAAGCCCAGCTAGCGCCGACGACGACAGCGACGCGGCGAGCTGCGTGCGGGCGAGGGCGAAGAAAAATAAGAAAAGGCGCGGCTAACTTATTCGCAAAAGTTGTTCTTTGGAGCTTTGAGCATGAGCTGTACTACTACCGTACTTGCTTGATTTAATTTGGAGTGCTATGATCAGCCTAGCAAATTAATTAAAGCAGCTGTTTTACCATAATGGAGATTAATCGATCCAATCTGCTCTGAACACCAATACTCCTAGCTATAAAGCTAGACATTCTTCAATTTTCTCCGTCGTCAATGATGTGGTCCCTTTTGATCGATGACACGAGAGCCCGACCTATTTATTAGGTACACAAGCTCCGGCGATTCAAACAGTTTTATTCTGATTTCCAAGTGAGATGGTCTCCAATTAATCCCCTGCGCCGACCTTGATCCAGTCCAACGATTAGGTTATGCGTACATGCAGTGACCAGTTAATTAGTTTTGCTGGGTGGATTATTGATATCACTATTGATGTTAATTATCCTATCATCATTGATCATCCTATCGACGGCTGAAGCTAATGGCATGCATAAACGGTAATCAATTAACAGTAATCAACTCAGCTTGAATCTGGTCGTAATCTTCACTGTCTGAGGGCGATACAAACATGCATCGATTGATTATTGGTTGCCTCCGCTGTAGGCACCCTCCCTCTCGAAGATGTCAGAGAGCAAGGTCCCCATCGTTTGGCATATTTCCTAATAAACCGTATTAGGAAATAAAAATAAATTTGTAGGTAAAACTTTTATAAATGTGTTCTTGGTGATTTAAAAGTCAATGTTAAAAAAGAAATTACGTTTAAAATATCTCAAAATTAAGCATGAAAATTTAAAATTTGGCTTTTTCTTTGACTGATTAGACCATCCAATGGGAGCCAGAGTAAGCATATATCTTCCCTCTCACAGCGGTTTCTCTACAAGCCATGCATCGAGTCTCTTCAATTCGCCCCCCCTTTTCTCATTTATTATCTCTGTTGTTCGCTGTCATGCGCCCTGCAAATTAGGCCTTGTTTAGTTCCCAAAAATTTTTCGCAAAAATATCACACCAAATATTTCAACACATGCATGGAGTATTAAATATTGATTAAAATAAAAAGTAATTGCACAGTTAGGATGGAAATCACGAGACGAATCTTTTGAGTCTAATTAGTCCATGATTAGCCATAAGTGCTACAGTAACCCACATGTGCTAATGACGACTTAATTAGGTTTAATAGATTCGTCTCGCGGTTTCCATGCTCGCCATAAAATTAGTTTTTTTATTCGTGTCCAAAAACCCCTCCCGACGTCCGGTCAAACCTTCGATGTGACAACCAAATCTAAAATATTTTCCCAACTAAACACAGCCTTAGACGGCAGGTGTATGGCTCTATCTCGAATATAATTCATGTGATAGCCACTGCACGTATGTCCTGTATATATACCAGATTAACGATTATGCTTTGTGTTGTCGTTGCGAATGAGGAAAGATGGATTTGACAAGAGCTCGCTAGTTTTCTGTTGATATTTTGGATCAGCACGTCTAGAGCGTGCAAACACCGTGCATATATAATAGCATTTGTAACACAAAACAAACACGCTATTAAAAATATTTGGCATGTATAACACGGCAAAATTTTAGTTAAAATTTTTTGACCAATCTAATTATTTAAAATTTAACTAAAAATTGTTAGGAAATAGAATTAAGAAAACTAGTAAATTAAAGGGGGTCTCGAGAAAAGGAATGATCCAAAATAGAACTATGTGGGGGTTCGGTAGAGGCAAAGTTAGAATCTTACTAATGAAAGTGTAGTGACAAGCACTTTAAAAAATGACTTAATTAAAATTGATAGTTATTGATTAAAAACAGAAGGAGTAATTATTTAAAATGCATCAGGATGTCAAACAACGTCTATGTATGTGATAGCTCTCTGATCTCTCTCTCGATATTTTTATGTGAAACCGGCCGTTGCATATTGTTAACCATATAAGCATTCTTCAATTATTTTGTTGTTTATTCTTATATATATGAATAGTCTTTCGTATGAGAACGATAAGCTGTGTGCACTATTCGCGGTGAATGCACAGTTGTACGAATCAATCAGGAAATGATATTTAATTTTGTGGTTATGAAACATCCACATGGAAATAGTACTGCCTGTTATAGTCAGCAGTACAAATGAATATCTATAGAAATATTTTCCATAGGCTCTCGATGTCAATGCATATCTATAGCAATATGTTGAAGAACAGAAAAACCCATAGTACTATTTAAATGTACTCATTGTGCAATTGAATCTTATGCAAATCAATTATCTGCTGTCATATCAATAATGTGAATAACTAACTTGTGTGATACATGATACCTACAATGGAGGAGGTTAGCCTCAAATGTGCATCACTCACACATGTTTAATATCGCATATTAATCGATCTCGTTGAATTTTTTTCATAACCATTTAGATAACATGCAAACAACGAATGGATATTCCCTCGATAGTTTAGAACCAACAAACCACAAATGATCTAGAGCAAAATTTACCAGAACAATAAACAACAGAAGAGAAAAATTGATTATATGCATGTTTTTCATATCATATCATTTTTTTCTATGGACTTGTTCCAACGTAGTTCAGCAAAGAAACACTTAATTATACTCTCGGTCACGTTTGATTGAAATGAAAATTTACTTCCACATATGAATTTGGAAGCATGCAAATATTGGATTGCCAGCTAGCTAGCTCCCTTCCCGTTTGAATGGGATTCATGCAATAAAAACAAATTTTACTAAAATGAACAGGTGTCGATTAATTATATCACATCATAATGTCGACATCGATCGATTCTACTGCAAGGTGTGTGACGACGAAACAGATCGATTTACGACATCCATGACGTGGACATCAACTCTCACGTGCTAATAATAGCCTGTGTATCTGTACTCTGTATGCATACGTAGTTATACTTAAGGGAAAATTGCAAAAACAACCCTATAATTCACTTGAAGTTTGAGAATTGCAAAAACAACCCTAAAATTGCAAAAAAAAAACATTTAAGTTATTGTCAGCAATTTTATTTGTGAAATCTCAAAAAAAAAGTATCAAGACTCTGGAAGTACTTCCTCCCTATTCGTAAAGGAAGTCGTTTAGGACAATATTTAAGTCAAACCTTAAGAATATAAATCATAAATAATTCTCAAGTTGTTGAGTTTGAAAAATGTAAAAATTATATAAATAGATTTCTCTTAAAAAATACTTTCATAAAAGTATACATATATCACTTTTCAATAAATATTTTTATAGAAACAAGAAGTCAAAATTATGTTTTGGAGACCGTATCGCTGTCCAAAACGACTTCCTTTACGAGTACGGAGGGAGCATTTATTAAAAGATATTGATTCGGTTAAGCATGTGTATGTTGGGATGATTTTTGCAACAAAACTAAATATATGGATAAACATTTGTAACAAAATAATTAACTTATTGGTGGAATTTTAAACTTCAAGCGACTTATGAGGTGGTTTTTGTAATTTTTCCTGTACTTAATAGTGTGCTTAATTAATTAGGTGAGCCGTCTGGACAATGGAATTATATTTGTGTGGAATATCTCTCGATTGCCCTGGACACACATGGCACATCACATCGATCACATATGTACGACATCATCGGCACTGTTGTTGTACGTGTACGGCGTTTCTGCATGCACATCGTCTTTGTCGTCTACCTGTTCTTCGTTCGTGTGTTTTATATCGCATGTGAATCATCAGTGGTGTATTAAATCACTTTGTTTTCGCGTACTCGTGCAAGCTAGACTCGATCAAATTACAGTGAACCTCCCTTAGAGAGCATCTACAATGGTAAAGTAAGATGCTCTCTATAAAATATGTATATCTCAGTAATAGACTAGATTAATAGTAAACCACCTCAATAATGTGTCTACATGTGTATTTATAGCTCTCTAATTCATTGTCTCGTTTTTCTCTATAGACTATCTCTAGGTTAGTAGATAGCTTTGTTCTCTCTTCATTTAATCTCTTCCAAGTTAGATAATATGCTGATATGGATCTCTTATAGATAGCCTATAGATAACTATTATGGGTGCTCTTTTGTCGTCGTCAACTCTCTCTGTTGTCGTCGTTGTCGCTATAGGTAGATCACCATCAAAACCGATTGCTTAATTATTAATTAATGCAGTCGAAGATGAGCACATTAAGCTAAGCAAATGCCGTGTAGGTAGCACATGGTCACAAAAAGAGAGATCACGGCCTATTGATCGAGCTCATTAAGCAACGCGCAAATTAATTAAAGAAGTACGTCGTATTAATTAATTTATATTATAGGGAGATTGCTTAATGTTATTTATAGGGAGTACTTACGTATATACATCTGAATGCTTGTGCATCTAGCTTTCTAGCATGTACGACTAATTAAGGAACCATCCGTGTTTTGTTAAACCATGCAAATTGCGTGGTAGAGTACCATGCCAATCCAAGATAAAATAACTAATTTGAAAATTGTACCGCTCCATTTTTTATACAAGAAAAATGTAGTAACAAGTCAATAGCAATATATGTCACCTAACATATATACTCCATCTGTTTTTAAATAAACAAATATAGTATTAGATGTGATACATTCTATTACTATAAATTTGTCATATATTGGAGTATAGCCAATGCAACAACTAGCTCATATAATAATCGCTCTTTCTATTTAGAACTCATTTGGTTCATAGGATTTTCGTAGAGCTGGCAATTCCTTTGTTTTTTTAACTGTTTATGTATTTTGGTTCGCATGAATCGAGTGTAGGAATTTCGAAGGAATACTGTAGCAATTATGTGAAAATAGGAATTTCGCGGGACTCAAAACAGCTACTCCGACCCCGTTGGCTGGCATAGGATGGACGCTATTATATTTTGCTCATGTAACTATATAATGTTCTTGTGTCTTCCTATCCTACATTTGGAATAAGCCCTTGTTTAGTTTCAAATTTTTTCTTCAAACTTCCAACTTTTCCATCACATCAAAACTTTCATACACACACAAACTTCTAACTTTTCTGTCACATCGTTCCAATTTCAACCAAACTTTCAATTTTAGCGTGAACTAGACACACCCTAAGCCCTTTGCTATAATTAAACCCCAAATTATGGTACGAGTCTTTATAAACTCATCACTGTATATATGCAGATAAAGTCCTAGAAAAAATATACTCATATATAGCTATAGATTCTTTGATCTAGGGACAAATACAATTGGCGCCCACCGTGTGTGGCTCTCGTGTAGGATGTGGACCCAAGAAAAAAAGCTCCAAAGTTTTCGGTGCATCGCACCAACGCAACGTAGCGCCTGCCTCCAATCATTGAGGCGCCCGCACCACGCACGCAAACCCCGAGCCCGAGGCACTCGTCCAACTGGATCCCTCCACGTCCACCCGGTCAATCGCCCGGCCTCTCTCTCTCCTCTCTGGTGGCTCGCGCCAAATCCACCCCGCGTATGCGTTGACGTCGTGCGCGAACCAGCTGCAAAACCTGCGACCACAGCTTCGATTCCGCGAACCAGATGCTCCTTCCTATGGAAGGAAGTAGGTTAGCGTCTCGATCGCAATAAGCTGTGCGTTTTCTTTGTTCTTGGATGACGTCGCTGGGATCTTGATGGTGTGCTTAGTTTGTTGTGTTTTTATACCTTGACAGTTGGAAGAGCGGTTTGAATCTAATCTATTGTTATTAGAGTGTTGTCATGTATACAAACAGCATATTTTAAATATTTTTTTAACCATTTATAATTTTAGAAACGAACCTTTCCAACACTTGTTTTCAAAATCTAAATCTTTTGACTACGTCGCTAACCTAGGTGGCGTGACAACAAGACAACGCTGTAATAATAGACTGGCGTGGTAACATTATTTTGCCTCAAAACTTTCAGATTTTAGAAATAATTTTTGAAAGTGTTTATTTTTAAAATTAAAAATTTCAAAAAGTAAAAAAAATCACAGACTGTATCCATTATTAAACTTACCATGTATGATCAGATAAATTTTATTCCTTCATGGGATCAGTATGATTTACATATGTCCAAAACGGGATTTTCATATGTCCGAAACGGCAGTGATATTCATACATTTAAAATTTCTTATCACCTTTGTTCGACACTTTTTTTCCCAACCCCTCTCTCTCCTTTTTCGCGACCAAGCCTATGTAAACAAACCACTGAGAATAGTTAGAGAAGGACTACTCATCTCACACGGTGAATTGGCAATAAATGAGAAGCACAAATAATGTTAGGTTATTTGATAGTGCAGTGATGGCCGTGTGATTTCAATTTGGAAATGTCGTGTTCAATCTCCACACTTTCACACTTTCTTATTAAAAATGTTTAGAGGGATGTCTAGCATTCCAAATCTTTTTTTTATTTACATTCTATACATTTCTACTAGTATCCCGCAAACTTTGTATAGAAACTACTCGCAAGCTTTATATAAAAACTACTCCGGCCAAGAAAAAAATTGCTCGCAATAGCATACTACTCACTCCGTTTCACAATGTAATAAATCTAGACAGTCTAGATTTATTACTATTAATATGAATATGGGAAATGTTAGAATGATTTATATTGTGAAACGGAGGGATGAGTATTTCACTATTTTGCATCAGTTCTCTGCACGGTACGACAGTACAACACGGAGATGATACGGAGACAAATCAGCCCTGTGCGTGCTTATCCAGTTTACCGTCTCCACAGGGAAACGGACTCAAAAAGCTAAATTTAAACGGAGAGCAAAATATTTCCCGTAACAACCTGTATCTTGTTGCCCTCCTCCTCCGCCAACTCACGGATTTCTTCTTCTCTCCTCCTCCTCCGCGAGGCGAATTCTCCTCCTCGTCGCCACCGCCTCCTCCTCCTCCTCCTTCCCACCCACGCTTCTCCCGCGGATCTCCTCCTAGAAGCTTCCACGGCTCGCGATTCGAGCCCCGTGCCGTTCTCCGCCGCCACCGGCGTCGGCTGATGCTGCGGTGATTGGCGGGGAATGCTCTACCTCAAGCTTCCGGCACGGGATTTAGGGTTCCGGCCGGCGGCGGCGGCGGCGGCTGTGACGGAGGGGCGGTGATACGGTCTCCGCGGTGGTGGCGGAGGGGGGGGATTGGGGCGGTTGATTTGAGCGGGTGATCCGCCCGGATCACCCCCGTCCATGGCTGCTGCGGTGGCGGTGGAGCAGGAGGCCGCCTGCCTGCAGAGCTTCGAGCTCTACGAGAGCAAGTCGGTAAGGATGGCGTCCTGCGTGCGTGTCCCAATGCGCCGGCGCGGTTTGCTGGTGCTGGTGTTGCGGCGTCGTGGTGGTGGTGGTGGGGGAAGGTTGTCCCAATGCGCCGGCGCGGTTTGCTGGTGCTGGTGTTGCGGCGTCGTGGTGGTGGTGGTGGGGGAAGGTTTCAAGGCCAGATTGTTTGATTAGAGAGGAGGCGGGACATGTTGCTTCGAGCTGTTTGGTTAGGGAATCTGATCTGTTTGGATCATTGGGAAGGTGTCATTTCTTCTTGTTGTAGCCGTGCTGCGCAGCTATTTGCTTACCGTCATATCTGCGGCTGTTGTAGTTATTAGATCGTAGCCTTCAATTTCTTCATTTGTGGATTAATTCGACATGCTCGGTCTAATATGTGTTCCAAGTGCAAGGCCGTTTCTGAAAATTGTTTGTGGATAATATTTGTACATTCTAATGGTTGTCAGATGAACATGGAGAGTTAGCTAATTGGATGCTTAACGTTTTTAGGGGATTTGGGGATATTTTGGGCTTGTTGTTTTGATAGGATTTCTTGGGGAGTTTTGCTGATGCTTTTTTTATTGCTTGTTGTGAGTTTAGTTTGGACTTTTGGAGATAGCATATTTGAAACTTTGCTGATCCAGAAGGCAAATACACAGTCTTAGGAAAAAGGCTAATATCTATAAATTCCTTCTTTTATCTCAGAAGGGCTGACTGTCTCTGCAGTCTGCATGCTTTTCTTGTGTTTGGAATTTTGCTATGATCTGATCGCTAGAAACTCTGCTATGGTAGATTGTTGGCATATGAAATTGGTGACAAAACGTATTAGCACAATTGGCAATCACGTTCCTGTGTAGAGACTTGGCCTCATATGTTCTGGGTGTTCGGTGAAAATATTGTCAATATCTCTTTTTAAGTATTTCACCTGTGTACACAATCACTCTGTTGGTCAGTATGCTTGCAGCTTAGGTGCTCAACGTTCTTGGATCCAGAGATTTCATTAATTTCCTTGTTCAGTAACTTGTGCTTCTGGTCACAATTCTTAACCAAGTATTTTGCTTTGCAGAGGTTTTATATTTTTGGAACTAACACTGGCAAAACACATTGGAGATTACTGAAGATTAATAGATCGGAGCCATCGGACCTTGACTTACATGAGTGTTGTACTGTGTATACTCAAAGTGAATATCATGAACTGTTAAAAAATCTTGATGAAGACCACAGGTTGACTGGTGGTGTAAAGTTTGTTACAAAATTTTATGGCATAATCGGTAAGTAGTCCAACCCCTCCTCCTTTGTTTATACCCTAGCAAAATTTAATTGTATTACAATGCACTTGATGATGAAATATCTTCGCAGGTTTCATAAAGTTTGTTGGACCATTTTACATGTTAATTATTACCGAGCAGCGAAAAATTGGGGAGATATTTGATCATCCAGTATACCAGGTGATTAAGACTTCGATGGTCGAGTTAGCGAATTCTAAGACGCGATCCAGATTTCTAAATTCCAAGGATGAGAACAGGTTTGTTCCAGCTGCAAGCCTTGAGTTTTTTTCTCTTTTCTGTCTTTATGCATAAAAAACTTTATAATCAGTACATGAAGATCCATTTCATCAACTAGTTCCAAAGTTCACATTTCAATGGGAATTTCTTCGGTTCGACACCCAACCCCATGAAAAGCACTCTGATTATGATATTAGATATTGTTTTTATGGACCAAATAATATATTATGGGAAAACTGTTCCTAGTTTTTCATTTCCGGTTAACTATTGCATTTCTTAAATTAGAAGCTGATTGTTTATGAAATGCTGCAGGTACAAGAAGATACTGAATACACTTGATCTTAGAAAGGACTTCTTTTTCAGTTACTCATACCATATCATGAGAAGCCTTCAAAAGAACTTGAGTGATCCACAGGAAGGCTGGAACATATATGAGTCAACTTTTGTGTGGAATGAATTTCTCACACAAGGGATACGTAATTTTCTTGGAAGTACTTTGTGGACCGTTGCGTTGGTCTATGGATTTTTTAAGCAGGTATGTGTCACTGGAATTAGTTTTGTGGAAGTTGTTATTATATCCATCTATGAATATTTTTAATAGGAATGACTGAATTATTCACAATAGGATTTATTTTTAAAAAATAAGACTGGATTTTTAAAAAGCTTCCAGCCTACCAATATTCGGTAGGAGCCTTCTAAATAACTCCTTGCTAATGCGAAGGAAATCAATTCAATTGTCCTTTTTTTTTATTCATTCATTCCACTAACAGAATGAAGTTGTTCAGTTGTCCTTTTTTTATTCATTCATTCCCCTAACAGAATGAAGTTGTTGGATGCTGCTCACGTTGTTCATATAATTTAATCTTGATCCAACCTTCTTCTCACTAATTATATATAATTACCTAATATTATCCGTCTACTACATATATTTTTTTGCCTTGATTATTAAAAATGTGGATGTTGTGCCATTAGGATAAAATTTCAATATCCGGGAAGGACATCATGTTCACGCTCATTGCTAGACGCTCAAGGCATTTTGCTGGAACCAGGTTTGTACATGTGCTCATTAAGCAATTATTTTCCTTACTATTGTAGCAGGATTTGGGGTGAAAAAGTTTATCTGCTGCTGAACAGATATTTAAAGAGGGGGGTGAATGAGAAAGGCAGAGTAGCAAATGATGTTGAGACTGAGCAAATTGTTTATGGAGCTGGACCTAGGCCTACAGAAGTAAGTTCTGTTGTGCAGAACAGGGGTTCAATCCCGCTATTTTGGTCACAGGAGACATCAAAGATGAACATTAAACCTGATATTATATGTAAGCTCTTAAACCTATCTATGATGCATATTATGCCATGCAGTACTAACTTCTGCAAATAAATTATCAATTGGTCAGTGCATCAGAAGGGCGAGAATTATGAAGCTACTAGGCTGCATTTTGAGAATCTTAGGAGAAGATATGGAGATCCTATCATTATTTTAAACTTGATTAAGGTTAGTTTGACCTTGTTATTCCAGAGTAGCAGCATCTTGTGCAACATTTATATACCTGGACATGAATGATATTTTGGTATGCCTTCTCACATTTATTTTTGTTGTTCACATGGGAAGAAACGTGAGAGGCGAGAGTCAATACTTCGTCGTGAATTTGATAGGGCGATAAGGATAATAAACAAGAACATACCAGAGGAAAATCATTTGAGGTTCTTGCATTGGGATCTTCATGAAAACTCTCGAGGGTATTGATTGTTGTTTTTTTTTCCATTTCCCATCTGCCAGTATTCTATAGTGTGCATGACTGAAGTATCTTTGTTTTAGAAAACCTACAAATGTGCTTGATGTTCTTTTGAAAGTGGCGTTCCGTGCTCTGAGGTTGACTGAGTTCTTCTATTGTCAACTTGCACCATCTACCGGATCTGATACTGCTCATCATTGGCCTTCCCTATTGTAAGTTTTTTTTCCTTCCCAATATTAATTTGTCCGTTATGATTTCTGTTGCGTTATATGTCAAATAATGGTTTAATGCTCCTATTTATGTGTTCCATTCCATTTTCTTTAGGAGTGGTCTTGATCCATTTTTATGTGAAGAAAACAGCAATAGCGACAACACAGACTGTACGGAAATTGTTGGTGACATATCCCAAGAAGACATCTCTGGCAGCTCTGATTCCTCTTGCAATGGAACTACAGAGGATAAAGCTGAAAACAACGAATCACCTCCACTAAAACCACCAAAATTCCAAAAGGGTGTCTTACGGACGAACTGTATAGACTGCTTGGATCGAACAAATGTTGCCCAGTATGCCTATGGTTTAGCTGCTCTTGGACATCAGTTGCATGTGCTTGGTTCTGTAGAATCCCCAGAACTTGGTTTAGATGACCCCTTGGCTCATCATTTGATGCACTTTTATGAGAGGATGGGTGACACCCTTGCGGTGCAATACAGTGGTTCGGCTGCTCATAACAAGGTATTTAACAGGAAATCCATTTTTTTCTGAGAATTATTGAAGTACTGCAAGCAGCAGGATAAACTGTTGGTGCTCCCATGTGGTGATCATGGATTAAATTAGGAAAAATGGTATAATTGGGTTATTCTAGGGAGAAGTGATATTCTTTGGTTGTCATGGCTGCCTGGAAGGGAATTACAGCATTTGATTTTAAGATTTAATAGCTTAAGTAGCATTTGAGCTCACTAAAGTGCTTCCTTTTTCTTATCTTTCAGACTTCCACTATGAATTATTTAACACGCATAAAAGAACTTCCCTTGCATGATTTTCTTTATTATGAAATCAACATTTATATTGACAAACCTGCTTAGCTTCAGTTGGACAATGATAAGAGTAAGGCTCTTTCTCATTGAAGGACATTGGTGGATTCTGCACTTCTGTTCTATTACTAAACTTCAGTAGAGTATATTTGCCCTTTTGCTTGACATCACATCTTTTATTTTCTCTATTTCATATGGTGTTCTATTTCTCATTTTAGCTGAACATTTGTCTAATTTCTCTTTACTGTGATCTTTTTCTGAAGATATTCTCTGCAAAGAGAGGTCATCTGAAGCTTTTTATTCGATCACAAGAGTTCTTCAGAACACTACAACGGCACTACAGCAATACCTGTATCGATGCTAACAAGCAAGCAGCCATAAACTTGTATGGTTTACAGCATGTGCTCACTAATCAGAAACACTTGGTCTGACCAAAATATGAACAGTGGTCGTTGTTCTTACATTTATTTATGACTTGTTTTTTTGTCCATTGTGTATTTCAGATTTCTTGGCTACTTCCAACCACAGGAAGGAAAACCTGCACTCTGGGAGCTAGAGTCATCTTCAGTGGATCATATCGCTGTGCACGCACGGTAAGCTTAAGAATATTCGTCTATATGACCATGCAATACATTAAAATTAGATCTGCAGGTTGTACTAGTTTGTTGATGATGTTCTAATATTACTGATGTTTGCTGGGATTATTCTATAAATACTCGCAAAATTCGTTAAAACATATGATTCACCTATTTATTGTCCTAGCGACCTGATGCGATCCGGTAATGAATAATATGCCCAGTGCTTATCAATGCATGCTATCCAAATAAATGGTTTACAATTTAAAATCTATAAGCATCTAGCTTGCCCTAGCTGCATGCTCCTCCCTTTCGCATGTGAAATAATTGACAAGTAGAATATCATGTTCTTATTTTCATCTTATAAAATTAAAAGGTAGCAGTATTAAATGCCATTGAAAAACTTGAGATGATCATTTGTGCTACCTGATATGTCACTGCTCTGTATACTATGCGAATATGGACTAAGATCTCCTGATGATATGCTGTTATGGAACACACAACTTTTGGTAAAAACATCCTTGGGAGTTTAAAATCATGGTACAGGAGTCAATGGTGCGCAGTAGCGAAAACATAGTTAGGAGTTGCATATTATGCTGTTTTGCTATTCCAAAACGTTTTTGAACTGTAGCAGGATGCTTGTTCCTATTTAAACGAGAGCTTTTAGCCATTTATTACCTTTTGTAGCTTCCCTGCTTGTTACGTTCGAAGAAAACAAAAATAATCCGTACTGAAATATGCACTTTGTAAAACAGTAAGGGGTTCTTACCATTGACTGTTTTCTTTAATTCCACAGTACAATAAAAAGAGTGAGATCAGATGGCAGCATTCTTTATGGAAGCAACACATCCATATCTGGATGTAGTGGTTGCCATAATGAAGACAAGGAGCTGTTGAATGCAGCACCGCTTGATGTTAAAAGTGGGTCACAATTTCCAGTGTTGGAATCTGATTCAGTACATGGCAATGAAATTTCATTGACCTGTGAAAGTGAGGTATCAAACTTAAGGTTGGTTTCTATTCGTTCAAGGTTTTGACCTTCACTCTTCTCATACAAGTATTTTACTAGAAAATCATGAAAAAGCATGGTATTTTAAATAGTGGACTACTACCATTTGTATTTGAGACCTTAATTCCTCTCTCAAAATTCGCTACAGGTATACACCTATGATACCTCAGACACATCATGTTCCAGGCGGCGTTGAAACTGAAAGTAGCATTCATTCTGGTGATTCAAACTTTCTGGATCTTGAATGGCTTTCAACTTCAGGCAACTCAAGCGATGAAAGGTGTTTGCTTTTGCATTGCTAATGTATTTTTTTTTAGCGTTTTCGACTGACAGAATATCATCTTCACAGTGACAGTCAATTTGATTTACACACATTTTCTTTGCCTTAGTGTAGGAAAAAGTGAAGGATAATTATTAGTTGATTGTCCAGTAAATTTCTTACCCTTAATGCTTAATTCCATATCAATCTAAATTCTAGAGTTCTTTTGCTCTCACTGCATTTCCATGTAATAAACACAAATCTGTAGTATCGTGTTGTATCACTTGATATAACTATATGTATTGAGAAGTACTACCTCCGTCCCATAATATAAGGGATTTTGACTTTTTATTTGTAACGTTTGACCACTCGTCTTATTCAAAAAATTTGTGCAAATATAAAAAACGAAAAGTTGTGCTTAAAGTACTGTGGATAATAAAGTAAGTCACAAATAAAACAAATAATAATTTCAATTTTTTTTGAATAAGACGAATGGTCAAACAGTGCAAATGTCAAAATCCCTTATATTATGGGACGGAGGGAGTAAAATGGAAATATTATGTTGCCACACTTCCTAAATCCAATTAACAAGTGTCTTCTGAGCTTCCAGTATGTTCACTGATGCTAATTTGAAGATATCCTCTGAAACATTTTTTTGTAACTCATTGAATGCTGATGGATTGTGCTTGAACAGGTCCATTGCAATTAGTACTCCAGATGTGAACCTTTCAGCGGAGAATGTTATAAGTGGCATAAATTCTGAGACCATGGTGAGCATATGTTCCCAACAGTTCGATTCCGCTAAATTCTGTTCTTTGATTTTGTTGAAATTTGTTCAGACCAATTCTGGAGATTAATTGTGTGAGAATTTATAGTGGTAGGGTAGAGATCATGTATGCAAATATGCAATATCATTGTGCTAATAACATAACCAATTGCGAAATTTCAAACTTTTCAGGAAAATCAAGATGCTGATATCTATACTCAGAATTTACCTGAGCATTTCGTGCAGTGGGTTAACCACGGAGACACCTTTTGGTATTAAAATTACCCGATGCTTGTGTCATGTACGCGGTACGCGTTGGCTACTTTGAAGGCCAAAACTTGTCTTTTCCAAGTGGTCATGAGACGGGAATTGGTGATTTGAGTAGGGAATTAGGAGTGAGAAGAGATAGATGGCACAGCAAACTTCAGACATTCGCCTTGTGATATATGTCCACATCATCCCATAGCCCTCTTAGGAAAGTATAACATTCTGGTTATTTGTTCCCATCTTTCTTGTAGGAGCAAGTAGATAGGCGTTTTTCTCAATTTTTGAAAAGAAAGTAGAGGTAGATTCATATGGATATATAATTTTTGTTCTTTCGAAAAATGTACCATTGTGGGAACATTCCGTTTGATATGTAAATATTATTTTATGCTTGGCGTGTTTTGGGTTGTTGAGGTCACAAGGTGGATTGTAAAGCATCGTCCACTATATGTGGCTTGGTTCGTTGATTATCATCCGCGCTTGTCGTCACAACATACTCTGATATTTGAAATGGTACTCCACTCAAATCAAATGCGTATGCCATCTCCTCATCAGCCTCCATTGTAATTTTTAATTTCTCAAAGTTTTCGAGGTCATGTGAGATCTGGAGTGAAGGCTACATATAATACTTGTGAATGTTTAGTCCTTCGAGATTTGAACGAATATGTTCCTTTTTTTCTTTTAATGAATGATTCGCTATGCTCAGCAATCGGTATCAGAATCCCAACCAACAGTACAAGGTAATACAATACGATTAGGAGCCAACCTAACAGAGAATGTGTTAGGAGCGAACCATCAGATTAGATCCTGTGATTAACCTGCCGCACCCAGAGTTCGATGCTAACCTCAGTTTTCAGTTTTCTAGCGAAGGTAGGTGAGATTAGAGCTTCAAGAGAGGCAAGTCAAAGTTGGTGCAGCTGAAGGAACATGCATTGCACAAGCTCTCTCACTCAAAAGTTTCTAAACTTGTTGAAGGGTTCATATACAACGGCAGCCTATTGAAATCTTAACAAGCTTTAGGTAATTAGGTAGAGCTGTCTCGCTCTGTCCCGCACAATGACCCTGGCCAACGGGAGACAAACGGTGGTAGTGTTTGGCTTGTGATGCTCCCTTGATGGAACACTAGTGGCCACCACGTTTGATAATCCTTTTGTCTTTAGGGGAAGCCATGTGATTTATGAGGATAGCAAAAAATGATGCGAGAGAAGGAAAAGGGCATGACCCAGCCGTAACAAATCAAGAATGCGATGCGCAAGCGCAACCATGTCGGCATCAAATCACGACCAACCACCATGACATGGGACCACAAGTCCACAACTCGTAAAGACTGTACTGACATTGACCATGATCCAAGTGTGATGCAAGGATATTTTGACTTGGACCAAAGACATCTAGAATAGTGCTGCAGTTAAACATTCATTGAAATTTCGCCCTTCTTAAAAAATATCTAACAGTCACGAAGCTCGTAGGTCTTCGCTCTGAATTAGTCATAGTCTTAACAAAAATATCTCGAGAAGAAAAAGTGACAACATGTGCCAAATACCCCTCTTGTTATCACAAAGCTTATACCTGGCCGGTCATACTGCCTATTCACATCAAGAAAAGAGGAAGTGAAGCATCTTTCCAGAAATCCTGATTCTGGATGGCACGCGCCCAGTAGCAAGAGCAACAACCCTGCAAGGCTGCAATCTAACAAGATATAATATATAAATATATAGTCAATGCACTATTTAATTTCGGATTCAACAAATGAATTATGTACAGAAAATCAATATGGTAGCTAGTTATCACCAACATAGCGCAGCACAGCAAAGACCGAAAGAAAGAGCAGTCAACAACATAGATTAAAACATAATGGCCATGGATTCACGATGTTCATAGCCATATACAGGTAGCAACGACAGAAAACTAGAACGGAAAAAAAAAAGCAGTTCTTGAGTCTCATAGATGGCTGCCATACATAGACAGCGGATAGGGAACAGGTCCAATCACCAAAGAGTTTCAGGATGCAGCCTTTTGCATCTAAGCTAAACATAACGATATGCTACCCCCAAGGTGCCATGCAGGTGCCTCCCAATCTCCAATAGTATTTATTCCTGAAAAACACAAGCAAAATTAGAGCAATGTAAAAAATCGTGCATATTCAGAGAGAAAAAATCAAATTGATAATCCTTACCTTTTTTTTCCCTGTGTACATGCTCCGACTAGAAGACTTCGAATTCCTCAATAGAAATCGCTAACGGGCATGTCATCAAAGCTCCAGAGGTCCATGTTGCTGACAACATCCTGTGATCCATCCAGGTTGAGAAGGCTATCAATTGAGTCACCAGCACCATCATCCAGAAGGAACCTCATGTAGGGTTCTAAATCAGGCAGATCAACAGCACTGTTCTCCATAACAGGAGGGACCATTGGGTTGGTACTGCTCTTAATGAATGCAGATTCATCGACTTCAGCTATGGTTGAAATGGGAGCAATTGATGTAATATCTGGTGTCTTGGTATCATTCTCCCAGCCAAAGTCAGAGCAGCCAAATGAGTTGCTTCCCTGGTCAGAGTTGATGATAGGGTCCTCAATAGGAGCAGCAGAGTTCATTGCAGGAACAAATGGCATGTTATCAGGCTGAACAAACGGCTTGTTTGAAGTGAAGTTAGCAGATGGGTAGACAAACGCATTTGCATTGGCAAGATTGTTGAATGCTGGTTTGACAGTAGGCTTCTGTTCCACACTTGACTTGGGTGCTTTAGCAGTGGTGGAGCCAGCACGACGCTTCTGAGCAGTTGTTGGAGCCTCTGGAAAATTCACCTTGGCCTTCTTGCCACGAATCCTGCGTGCTTCAGCATCATAAGCTCTTGCAGCTTCTTCAGCACTGTTGAAAGTGCCAAGCCAGACACGAACACCCTTGCGAGGATCTCTGATTTCAGCAGCCCACTTACCCCAAGGGCGCTGGCGGATGCCCCTGAATTGGTTCTTTCTCTTTCTTTTGGCAGACTTTGCAGCAGGACCATCAAATCCGGCAGTGGTAATGGTGCTCAAGTTATCTGCAATGGAAGGTCAACATCAATGGCAAGAAATTACACAGATGAACTTCTCTTGCTGATGTTATTTTCTTTTGGTCACAAACATGAAGTTGGAACATGCAACCATGCGTATAAACATTCAAATTTTAGGAAAGCATATCTCAAATCATGAAATTCAAGATTGTAGGAAAAAAAACCCATGAATGGACCTCATCATTTCTGCAATTGCAGTCTAAAGTTGTGCTTTACGGACTAACATCAATATGCTGCAGCAACATTAATTGTAAACAAGGAACACCAAAACTGAGTTGCAACACTTCAACAAAGATCTGTGGTTTAGCTCACACGACTGACTAGATACAACCGATTTAGACAATTTACACAAGAGGTAACATCCCCATAAATAAAATGAACTAGTATGTCTAAGCAAAAGAGGCCAACAAAGACCACAAAAAAATGATTTGACGCTATTGACCGAAAGATAGAACCAAAAACAGGCACCAGGACGACTAAACAGCCAGGAGTATATGCTAAGGCATGTAGGACTTGACAGTCAACATCATAAAAATCCTTTACTTCGACTAATAGTTGAATTACGTCCGGAACAATCCTCTCGCAATCATACAACCACATCAAGCGATACTAGGGTCATCCATCTAACAACTAAGAACCCAGATGGGGAGACCTCCAAAGAGAACGGAGAATAATTTCCCCTTTACTGCGAATTCAACTCCTTGGAGAAAAAGGTAATCATATGGATTGCGCAATTTAGAAAAAGAAAAAAAAAAGATCGAACAGTGCAAGAGCTGAAATGGCATCTCTAAAATCCTAGCAGACAGAATCAGCACATGAAGCCCTGATCACCACAAATAAGACATGGAGGCACATCATTCCACCCTAAATCACCAATTAAACAGGAGTATCACCCCAAATCTGATCTCTCAGGATCAACCCCTAAAATTATCTATCCCCTTTTTTTCCTCCCAATCCATCCACCGAGCGTCCTCGATCCCCAAAAAAATTCCCAATCGGCCGTAGAACTAACGATTTACAACAGCAATCAATCCCTGAAGAACAAGTAAACTACACAAATCAAGCCGCTCCCAGCGACGCCCATACCTCTGGAGAGGGCCCTCTTGAAGGCGGCCGGCTTGATCTCGACGACGTCATCGTCGTCCTCCTCCCCGAGCTCCAAATCCGAGTCCCCGGAGTCCACCTCGAACTCCTCGAAGTCGGCCTCGAAGTCCTCGTCGTCCTCCTCCACGAACCCCCCGAAGTGGCGCCTCCCGCCGCCGCCCCACCTGGGCTTCTTCTTCTCGGGCCACAGGAGCCCCTCCGTCGCCCGGCGCGACCCCTCCGGGTGCCCCTTCAGGTGGTGGATGATGGCGCCGCCGCACATGGCTCGCCGCCGGTGAGCCCTCGCCGCCGATGCAGTGGTGGATTGCTTGCGGAGGGGGGCGAAATGGTAGGCGAGAGTTCGAGTTCTCTCTTCTTCTTCTTTTTTTTCTTTTCTTTTTCTCTTTTTTTTTCCCTCAATCGGTTCGACAAAATATTGGAGAGAAGCGTGGGTGGGTGGGGCTTTGGGGTTTTTATATGGCGGGAGGTGGAGGAGGGGCACGTGGTGGGGCCCACCTGTCAGCCAGTGGATGCTTGCAGCGGAAGGCGCTTGGGTAGAAGCGGGGCAGGTACGGACGAGATTTGTGCTGCCTTTGGAGTTTTTCAGTTCGCCCCTTCGGAGAAGGTCATTTTACAATGTTGCACCTTCAGTTTATTCATTTTTGCGTTTTACTCCTTGAATATTGAATGCATCGACTGCCGGAGTAGGCTGGCTAGCATTGATTGCTGGCACTGAGAAAGTGAGAATTGAGTGGAATAATTAGCGTAATCATGAGTAAACTGATACTTCCTCCATTCCAAATTGATCTATATATAGTTTTTTTGGGTTATTCTTAAATGATCTACATATTTGTGTTCATTCATTAAGTCTATTCGTTATTTGTGCATTAGAGTAAATGGACATTGATGCATGCATCCATGCACACAAGTATTTATAACCCACATGCAATATCTCGATTTGCTATTGACTAGAAAATAGTGATGATGGTGCATGTATTGAATTTGTTGCTAGAGTAAATGTAATATGAGAGAGTTATTAGCTTTTCTTGGTCTTAGTGTACCTATAAAATATGTAGATCAATTTGGAATGGAGGGAGTAGTACGTAGTACTCCCTCCTTCAAAAAAAAATTGTCCTATTTCTTTTTCACCAAGAACAAGAAACAATTAATTCATTTATCATATGACAAAGCCAATAAACATGCAACAAATAAGTATTAAAATACTTTTTTTTCCTATCAACAATTTAATTTAGTACATAATAACTACAAATAGGACTTAGACTTTTGGAAAAACCAAAGAATGAAATAGGTGTTAAACTTTTAGAAGGAGGGAGTACTACGAGTAATAATAACCTCGAAATATTATTCATGGTTAATCATTTATGAAAATCATTCCGCGTGATCTTTTTATTAATATTACCCTACTTCCCATATCTCCTTAACTAATTAAGGTTTTCCCATATTTCTTTAACTAATTAAGGTTCAGAAGAGGATCTCATCTGTAATAATGCACCAAACTGAGGACCTATAGGTTTCAATCAAAAAATTCCAGGGATTAAGCCCAAATTAACCACCACCTCCTCACAATGTGGTCCACTACACGACACTGTACTTGCAGTGTTCCTCCATGGAACAAGTCACGGTAGATGCATGCACTTAAAATTAATAGCAAACTGATGCGTTTTTTATGTGACCAGTTGATGAATTGTACCTAGTACTAGTATCCTCCATGCCCCAACCACCCGAGAGACCAAAAATATCTCCTCTCTCGCTGCTGCTGCTGCGTGGAGCGTGTGTGCTGCTGGTGCGTGCGTGCATCGCGTTGCCACCCTGTTGATAGCCATCGCGTTGCGTTACTGCTTTGGTCTTTCCGGCCTTTTCTCCGGCCGTTTTCTCCGCACGTTTCCGCCTTGGCTGTCTGGCGGAGAAAACGGCTGGGACAAAGAAGTTCGTCCCTGATTTTCGGCGAAACGTGACACGAGAAAAAAAAATGTTTATTTGATATGTTTTAAAAAGTATTTATATTAAATAATTTAACATGAAACATATCTTCTATATAACTAGATACATGCAAACATATATCAATCGAAAAAGAACATGTTTATACGCAGTGTAGCTGTTTATAGTCGTCGATTAAATTTAGTCGTACGTGAGTCGAATAGTTGGATCATATGTATAACAATTTCTTCGTAAGAAATAAGAAAGTAGACTTTTCTGAGTGGCTCTTTAGAACTCGGCCGAACGCCGCTCAAAGCTAGTGGCGCGTGTGGCGTGTGCTAATCTCGGTCGCTGGTTAACGAGAGGAGACAAAACGGTTACCTGGAAGTTGCTAATCACCCTATCTTGCTTTTGTTCCCTTGTGTTTTACTCATACTTTTACCTTGCAAAGACGTGTGCATGATCTGAACAACGTGTTAATACTAGTAGTACTATCCTTTTTTAAAAAAGATTTCCTGGAAAGTATCAGTTGCTCCCAGAAAGATCGGTTCTGCTATTACTCTGGCTTTTGCGACAAGGCTTTGTTGCCGAGATTTTCTCCGAGCAATTAGGTGAGGTAATTAAATAATCTGTGTTAAGTGCAGCTAGAACTGCGACTTTGTTACATTGTTTTTGGTTCATCAGTGTCTCGCCTAATTAGTTATGACCACCAAAAACACAGTCGTTTTCTTTTACTAAGTAGGCCAGCCAGCAAGGTGACATCGATCGTTGAAGCCAGCAGCAGCAAAAGTCTATAAGTCGAGACACGCTTGTTTACATATTGGATTAGTCCAGTTTCTACTTTCTAGTCATCTCGTCGACTGACTCTATCCAACGACGCGCGTGTAATTGTGCCTGCAGCTTCTTCAGACATCGTGCCGAGTCCCTTTTTGTTCTTCAGGAAAACATCAAACAATTTCTGGAGCTAGCATTAGCGTGCATGTTTGAATGTTTCAGTTCACCTAATCTTGAATACGATGTTCATGTAACATTTTCCCCCAGCTCCTTTTCTTCTGGTTAATTAATAAAGTATATGGATCATGTAGTAACAGCCACTGTCTATTGCTGCAGAACTAACAAGAAAACGAGTGGTCATTTTGCTGTTCTGAACAATAACCAGCTGGAAAGTTAAGCATCCGAACTTGTGAAGCTAATTCTTAGGCGATCGAGCAACCAGTTAATTGGCAGGTTGGCGACAAGTACTGTAGTAGTAGCCGAAGCCGGCTGGCCGGCGGCGTCGGCATCTCACTATCTCAGGGCCCTCCATTTTTGACAGAAGATCAGGGCGAAAGAACCTAGCGAGTAGTTGGTAACATACGCCTCGTTTTTTCGTTTACGTTTATAATTATCAGTCAAAATTTAAATTTTCAACCAATTTAATAAATTTTCAACCAATTTAAAGTTAGTTGGGTTTTTTTATCGTAGTTTATTTTTCAGTCTTTACTTTTAAATCACTAAAGAACATGTATATAATAATTTTATTCATAAATTGTTCTTTATGCAAATATACTTTTTAACTTATTTCTCGATGGGATTCCGTTTGCAAATATGCCCAATACCAGGGCTCATGTTTATTTGACAACTTGCATAGAGTTGCAGCGATGCTTTCAATTTCTTTGTCGCGCCTTTCAAAGAGGGCATAGCTTTTTTTTTATTACAGCCGATTCCAGGAAGTACACGCTCGACATATATAATGGGTGTGTTTAAGTTTGATTGAAATTCGAACGATATGATGGAAAAGTTGGAAGTTTATGTGTTTAGTAAAGTTTTGATGTGATAGAAAAGCTGAAAGTGTGAAGAAAAAGTTTGGAACTAAACAAGGCAAATATGTTCTTTTCCATTTTCTATATCTTGCTGCTGCAATGTACTGTACGACACTGTACATACAGACACAATGTCGACTATAATGCGCCCGCTAGGTCTTGTAAAAAGAAAAAAAAAAGGCTATATACATGTATGACGTGAGAAAATTTCAAAGCCTTACTGGCTACACCGTAAATTGGCATCTAAACTAGCTACTCCTTTCATCTTAAAATAAATAAAAAATATATAAAATATTATATATTTAATACTATAAATATTAACAAATCAATTGTTGGCTGCCTTCAACGCAGCAAAACTACGAAAAATGCTTTGCATCGACGTCAATCGACACTGCATATTTTATTACTACAAACGTACGTACGGCAGCTAGCGGCCGACGACCATGACGATTGACCATAGATTGACAAAATCTAACGCGGGATAGATGGACCACGAGCACGAGCTACGGAGCTAGGCTCGGTGGAATCTCGGAGACGAGAGCAACCGATCGATCGAGCAACGTACGGTTCACTCGCACGCCACGCGCGCTGTGCCGACATCATCGTTTCATCACCGGCTGGCAGCACGCTCGTCGTGGCCGCCGCGGAGAAAAGAGCTGCCGCGCCGCCGCGCGCACGCGCGCTGTAACTTTACGTAACGTGGCTAGCTACTACTATGACCGTTTGCACTCGATCGGTTTGTCCCATGCCTTACATGAGTATAAGATTTTAGGGGTTATTTTGTTCAATACTTTAACTTGCCAGACCACACTTTAGACTGTCACACCTCTTTAACCTTGTGTTTGGTTTATTGCCATAGTTATGACAAGCTACACTTTCTTACCATCTTATCCTATATGTCATAGACTCAATTCTTTGCCTAGCTTTGCCACAAGTGTGGCTTACAATTTGTAGGCCACGAAAAGCGTGGTCAGCCACACTTGCCTAACATTGTCTAAAGTGAGTTATGGTAATGTTACTTAAAAACCAAACAGCCCCTAAAGGTATGTTCGGCACACCTCTAGCTATAGCTTTATTTCTTTTAGAGCGGTAGCCCAGGCAAACAGTTTTAGCTCTACCTAAAATGGAAGCGGAGCTGGGTGAAACACTATCACAAGATGAACTAGAGAGGTGTAGTTAGGTTTAATCAGCTCCACAACTCCACTCCACACTCAACTCCTGAAGCTAAATTTAAGAGTTGAAGTTATACCAAACATACCCTTTAGGAGGGGAATTGAGGAGATTGAGAAGATACGCAAAACGAGGTGGACCATTAGCACATCATTAATTCATTATTAACTATTTTAAATTTTAAAAATGGATTCATATGATTTTTAAAGCAACTTTTCTATAGCATTTCTTTTTACAAAAAATACACCGTTTAATAGTTCGGGAAGCGTGCACGTGGAAAACAACTCACAATCTCCCACTCTTGAACAAAGTAGTGGTTGGTTGATAGTTAGTTCTAAAAGTTGAAAAATGTGTTTCTCAGCTTTTGACATATATATTTTTTATGTGACTACAAATTTTCAGTATATAAACGAAAATCTGTAGTATTTGGCTACGTTTGAGATCGGTGGATAGAGTATAAAAGTTTTTCACACGCATGTTCCCGAACTGCTAAATGGTACGTATTTTTTCAAAGTTTTATATATAAGAAAGTTGCTTAAAAATATATTAATTTAGTTTAAGTCTAAAACAATTAATAGTTTCGTAAAAAAACTAATAGTTAATTATTCTCATGCTAATAGCTAATAGCTTATCTTATTTTGTGTATATTTTCAGTCCTTTTATTTTCTCTTCTCTCAAACACATAGATGGAAGAGTTAATTTTTTTTTAGAAAAAGCTGCAGTTACTATGAACTTTTTTTTAGAAAAAACTGTGTCCTTTGATCTAGAGAGAGTTTAGAGACATGGGCGCGACCGCGCGAGCTGGCGGCCGACGAGCACTGCGCGGTGAACAAGTGCTGGCCCGTTTGGCTTGCCTTCCTGTGGCTGGCTGGCTGCTATGCAAAGCCAAATTACACTGTCTCGGAATATTAGATATCTTAAACGTGCTAGATTCACCGCGAGCTCAGCCGATCTACGCCATTGAATTTTACAGAAAACCCCTCGTCGTTTCGGTATTTCAGACTAGGTTCAGCTGATCAGAGCCGTTCTTTCCCACGCGTGTATGAATTCTAGTTAACTCCAATAGGTTGTACTGATATAGTATATATTCTTTCCAAAATAAGTGCAGCCGTGAGTATCAATATCCAACATTTGACCGTCCGTCTTATTTAAAAAATTTATGAAAAAAACTAAAAAAAGATAGTCACACATAAGAGACTATTCATGCTTTATTATTATCTAATAATAATAAAAAACTAATCATTCAAAATTAAAGTTTTTTTCAAATAACGCGAAAAGTCAAATGTTGGGTATGAATAGTATAAAATTGAACTTATTTTGGGACGGTGGGAGTATAAACTAAACATTGTGTTCATTATTATCTTACTATTATTCTCCATCTGTTTCCTTCCCACAGACCCAATCAATTCTTAATTATGTGCCTAGCCCGTTACACACTTACAAAACACGAGTATTATTACTAGTCCATAAAAAAAATAGCAATATCAATATGTTCCTACGAGTGCACTTTCAAATGCTCGGTTAACCTGAAATTCAGAGGGCTTCTCTTTTGGCCCAAAATGCAAAGGCCCAAATCAGCTTGGAGCCCACGTTGTCATTTCACTGAAGGCCCACACAGAAACGCAGCCCAACAACATGGCGCGGTGCCGTGCCTTTGCCTTCCCCAATATTTTGGCGGGAGAATTCGCTTCCATTTTGCGCCCACCCGAAACCCCAAAACCCGCACGAGAAAAAAAGGAAGGGGAAAATCGGGCTGGAGCTGGAGCCCTAGCGGCGGCGGAGGCGGCGGCGATGGGGCGCGGCGGCGGGGGACGGTGGACGAAGGAGGAGGAGGAGGAGCTGAAGGCGGCGAAGCGGGGGTACCGGGAGGCGGTGGCGGAGGGGAACCGGGAGGAGGAGGCGCGGTGGGCGAACGTCATCGGCGACATCCACAAGCGGCGGGGGGAGTACGTGGAGGCGCTCCGGTGGCTGCGGATCGACTACAAGGTCTCCGTCAAGTACCTCCCCCAGCGCCACCTCCTCCCCTCCTGCCAGTCGCTCGGCGAGGTCCACCTCCGCCTCGGCAACTTCTCCGAGGCCCTCACCTACCAGGTTACCACGATCCTTCCATTTCGCATCGCACGCATATGATCAGATCACGTTTTCTGATGTCTGAGTCGTTATAGGCAGGTGTGGGTTAAGTTGTAGAATTTCCGCATTGAGTTTTTGGATTTTTTTTTGGGGTCTGCCGGCAAACGAATTGTTGCTAGTTACAACCTGCGCTATGGTTTCTACGGCGTACCTTAGCACTGACGCACCACTGTATCAGGGAATTTTGCTCATCTCAATGCCACTATGCTTTGGGCCATTTGGTGTTGCATCTGTATATGAATGATTTAGTCAAGCATTTGAATATTTAACTGAATATCAGATTAAGCTGCATACTTCGATATTATGCTTTACTTTGGCAAACTTATGGTGGACTTTTGCTTGTAGAAATGTACACAAATGGTTTGAATCATTTGCTGGACTATGCAAACATTTTATGTTATGGATTTCAGTATGGCCAGTGTTGAGATTTATAATTTATCTGCTGTTTATTTGTGTGGTATTACCAAAATGAGAAAAAAATATTTGTGAATCTTGCACTCTTTGTCTGCATGTTTGGTTAGTTGGTGATCTTAATCAATCTGGCTCAGGTTCGCCTATGGGTTTTGTCCCATATGGTTGGTTTAGTTGCATCTAATTTGCATGTAAACCTTTGAGGAGCCAACCATGTGAATCAGATTACCCTTTTATGTGAAGTGAGGGGGAATGGCTAATTGTTAGCATGTGTTGTATGCAGGGTTTCCCAAACCGCCGGGGCCGGGGTTACCGCGCGGTAATAGTGAAAAACCGTAAAATTCAAATTATTTTTTAAATTTATTTGAATTTAAGGAGGTTACCGCGGTATTTCTATTACCGTACCCCCGCAGTAAGGGCGGTAACCACGGTAACCGCGCGGTTACCGACGGTAATGTAAACCCTGGTTGTGTGTACTCAGGCCCGTTATAGACTTACCAGCACCCCTGTTCAAATATGATCATTTGGAGTAATTTGTTCACTCAACTCATGGTATTAAGTGCTGATCTCCTGTTTCATGTTGTCTGTTGGTTATTTTTCTAACACTCATCATAATGCTCTTGTTAACCCAAAGCAGCTGTATGTTTTTTCTATTACATGAATCCATATTTCTAGTTATCATTGATGTTTGATGCTTCACAGAAGAAGCACTTACAACTTGCCAAGGAGGCTGATGACCTTGTTGAGCAGCAGAGAGCTAGCACCCAGCTTGGCAGAACTTACTATGAGATCCTTCTAAGATCTGAAAATGATCACAGTGCCATTCGGAATGCCAAGAAATATTTCAAATCATCCATGAAGCTAGCAAGGGTTCTAAAGGAGAATCCATCGTCTCAGAAGTCTCTCTTCCTAAAGGAGCTTATTGATGCGTACAATAATATGGGCATGCTTGAACTGGAACTGGATAATTATGAAGAAGCTGAGAAATTACTTGTTCAGGGTCTGAAGATATGTGAGGAGGAAGAGGTACACCAGTATGACGATGCTCGCAGTAGGCTCCATCACAATCTAGGTAATGTTTATATTGAACTACGCAACTGGAATAGAGCCAAGGGCCATATTGAGAAGGACATAGAGATATGTAGAAAAATACGCCATACTCAAGGCGAGGCAAAGGGATTTATAAATCTGGGGGAGGTGCATTCCCGTGTTCAAAAGTATGAAGATGCAAAGCTTTGTTACAATAAAGCTCTTCAAATAACAAAGTGCTTGGAAGATGAGGATGCACTAATGGACCAAATCCATCAGAATATTGAAACTGTTACCAAAGCAGCCAAAGTACTTGAGGAAATGAAGACAGACGAGCAGAAACTGAAAAAGCTTGTCAGAGACACATCTAATGCTCGTGGAACATCTAAAGAGAGGAAGCTCCTCCTTGAGCAGTATGCTTGGCTGGATAATCTTATGGAGAAGGCAAGGATGATAACTGCATGGCCAAAAGTAAGTGAGGGATAACTAACTATGCGATCTTTAGCCACAAACATTAACTTTAAAGTTGGATCTATTTTCCGCTTATGATGTTATTTTATTACTGTTTTGTTAGAAAAAGAACATGATCACGTTATTCCATTAGTTAATGCATAAAGGTGACTTCCTCAGTCTTTTATTGTGGGGGATTGTTGTGTGGGTCAGAAGATAGTCTCTTGTTGCTTTGCCTGATGGAAGTATCGATGTTTTGTGAAGCTTCTTGTTGGACTTAGAACTTAATATGCATTAACTAATAACCATGTGTGTTCAGTGCTTGCATTATTGAAGTTTCAACTGTGCTGAACTTGTTTTGCACCAACTCCTTTACCAATATGAACATATGTGCTGACTACATGTAGGCTTTTGCCTGCATTTGCATTGTACTAAGTATCAACATGAAATGCTCAGTTATTATTTATTTATATTCCATCGTAGAACACAACACCGTGTTGTAATTGCACATGACTGTCTGGTTGAGTTTTACTCTACATAATTGCTTACAAGTCTTACAAATATTTCAGTAGTCATCTTGATTCCCGTGTGTCTTGTCGGACAACTGAGATTAACCATAAACTTAATTAACTATAGCATCCTAAGTGAGTCCAGCTACGATTAGTAGAATCTAATATATAAAGAAACAATAGCTCAATTTTGTAGTGCTGTCAGCTATGTTTAATGTCAGGTTGTCGGTGAAAGGAAAATGCTTTAGTAAATTATCTTATTTGGTCAGAGTTGTTTATGACAAGAATCAACATTGAATGATCAATGCAAAACTTATTACTTATGTACACTTGTACAGTATAGGCAATGAATGATCTTTACTTTCCTGTCACACCGACAGTTTGAAATTGGCCATCATTATCAGAGCTAGATAAAACTCCACAATGCAGAGTTTTGTTTGGTGTATTTTTTGGTGTTAGGTTTTGGAAAATGAATTGTTCATGTACTTCTTGAGTTCTGGGATTGAGATTATAGAACACATGAAAATGATGCGAAATTATCAAAATTAAAAAAAGATCAGGTCGAATATGAATATGCATACCCCCGAAATAGACAAAGCACTAAGGTGTGATTGAAGAAGAACACATGTCTCATTCTCATGTAATCTATTCGTTTCCCAGCTGAAGGAATTTTCGAAAGGACAAAAGAGGGTAGCAAATGAACTCCATGACAAGGAAAAACAGAGCAACTCTCTTTTGGTCATAGGAGAATCTTACCAAAAGCTTAGAAACTTCAGCAAAGCTCGTAAATGGTGCATGAAAAGCTGGAATATGTATCGATCGATCGGAAACTTGGAGGTGAGATTACATGTCCTTAAATTCATGGACATGATGCCATGCGGCATGCTTGCTAGTTGCTACCTAGTAATAAGACTACTTTCCTCCTTGCACTCATTTACTTGGAGCTTCCAGTTTTTGAATCTTTCTCACCTTGGATATGTGCAACTTTAGGGTCAAGCATTAGCAAAAGTGAACATTGGGAATGTTCTTGATTCTTGTGGTGACTGGGCTGGTGCGTTGCAAGCTTATGAAGAAGCATACAGGCAATGTCTCTATGCCATGCTCTTGTAATTCCATATCAATATTGTCCTTTGCCTGCATTCGTGTGATCTATCTGATAATAGTTCCAGACTTCTACTGAGTGTATACAACTTGCCATTGGGGCGTTTTAATGCCACTTTTGGATTCTGATACTTGCTTTTAATGGTATTCAGAATTTCTGTGGAAGGTGGTCTTTCAAATGTGCAACTAGATGCCCTTGAAAACATGCATTACAGTCACATGGTCAGATTTGATAACATTGAAGAAGCGAAGTAAGCCACTGAGCACATACTCTGCACAAAGAAAGTACTTATTAAAACCTGTTCTAAAATATATTCTATAACTTCAGGAAACTGCAGCAAGAAATAGACAGCCTGAAGAGAATGTCTGATCAACATGAAGCAAGGGATACAGTTAGTGACTATTGCTCAGAAACTGAAAGTGAAGATGGCAATGTATCTGATAATATCCTCAATACAGAGGACAATGATGGGAATATTGCAAATAATATTTCTGAGGAATTTGATGATGATGTTGTTCTTGCCTCACTTGTTCATAAAAGTAAGTCATCTAAGACCAAAGCATCTAAGATACATAGTAGTCCGAAGAATGTTGATGAGTCATGTGACATGGATGGGAGCCCTGAAGAAGTTGTAAGTAAATCATTTAGCAACCATTCTGGTAGAAAGCGTGTTCGAGTTGTCATATCAGATGATGAAGCTGAAGAAGCTCCTGAAATTGATCAGTCAAAAAGAACACTTACTGGTCGAGCAGATAGTCTGTCTACCTCAGGTACATGCCTCTTGACTTATGAGCACACCATACTTTCAGTAGTTGCTGTTGGAGCACAAAATATTTTTCTTCTAATTGTGCGATACATTTTTTCTGTGTCCAACAGAGCGAATTGCAAATGCAGCAAACAGAAACAGAAATCAGGTTATACAATACTTAATCCCTTAAAACTTTGTTATTGGAAGGAATTTAATATATGCATTATTTGCATTACATCAATTATTCTCATTGGTTCCATTAGATGTTGACAAGAACTTACTGTTACAAAACACTGGAAACTGATAATCAGTGTTCATCTGCAGCATACCTCTCATCCCATTGAGACCAAAGAAGTAGACAGTGTTTGCACTCCCTGCCCTGCTGAGGAAAGTATATGTTCATTCAAATCTGGTAGTCCTGTTTGTCATGGTAATGATGGCCCAGATTTAGGAGCTTCTAGCATAGGAAAGTTATCTGTGTCCAAACCAGCAGCGAGTGGTTCCAAGGTTGGTACACATGCATCAAACAGTCGGCCCCAATGTCAAAATGCTGTTGGTCTTCAATCCTCAGATGCTGATCATGTAAGTTTTCTTTCAATCCTGTCTTCCCATGCTCATGAAAAGCAGGCACCAACTGTTCTTTCCCATTGCTTTTGTTCCTACTAAAACACTCCTTTAGAGAATCCATTATGAATTCCTTGGCTGTTAACTTTAAATGTTCATGAAGATGCCAAAAATACATTACAAGAGATGAATATGTTAACTGAACATTTTCCGTTCTGATAACTAATATTAATTTTCGGAAGGCATATTTCTTTTTGGTTGTGACATGGACCAGAGGTTTGGATCAAATAAACCTTAGGATAAGCTACCGTATGTGTAGCTCAAGCTCACTAACAAATACCAGCAAAGAAATCAGCCGCTGGTGGATCATTGGCATGTGGACCTACCTTCAAAAGATACTGCTACTACCGTCTATGTGTATCACTTTTCTACCATTTTGGATGGACCCCACATGTCAACCTCTATCAAGTTATTTTGGAATTAGCTTCATACAATGCTCATATCATATTTGAGTCAAGTAGTCAACCTAGGATTAATGTTCCGTCAGTAAACAGCGAGACGAATTTATTAAGCCTAATTAATCTGTCATTAGCAAATGTTTACTGTAGCACCACATTGTCAAATCAAGAAGCAGTTAGGCTTAAAAGATTCGTCTCGCAAATTAGTCACCTAAATGTTCCCTTTCTCTCAATATTGAAGTTACGTTTCAAATGATTTATCCATGGTTCTAGTCACGTTATCATTGATTATGACAGTTATTCCAGTGATTGAAATATGATTGATCCTAATGTGCAGAAGTTCTGGGTGTTCAAAATTGGTGAACTTTTGGTTTACTTGGATGCAAATGCATGTACATGTGAGGGTGCCTTTAGCATTGAGTGTCTTAAAGTTGAAGTGGCATGCGTGTACTATCTTCAGATTCCTGATGAGAAGAGGTCCAAAGGTTTGTCTCCTTAGTTTCAGTAAATTACATGGTGTGTCCATTTAATAACTGTGAACTATCATTAGAATTGGGATCAAATTCGCAATTCAGTGATTTCGCTGTTGCTGTTCTCATCAGTGAAATAGAACATAGTTTCTTCATTTTAATTTAAATTGTGGTAGGTGGAGGGTTGTAAAACTTATTTAAAGCTGTTTCCATGTCATTATAATTACTGTGCAGTCTTAATTGTTGAAAGAATGTAGAATGCCAATAGTGTGTCATTGCCTTTTTCCATTAACTCTTATGAGTTATGTTTATGGGTTTACTCCATGATTACTTCAGCTATGTCTATAAATAATGCATGCCTAGTGTGATGCAGGAGACAGTTGTGCTGGCTTAGTTTCTACGTTACTTGCAGTTTCATATTATTCGGGAACTACTTTTTTCTTTTCTGTTGGAACTGACATTAATCTTGCTTTGCTAGGTTTGTTGCCTATTATTGGGGAACTCAAGTGTTGTGGGAAGGTACTAGATGACACGGACTCACGAGATTATATTGATCAACTTGCCTCTGAACAGAAGTGCATTGATGTTGTTATTGATGGTATGGTTGCCCTGTAGTCATCTGTGTTGATAAAACTGCTATTATTGCATCAATGCTATTATTGGTAATCACTCTGATTTTTCCTTCTTTATTGATGACATGTAATATGCTGTTATGCATTGAAGGACATCAAGTCATTGATTGAACTGAGTACAGTACAATATCAGTGTGGTTTGTTCTTCATGCTACTAACCCACTACAGTGGGTTTCATTTTTTTAAGGAAGACACAAAAGATTTGTGTATAATTGCATTAAGGAGAAAAGTTACTGCATTGGGATTCAGAAGAGATTGCCCAATAAACAGAATAGCAGAAATCTCTGGCAAACTACTGTTTATCTTAACTTCAGAATCCTTCCTATCCTATCATTACATAAAATGATTATTACTAGTAAAAAAGGGATCAATCATGCTGGTTTACTGTCTTTATTAAATACTAGTATAATATTAATAGCTAATTTTAGCATCAAATCTTCAAAACAAGCTCCTCATATGAACTCACTAATTGAGGCTTTCAACTTCTCTGCTCAAAATCAAGTATTAGAGTTGTTACTGCTTTTTTTTTTTGCATTATATATGTGTTTTTAAATGCTGATGGTGTGCATATGTTTATTGCATGGTGATACCATTTTAGGTCCGTATATGGACTAAACTCCATATATAGGTGCTTGGTTTCATGGGTAAACTCTCTGTTGCATTCCAATGCGTCGCACTGAAGTGTAATGTACATATTTCCTATAGTTATACCTCATCTAATATACCATGTTTATAATGAAGATTGGGTGCCAAAGCGGCTGATGAAATTGTATGTTGATTTCTGCACAAAGTTATCAGAAGCGCCAAATAAGAAGCTCTTAAAGAAATTATATAATCTTGAAGTAAGTTTGTTAGATTTGTATCATTCATATTTGATTGACAATATTATAAAGTGGCTTATTATTTTTGAAGAGTCAAAGTGTTCATGCCTTTCTATTTTTTGACAGGTCTCCGAAGACGAGGTTATTGTGTCTGATTGTGGACTCCAAGACCTGTCGATCACACCTTTTCTTGATGCTCTAAGATTACATAAAACAATAGCTGTGTTGGATCTTTCCCATAATATGCTAGGTATGCTTTTTCCAATATATCTCTTTCTTTTCCTAGTTTGTCTTATCTTATGTAATCTACGCACCAATGATTTGGTGGCATCGCAGAAAGCCAGTTCAAGCTAAATGTGTGTGTACCATATTAATTCCTCTATGCTTTTACAATGACTAAAGTTTATGTTCACGAACTGCAGGAAACCAAACAATTGAGAGGCTTCAACAAATATTTTCTTCATCAAGCCAAACATATGGTGGCTTGACACTGGATTTACATTGTAATCGATTTGGTCCAACTGCTTTATTTCAGGTCTTTTTACTATCCCTAAACTTGTTTATCAAAGTGAAACTACAAGTTATTTCTGCTTTTGAAAGCTCAAAAAAATTGAACATTAAAATGGACTGGATCCTCTTCTACAATAAAAAGGAAAACTTGACTCTTGGGGAGAGATGTCCCATAATGCTTTTAACAAGGCCGAGAAAGGCCCGAACGACACGCAGTCCTTACGTCTACTAGTGTTCCTGGAAGAATTTCAGCCGAAAACCAATTTAACTTGTGATATCTCTCTTTAGTCTTACTGTGTGAGAAATTTAGATCACTAGAAGCTATACTCTATTACTTACTTTAGAGTTTAGACTCAACGGGAATGTGCTATAACAAGTGCTGGTTGATTTTCTGCATTGAGATTGGATGTCCCTCTTAGTCGCAAATCTCAATGATCCTGTTAAAACTAACTGAAACCATTTGGATGGTTCTAATTCCATACTCTGATGAAACTGGAGGGTTGACCCTTTACCAGAACAAATTATTCTATCGTTGCCTATCGGACCAAAATAAGCTGTCTTGCTTTCAGGCACACGTTCATTTTAGGAACAGAATTCTGAAATCATTTACTCCTTATTTACTGATACAGATATGTGAGTGCGCTGTTATGACTAATCGATTGGAAGTACTTAATCTGTCTGGGAATCGCCTCACAGATGCATGCGGTTCTTACCTTTTCACAATCCTACAGAAGTGCAAAGGTAGGTACTGTTTATGGCATTTTCTGTGTTTTTGCCAGCCATATTTTTCTTTAATGGCACCAACCTTTAATTTCCTCTTATAGAATGTGTGCTCTGTTTACATATCGTAACAGCACTGTACAGCTTGAATGTCGAGCAATGTTCTATCACATCAAGAACAGTTCAGAAGATGGCAGATGCACTGCATGAAGGGTCTGCCCTTTCACATCTCTCCTTAGGTACTTTTATTACTCCTGCTCTGCATAGTTAAAAACTATCAGATATGTTTCATGTACAGCATTCTTATGTTTCAAACTTTCATATTTTTGACAGGAAACAACAATCCAATTTCTGGAAATACAATGCTTAGCCTTCTCTCCAAACTTGCCTCTCTGAAAAGGTTCGCAAACATTTGTTCAATCATTGTTGATACCTATTAGGAATAGATGTGCAGTGAAATAATGGATGAGCCATATATCTCATCACTGCAGGTTTTCAGAACTAAGCCTGACTGGTATAAAACTGAGTAAGTTAATGGTTGATAAGCTGTGTGTACTTGCACAATCCTCATGCTTATCAGGATTTCTGCTAGGTGGAACTTACATTGGATCAGTGAGTCTGCTTCCCACGCATTTTTTTTAGAAAATGGATTAAAATCCGGCCTCTACATCCACAATGGATGTACACAGCCCTGCTTCCCACGCATGGTTAGTATTTTCAGATTATACAAATAACATTCTTCTTATCTGTGAAGATTTTTTTTTTTGTAGGGAGGGGCAACTAAGCTTACTGAGGCACTCTCTTGTGCATCACAAGAATTGCTGAGATTGGATTTATCAAACTGTGGGCTTACAACTCCTGATTTCTCGCAACTCTGTACAAATCTTTCTCAAATTAATATCGTTGACTTGAACCTTGGAGGCAATTCTTTTACCCTAGAGGTTTCCTTCCTATTCTCGAATGCCTTGATACACTTATACATATTCTGGTAAACTTGGTCGACTAAATTATGCTGTATACGGCGCAGGAATGTGATGCTATTAGGGCATTGCTTTCGAATCCCCAATGCAGTCTCAGATCTCTCACCCTTGATAGATGCAATCTTGGGCTTGCTGGCACCGTGGGCATTATTCAAGCACTAGCAGGTGAGGAACAACTACTACATAAAAACCAACAAGTATGGAAGCTTATGCATCAACCTCAATAGTCTCCTGCTACTTTCAGGAAATGACCAATTGGAGGAACTACGCGTTGCTGAGAACACAAACCTGGCACTACAGAGAACATTGCAGTACGATGAAGACGCGCAGGATGTATCACCAGGTACTGACCAAAACCAACGTACCAATGCTGAAGCGAACGATCACATAGACCCTGATAAGATGGAGGTGCCGGATAGCGAAGACGAAGAGGCAGTCCACGAGGACACCCGTGCAGCGACCGGCCCAGACGGGAGCTGTGCAAGTTCATGCCAGAGAAACTCCTCTTCTGGCTGTCATGCCATCCAAGAACTCGCTGATGCCATCATTTCTGCAAAGCAACTGAAGGTGCTCGATCTCAGTCGGAACGGGTTGTCGGAAGAGGATATCCAGTCACTGTATTCTGCTTGGGCTTCTGGCCCTAGAGGTGATGGAATGGCTCGGAAACATGTAGCCAAGGAGGTGGTGCATTTTGCAGTGGATGGGATGAATTGCTGCGGCCTGAAGCCCTGCTGCAGAAGAGACTTGCAGATGTAGTAAACCTGGTCGACCTCCCCAAGCACCAGGTTAGAGTTGCTCTCTGGAAATATTATTATTACCACAGTAAATTAACTAGGGTTCGTCAGTGTAATTCCGGGGCTCTGTCCAAACAGAGATGAATTAATGGGAACTTGTGTTTCATCAGAGGTGTAAATAGCGGCCGATTTTCGGGTGTAAATAAAATTATGGTACTCCTATTTGCTTATTACTATTATCTTTCATCTCTGTTTAAAGCCACATGCAATTTTATAAATATAAAATATAACAATGTTATTAGTGTTTTCAATAACCACATGATGAAGCCAACTTCATTACTGCGTAAAATGCCTCAGTCGTACACTATTTGGTGATCAAAATAAATCGACTACTAGTATTTGTTTTGTGTACCACATCACCAGATAAGGATTTGTCGGTTCTCCAAATAGGATAGTGATATTATTAAAAACTATGAAGATAATGTCCACGATGGGACAGCTGGTCCCACGGCCCAAAAGGATACAAGATAAGCCGAAACATTACTTTCTACTCTAACAAAAGAACAATGCTAAATGAACACTACAATGTTTGTGCCGAGTTGTTAACACCATAATATGCCATGCCAATCTTTGAACCCCTTTTTTGCTATTCTTAGTTTTCACCAGAAAAAGGAACCTTATAATCATGTTACACAATGTCCACTAGACAGGATTCACAATGCAATAAAGTGACCACAAATCTTCAATTTGTTAGCATCACTTGTGGATATAGCAACATTGCATATAAAAATTGCCATCTTGCTCAGCATCAGCAAACAGACCAATAGAAATCCCCAATAATACACGCTAGGCACCAAGAAGTCAAAATCCAATGGATCCATCATTGAAAAGCTTGCCCTCTATGCAACTAGTTCACCACCCTTCTCCTTCCCAAACTAGCAAGGCCATGAACCAAATGGCGGCAATGAGCTCTTGCCATCACCTTTCTTCCTCCATTTCCACCCCAAGATTTGGCACAAGGAAGGCAACCATGGCCAAGTTCGTCAGAGCTCCAGTGCACAGCTGCAGCTGCAGCAATGCTCACCTCTCCCAAACTGCAGCACCTGCCAAGATGGTAAGTACAGCCAACTTAATTAGCTGATGCAACTGTTGCTAAATGGTTCATGGTTTTTACACAAGATTATGCTGTGCTGTGATTGTTCAGGTATTTGAAGACCAGGTGAGAGGAGTGGTATGTTACAGAGATGATAAGGGGAATATGATCTGCGAAGGGTACGATGAAGGGCCTAGGCTTGGCATGCGGCTGCCGGAGAAGGCCTGCTTCCCATGGTGCTGGCAAACACTTTGCTTGATTTACCATTTATTTCAGAAAAAAAGATTGATATCGTACTAGAGTTTCTGATCAAACTTACTATTGTGCTGTCAATTCTGTGATGCAGGCCTATGGGGGTTCAAGTCACCGATTTCATCGAGCTGTCGACGCTTCGAGTTTTCGAAGACGTCGATTCTCTGCAGCCCAGGAAAGATCAGAAGGGGAAGCTCTGAAATAAGGTTTCTGAAATTCAGACATACAAGGCCTAAGAATTGCTACATGAATAAGCTGAAACTCTATCCATTTTCATATATACTCATTATCATTTCTTGCTGATAAATGAGTTTTAGTATTGTTCGTCTCAATTATCAACTGGATCCTTCTGTATTCCTTCAGCACAATGCTAGAACATCGAGTTTCTGTGATTGTTTCAATTTGGTGTAGAATCCTTTATACATAAAGAACCATTCCAATTAACCTCAACACATCCAGAAACATTGTAATCTGAAACATGCATAACATCAAGTAGAACACATAAAAATACCGGAGCAAATAAAAATTACTAGTTAACAACATGCAATTTAGCTCCAAGTTAATTAATCAGGTGATACAGAGAACAGAACACAACACCATCTTCATTTTTTTCTTTTTCGCTACTAGTACGCCACTACAGACCTGAAGTGTAGGTAACTCCAGTGGCAGGTAGCCACGCATCCCCAACGATAAAGTTTGCCACGGTGAACCTCGTGGCGTCCGACGTGGACATCGACGTGTGCACGCCGCTCCACGTCACCCGCCGACGTGTCCCCGCGCCAGGCCCGGTGTTGCCGTACTCGCCATAGTAGAGCGTGCTGAGCCCGAACTGGCCCGACCACTCGAGCCACCCGGCCGGTGCGATCGAACGGTCCAGGAACGTCCCCATCACGACCGTCCGTGAGTACCTCCGCCACGGACGGCCCAGATACACCGGCGTGCCGCCGAGGTCCGGCGCGCCGGTGATCCGGCACCGATGGATAGAGATGCCGGTGTTCTGGTTCGGGTCGGACCGGCCCTGGGCCGTGACGGTGTCCTCCTGGCCCGGGCTGGGCCGCCGGGCCCGGATCTCGCAGCCCTGGATGACCGCCGCGGCGTTGCCGAAGATGAAGTCCACCGTGCCGGAGATGTCGTCGGCGGCGTAGAACTGCCGGTTGGAGTGCACGTAGAGCGTGTCCTGGTACGCCTCAATGCCGCAATTGTACACGACAGAGAGGTCGCCGCCGACGCGCAGCGCCACCGCCTGGCCCTTCCCCGGCCCGGCACTGTTCACGATCGTCAGGCCCTTGGCTATAAACCCCGACCCCATTGCAGCTGCACAAATAATCACCAATTCACTATTGTTATAATTCAGTTAATTGATTATATCCATTTCTACTACTCTACTAGTACAAAATGAGATATTTCTGCTTGTGAAATTTGATCATGGGAGTGTAGTGTACAGCACACACCGGCAAAAAAAAAAAAAGAAAAAAAAAGAGAAAAGGTGATGGCAATTGGCAAGTGCAACATCGCTGTCGTTAGCATTTGGACGGTTGAGGATTAATTTCGACGAGATTGGCGATCATTAAAGGCTATAAAAAGTGTGCGCATCTAACGACTAGATCGATCGAACTATTAACTGTCATGCATGCATGGGCATCTCTGCATGCATGGAATGGAAGATATCTGGACACCACGCACGTACGTACGTACGACGATCCATATCGTCCATGGTGGCGCGTCGTGTCGACGTGAGTAGTGGGAAGGGTACGCACCGACGGTGGCGGAGGCGTAGGTGGTGTAGCCGCCGGCGACGCTCCGGTGGCCGGAGATGACCGTCTTCCCCTTGCCGTCGCCGAGCAGCATCACGTCCTTCTGCTTGCTCGTGATGCTCACGCTCTCCTCGTACCTCCCAGCCTTCACGTAGATCACCTTTCGGCTCCGTCCGCCGCCGCCGCCGCCGCTCGCCGTGGGGTGGTGCGCCGGCGGCGGCGGCGCGGTCACGGCGGCGATCGCGTCGCTGATGCTCGTGTGCGTCCCGCTGCCGTCGAGGGCCACCACGGCGTCCGGCGCGATGGTGCTCGCCGGGGATGAGAGGAGGTGCCTGTCGTGCTTGGTGACCCAGGATGGGAACGCGGCGCGGCTCGGCGGCGCCGGCGAGGAGCTCCCGCTGCCGCCATTGTTGAGCTTGGCGTGGAGAGCCAGCGCCGTGCCGATGAACTGCTCGAGCGCGGCGACCCGGGCGCGTACGGCGGAGCGCGCCGCGGGGTCGGGAACGGCGGCGAGGCTGTCGCCGCACGTGCCCTGGTTCGTCAGCGCGGCGCTGAGCCACGTCGTCACGCCGGCCGCGTCCGCGGCGCGCGCGGCGAGCGCGTCGTGGAGCTGGTCGAGGCTGATGTCGAGCAGCTCGGCGCAGTCGTCCATGCCGCTCGGCGCCACGCGTGGCCTCGACGACGACGCCGACAGGTTGCGCGCCAGCGCGCGCGCCGACTCGGCGCGGGTCATCGCGAACTGCACCGACGCCGCGAACGGGTCGTTGGCCGCGCCCCGCGCCGCCGCCGACGAGAGCGCCGTCTCGCACGCGCTCGGGTACGGCGTCGCCATGCAGATGGCCGTGACGTTCACGCTCGACGCCGCCGCCGCCGCCGAGGCGGCAATCCTCGGGACGACGGCCACATTGTCCTTCGCCGCCGCCGTGTCGCCGTGGTTGGCAGCGACAGCCGCCACCGGTGTCGCTAGAGCTAGCGCCATTGCAATGGCATTGCACCATGCAAGGACGGCCACTCTCCTCCTCCTCCCAAGCGTTTCCATGTCCTTAGCTTGATGCGTGTGTAGATGCATGGGTGCAATGTACAAGCACATCACCAATGGCTTTATAGAGTATAAGTACACAAATGTGGCCTTGCTAGTGGCGTCAATAATGCATTAGACGCGAATATTGGAGAATGACCTAATATTAAATAATTAGAATGGGTGAGGCTTCGAACCCAAATCGTCTAACCCACCACCTTGTGAAGCTAGCCGGAAGAACCCTAGGCGTTTCTCATAATGCATTATGAATCAACCTTATACAACTTTTTAAATAAAGTACTAACAAGTTCAGTGATTAAGTTTCTGGTGCATAACTCGATTAAAATTTGATCAAACAACACTTGTCAGAAAATTTTCACAATCTTGGTAAAAGCTTCACTGATAATCAGTGATAATAAGTCATGTTTCTTCAGAGATAATTAGTGAGTGCTAATCCTCCTAGCAAGATATGAAGATAGAACATTGCATGGTTGAGCTGTGGGCAATGCAATGCAAGGTCAGCTTTGCAAAGAGGCATCTGGCAATGCAGAGCACATGGAGAGCTGGAAACAAGCATGGAGCAAAGGAAATGGTCCTGGACTCCTGATTAATGGATAAAGGAGTAAATGTTCGCACAAAAACGGTGCACTCTAACAAGACAGAAAAAAGTGAAAGGTTAATAAGGGAGAAAAAAGCAGATAAAGATTTGTTTCTGTCCTCTTGTCCTTACTGACATTCTGTTTCTGTTTGCAGAAACTTTTTGTTCTGTTAGTGTGTGAGGATTTGTTAGTCTGAAGATCTGGTTTACCACACGATTCTGATCTTTTTTCTAATGTGATTTGGGTTCTAATTAGATGACTTGATTGACTGATCTTGACATGATGCTTGATCTTGCTCCTATCTGATGACTGGATTAACTGGGTGAGTTGTTGGAGTTTTTCTTCAACAATGTTCTGTACAATACCTGCATTTTACATGAACATTTATCAATAATCAGAAGAGATGCCCAGATAGTCATAGGGGCAGCTCATCATGGCTGTCTAACTTTGCTTCTGATTAGAAATAAAGATCACCACAAGCTGCTGAAGTGCATTCAGATACAAGACGCATCAGTGCTATGAGCACCGATGCTTTACCTAAGAGCCCTATGATGCTTTGTGCGAACTTCTGCCAACGAAGCTGTCTGCATCGTTGCTTTTCCTACAAATGCTTTGAACAGTCACTGGCACAGAGCTCATTCTGTGCAAAAGGACAGCTCAACTCCCTCACATTTAGCTAGGGAAGGCAGGTAGAGGTGGTATCAGGTTCAGAGTGATTTCCAGTACTGAAGTGAACTCTCTATCTATCTGTAATGACATTCAGATTGGCAACAAAACCATAGACACTGAAATGTGGTTATGTGGAACACAATGTAAGCTGTACACACCGTGCTAGTAATAAGTTCATTAGGCAATACTTTTCTCAGCAGTTGAATTACAGACAGTAAATAGTCTACAGGCTACAAAAATCTGAATCCTATGTTGGGATCATATGGTGTCCTAGAGTAAAATTTCAGTGAACAGGATTTTTCATCACTGGCACATTATCTCCACTCTACCACAGCTACTCTTTGATCTCCTACCAAAACTGGTCTACGAATCTCCAGCTTTCGCCTCAAGTCGCACATAACCAAAGCCAGAGGCTGTCACGGAGTACATCTGCTACCTTTGTTAATCCCTTCGAGCTGTTGCTTAGGCCAGCACTCCAATGACCTCTGTTGGTGTGAGAATGTTCCATTAACGCCAAAGCCTTTTTCATCTTGCAGTTGAGGATGCCTGCGTGGTTAGCGAATTTCAGTTTGCAAATGCAAATAACCAGGCAGCTATTTACCGATAATGATGGTATAGCCTTGAAGTCATGAACAAAATGAAGCAAATAATTAGAATCGACATCAACAATTTTTATAGATTACTCATATTTATGATTAGTTTCTAAGTGGGTATAAATAACAGAGGACGTATTCTATCACAAATTCATTTGAGAAGCTTACTTGGAAAGTGAAAGTCTCACTGTGTCTCAAAGATAGCCTCTAAAGTGTGTTGACGACTTGATGCTAGAGATTTAAATTTATCTCCTAGTCTGCCATTTTATTAGTTTTGCAGAAAAGGGTATGATTACTTGCACATTCCTGATTACAACTCATTATCTTTTCATTTTTACTTCCCTGTTATAGCCCCTCTACTTCTAGCTTATTGGAGTAGCCATTGATGCAATATCTTGCAGCTACTAATGCTGAGCAAAATATACAAGATCAGATGGCCGTTCCTCGTCACTAATCAGGCATGAATAATAACAGTTTCAGTAAGTATACTTCAATCCCTTGCAGTCGGTTTTAGTTATCAGGGCTATACTAGATGGTATTTGACATAGAAAACATAGAAAATTAGAACTCACTTGCGTGCATGATGCTGTCAGGAGCACATCACGAAAGATCTTTGGGATTATCCTCCACCAAATCTGGAACAAAAATGGCCAGTTTTTTTTTAATCTTGTGAATGTTCACAAAGTACTAATATGCTGCAGCTTTTTTCAAAGAAAGACAAGAAGAAGAAACTACACTCACTAGAGCATGACTGTTCGTCTATATAGCACCTCATCGTCACTTTCCGCATTATCATCATCCGACACTAACTGGCTGCCTGGCATCTGAAGCTTCCCTCCCATTGTAAAGGAGGGTCCTGGTGCATCGCCTTCAATAAAATCCCCTCTCATTCTTTCCTCAAATCTCTGATCACTGCAGTTTAGGAACCAATCCAAGCTGCATCTAATCCCCTTAGTTGAAACTCTCATGTACCTAGGCTTGATCCTTGACTCCAAACTGTAAGTAAAATACTCAGGGTAATCTAACAATTCACTTATTGGGCGCTTCATCTCGCTCTTGAAGAAGTAAAGACTGTTCTTCATGAGCTCCATCCGAAGCAACAAAATCTGAGGGCATCGAACCACCATCCGCGCAACATCCTCATTACTAATCCCTCGCCCACGGAGAAACTCCACCAGCTTCAGTATGATATTCTGATGCAAACTTACAAGCTGCGGCAATTTCTCAATAGCACAGGCAAACGCATCAGGGTCAATTTGGAGCTTCAAGTTGAAGAAGTACTGCTGGGCTGCTAACTTCGTTTTCAGCGGTAATCCAAGAATAGGCGGATACTGCGCAATCACCAGCGGCAACATCTCCTTTCGAATGCCAAAGCTGAGCAATGCCTCCACATTTGGCTTGACCGTCTCCTCAAGATCATAGCCAAGAATGTATGGCCGCTTCTCGAGAATCCTCGCGAGGATCCGCATTGGCAGCCCGAGAGAAGTGATGTACTCGCACAGAGGCTTGATGGTGGTGCCCACGCGCATGCCGAGGAAGAAAGGGAAGTGCGTCACCATGGGGCCGATGTCGCGCGGCGCCACGCCGACGATGCCGACGAGGTACGCGACGGAGGTGCTGATGGTGCCATCGGGCTTGAGGCCGAGGATGTCAGGGTACCTCTCGAGGACGCGGGGGAGGTCCTGGCGGTCGACGTCGAGGCCGCGGAGGGACTTGACGACGGGGGTGAGGTCGACGGCGACGGAGGCGTGGAGGCAGGCCGGGTAGGCGCGGACGAAGGCGGCGAGGCGCGCGCGCGTGACGCCGAGCTTCTCGAGGTAGGAGAGGACGGGGATGGCGTTCTTGCGGAGGGAGCAGGCGAGGAGGAGCGGGTAGGCGGAGAGGTCGTCGGTGGAGAGGCCGAGGCGGAGGAGGAAGTCGAGCCGCTCCTGGAGCACCTCGAGGGAGGAGGGGAGCTCGACGGCCTCGAGCTCGCCGGCGGGGTCGGAGACGCCGGCGGAGCGGAGGAAGTCGAGCGCGAGCACGCGGGAGACGAGCCGCTCCTTCCTCCCCTGGATCACGCCCCACGTCACCGACGGCATCTCGTACTCCGGCGGCGGCGCGGCCGCCTTCGAGGAGAGCGGAGCGAGGGGGAGAAGGAGGCGCCCATCGGCCGCGGCAGGGCCGAGCCTACGGAGTGAGCGGACGAAGGGGAGCATGGCTGGCGCCGCGCCGGCGAGCGGCGGCGGTGGCGGCGGCGGCGGCGAGGAGGCAGAGAGGGCTGGAGAGTGGTTTGTGGGATTGGTGGGGTTTGCGGCTTCGGTGTGTGGTGATTTGTACAAATTCGACCTAGATTAGGGGCTAAATTGCATAAAGTCAAAAAATGGTCATAATAACTGCATATATTAGGATCCCTAAGGGGCTTAAGTGAATAAGAGCCTATTGATTGCACTAATACACTAAAGCCTAAATTTAAATTTTCAAACTTTTAAGTTGATTTTGATATATTTTCAGTGTATCTTTTTACATTGGTTTTTAAGTCATATAAAAGTTTTAACTATAAATTAATTTATATTTCTTAATAAGATGTTTTAACTTATTAAGGAAATATGGGCATGAAAGGTACCGATCCTAAATAGGGTCCTAAAGGTCTATTCAGATTAAAGCATATCATTGTTTGATAAAATTAACAAATATATGATGATTTTGTTATCAAATAGAGTATTGGTCATCCCTAGAGAATTTGACAACAACAAGCTTATCCTACCTAAATTTAATAATATTGTTAACTTGCTAAAATTTTAGCAATATTAAATTTTAAAAAGGTTAAAAATGGCTATAAAATGAACAAACACTGCCGCATGAAAAATCAGGATCGCTACCATCTGAACCAGGTGCCGATTCGCATAAATCCAGGGCGAAATTGGGCCGGCATCGTTGGTCGTCCTCCTCATCATGGGCTCATTCGCGACTTACGGGCGGTGGGCTGGGAGAATGACAATATTTCCAGCTTTTATGGCCTGCTTGAGCTTGGCGTGTGCTGGGCCAATTTCGTTGATCGCCGTGGCGCGTTGGGGAGCTGCAAGCAGGCCATGGCCCAGTTATAAATGTAAATACGATATAATTGCAGTGTAACTACATCGTGGAAAGTTTGAACCGTCAAATTTGCTTGAAGATTCATGTAAACGGGGAAGGAAAAATTCACGGTGTGCGTAGTTGTGAGAGGATTTCGTCCGGAGACGTCCACTTCACGAAAATAGGCGTGATACCATGGCATTTTTGAAAGTTACATATATTTTGTTGTTATATTCAAATTATAATGTAAGTACACTTTTTTTTCCGGGCCGGCCAAAGTTTATTAAGAGTGAAAATGTAAATACACTATTATTATACTATATTTGTATATGTTAAATTTTTTGAAGAAATTTTGTCCATAAATATTTAGACGGCTCCGATTTAGTTGCCTAATGCAATTGGTTGATACTCCTTATTTCAACTCACTTCAACAGCAACCAGCAAGCAATTCAGCAAAGTCGCTTCAACATATGTGCTGAGCAAGCAGAGTTGCAGTCTTGCATCTATTCAAGCTCTAAGTAATAAATATGTTGATCCTTTAATTACGTGCTTCCTTTTATTACTACTACGTACTTCCTTCGTCCTAAAATCGTTAGTTTTTAGTTGCATATAATATATTATGGAGTTAAGTACAGTGCGGACGAATGGAGGACATTTATTTTTTTTAAAAAAACAAGATGAATCTAGTTGTTATGGGCCTCATCATTTGCCTAAAGAAAACCAGCAGCGAGGACGGAGAAGGCACGAGTGTTGTGGGTTGAGGGCGGTGCAGCACTTTGGCAATCTCCTGCGACCCTGCCAAATCTTTCGCCTCCCGCCTTTACTCCCGCGATCTCCACCGTGAGTTCTGGTATACACTCCCTCTACCGTTAGTCCAGACAGTTGGGTAGCTAGAGAATGACGAGAGGAGAGAGAACCACCAAATTTAGCTTGTGGAGTGCTTGGTTTAGAGGACATAAAAAATGATGTTTACTCTGATAGAGTACTGTTTTTTCACCTCCATACACCAAACACATAATGGATGACCGGATAGATGATCTGCAGGGCATGCTCTAACCTTATACTCTCTCCACCTGTCCACCATTGAATAAACCAATGTTCGGATATGGGAAGTTGGGAACCAAACTCCCCGCACGAAAAACGTAACGGTCCATTAGCGCATGATTAATTAAGTATTTGCTAATTTTTTTTTTCAAAAACGGATCAATATGATTTTTAAGCAACTTTCGTATAGAAACTTTTTGCAAAAAAAATACACCGTTTAGTAGTTTGAAAAGCGTGCGCGCGGAAAATGAGGGAAAGGGGTTAGGAACATGGGATTGCAAACACACAGCCGAGTCGCCTTTTCTCCAGCCGTTTTCCCACATGTTTCCGCCTTGGCTTTCTCGCCTCTTGATAGCCTTCGAGTTTGGAACATACTACCTCCGTCCCAAAATAAGTGTAGCCATAGATATCCATATTTAGCACTTTGACCATCCGTCTTATTTGAAAATTTTATAAAAAATATTAAAAAAATTAGTCACACATAAAGTACTATTTATGTTTTATCATCTAATAACAATAAAAATACTAATCATAATCTTTTTTTAAATAAGACGAACGGTCAAATGTTAAACATGAATATTGCTAAAATTGCACTTATTTTGGGACGGAGGGAGTACAAGTTAGGCCCTGTTTAGTTTCATGGGTGAAAAATTTTGACGAGTCACATCGGATATACGGATACACATTTGAAATATTAAACATAGTCTAATAACAAAATAAATTAGAGATTTCACATGTAAACTACGAGATGAATTTATTAAGCCTAATTAATCCATTAGAAAATATTTACTGTAGCACCATATTATCAAATCATGGCGTAATTAGACTTAAAAGATTTATATCATGTTAAGTTATACATATGAGTTTTTTTCTATATTTAATAATTTATGCATGTGTCCAAACATTCGATTTGACAAGGCGAAAAGTTTTTCGTGAGAACTAAACAGGGCCTCAATCGTCCTTGATTTTCGGCGAAACGCGATATGAGCAAAGATATTTAAAAATAGATTTATTTGATATCTTTTAAAAATAATTTATATAATATAACTTAACATGAAATAATTTTTTTAGTGGTACAACTTATATACAATCAGAGACATGCAAACATAAATAATCAAAGAAAAATATGTTCATATGCATTACAACTATTTATATTTGTTAATTAAATTTAAGTTGTGTGTATTGAATAGTTGAGTCGTATGTATAGTAATTTATTGTAAGAAATAAGAAAATAGGCTTTGCGAGTGGCACTTTAGAACTCAGCCGAACGCCGCTCAAAGCTAGTGGCGTGTGCTAATCTCGGTTGCTGGTCAACGAGAGGAGACAAAACGGTGACCCTGGAAGATGCTAATCACCCTATCTTACTTTTATCTTCGGCTGTGTTCGGATATAAGGATGGAACCGAACCCTTTCGCACGGAAAACGGAACGATTTATTAGCGCGTGATTAAGTAAGTATTAGCTATTTTTTTTAAAATAGATTAATTTAATTTTTTAAATAACTTTCGTATAGAAACTTGTTAGAAAAAATGTACCGTTTAGTAGTTTAAAAAGCGTGTACGTAGAAAACAAGAGAGAGGGATTGAAAATGTGGGGTTGCAAACACAGCCTACTAGCAGTACTATCTTCTTTTAAAAGATTTCCTGGAAAGTATCAGTTGCTCCCAGAAAGATCGGTTCTGCTATAATTACTCTGGCTTTTGCAACAAGGCTTTGTTGCCAAGATTTTCTCTGAACAATTAAGTGGGGTAATTAAATAATCTGTGTTAAGTGTAACTAGAACTGCGACTTGTTAATTTTAAAAAAAAAGAACTGCGACTTGTTACATTGTTTTTGGTTCTTTACGCCATTCACAACCCAATGACTATGATGATGTCTATAGTATTAAATAAGCTGCCACATAGAATAAAAAGTGACGTGACAAGTGAATAAATGAGGAAAGAGAAGGAAATCATGTCTTGCATGAGACATGGTTTCTACACAACATCCAAAACATCATGTGAGATAAGTAGCATTAAATTTAAGTATAGAATAGTGGTGTTTGTATTGGAAGAGTGGTGTCTAGTACTAGTTTCTTGATGATGTAGAGTTTATGAAAACTATACCTAATGTTTTGGATTGGGAATGGTATTAGTATCTCGCCTAATTAGTTATGACCATCAAAACGACAGTCGTTTTATTTTACTAAGTAGGCCAACCAGCAAAGTGACATCGATCGTTGAAGTCAGCAACAGCAAAAGTCTATAAGTTAAGACACGTTTGTTTACATATTGGAGTACTCGGTTTCTAGTCATCTCGTCGACTGACTCTATCCAACGACGCGCGTGTAATTGTGCCTGCTTCTTAAGACATCGTGCCGCGAGTCCCTTTTTGTTCTTCAGGAAAACATCAAACAACTTCTGGAGCTAGCATTAGCATGCATGTTTGAATGTTTCAGTTCACCTAATCTTGAATACGAGTTTCATGAACATTTCCCCCCAGCTCCTTTTCTTCTGGTCAATTAATATGCATCACGTAGTAACAGCCACTGTGTACTGCTGCAGAATTAACAAGAAAACGAGTTGTCATTTTGCTGTTCTGAACAATGACCAGGAAAGTTAAGCCATTCGAACTTGTGAAGCTAAGATGTGTTGAGTTGTGATCCAAATTTATTTGCACTTAATAAAGATCTGTCGGAGCGAATTGGGGGCCCTGCCGGAGGCTGGGCCGGAGCGGAGCGGGGGTGTGGGGGCAGAGCCCCCGCGGTACGGATCGTAATACCTTTTAGGGTTTCACCTCATATATATCATATATATACCTCTTGTAACCCACCGTACGACGTTGTAACCTCAGTGAAGGTATTTTGCTAGCTGGTGCCCGTAGTTTTTTCTCTCCTGCTTTGGAGGGTTTTTCACGTTAAATCTCATGTCTTATGTGATTGATCTATTATTTTTTATCGTTTTGACTATCGTTTTCTAACAAGAGGCTCATCGATTGTCTGTATTCCCTAACAAGTCCTTTCGGCTTATTAGAGAATAAAAAATAATTTATAGGTAAAACTTTTATATATTTGTTCGTAGCGACTTAAAAACTAATAATTCAAAGAAATTATGTTGAAAATATCAACTTCAAAACCAAGTTAAAAATTTAAATTTTAGCTTTTACTTTAACTTGTTAGGCTAACCGACGGGCTCTAATCCCTTCTTACTATAAAGTTATTATAACCCACTAACTACAATTAAGATCTAAAACTCAAACCTCAATGTGCCACATCATCGTTAATGCTCAGCCATTGGATCAATATATTTAATCATCTCTGAACCGTTGGATGAAAAAATATAGCCCAATCCATCTCGCATACAGTCACCACGTGAGGCCCATATATATTTTTCACCACGGGAGGGCTATCTAATTTGATCGTGGCCCAATTCAATAGTGATGGATTTTTATACCACTTTAATTTATCAAAAGCAACCATCAATCTCAAATAAAATATATTCCACTGTAACACGCGGGGTTTCAACTGTTCTTAGGCGATCGTGCAATCAGTTAATTGGCAGGTTGGCAACAAGTAATGTAGTAGCCGTCTGGCCGGCGGCGTCGACATCTCACTATCTCAGGGCCCTCCATTTTTGACAGAAGATCAGGGCGAAAGAACCTTAGCAACATCATTGGTACTTCCTTCGTTTCAGGTTATAAGATATTTTGACTTTGGATAAAGTCAAACTATTTTAAATTCGACTAAATTTATAGATAAATATAGTAATATTTATAATACTAAATTAGTTTCATTAAATCAATAATTAAATATATTTTCATAATAAATTTATCTTGGGTTGAAAATATTATTATTATTTTTTCTATAAACTTGGTTAAATTTAAAATAATTTGACTTTGACCAAAATCAAAACATCTTGTAACCTGAAATGGAGGGAGTAGCATATACTCCTATATTTAGGGCTCATATTAATTTGACAACTTGCATAGAGTTGCAGGGATGCGTTCGATTTGTTTGTTGCGCCTTTAAAAGAGGGCATAGCCTTTTTTACTACGGTTGATTTCAGGAAGTACACACTCAACACATATAATATTTTCTTTTTCATTTTCTATCTCGTGCTACTGCAATGTATTGTAGATAAAGATAGCTAATGAGATGAAAGCTTTCTCCACTTATATATTATATTTTTTGCTTTTCTACAACTAATATAAGACTATTTGCGCGCGCTAGTTTTTTGTAAAAAATGAAAAAAAAAGCTATATACACATACGACGTAAGAAAATTTCAAAGTCTTACTAGCTAGCACCATAAATTGGCACACAATAACATAGCCAGTTATATTAGCTACTTCTTTCGTATCGAAAATAAATAAATCTAATATAAAATATTATATATTTTAATATTATAAATCTGATATCGTGGTTGGCTGCCTTGAACGCAGCAAAATTACGAAAATTGCATGCATCGTCGTCAATGGACACTACATATTTTCTTACTACAAACGTACGTACGGCAGCGAGCGGCCGACGACCACGACGATTGACCATAGATAGACGATAGACAAAATCTAACGCGGGATAGATGGGCCATGGTTAGCTGGGTGGAATCTCGGAGACTAGAGCAACGGTTCACCGTTCGCACGCCACGGCGCCACGCTGTGCCGACATCACCGGCTGCACGCACGTCGCGGGCTTGTCGTGGCCGCCGCGGAGAAAAGAAGCTGCCGCGGCGCCGCGCACGCGCGCTGTAACTTTACGTAACGTGGCTAGCTACTACACTACTACTATGACCGTTTGCATTGCATTCGGTTGGTTGATCCCATGCTTTTGTATGGACCTGTGGCTCTATTATACTACCTCCGTTTCTTAATATAAGGAATTTTAACATATTACTTGCACTGTTCGGTCACTCATCTTATTCAAAAAATTTACACAAATATAAAAATATGAAAGTTGTGCTTAAAATACTTTGGATAATAAAGTAAGTCATAAATAAAATAAATAATAATTCTAAAATTTTTTAAATAAAACAAATGGTTAAACAGTGTAAGTAAAATATTAAAATCTTTTATATTAGAGGACGGAGGGGGTATGATGAGTACAACTTTAAGTAGCAGTTGGTTGGTTGATGGTTAGTTTCTACAAATAAAAGGAAATGTGCTTCTGAGATTTTGATTTCTAATTTACATTTTTATTATGTAGCGACAAATGTAGAGAGGAAGATTTTTTTTAAAAGAAAAATCTGCAGTTGCTTTAAACTTTTCTACACTGTTTCCTTTGATTAAAGAGACATGGTGTCAGGGTTACGGGTTAGGTATACCCTTTACCCTTCGATATACGTCACATATCGATATGGCATGCCCGCGCATATAGGGACATTCTCTATACATGTTAAGGAAATCCTTCACGGAATTGGCAGATGGAAAGAGACCTACTCGGGCAAGACTGGGTTGATGAGAATGTTGCAAACCTTCTAGGCCCGGGAGAGTAGGCGTGGGTGTGTTGGTTTGCAGTAGAATGAGCTGCAGACTCCCAGTGTTATTTCAACCTTAAGTTCCATCGACTTAAGCGTAAGCGCCCCACCTCTCTTTTGAGAGTGCGAGAGATTTCCGGTATCGTGTGCGGTTCGATGTCTCCGAGTCCTGCTTGGAGACCGCCTGACCTACGATATAAAAGGGACCCCCTGGGAGGACCTGCGGGATCGAATCTTACAGCCAACGCCACCACCACAGCCTACGAAGTCGGAGCCTGCAGGAGCCGAATCGCTGGGAGGTCTAGTCGAATCAACTCGATTACGATCTCGCCGGTTTCATCGAGTTCCATTGTTTCCTTTGTAACCTGTGATTCCCATCATATAATTCCATACCAACTGGATTAGCGCTATTACCTGTCAAGGGGCCTAAACCAGTATAATCTTCGTCTTCTGTTTGCTTGATGTCGTACTACGTAGACCCTTGCATCAACGTACCCCAATACTCTCTATATCCGGTCTACGGGTATCACCCGTCGACAGTGGCGCGCCAGGTAGGGGGACTTGGTGCTCAAGGTTCTACTACTATGTCATCCAGCCTCGTCGACAACAGCGTCAACACCAACCTCAACTACGGGCTTCCTGCCTCAACGATGCTAGCGTGGACTTAAGTCGGCGAAATTGTCTTTCCGGTTTACACCACAATGCCGATCTCAGCTGAGCCATCGATGACCAGAAACGAGAACGCAGTGGCTATAACCCAAGACGACTCCACGTCGAAAGGTCCTCCTGCCGAAGCGGAGAACAGAACATCGACGATATCCGAGCTCGAGAAGGATTCTAATGCGGCCAAACCTTGTCGTTCCGACAAGAAACACAAGCCGACAAGAATAACTTCCGAAGCGACAGGGTCCTGGTGCCCTATCCACAAAACCAGGAAACATACTTTGCAAGCCTGCTGGGTTTTCCTCAACGCCCGCGCCGAGATTCGCGCATGCAAAGAGCGTGGAATTCAGCGTGTTTCTCCAACTCGTGGTGTCTATTGTCCTATTCACAAGACAAAGAATCATGACCTCTCAAGCTGTAAAGTTTTTCTCAGCGTCACAAATATGTCATCTCCTAAGGTCCAGTAGCCAGGCAAGACCCTTAGAGGCGAAGACAAAGAATGAGGAACGACGCTGACCCCAAATCGTTTCGTCGGTGTTATCGACATCGGTTCTCCCGAACCGTCAGTCCTACATCTACTCAAGGACTACGACTCCTAGTCAACAAGTACGCCACGCGAGGTATTGGCTATCGACGGGACAAACACATCAGCACGCGCTAACACCGAGGCGGAAAATCAAACGACTACACCGGCTCAGCACATCAGGACCCTCAATGCAATACTGAGGGAAACCCCTTATGACCCCGTTCTAAACGATGATCTCGCACAATGGACAGAACGATTATGGGAATCAGTGACCAACCTCAGCAACGCGTTCGAAGAGGCCGTTGCTGCATCCCACCCGGAACAACAACCAACTGGTGGTATCAACGGTGAAAACCCCGAACAGCGGGAATCACCCCATCAAGCTAGCCCTCCACCTCGCGGCACCAGCGATCTCCGTGATCACCTAAACGGCCGCCGAGAGGCTCGTCGCACACGGGAAAACGAGAATTGTTCCTATCATCACGTCTCTTCACGACGTCACGACAATGAAGAACGAGGAGGCCGTTCGAACGAAGACCGAGACCGTGATCACCGCCACAACCGCCATATTCACGACGATCGTGAACGAAGGACGCCGGGCGATACCAGTCGAGGACACCGCCATAATGACGAAGATGACAGAGATCGGTGCCGGGACAACAATGGAGGACGATGACAGGGCTCTCGAGAACCCGGTCGGCGTTCTCGTAATCCTTCACCGGGACCAAGCGACCCATCGTCGTCCTCATCTTCTTCCTCCTCCTCATCGTCAGACAGACATCCACGAAGGACATACGATCGCCGACAACCCATTGCCCCCAGTGCTGGGTGTAGGGCTTTCAGTCATTCGTTGCGCGATGTCCGATGGCCTGAGAGGTTCCGACCGGGAGCAATAGAGAAGTACGATGGGAGCACTGACCCAGAAGAATTTCTTTAAGTCTACTCCACAGTACTCTATGCTGCCGGAGCGGACGACAACGCGTTGGCGAATTATTTGCCAACTGCGTTAAAAGGCTCTGCGCGTTCATGGTTGATGCACCTTCCGCCCTACTCGATTTCTTCGTGGGCAGACCTATGGCAGCAGTTCGTCGCCAACTTCCAGGGAACTTACAAGCGCCACGCGATCGAAGACGACTTACACGCATTGACACAGAACTCGGGTGAATCCTTGAGGGAATATGTTGGGCACTTTAATGAGTGCAGAAATACAATCCCCGAAATCACCGACGCTTCTGTAATTCGCGCCTTCAAGTCTAGTGTTAGAGATCGCTACACTACCCAGGAGTTAGCAACGAGGCACATCACAACTACTCGGAGACTATTCGAGATTGTTGAGCGATGCGCCCACGTTGACGATGCGCTTAGACGCAAGAACGACAAGCCAAAGACCGGGGGCGAGAAGAAACCAGCCACGGAGACACCTGAGTCAAGCAAAAAGAAAAATCGCAAGAATGCGAAAAGGAAAGCTCAAGCAGAAGTTCTCGCAGCAGAATATGCTAACCCTCCCAAACGCCCAGACCCACAAGGTAGCGACGCGAGGAAAGCATGGTGTCCCATACACAAGTCGAACAGACATTCTTTGGAAGACTGCCTTGTTTTCAAAAAAATCGCTCGAGAAGCACATGACATTGGAACAAGGCAAGCGAGTACGCGTGGTCGAGAAGGATGCGGAGATGACTGCTCAGGAATCGGACTCAGCATATCTAGACTCTGACCTCCACGTCTCACATATTTTTGGAGGTTCCACAGCGTACTCCTCAAAGCGAGAGTATAAAAAAGTGGAGCGAGAAGTCTGCTCGACATGGCAGGGGGCTGCACCCAAGATGAAGTGGTCTAAACAGAAGATAGAATTTTCGGAAGAAGACCATCCCAAGACTGCTGTCATCCCAGGACGCTATCCGATCGTGGTCGAACCCACTATTCGGAACATCAAGGTCGCGCGGGTTCTCATCGACGGTGGCAGCTCAATCAACCTTCTCTTCGCCAGCACCTTGGACGCCATGGGCATCCCACGAAGCGAGTTGACGCCCACCGATCAACCCTTCCATGGAATTACTCCCCAGTCTTCGTCCAAACCAATGGGCAAAATTACGTTGCCTGTGACTTTCAGCCAAGCAAACAACTTCCGAACAGAGTAGATCACATTTGATGTCGCTGAATTCGATACAGCATATAACGCCATCATCGGGAGAACTGCACTTGCGAAGTTCATGGCCGCATCTCACTACGCGGATCAAGTGCTCAAGATGCCGGGACCAAAGGGAACAATCACTATTCAAGGGAACGCAAAGCTGGCGGTACAATGCGACAAGCGGAGCCTCGACATGGTCGAGCAAACACCAAGTCCACCCGCCACAACTGAGCCACCCAAGAAAATGAGCAAGACAAACAAGACGCCGAAACCGAACGGCGCGATCAAGACCGTTCCACTCTCTAGTGCCAACCCCGACAAGACCGTCAAGATCGGGGCATCACTAAACGAGAAATAGGAACTCGCGCTCATCACCTTCCTCCGCGACAATGCTGACGTGTTCGCTTGGCAGCCGTCCGACATGCCGGGGGTCCCCAGGGAGGTGATCGAGCACAAACTCATGGTGCGACCCGATGCCAAGCCAGTAAAGCAAAGACTGCAGAGATTTGCACCAGACCGAAGACAAGCCATACGAGAAGAACTCGACAAACTTCTCAAGGCTGGCTTTATCAGAGAAGTACTTCATCCAGAGTGGCTAGCCAATCCGGTAATGGTGCAGAAGGCCAACGGGAAATGGAGAATGTGTGTCGACTTCACTGACCTCAACAAGGCGTGTCCCAAGGATCACTTCCCTCTTCCTCGAATAGACCAACTGGTGGACTCAACAGCCGGCTGTGAGCTGTTGAGTTTCCTCGACGCTTACTCCGGCTACCACCAAATCAGCATGGCGAGAGAAGACGAAGAGAAGACAGCATTCATCACGCCGTTCGGGGTATTTTGCTATGTTAAGATGCCATTCGGACTCATAACCGCTGGGAATACTTTCCAGCGCACGGTCCAGGGCGCACTTAGCAACCAGCTTGGCAACAACGTCGAGGCATACGTCGACGACATTGTTGTCAAGACCAAGAAAAGCGACTCATTGATTGACGATCTACGGGAAACGTTCGACAACCTCCGACAATATCGCCTCATGCTCAACCCACAGAAGTGCACCTTCGGAGTACCGTCGGGCAAGTTGCTCGGCTTCCTCGTCTCTGGCAGAGGAATAGAAGCGAATCCCGAGAAGATTAAGGCAATCGAGAACATGAAGTCGCCCGCAAGACTCAAGGAAGTACAAAGCTAACCGGATGAATGGCAGCACTAAGCAGGTTCGTAGCTAGGATGGGAGAACGAGGACAACCCTTCTTTGCTCAGCTAAAGAAGCAAGATAAATTTGTATGGACATAGGAAGCCGAAGAGGAATTTATTGCACTCAAGCGCTACCTATCAAATCCCCATGTACTCGTCGCTCCCCAACCTAATGAAGAATTATTTCTTTATATTGCCGTCACGCCATACTCCGTCAGCACTGTCATTGTTGTCGAGAGAGAGAAAGTCCAACGACTAGTCTACTATGTCAGCGAAGCTCTCCATGACGCAAAGACCAGATATCCACAGTTCCAAAAGCTGCTCTACGCGGTAATCATGACATCAAGAACGCTATGCCACTACTTTCAAGCCTACAGAGTCACAGTTGTCTCCTCCTTCCCTCTCGGTGAAGTCGTGAGAAATAAAGACGTTGTCGGCCGCATTGCAAAATGGGTAGTCGAGCTAAGTCAGTTTGATGTCCACTTTGTACCACGAACAACCATCAAATCCCAGGTACTCGCCGATTTTGTAGCCGACTGGACTATGCCTGATAACCAATCAGGCAACCAGATCGACAACGAAACGTGGATAATGGCGTTCGATGGTGCACTCAACAGCCAAGGAGCAGGGACAGGATTCATCTTGACATCTCCTTCTGGAGATCAGTTCAAGCACGCAATCCACCTCAACTTCAGGGCGACCAACAACACAGCCGAGTACGAAGGACTACTCGCTGGGATAAGAGCAGCAGCTGAACTTGGGGTCAAACGACTGATCGTGAAATGGGACTCCGAGCTAGTCGCCAACCAGGTACACAAAGATTATAAATGCTCTAACCCCGAGTTATCCAAGTACCTCGTATACCGCAAGAACAACATCGAGCCAGACGACCTAGCACGACATGCGTCCAGGCGAGAACCTCTTGAGCCTGGCACCTTTCTGGACATCCTGACAAAGCCATCAGTGAAAGAGGCCATCAGCGAGATTAACATAGCCGCCCCCGACATCAGCTCGGAGGTCACAGAGGCGGAACGCGCCACCGCCGATATCGAGACCACAGATGACTGGCGCACCCCACTGATCAAATTCATCAACAGCGAAGAGTTGCCTGAGGACGACGCAGAGGCCGAGAAAATAACCTGTAAAGCAAAAATTTACTGTATGATCGGCAACGATCTATACAAGAAAGCGCCAAACAGAGTACTTCTCAAATGCGTCTCGTCTGACGACGGCAGACACCTCCTCCTCGATATACATGAAGGAATCTATGGGTCACATGCCGCCGGTCGCACATTGGTCGGGAAAGCTTTTCGACAAGGGTTTTTCTGGCCAACCGCCCTCAAAGACACATGCGACATGGTCCAGCGGTGTGAAGCCTGTCAATTCCATAGCAAGCACACAAAGCTACCTGCACAAGCGCTCCAGACCGATAAGGCCTTGTCGGATTCTGTAGAGACGAAAGACCATGTCAGACCTGGTCGTGTAAGAGTTCTCCCCTTGCGTATTAACCAAGCCGCGTAATCGGAAATGAACTTTCCAACTTCGCGGCTGGGGGCTAGGATCAGTGCTTGTTCAACCGGTTCAACCGAGGCAGGTCAAAGGTCCAAGAGCCTTGTCCTTCGAGAAGAATCCTCCGACGACAAGGCTGGGGGCTAGGGAGAGTGTACAAATCAAACGACTGGCCAAAGTCGGGAACTGAAGAGGCACTCTTACACACTACATCCAGAGTAAGAAGGACTCATTAAGATAGATTTCTTTTCTATTTCATAAGATACTTCTTACAATTTCACACAGGTCCAAAACCATATTACACTTTTCCCTAAGATGTCTATCACAAGGTACAAAGGCTACTAGGAAGGCCAACGCCAGTCCATCGACTGGAAAACTTTCTCCGCCAGCGGCACCATCGACTTCGCCAGGCCATCTATCTCCGTAGGAGTCCTCCGAGAACGTGAAAAACCTTCGCGGAGGACCTCGAGGTGCAGCTGCGGACGGTGATCTCGTATACAGGCCAACACGTGTCCCCCGGCATACCGGCTTGAGCGACGACACTCCTGCTTCAAGGCCTCGTCGATGCGTTGACCAATGCCCTCAAGCTGAGCGCAGGCTCCGTTCAGCCACGAGATGTATCCGGCCGCCGACTCTTCGGGATCCCCACGAGGTACTCGGAGCTCTCTGCAGACCCTCGACATGGACGTGCAGCAACTCTTCAGATACGAGTCGAACCACACCTCGCGGCCTCGGAGTGCCTCTACGGCCTGGTCCTTTCTCACCTCCAACATGGCTCTCTCGAGTTCCGCGACCTCACACTTCGTCTTCCAATACTGGATGCGACGATCTTGGTCAGCAAGCCTACTCTCGAGATCTGCTCAGCATGGAAACAACTAAGTCAAGCTGCTCTTCTCTTCCGAGAACACAGAAAATCAAGTCACTCCGGATAGAAGAATAAAGGAGATGAAAACAAAGATCACCAACTTAGGGAAGTCATCGCCATACCCGTATTCACGGGCAAACTTTGACCTACATCGTCCTGGGACACATATGGTTGGAGCGCAATCGCCGGGACGACCACCGGTAACTCGGGCTGCCCACGCTGCTGGACATCCTCGACATCGACATACCTACAAACGACAACCAAAAATATTCAGGACCAAAGTGCTAATGGAGACCAAGGTGACGACTGCACAAGCAAAGGCAGTTGAGGCCAACAAAGTTTTTACAAGGCATAACCGATTACAAAGGAACAAAGGTCCTACTCTTCAAAAAGCGGGAGAACAGACTCTCCCAGCTCGCCGATTTCCTCCATCACGCCCTTACGCGCGTCGTTGGCGGCCCCCCGATCCAAGATCTGCCGAAGATCGAGCTCGGGGTGCGCCAACCTTACACATGCAAGGACGTGACAGGCCCCGGTATAGATCCCGTTGGACGCCTCCTCCACGATCCTGGCCGCATGCTTGGAGGGTATCGCCTCCATCGTCGTTGCTAGTTCCGCGAGTGAAGACGTCAGCGAGAACTCGTCGGGGTTCGCCGGGATGGTTGTCGTAACACCACATTCCCCGGCGAGCTGGTGTAGGCCGGTGTAGGTGACCCGCAACGAGCCACGGATCTCCGACAAGTTGTTCTCGAGTTCTGACATCCGACCCTCGAGTGCCCGCCGTTGTCACTCGTTGCCGGCCACCAGCTCCCTCATTTTCTGGAGGTCCTCGCGAACCTCCGCTAGGTCGTGCTCCAGCTTGTCGGCACGCTCGTTCGCCGACGACGCTGCTGCTGCCCTCGCCTCCGCAATCTCGCGACTTATGCCGTGAGCACCAGCCTCGAGGATGCGCCCCATCTCGGCTTGAAACTCCCCCCAGGTGAGGACGTCGGCAGACGGGCCGCGAGTAGGCCCGAGGTCACTGGCTGGCCCACTCGGCGTCGCCTCACGGCTCCTCGGCACGACCACGACATCGGTCGAGGCCACCGCAGGAGATGCGCTGGAGTTCCCTCCAGACCTGTCTTGCGCCGCCTTCGCCTATGCCGACCTGCAGAAGATCATCATGTCTGGCCCTCAAAACAAGTCGCCAGAAATCAAACAAGGGAAAAATCTCGATTTTCGTCTACTTACTTCTCGCCCAGCGTCACCAGCTTCCGCCGTCGCGAAGGTGGCGGAGACGCATCCACGGCCTAAGTAAACCAAGTACGAATTGAGGGTGGCATCTTCCGACTATGCAGTTAACGAATCAAGAAACTCACCGATGGGGAGGACGCTCTCCGGCGGCTGCCGAGCACGGAGGTGAACTTTCTCCCTATCCTTGGGACACGGCTGCCACTAGTCGTAGCGGCAACGGCCACATCGGACGCCTCCTGAGCGATGCCCTCCTTCAACAAGGCCGCCGCCTGGTGGTCCACGAGCGGTCCAATGGCGTCAGTCAGAGGGAGAGCCTACATTGCATAAAGTCATTATCCAATCCAGGAGCAAAAATGAAGGGGCTGCCGACTACACTCACGTTGATTGCGGCTTCGCGCTCGGTCGCCTCCTTCTCACAAAGAGGAACGGGGACGTCGTCTGCCGTTGTCGGGCCGCTGATCATCAGTTGGCCAACGCGGCGCTCCACGGTGGCGCTATCCAAGCCTGCTGATCGAGAACAGAATTTGATAAGTTAGGGAGAACACGCGCATGAGGGAGTCAATTTAACTAAAAAGGAAAATACCCCGAGGAGAAACCCGGGTCGCGTCCTCCGGCCCAGAATAGTCAAAGGCTGGGTGGGCTCAGGCCTGGAGCGGTTGGATCCGTCTACCGACGAAGTCGGTAGCGACTTCATACCCCGACAAACCTCGTACTCGGAGGTCGTCGATGGCATCGATGAAGGATTGGAGGGAAGGGGTCAAGGCGGGCTTTGCGGTCCAAGACGAAATCTTGTCTGGTTGTTCCTCAGGGACGACAAAGACAGGATCCGAATTCTCTATCTGAAGATAGAACCACCTCGCCCGCCATTTGCTTCGAGAAGAAGTGCACTGGAACGGGATGTAGCGCGATTTCAAGCCATCCCGAAGTCGGAATCCGACGCATCCGGACACCCTGTTGGATTCCATCCAACGCAACTCATAGTAGAAGCGGAAGAGATCGAGAAAAGGCTCTACCCCAATGTAAGCCTCACAAAGGTGCGCAAAAATACTGAGGAAGGCAATGGAATTGGGGTTCAAGTGGAGCAAAGAAAGGCCGTAGAAGTGCAGAACCAATAGAAGAAATTCAGAAGGTGGAGGGAGAAAACCACAAAGAATGTTGTCCTCGATCGCAACCATGCGACCTAGGACAGGCTGGGGTTCAGTACCTCCTACTTCTCTCTCCATGACTCCGCGACCGGGAAGGGCGCCCTCTTCCTGGAGTTTCTTCAGCGACGCGTTGGTGGAAGTAGATTTGCCGAGATCCATCGCCAACTAGAGATCGTCGGAGGAAGGACGGAGATTAACAAGCGAGGGTTTTTGCGGGAGCGGGGAAGACGAGGGATGCTTGGAGGCTAGAAAGTTTTCCCACGAACAGGCGGACTTCAGAATGAATCCCCAAAATTCCCTTAAGTAGACGCGCTTCGCACGGCGCGAATTTCAAGGAAAGGAGATAGATGCCCGCCGGAAATTTCTGGGTCTATTGCGTGCGGCGGTCTTTCAGACTTCAGTTTAAATTCACTCATGACCGTTGGACTTCACATGGTGTTCTCGACTATGTCCTGTCTCTACGGTTCCCACACCGAGAACGACATCAGCTTCGACATCAGAAGTCGCGTTGGTCACACGAGTTCATTTAAGCAGAAGTCGGGGGCTACTGTCAGGGTTACGGGTTAGGTATACCCTTTACCCTTCGATATATGTCACATATCAATATGGCATGCCTGCGCATATAGGGACATTCTCTATACGTGTTAAGGAAATCCTTCACGGAATTGGCAGATGGAAAGAGACCTACTCGGGCAAGACTGTGTTGTCAACGTATCGTGTGCGGTTCGATGTCTCTGAGTCCTGCTTGGAGATTGCCTGACCTGCGATATAAAAGGGACCCCCTGGGAGGACCTGCGGGATCGAATCTCACAGCCAACGCCACCACCACAGCCTACGAAGTCGGAGCCTGCAGGAGCCGAATCGCTGGGAGATCTAGTCGAATCAATTCGATTATGATCTCGCCGGTTTCATCGAGTTCCATCGTTCCCTTTGTAACCTGTGATTCCCATCATATAATTCCATACCAACTGGATTAGGGCTATTACCTGTCAAGAGGCCTGAACTAGTATAATCTTCGTCTTCTGTTTGCTTGATGTCATACTACGTAGACCCTTGCATCAACGTACCCCAATACCCTCTATATCCGGTCTACGGGTATCACCACATGGGCGCGACCGCGCGAGCTGGCGGCCGACAAGCGCTGCGCGGTGAACAAGTGCTGGCCCGTTTGGCTTTGCCACAAACTTTGACAATTTGACTCTTTGCAAAAAATATTTTTACAAATGAACCGATCAAAACTTATTTTAAAAATAACCCTTTTGTTCAGCGTTACATCGTGTGGCGCTGAACTTAAACATCTCAGCGCCAAATAGTGTGACGCTGAATATGCGTTGGCACGCTGACTTAGCCTCCCATCTGCGGTGGCACGACATTCAGCGCTAGATGACGTGGCGCTGAGGTGTCTAAGGTCAGCGCCAGATGATTTGGTACTGGAAAAAAAAGATTATTTTTAAAATAAGTTTTAGTGACGGTTTATTTGTAAAATTATTTTTTTCAAAATATCAAATTGTCAAAATTTGTGTGGCTTTGCCTTCCTGTGGCTGCTATGCAAAGCCAAATTACACTGTCTCGAAATTAACTCCAATAGGTTGTACGGATTATATCTACTAAAGGCCTTGTTTAGTTCTAAATTTTTTCTTTAAACTTTTAACTTTTTTATCGCATCAAAACTTTCCTACACACATAAATTTTCAATTTTTCCATCACATCATTTTAATTTCAAACAAACTTTCAATTTTAACGTGAACTAAACACACTCATTGTGTTCATTATATCTACTACTGTTCTCCATCTTATTTCCTTCCCATATACCCAATCAATTCTTAATTATATGCGTCTAGCCTGTTACACACTTAAGATGTGCTCGGCTGATATTTTTGCAACTGCGGCTACCGTAGTTAAGAATTGCTGCAACTACTTGTAGTCAATTTGTGATATAGCAGCCACAGTAGCTGCAGCTTGTATGGCTAAGAGCCTTACACAACACGAGTATATTACTGGTCCATAAAAAAAGCAATATGTTCGTACTTCCTAGGAATGCACTATCAAATGTCACCTCGCAAACAAAGAAATTTAGAGCGCCTCTCTTGACGGTGAATGCTCGGTGGAATATAAGTTCATTTGAGTTCTCTTAACTTATCAACGAATTCGATTTTCATTCTTCAACTGGAAAACCAGATACAATAGATCCCTCAACTCTTAAAACCGGTGCAAAATAAGTCCTAAGGCGGTTTTAGCTGACGTGACGTCTACGTGGCTAATTTGACTCGGTCTTCATCTAATGTGGCATTGACATGACGCTTATGTGACAATTTAATTTGCAAAATAATAAAAACTATGGTCCCACATATCAGTTACACAAAAAATAATTTAAAAATACTGGGGCCCACGTGGGCCCCACATGTCATTCACGCCCCCTCTTCTTGTCCTACTCCCCATCTCCCCTCTCTTCGTTGCTCAGAGCGGGGCGGCTCTGGGCCTCAGGCGGAGTGGCGCACGATGGACAATGGCAGAGAAGCGGCGTGCGGCAGCAGGCGAGAGACGAGAGAGGAGGAGTGGCGGCCGGAGCTGCATGACCTCACCCCCCCGCGCCGCCGATTCCTCCTGTTGCGTCGCCGCATTGATCTTCATGAGTTGGCGCTGGCAACGGCGAGTTCGCAGTCGCGGGACACGGACAGCGTGGCGCCGACGGGGCCCGAGACTCGAGCTCGAAGCCGCTGCCGCCGCTTCAGCGGGTTCTCCAACGTTGACGCCATCGATTCGTCCCAGTGCTGCAAGATCCTGTTTTGTACACAGCCCCCTCCCCCTGCCCCCAGTCGCCATTCCTCCCCCACCCATCCCTGCCGCCGTGGTCACCCAAGCGGTCGGCGAGCGTAGCCACTGGTGAGCGTTTCGTAGACTGCGGGCGGAGATAGAGAGGAGGAACATGTGGGTCCCACTATATTTTTTTTATGATTGACATGTGGGTCTCACATATTTTTCATTTTGCTTCTAGAGCCATGTCACCACCACGTAGGACGAGGACCAAGTCAGACTAGCCACGTAGGCGTCATGCCACGTCAGCTAAAACGCCATCTAAACCGCTGAGGGACCTCCTTTATACCAGTTTTGACTGTTGAGGGACCCGTTGTGTCTAATTTTGCATCAAGGATGAAAATTGAACTCGGTGTAAAGTTAAGGGACCTCAAATGAACTTGTTAAAAAAAAGACAAAAACAGGAAAGGATTGTTGGGCTGAAAACGGGAGACGACTACGTGTTGGTCGGCCGACGGGGAGGGGGCAAAATCGGATGATGACGTCAGCATGACGCATACGTGCAAAACCATTTTAAACTATTTTTTCTCTTAAATTATTTATCCAAATCATGATCCGATTGCACCATTAAATTTGTTGCAATTAAATCTTCAAAATAAGACCATACATGGATATATTCCGACGGAAATTTGTTTAGCTTATTATTGAATTATTTTAAAATGTTGCACGATGTTCCACCAAATATATCGGAATTATTTTACAGTAGATCAAAAATGTTTCAATCATTTAAATTAGGTGTTGTTTCACCTTATATAAAAATAATGTTTTAGCAAATAGCGAAAGAATGTTTCAGTTCACTACAACATTTGTTCCATACATAGTGAAACATTAAAAGAACACTGGTGAAACATTTTTGGTGGAACAAAAAATGAAACAAATTCCCTTAATAGAGGGTTTTCAAAATATGTGGGTGATTTATTGCAAAAGAATATTTCAATTCACTGCAACATTAGATATATACATAGTGAAACATTGTGAGTACACTAGGTAAAATATTTTTTGTGGAGCAAAAAATGAAACAAATTCCCTTAATATAGGGTGCTGTCTATACGTCTTGTGACAGAAAATCCCACCTCCTATCATTCGAATTTTGGACCATTGGATATGCTTCAAGATCCGTGCAGACCCTTTTAACCCTAGCTCCTCTCCTCCTCCCCCCGATATAGATCGCATGCCGCCACCACTCCTCCGTCCTCGCGCGATCCCCCACCGCCACCGCCCCACCGCCCCACCATGCCGCCGCCCGCCTCACCGGCATCCTGGAAGGGGTCAATGGCACCGGCGAGACCCTCCCCCCCCGGCGATACCCCTCCCCCTCCCCCTACCCCCTCTCCTCCTTCCCTCCTTTCCTCGAGGTGGCGACGGGGAGGTGCCCCCGCCCTGCCGTCTTCCCCGTCTCCGGCGGCTCCCCGCCGCCGGATCCGCCACCACCGGCCGCCGCCTCCTAATCTCATGCTTGCTTTGCCCCCACCGCTGACGCCGGCCGACCGCCCTCCTTCATCCCCGTGGCTTCGGCGGTGCCGCCGCCGCCTTGCCGCCCGCCGGAGTCCACCGCCCACCATCGGTCCTCCGTCGCCCACGGCCATCCCTCTAAACCCCGAGGAAAGCCCCCTCTTCCCCCTCACCCAACCCCCCTCCTACCCTCATCCCAACCCCAAACCCTAACCCGTCAGAGTTGGGGTGTCGCCGGCGCCGGAGAAGAAGGGGAGCCCGCCGGAGTTGAAGGAGAGAAGCCGATGCACGAACCTTGGCATGGATCCAATGGTTCAAAATCTGTAAGATTTCTTCCCCAAATTTCATTCGAATGACATATAGCAATCCCGTTCCAAAATATGTGGGTGATTTGTTTCAATGGAGTATGTGGTGGAGACACTTGGCAGGTGGAGGCAGGGACACGTGGGTGGGGCCAAGGGGGCGTGCGTCGTGGGGGGAGGGAGCGCTCGATTTTTTCTCCCTCCCCCTATAGATGGCCATATGGCCCAAGGCCCACGGCCTGGCCCGAAGCTCGCAATTTTGGCCCGATGCAAGCATGGCAAGGCCCGACTGGGGTCGTGCTCGTGCCGGCCTGGCCTGACAGCCACGCCATGTCTGGGCTACACCCTCGGCATGGTGGGCTGGCCTAGCACGGCCCGATCAAATAAAAAAATATAGGGACGCAAAATAGACTTATATAATCGTATAAGGCAAGGCCCAAGACAAGAGGCATACAAAATAGACTTATTTTCCAGCCATTCAAACACAGCCGCAGAGTTGAGGAACCAAAAATATACTTTTTCTACGAGCAAGCACAATAGGCCTTCGTGTCTTCGGGCCAGCCTGGCATGGCCCGAGTAGTATTGGGCCGTGCCTGGGCTGTGTATGCTGCCTGTGAGCTGGCACGGCACGGCCCGGGCCGTGCCAGCCCGACAAACCTCAGCCTAGGCACGGCTAGGCTTGGGCCATGCCGTGCCGGGCGGCCCAGATGACCATCTATACCTCTCCCGAGCAACCGACGGGGAGGATATTCCCTAAAAACGGCAAAGCTGGCTGATAGTGATCGCTGATCGGCGATTGCCAATTAATCGAAGGAATACCGTGCCCGTGCGAACTGACTCCGGCTCGGACTAGAGTTTTGTTGCGTGTCCCATTCAAATTCGGACTCATCCTTGCTCCTTGGGTACTCATTTAACTGGAGGGCACCGATCTCCTGGATCTGCTGTACACTTCACCAGAATCGATCAAACAAAACAAACAGGAGTGAGTTGAGTAATCATTAACCAACCAAGGAGGCAAGGAGGGAGGAAGACATGGATGGCACGAGGAGCGCCAAGAGGATGAAGCGTTTCTCGGGGGCTTGCCCTTGTCCACTGCCCGACGACATCGTCGACGAGATCCTCTCCCACCTGCCCGTCAAATCGCTCCTCCGATTCCGATGCGTCTCGCGGCGGTTCCACGCCACCATCACCTCGTCACACCTGTTCCAGGAAGCCCATTTCCTCCAGCGAAAGCAGCGGAACAAACACCCACCACGGCTGTTCATCAGGCCGCCGTTCGGTCCTCGACAACCTTTCTTCGCCTGGCAATGGCAGTGGCAGCATCTGATCCCCAGGCCCCCGGTAGAGGAGATCATGACCGCTAGACATCTGCCACATGGCACGATCTTTCCGCTCGCCAGCAAGTCCTGCCATGGCCTCGTCCTCCTCAAGATCACCGGCCACCACACGCACTACCTCTGGAACCCTTCCACCCGCCACATCCTGCGTCTCCCGGGCACGGACAACACGCCGCCGCCGGCGACCTACGGCTTGGGCTACTGCTCGGCCACGCGGCGGCACAAGGTGGTGCGCGTGGTGGGTTGCCGCTGCTGCTCGCCGGCGACCGTCGTCTGGGAGGTCTTGGCTCTCGACGGCGACGAGCCGTCGCCGTCGAGCAGCTGGAGGCCGCCCGCCGCCGCGTCCACGACGCCGCCGCCGCGGCATTGGCATTACCCGCGAGAGAATTGGCGACGAGGAGCCGCGCTCTGCAACGGCGGCGACCTGCACTTCCTCCGAGGAGACGGCGACATCGTCACATTCAACGTGACCGACGAATCTTTCGGCGTGTCGTCGTTGAAGCCTCCTCCTGAGCTGCAATCTCGCGACGACTTTGAGCTGACAGAGTTGGATGGCTGTCTGTGTGTGTATACTTTCACAGACGTAAAGTTGCAGCTCGTGGACGAGGAGCCGGAGAGTCCTACGTGCGAAATATGGGTGACGAGAGAAGCTGCAGCTGGAAGCTGGGAGAAGCTGTGTTCCATCGAATGGGTGAGCGTGTTGCCGCCTGACCATTCGTGTCTAAGGTGGTATTGGATCGCCCCGATTCATATGTTTAGTGATGGCAACAACGAAGAAAAGAAGAAGAAAAAGATCATGTTTGCCACAGGTACAGGCCATGTGTTGGTCTTCGACCCTAGCGTCGGGACCCTGGAGATTATCTTCTCGCCGGAGGACGAAGCCGTCGGCGAATATCACGATTACAGCAATAACGAAGTCTCTACTTTGGGTTTGTTTGAGGAGAGCCTCGCGTTGGTGGGCAACACAAGTGAAAACATCGTCTTCTCGCAACCATAGGTGCAAGTTGATCTGGCCGGGCTTGTTGTTCCAACATCCCTTGCTTATTTGGTTAAAAAAAATGAAATCAATTGCCTCACCTGCCATTGATAGTCAGTCTCCAGTATGTTATCAGTTTTATTCGTAGATCGAATTTAGATTTGTATTTTTTATATCATCATAATCTATTTTTATCTAATTTTATAAAATATTTATGCAACTATCTAAGTCACATGCATACACTCAAAACACAATTGCGTACTTTCTGCTGCCAATAATGGATCGGAATGCCCAGATAACGGAATGGGAAGTTGCCGACCTGGCAGCCAAAGAGCTGGTTGTATTGATCACCATAATCAAGTGCTTCACCAAAACAATACAGTTCACTTTTATGAAAATTGATCTTAAGACCCGACAACTGTTCGAAAGCTAGAAGCACTGACTTCATGTTCTGAGCAGAAATTGAGTAGCTGGAAAGGAAAACTTCTTTCGTTGGGAAGACGACTTACTTTGATTAACTCAGTACTTAGCAGTTTCCTAATGTATATGATGTCATTCCTTGCAATTCCTAGTGGGGTACTTAAAAAACTTGACTACCTTCGATCTAGGTTTTATTAGCAAGGGGATGGACATAAGAAGAAATACCGGCTTGCTAAGTGGGACATTATTTGTCGTCCCAAAGAACAAGGGGGGCTAGGAATTCATGACCTCGAGATAAAGAATAAAGCGTTAATTAGTAAGTGGTTATACAAACTACTTACCACCGATGGAATATGGCAACAACTACCACGCAATAAATATTTGGGATCACAACCTTTATCTCAAGCCTATTGGAAAGCGGGGGATTCACATTTTTGGGCTAGTCTTATAAAGGTCAAATAGGACTTTATCCGTTTTGGATCCTTCAAGATTAGGGACGGCTCCCAAGTTAGGTTCTGGGAAGACAAATGGTTGGGTAATGCCTCGTTAAGAGAACAGTATCCTTGTCTCTATAACATAGTTAGGCATAAACAGTCGACTATCGCACAGATTTTCCAAACCAATCCTCCGTGCTTTTCATGGCGACGGGATTTAATTGGTGCAAAACTAGCTGCTTGGCATAACTTATTGCCTCGCATAGCTGATTTGGTTCTGGTATAGGAGCAAGATGAGTTTCAATGGAACCTCACCCCGAATGGGGTCTTCTCAGTCAAATCTCATTATCTAGCTCTAACACATACCGGGGTCCGAATATTAAGAACGGATTTGGAAGGTGAAAGTACCCCTAAAAGTTAAAATCTTCCTTTGGTATTTACGTCGGGGCGTAATTCTCACCAAGGACAACCTTGCTAAGAGAAATTGGAAAGGCAGCAAGATATGTTGTTTCTGTCACAAGGATGAAACTATCCAACATTTATTCTTTCAGTGCCGCTTATCTCGCTTGGTGTGGTCTGTAATTCATTTGGCTTCTAATCTGAAACCTCCTCGCAATGTTGGTCATATGTTTGGGAGTTGGCTATCATGTGTCTCCAAAGAAATGATGAATCTGCTTTTGATGGGTACAACAACTCTGTGTTGGTCCATTTGGTTGAGCAGGAATGGAGTAATTTTTGATAACAAGATGGTGTCTTCTCCTTTGCAGGTTATTACCTTAGTTACCCGGTGGCTACATACCTGGGCTATCCTCCACCAATCGGGACTGCGGGATACTATTACGGTGGTATCTCGATGTTTGGACCAGGTGGCACAGAAGTTTTTTTTACCCAGGAGCATGGGTGGCGGTCTAGTCTATGGATTGATAGCCACTAAGATATATGTTTCTGTCAAACTTTTGTGCCTGGGAGATGTTGTGCTTAGGAGATGTTCTAGTTGTTTCTTTCTTCTTTTTCTGACTGGGTGACGGTCTAGTCTATGAATTGATAGCCACTAAGATATATGTTTCTGTCAAACTTTTGTGCTTGGGAGATGTTGTACTTGGGAGATGTTCTAGTTGTTTCTTTCTTCTTTTTCTGGCTGTGTGTATTTTATGCAGAGGCCGAGAGTGACTCGGTTTAATTGTATCATCTTTATGTAATTAAGTTCTAAAAACTTTCTGCTGCCAACAGCGACGGCCTGATTAATCTCCAACGAGCTAGCTCACCTTTTTATTCAAGCTAATCGATGCTTTTTTTATTTTTTGATACGGATGTACATAGAAGGACTTCTACGGTACAATTTATTAGCGGGCATTGCTTAATTACCACACAACGGCAAATCAATTATTCACTGAAGCATATATATAGAGAAGCTACCACCATGCTACATTATACATATTGGGTCCGATTCTCAGGTCTCCACTCTCTCCGCCAGCTTGATACCCGATGACTCCAAGATCTCCAACGCTTCACAAAATCAAACGCACGTATCAGCAACCCACCGCCGTTGCTGGGTTCGATAACCATAAGCAACAAGTGGTGTCTGATTTGATTTGCACTTACCTGGAATGTAAATTTCAGGTTCCAGAGGCCTGATCACTCCTTTCTTTTGGATCTTGTTCTGGAGCAACAGCTGAAACATGAAAACGAGTATAATGAGTACAAGTTTCCTCTTTGATCAGGTATGCGTATGACAAGTGTAATGTGGTTCAAGAGAGCTACTTACCAGAGCTCCTATTGCTGCTGGTATTCCGACCGTGAGAGCCATGGCAGTGGTAGGCCTGCCATTTTCAACCTTTCCAAACTCAAGTAGGGTTGCTTGGTGCTTTTCGGTTGGTCGGCCATCAGGGTATTCCACCTCCACCTCATGGTGCAGCAGTACCATATCCTGAATTACATCACCAAAGCAAAAGCATTTAGCGTGTCAGTAATGGTTATCCTTAGAAGTTTGATGGAAAAGAAGCTTGTGAATTATGGTGGTAAAGCACAATCTGAAACAGAAATTCGGATAGATCACTGGGCTAGCAATCTACTAGAGATAATACTCCATGTGAGCAATAAAAAAAGGAACAAATGCACTTGTATGTAAAGTTCAGCTCTCTTTCAAGTTTCTTTTAGTTAAAGTCCACAATAAAAGAGTGAATATATTCTGAGACCTTGCCCGTTCAATGTAAAAAAAAAATCAGCTCTCTCAGTCTCTCAAGTTCACTTTTGTATTGTGGAAAAAAGAGTATACTTTGATAATTTCATGAAATTTTCTGTACTGTTATATAAAATACATGAGATCGAAGGAGGACTGCTGATATGATCAATCCTCACCTGCTCATTGTGGATATAAGCCATTCTCTGCTCCATTCGCTGGCAAATCACATCAAATGCACTTGAACAGTTCTCTGGAATCTGTGTCTCCTCATATAATCCCAAGAACCTAGCCAAGAGATGATGTATTGTCACTTCTAAATTACCAGCAAAATATCCATGCTTTGCTATGGGTAAAAGAAAATATATAATAATATGTCATAGAGATGTTTGCTTATTTGAATACATGATATTCACTTGATTGAAACAAATATTAGACAATTATATAATATTAGAAAATATAAGGGACTAGTTTGCAAAAAGTACAAAAGTAGTGGTGGTGGCACCACTAGTGTCTTTTATAGTAGTATAGATAACAAATAATTCCTTTTTTCTGGAAGACTTATAACAAAGAATTTCAACAATAATACTGCTTATTTCTAATATGTTCCTAAAATACTACTTGCACAAAGAGATTTATTGCATAATATTAGATGTAAACACAGCTGTGATCTTCATGGCAGTTTCTAGAAGAGGTTAAATGTGGTGAGCAATGTTAGAAAGCACAGGGTTCAGAAACTAACTTGATTGTTTTGACTGTCTTAGCAGCTATTTCCTTATCTTTGCAATGCCCAAAACTCAAGAGTCTGGAAATCAGTTCACCATCTTGTCCTCCAGAGACTTCACTATATTCCTTTCTGGCGGTTGTGGAGATGTTACAAGCATTGAAGAGTTCAACAAGAAAATCCCTGTATGTAGGGCGAGTAGTTTGTTGCAACAGTGGATGACTTGCAGCATCAAAAAACCCAATTTTCGCGAAGGTTGCCATTATCTCACTAAATCCTGTACAAGTGCAACAAAATTATTTGTATAAATGATATTTCCAGGGAAAATGAATGTCTCAGTTAAAACGAAACGGTACATCAACACTTGCCTTCATAACGAAGAGTAGCCCTGTACACAGTAGATGCTTCTTTGGAGATCCCATACAGGTCTCCATACATCAAGGAATTCCGGTTTGGCAAGTGTTCCAGTGCAAAAGCTGGAAGTTCTGGTAATCTGAGCCTCTTTGCGGATTCATACAATTTATCACCTGTTGAAGTTATAGGTAAATTCACCAATTGATATATGACAGTTGTATCTTCTTTCCATAATATGGATTCTCCTTTTCTTATTTTTATATGCAATTTTAAAATACTAAGATAGTTATACAAAGATACACTGAATAAACCAATTTTTTAGCAGTTTAAAAGCTAATTAGGTTCCATGCTGTAAAAACGAATGCTAGCCTGTGTCATACATCGCTTTTTAGGCACAAAGAACATGGATCAAGTACACATCAATTTTTGGTGAAGTATGTTTTTGTCAGTAAAACATACTATAAACTATGCATCTGTTTTTCCTTAGCAAATATTAACAAATATTACCATCTACATGGATGATTTCTCCATGAAATTTGTAGACAGCAGGGTTTCTCCCTGCACGGATGGCACCAGCTGGACTCCAACTACAAAAGAGGAAAAAGCAACCATGATTGTTTCTTGTAAAATCTGTTGCATGCAACATGGCATTGTTATTTCCAATATGGGAACATCATAGTTTACCTGAACTTATAAGCAAGTGGATTGTTTGCAGAAGCTGGAGATGGAAGTCCTCCACAAAAGGATGTAAATGACTTTATTTTCCCCTTCCGTGAATGTGCTTCGTCAATCATCTTCATTGACATCATATGATCTGCGTGCCATAAGCAATATTATAACTTGTTTGGACTAGCAAAATTACTCTATGATAAAATTACATTCTTTCTCGTTGCAGTGATAATGTTTAGTCATATCACATCCCCTAATAATTTGATGAACGTATGTACCATAACAAATGTACATGGTTGACCATGATATTAAGGAAAGTACCTATGCCAGGATCCAGGCCCATTTCACAGAGAATAGTTACACCAGCACCTTCTGCAGATTGTTCCAACTTTGACATGGACTCATCAACATAGCTTGCAGTGACCAAGTGCTTCTTCATCTGTCATACAGGAATCACTGAATATCACAACGATGGTGGTTTGAGGCCTCCCATAAATCATCACAGATCCATACACCAGGGGAACACAAGGAAGTATAGAAGACTACCTCTATGCATACTCTTGCTATGGCAGCATGAAAACTGGCAGGCAGCAAGCTAACTACTACTTCAACCTGCAAGAGGAGGTAATCACTAAATTCTCTAATCGCTGGCAAGTTAGTACATTTAAAAACATATTTTCAAAATCCATTGCAACGCACGGGTATTTTGCTAGTTGCAAATGTAATTTGTTTGAAAAGCAACTCCAAGTTAAAATCTCATTATAGAAAGAAAAAAAATGGAAAAGAGGATTGAAGTCAGGTCAAAATTAATTCCCATGTGATTTGGCAGCCCCACTATGTTCATTATAATACCAGAATTGAAATTACCTGAGAAACAAGATTGGAAAGATTTTTAATATCTGCAACATCGAGTTGAGCAGCTGTTGCATTTCTTATGCCATCAATTGTCTGCATATAGAGACAAAAATACATAAGAAAATGTAGTATTTTTCTAAAATTACCTTACAAATCTTGACCAAAATGATAGCATTCTGCTATTTCCATTGCTTATTGATGTACACAGAACATGTTGATAGTAACTCATGCAAGCAACTAAAAAATATGTATATATATAAAAAGGCTTAGTCCAGGAATGCACTGTGCTGTGAGAATAACCTCTTCTGCATCTTTTTGGTACAGGGACGCCACAATAACATGAATTTGGTCAATGTCATGATCGTAGGCACTGCTGCTGAAGATGTTTGAATAAGAAGCCAGAAACTCAGCAGCTGGTCGACAGACTCTTCCAGCTCCAAGAATTAAAACCTTTGACCCTTCTTTAGCCATGCTGTCATCAGTTCCACACTCATTGACTTTTCCTATCTTTAGAGATAATTCAATTTCTCTTCTGGCATTAGGATCTCCATGTGCATTAGCTAGAGAAGTCAAGGAATCAATAATCTTATCCAATGTAGCTGTATCATCTGCTCCTACCTGTAAAAGGACATGCACCATATAACTCAGAAAAAAAGTTGTACTAAAATGTTTGGCTTAATGCAATCCAAGGAGGATAAGACCAGTAACATGTTTACCAAGAAAATAATAAAACAATAATATCATGGTAAATACAAAAAAAAAAAGTGGCATGAGTTACTGGATATGTACCCAAACAACAAAAGAAGTTCAGGAATGCTATAATACAAAATCAGTTTGTCTTGTGTGATCTGGGTTTATAGAGTTTCAGATTTAGCCTAGTATTAAATTTACATCATTATTTGATATAGCATAATGTAATGATGTAATGTGTGGGTGACTTCCATTTTTTTTCTAAATAAAGAAGAATCAAACTACAACAAGTTGGTAAATGGCTTTTGAACTCGCCATGACCAAATTGGGATTAGTCATGAATTAGCCACGAGAGATAGAAGTTAAGGATTATCTGGCTTCTAGCGTGGTTTTGAATCTAACTTTTTGGCATGGTCTAATCCAGAACAATTGTAATTTGTCCTGTATTGATTAATGCCCCCCCCCCCCAAAAAAAAAAAACAGAGAGAGAGAGACCCGCTGGAATATTTACACATTGAAGAAAGATTTTTGAAATTGATTGTAGGATTGTTAAAGTTCATCATATAGGGCTGCAAGATTCTGAGTTTTATGTAACTTGTTCACTGCATCACAGCTGCAAAACTCAAGTTCCAAAACAGTCATACTTCCTTGAGAGCGAAAAAAGGTCATACACAAAATTGAAGAAAAGAACAGAGTTCAGAAGAAGCATGAAAGGAAAAGGCACAAACTCATGGATGTCCATCCAGGTTGATGATCAGTCGGAGTAGAAAGCAGGCAGAGCGTGGTGTACTCAGAAAGGGGAACGGAGATGAACTAGTGAACCTCTCCAATAATTGCATGAAGAATATCTGAGGGTTTATATCTGACTGCTTTTAGTGTAATGACATGGAAAGGTTCAGAGATTTGTTTGTAGTCATCCCCCGCGTCGCCTCTCACGCGGGCGGCTCGGGGGGCGAAACCCTAGCTGCCCGCGCCGCCACACCCTCTTCCCTTCCTCCACCTCGCCGCCGCCAGAGCTCGCCGGCGGCAAAGCCGGCGGTGAGCCGGGAAGGCGGCGGCGAGGCCAAACAGCTTGGCGGAACCGCCCTTGCGCGAGGAGGACGGGGCAAGGCCGACGATGACACGGCCGGAGGCGGAGACGGCGGGTCGGCTTGGGGCAGCGGATCCGGCACCTCTGTGGCCGGATCTGGCCCCCCCACCCGCGGATCCGGCCGGCGCGGTGGGCGACGTGGCGGTAGAGGCGGAGCAGGCGGCTAGCGGTGCGAGAGAGGACGGCGAGGCAGCCTGGAACCGGCGGCAGCACGGGTGTTGTCGCCGCGCTGATTTGCTGAGAGCCCGACGGCGCCGGCTTGCTCTGCCCGTGCTCCCGTCGGCCGTCGTCGCCGGTAGGCTGTGAGTTCGCGACGCGTGCGGGATGGGCGGGAAGGAGGAGGACGAGGCCGCGGGCCAAGGCAAGGCGGCGGCCGGTGGTCTGCGAGGTGGCGGTCGGCGAGGCTTTGGCCGGAGCGCGGCCATGGCCAGCGGCGTGAAGCTGTGGGCGGCGATGCTGCGCGAGGAGACCGGTGCACGCGGTCACCGAGGTCTTCTCACTTGGCAGCTTGAGCTACGGGGGCGGGTGGGCTGTGCTTGGGCGTTGAAGAGATAGCGTGGTGGTCCGGCGATGGTCGTTGTGCGGGATGGTTGTGTGGGGCTTTGTTCGGGAATCGCTGGCGAAAGCCTTGCCAGGCCATGGGCCGGCATGACGACGACGACGTCTTTAGGCGCCGTTCCCCTCCTTGGAGGTGTTGTTTTGGCGTTGACCCCTCCTAGCACCAAGAACCCTTTACGTGCAATGGTAGTCATTGGTGGATTCCTGCAACGTCTCCGAAGCTCTACAAGCCTAGGGTGTTTGACGAGGCCTTCACAGACTTGGTTTCGCTCTTTGCTCCACGGCGGGTGTTCATCACTCTTATTTGGTTATTGTTAGGTAGAGTCGGAGCTGCTTTGTTGTTGGGGTGCGACGAAGCTTGGCAATGATGGCACTTTGCAATGTCTTTATAGGATTGTTGATGCTAGCTGTGAGGAGGAGTGGTCCCTTGGTATTTTGGGCTGATGTCCTTCGTGGGCGTCGCTTTTGTTTGTTCATTTTGGCGTTGGGGTAGTATCACAATGAAGTCGAAGCTGCTGTGTCACTTGGGTGACAAGCTCGGCAACGATAACATGTGTGTTGTCGTGTCGTCTCTATGGCAAGCTTGACCGATGCCTTGTGTTGGGCTCCGTCGTGGTAGCTTAGGTTAGGTTAGCTGTTGGTGTGGTGTTGTAGTTGTGGTTTTCACCCAGTTTTCCCTAATTAATTGAGCATTGTAAGGTTTGGTCCCGTTTTCTCCTTACAATAGGATATCTTCTTCTTAATATAAAACGTCGGCAACGGCCTGACCGTTCGAAAAAATATCTGACTGCTTTTGCACTAGTCATACTCCCTCTGCCTTTTGCAGCAGAGATAGAGATGGGTGGGACCATGGGAATGGAACAGGAGCCCAGCACGTAATTCCAACCTCTGTCATTTGCTCCTTTTGTTCTTTATATCAACTTTTAAATTCGTAAATCCAAATATATAGGATCATCAAGAGCTACCATACAGTATTACTGCTAAGAAGGTTCCATAAGAAAAGACATAACGTTTCAGTTCTCAGACTATTTAGCTTTCTTGGCAGTAACAAAATTTGTTTTTTTTAATGAGTGGTAGCAGGAGATTGATAATTTTAGGAACAGGAACAATTAATTTCCCAAGCTAGAAACACCATGTAATTTTGTTTTTTATCCTGAATAAGTGTGCATAGAAAAGAAAATGATTTCTTACTTCAAGCTCTGAATTTGACATGCCATCAATGAGTAGCAGATTGTTCCAAAAATAGCAATAATTAATTCCCAAACTATAGACGCCATATAATATTGATTTTAATTCTAAATAACTGTGCATCAAAAAGAAACATGTGTTCTTACTTCAAGCTCTGAGTATGACATATCATCAATGCTTTGCCCAACATCGCATCTAATCAAGTGAAAAGAACCTCCGGCTGTTTCAATAATATCCAGAGCTTCATTAATAAGGAACTTATCAAAGAGGTGGCCACTGAGAGACACCTGTTTCATGAACCAACAAGTTTTTAGAGAAAAAAAAAACAATTTAGTCCCTAATTGCATACATCCAATAATAGTCAGACAGATCATAAATGTACTGTAATACTAGAAAACTAGAGTCTAACCAGGCTGTTGTACTTCTTATCAGGTAATAGATTTGTTGGAGCTGGTGGCAACTCTCTGCACATGAACATATAGAAGAACATTAGGACCAGTAAAACATGCCTGAAGCTGGTAAAGCATCATAGTCTTAGCGATAAGCTATATCACAGAACACCAGGTAGAATGATAAAAACAGGAAACGATGGAACTCATATGCTACCAGCCTACCATGAGCTCACAAAAATAATAAGGGCTAATATTGTTTGTCTCTAGCATTAGATACTCATTAATCCATCACTGCCATAATCCATAAAAACATTCATTGACATATAGCACTGTTTACTAGCTTCCCCTGCCTGTTCACTTCAAACAGTTTGGTACATCTATATTTGTTTGAACAAAGCAGAAGAAGAAAACCGTGCCACTAAGTTTCTGCTTAATAACTAAATCTGCAGTGCTTTATTTACTAATTACGGGTAAAAGCATAAGACATGAGCAATCGAATATATCTCCTTTTTTATGTGAAATATATGTGCATCTTAACAAGATTAGCTATTTAGCTCATTCTGTCCTTCTAAACTATCAGGACACAAATACAGAATATCCAAGAGCAGTACAATGGTGACAATAAGGAGGAGAGCATAGACTTGGATTTTGAAACTTACATTATAGTCTTTCTCATCCGAGGAATATACTCATACAGAGAAGTGAGTCTGCCAGCATGCGCAATGCAAGCTTTTCTCAAGTGTGAAGGAAGCTCCAACAGTTCCTTAGCTGAGGCCAATCTAGCAACGAATTTGGATAATATGTCTCCAAAATGTTGGGAGGCCTACAGCATAGAAGTTCAGTAGGACAACAGTCAATGGAAAAGGTTTGTGCTTAAAACAAAGATACCCTTACTTATTCTATAAAAGAGCCCACCTCTTTGGAAAATTCTGTAGGGAGAATGTCAACGGCTAAGCAGATCACACCATTTCCTTCCATATCATCATGGCATGAATTAGTACAAGGATCATACCTAGACATGTGTATCAGTAATTTGTCAAAAGCCACAACTACTGAAAAGAAGCAGATAATTACAACTATAAGAAAGAGACCCATCAAGTATCTTTCTTTAGGGCACTTTAGCATTCATCATTATACATAGTTCTAATGAACTAAAATTCCTTATAGTCATTTCTCTTTTCTACCATGACAACACCTCTCCCCCCTTATTTACCCCGATGCCGGCAAAAGATCAGAGAATGACAAACAAGTTATGCATCCATAATGAACATCCAAACATAATTGTAACAGAAATTTAGGTATCGTCAACACAGCTTAGGATGATGTGAGAACTTGTTACGGAACTGTAAATTATACACAGCAGAAAGTTAGAACATTACCTGAAGAAAGGTCTCTCAATTGAAGTACTCTTGTTCACAAATTCTATGGAACCTCCAATGTCACAAGTTATATCAGAAATACCAACCAAAGGGCAACCATTCTTCATCAGTTGTTGTAACTGGTCAATGCTCAGTAATCGTGGAAACCTCCTCTCCCAGTACATGCAGTTAACTGTTGAAAACCAGATATAAATATTAGCATATATATTGTATATAGGTTAAACCTTGCAATTTCTTGCAACAAGTATCTGATTTATCTACTCCTGCAATAATTCTTTGCAAAGTCTTAGGTACACATACTGCAAACACCGCCTCATTAGATTAGAAATTTTTACAAGGCCTACTTCAGTTTTTATCTTACTGTTGAAGTGTTATATGCTATACAGAAGATCAGAGCCAGAAACTAGCTAAGCAACACTATAATTGTTCCTTCAAGATACAACAAATATATGTTTGAGAATGTCTTAGACATTACATAAAAAATCATATTCATTTCAGTCTGGCTTCACACATTACATATACATAAACACAATGGAATATTGTCAAACATCCTCTAAAGAAAGAATATTGTCAAACAAAAGCAATCGCCATAGACCATACCAATGGCAGATGCATATGGAGCAATCCTTTCATGAAAAACAGGCTTGTAGTGTTCTGGATGAGCATAATAGTCAGCCTGAAAAATGATACCAATTGGGAATTACAGTGATGCAGTTGTAAAGTAAGGGAATACTAATGAGATATTTAACAAGAATGAAAAAAAGTTTACGAGTAATATTTGAAATTAATTTTACGATAAAAGGAAAGTTTTAATCAATGTAATGAAAAATGGATAGCACAGAATTAAAAAATTATCCAAATTGCTTGATGGAATTAAGAAACAATGACCAATATTATGAGACAAAGGGATTACATTAGGACACAATAAGATAAGTTATATTATGTACACTAATACAAATACACACTGTAATTATCTCAGTATTTTGTAGCACACTTTAATTCATCTTATGTTTCTAAAATAAAAGAATTGTGCATTACTTTGTTGAAGCATCTGGTGGGATCCTTGGGAGTGACCATGTCTCTAGAAGAGACAACACAACCATACAGCTGGAATACTCTCTTGCTTGATTGTGGATGTTGAGACAGACTTCTAGCCTGAAAAATGAAACAATAAAGCATAATGAGGTGTCTTAAGAAACTAATGCTTATGTTTACAAATAAAATCAAATAGCTAAAGTATCCTATCATTTAGTTTTTTTTTAAAAAAAACAGAGTGAAACTAGATGTATACTATCATTCCCACAAACAAAAAGGTGCTGGCAGAAACTACATTCAGTTCAAACAGGTCAAAAGAGAAACTTACGAAAACTACGATGCTTAGATAGTTAACACTAAAACTTCTGACAGAGAAGGAGTAATACCGCAGAAAGCTCTGGAAGCTTCCCAGCATCAACAAAGCTATGGGGCAGTAACTTGAATATCTCTTGCGCACCCTGAGAAACTGTCGTGCATGAAGTTATATATATGTGAGGGATACAATGTTACAATGAGACCAATTACAGGTCTAAAGAGATGCTATTTTTCCCAGAAAGTAAGATTACGAAATGGGCAACAGCTAAGAACTTTTGTCTCTTCAAAGCACCACAATATATCCAAACAACGGATATTCCCAACTTGAGCTTATATGATGGGCAAAAAAAAAAGGTACAGTAAATTACCATTTCCAGTTCCAGTGAATACAAATACTATTGGGCAAATTCCAGATGGAAGTCCAAATGTTGCTATCTCTTCACCAATGGCAATGACTGCAGCCTTGGCTGCAGCGAGTGAAGGATACATATGTGATTGCCCTAGAGAGAGAAATGGGGTCGAGTATCCAAGGCTCAAGTACCCTGAAATTTAAGGTGAAAAATGACCTGCTTGAATAATCCACAACACCAAACAATTACTTGTGAAGACTAAATGGTGCTTATGACGAAAAACTGCTACCTAAGATAGTATGTGCAGATAGCAGATTTGGGTGGCACTAGAATATCATATCATGTCAGTACATGAACTGAGAAATTAAGGCAAGCATTCTTCATATCATGTCAGTACATGAACTGAGAAATTAAGGCGAGCATTCTTACGTTGTCCGAGACCGTGTAAGAAGTCTATCAGTCCAGCTCTCCCAGCAAATTTCCCAAATGCAAGCAATCTTTTCCCATCATCTCCAGCAATTAGCTCATAATCAAACAGGGATACTCTTTTTTCAAGGATCTGAGAATGTGACCTAGAAGTTTAGTACCTCCACAAAAAATGATTGTATCTGTTAACGGAAAACATGGATATAAGAATATGGTAGCTACCTCATCTAATAGTGGCATATTTTCTTTCTGGGCCTTATGGGTGTGAGAAAAGAATCCATATGCTCTATGTGGAAGAATCATCTCCAGCTGCATAAAGGAACATAGATAAGAAAAATTCATAATCGCGATACTGGTACAGGCTACGGTGCACAGTCGATTAGAGCATCGAAGATGGTAATGTAACCTTTGGTTGTTTGATTCCTATAATAAGACCACACTCTGACAGGTCTTTTGAAATCTCACACCCAACATCCTCGTATTGAGCATCATGATGGATCCTCTTTGTACTTGGTTGCACGATAATCCGATTTACCCCAGTTCCCCTCTTGCCTCCTCCAAGCAGAAGGCGAGCACAATGGGATGGGGTTAATGGTGCTCTCCTTTCCCACATATTAGCAGTCTCGGCAAGAATCCCAACAACTCCATTGCCTAGTAATGTGTCACTGTTCTGTGGATGAAAATAAATACAGTTAGAATGTGAATGAACAAAAAACTGCATGGTTTGATGTCTGATAGGGCCAAGCAACATACTTCATTTCCCGCAGAACCCATAGAGAAGCCCTGTTAAGGTGCCACAGTGAAGAACCTGCTATTTACAATTCCTGAGAATGAAATGCATGCCAATCAGGGTATGGAGATTTACAACAAATGATTATAGTTGCAATTATATTTTACACAAACACAATTTAGAGCTTCTGGAAGTTGCAGCTTTTTCTAGAATCTCCAACTCCCGAAACAGTCTAGCTTTTCACCCAGATTCTAAGAATCATAAGCTATAGAGTCTAAAAAATGATTATAAGCCATAAGCTGCAAAACCCAGCTTTTCCACATTCTCACTAGCTGGCTACTCACCAACTACTTCTCAAATTCTCCAGCTTGTCAAGACTACACTCTATTGCTGAAATTATCTTATTTTCCAAACATTTAATTTGAAGTTTGATCAACATGACCTAAATATGAAGGGAAATAGTTTCTTTTTGTTTCTTAAAAAAAGATAAAGAAATATCAAGTAGATGAGCTCTCGAACTGTTCCATTGTTAAACGGAACCCCTCGTTTAAACACTCATGTTGTCATGTGCCAAGTATCAATCAAATAATAAAAAAGCAATAGTGTAACGAGAAAGAGGAACTAAACATCTCCCTTTGTCTATAGGTGGAGACTCACAGTCTCTCACTGTGCACCATGGTCCACTACTCCACTCTGAGCCTCTGATGATGACAACCAAGGAATCTGAGGTCCTAATCAATGACTCCAAGAGGAAAACAATACTCATACCAGTACTATCTTTCCAACATGATTGACAAAACAGAACCGTTGATTCTTCATGGAATCTCCGGACGGACCGGACCTCGGAGACAAATGGCCCAACGGCCCCCAACTCCGCACCTCACTCGCACCCATGCCCTGTACGTTGGGGCAGGGATGATGATCAATAATTGATCATGATATGCTGCATTGCTACCTCCTCACAGGCTCCTTGCTGCTATACTATTACTGGCCTCACACTTTGTTTCTGGCCTTCTGTTCACAGCGTCTCTCGCTAAGCGAAACCGACGCGTAACTCGTAAGCGTTGGCAGGTGTCACACGCCGCGGGCAAATGCGCATGGACGCCACCGCCGCGGAGCACGAGAGGCTCCTGATCGTGAATCCGCGCCACCGCCTCCCCCAGCGGCCGCAATCCGGCCGAGCTACCCGGAATCCTCGCGAATGTCGTCCCGATCGTCTCCTACCCTCGGGAAATCCCCTCTCTCCCCCGCGCCGCGAATCCCCAAAACACACAGAGAAAAAAAAAGAAAGAAAAAAAAAAGCTCGGCTAGGTTGGTGATGGCGTCGTCGCGTACCTCGGATTGCCGCGGAACGGAGACGACGACGGAATCGTAGCAGGCGGCGGAGTGGAGGCGCAGCCGGAGGGATTCGAGGAACGGATGCGCTCCAGCTTCCAGTTTCCAAGGAGGTACTAGTAAAATAGGAAGGCGGAAGAAGAAGAACTGCGCGATTTGGACACGTCGGCTGCGGCGGCGCCACTGGCCGTGGGATGGCGACGCCGGGCCGACGACGCCACGGGAGAGGAAGGCGGCGTCGCTGGACCTGGACCTGGACAGGAGTTGGTTCTGGGCGGAGTGGAGGCGACGGCGACGAGGACGGGGACGGCAATATGAAGCTGCAGCGTGGCCGTGTACGGGGGCGTGGCAACAGTTGGCAAATTTGTCCTCTCCCCCCTTTCCAAGCATGAGGGGGTGAAGGATTTATCCAGTGAGTCAGCGCCTCAGCGGAATTTCCACTTTCCAGTTGAAAAGTTTGTATTGTTTGACTAGTTTTTTTTAAAAAAAGTTATTAAAAAAATAACATTGGCAGACGCACACGTACACTGGTAGAGAAACCATTTTTGGTCGGTCAACCCATATCCACAATAGTCCCGGTTCCATTAAAAACCGGGACTAAAAATGATTTTTTAGTCCCGGTTAATAAGAGAAAGATCTTTAGTCCCGGTTGTTGTTACCAACCGGGACTAAAAATCATCTTTACTCCCGGTTGGTAACTCCAACCGGGACTAAAGTTCATTTTTAGTCCCGGTTGATTCCATGTCAGGCTGTGTCAGGGCCCTATGATCTTTAGTCCCGGTTAGTAACACCAACCGGACTAAAAACCTATTTTTAGTCCCGGTTGGTGTTACTAACCGGGAATAAAAATCAAAACACACTATATAATCCATAGTACCGATCCTCTTTTCCCGTCCACACAACAAACTCCTCCCTCTATCTCTTTTTTTCCTCTCTAACTTCTTATCTCTTTCCTTATCTCTAACTCCCCTCCTCTCCTTCCTTTTTTCCTTCACCACAGTACAGGCGGTCGGCGTGGAGGCGGCGACGCGGGGGACGGCGCGGAGGCGGCCTGCGCGGCGGTCGGCGCGGCAGCGCGGGGGGCCGCGCGGCGGCGGCGGTGGGCGGCTGGCGCGGCGGCGCGGGAGGCCGCGCGGCGGTGCCGGGGGCCGCGCGGAGGCGGCGGCTGCGGTGGGCGGCCGCTCGGCGGCGACCGACGCGGCGCTGGCCGGCCGGCGCGGATGGGAGGAGGGGAGGCGGCAGTGGCCGCCGGCCGGATTTTTTTTCTTTTTTTTTTTTGAAATGTGAATCTGTGATGTATTTTTGTGTGAGATGTGAATCTGTGATGAATTTTTTAGAACCCTGTGATGTAATTTTTTTAAGAGTTTGTGATGTATTTGGAGATGATTTGTTTGAGGATTTGGAGATGTTCTGTAATATGTGATGATTTGGATATGGGAGGGGATGGTGTGAAATCAATATTCAATATTAAAAGCAGAAAAAAAAAGAAAAAATATCTTTAGTCCCGGTTGGTGTTATCAACCGGGACTAAAGATTCTCCCATCTTTAGTCCCGGTTGGTAACATCAACCGGGACTAAAGATTGATTTTTAGTCCCGGTTATTTGAACCGGGACTAAAGATAGCGATCTTTAGTCCCAGATTCGTAGTCCCGGTTGGAAAACCGGGACTATAGGGGGTTATGAACCGGGACTAAAAAGCATTTCTCCACCAGTGGTAACGCTACACTAATACATTAACAAAAGCGTCTCCTAACACATGTTTAAAGAAACGAACACCAGTAGTATATCTTTGATGCTCGCTTATATGCGTATATATATGAACACCAGAATTTAAACTCTGATGAAGTTAGGAGACTCCACCGTTTATACCGCTAGTGCTTTTTGTCTTGGTTGACTGATTTTTACCACGACGTTTGAAGCGATTTGCTCGTATGGATGGCGGAATTTCATAATGAATCAGTTCATACTTCTGTGAAGTTTATTTTTTTTAAATCATGTGTTTGGTACAGTGCTATGCAAGGTCAATTGGCTGTGACTCTCAGTCTCTCTAGATGCGGACCATGCATGTTTGGTGTACGCGAATTTGAAATATGTAAAAAAAATTTGAGGTTTTGATTGAGCCATGGATGAGACGAACATGCACAGACAGTACCGTCACGTTTCGAGCTGCGCGTGCCCATCTGTCGTGGTCGGTGTACTGTGGTACGTTTCACGGCAATCATGGGGCGAACGAGTTCAAAACATACAGCGACATACCAACGTCTAATCTACGAGTGTTTGCTCGTTACTTCTCTGTCTCTCCCTTTCAGACTTTTGTATCGTTTCTCCCAAAGCACAAAAGCAAAAGATGAACAGAAACACTGGAGGTAGAAGATCGATGATGATGACGGGGATCAATGGACTGTTGCACAGGTCGATCGATCACCTACGAAATGACGTGTCCATTTTCTAAAAGAAAAAAAAAAGAGAAAATGACGTGTAGATTTTTGTCATTTTGGAGTCTCTCGTATGCTCGTTTTTGTACTTCCCTTGCTCAGACGACGCATCAACTTTGCAAATGTGCAGGACTTCAGCCAGAACCGATCGAAAGCGTTAATTAGTACTTCCTCCGTTTCATAATGTAAGTTATTCTAGCATTTTCCACATTTATATTGATGTTAATAAATCTAGACAATATAGAAAATGATAGAATGACTTACATTGTGAAACGGAGGGTTTAGTCAACTAGTCAGTTATCACCAACGTGGAGAGGACGTAGCGGATAAACATAGCCGCTTTAGCCAGCTAACATGACCACATCACGCATTATTTTCTTTTGGACTAATCAATTACTCGCTCTGTCTTTAGAGATTCTGAAGGAATGTGACATATAGTAGTACTATAAACAAGATACTTTTCTAGATTCGTATTATTAGAATAGATCACATCCTCCAAGATCCCTTATATTATGAAACGGGAAGAGTGTTAGTGATCAGTCAAATAGTATAGTACGTACAAGATTTAATATTATAAGTCGTTTGATTTTTTCTTAATCATAATTTTTTAATTTAACTAATTTTATATAAAAAAATAACATCTATGAGCAAAATTAGTTTCGTTAAATTTAACATTGAATATATTTTGATGCAATGTTTGTTTTGAATTGAAAATGTTACTATATTTAACTATAAACTTGACCGACTTAAAAAAAAATATGTACCGATTATAATATGAAACGGAGTAAACCAATTAAGTCACGTTTTGAAGTAGCATGCACAGATGTAGGAGTTACGACATAATATACGATTAATCTACGCAACATGCGAGGCGTGTTGGATTTGCAAGGAGTACAAAGACGGGCGAGAGCCGTGATCTGCTGGACGTCCACTACAAATAGGCACTCCAGCTAGATTTGGGTCGGAGAGTCGGACTCGGACCAGTCCAGATCACACGCAATCTGAGCACTCAGTTATGGCAAAACACTTTGCTTATCTCTTCCTTAGCTAGTATACGTACGTAGTGCACATGAACAATTGAAAGAGAAACGTACTAAAGAAAAAGTCGACGCTGTAATAACTACTTACTCCGTCTCAAATATATTTACACTATTTATATCCAACACTTAACCATTCATTGTATTTGAGAAAGTTTTATGATTAGTATTTTTATTGTTATTAGATAATAAAACATGAAAAGTGTTTTATGTGTGACTATTTTTAAAAATAATTTATAAATTTTTAAATAAGACAGATGATCAAACGTTGAAGATCAAATGTTAGACACTAATATCCACAGTTAAGTTTATTTTAGACAGAGGTATTAAGAAAAAGTCGACGCATTGATATCCACAGTTACCTTTATTTTGGACGGAGGTGGTAAGAAAAGTCGGCGCAGAGAGCGTGTACATTTTGGAGTTAGGTACCGATCGATCGGGATCGTGACAACAACCTATCTGCAGCGTACAAAATGAGCGAAAACGACGGCCGAAAGCCACTCTCGTACGTGTGTTTCTTGCCCACACGACTACGGCAGCGAGCGGGACTGCGTTACAGCGCGCGTGGGGCACGAGTAGGAGGAGCCGAGGAGGGAGAAGCACGTATATATTTCGTTTCAAAAAAAGAAGAAGAAGAAGAAGAAGAAGAGAAGCACGTATGTATAGCCAGTTGGCCACGTACAGCTAGCGCTATATAAATTTGCCTGTGTTGCGTAGTATGGTCTTTTGCCAACAAAATTCAGTTGGCAGAGCTCGGTCATCGTGTAGCTAGCTTACCTTTGTCTTAAAATAAATTTAATTTCCATCCATATTTATCTACTTTTAATACAACTAGCATGGTGGCCCGCGAAGATTGCGCGGCTAGCACCGTTATATTTTTCTCATATAATAGCTTAAATATATTCACATTTTATTAAATACATTAAAATGGCAACATAATTTAAATTCTTGATCAAACTAACAACTGTGTGATATTCATATTGTATTGTATATACGTAATAGTTATTAATTATTTTAATTTTAAATTTTAGTTATTTATAGATTGTATTTCTATATGGACTCTAGACTCATCTTTCAATATTTTTAATTTTTTAATTCCGAATTTTATTATTGATAAATTTTATTCCTATATGAACTCTGGACACTTCTTCACATATTCAATTTTCTTAATTCCGAATTTTAGTTATTTGTAAATTGTGTTTCTATATGTACTCTAAACTCTTCTCTCAACATTCCTTATTTTATAATTCTGAATTTCCGTTATTGTTAAATTGGATTCCTATACGGACTCTATATTTGTTTCCAATATTTCTTATTTTTTAAATTTCAGTTATTTATAAATTTTATTCTATATGGACTCTAGACTATTTTTTCAATATTCCTTATTTGTTAATTCCGAATTTCAGATATTTATAAATTGCATTTCTATATGGACGCTAGACTCTTCTTCTAATCTTGCTTATTTTTTAAATTTTGTATTTTGTTGTTCTATATTGTATTTCTATATGGAATCTTAACTCTACTTTTAATTTTTCTTATTTTTTAATTCTGACTTTCAGTTAGTTCTATATTCCTATATGTACTATGTACTATAGACTCTTATTTCAATATTTCTATTTTTCTAATTCCCAATACATTATTTCTAATTGTATTTATGTATGGACTCTAACTTCATTTTTCAATACTTTGTATTTTTTAATTTTGAATTTTAGTTATTTATAAATTGTATTCCTATATAGACTCTAGATTTTTTTTGTCTAATATTTCTTATTTTTTAATTCTGAATTTTAGTTATTTATAAATTTTATTCCTATATGGACTCTATACTCTTCTCCCAATCTTGCTTTTCTTAATTTGAATTTTAGTTATTGTAAATTATATTTTGATGTGGACTCTGACTTCTATTTTTAATTTTCCTAATTTTTAATTCCGAATTTTAATTAGTTCTAAACTATATACTTGTATGGACTCTAATATCCTCTTTCAATATTCCTTACTTTAATTCTGAATTTTTGCTATTTTTAAATTGTATTTCTATATGAACTCTATTTTTATTTTTTTTCAATTAATATGAGAATTTCTAGGCCATGAGAGTAGACTTGGTGGCCCGTACAGATTGCATGGTTAGCATTGCTATAATCTTTTCACGTAATAACATATATTCTTTCATATTTTGTTGTAGAAAAATATTGAAATTGTAACCATGCTGAACCAAATCGACCAATCTACGATATTCTAATTAATATAGTAATTCCTATGTCTATAGAGCAAACGTGATATAATGGATCATCTGGTATATTTGTTTGTTTCCTCCCTCCATCTTTATACTCTTTTAGACTATTAGTGACATCTTGTAATTATCTGTAATGTATTTATTAGCATGCACTATTGTACAATTAGAAAGGGACAAATAAATTGCCTCCCACGGCCATGCATGATAGCATGAGTACGGTTACTATTAGTATCTCTTACAGTTTCCAAAATTGGTGTTTCATCCTGTTTCTAAATAAAACCTTGTCCGTTTGCATGTACTCCTAATTTTCTTTGGTTTTTTCTTTGTTTTTCTTGTCCGCTTCCACATATTGTAGTCCTAATATGATTCTCTTTTCTCTTTTTTCTTATTTTATTTCGATTAATGTGGGATTTTCTAGACCATGAGAGCGAAAATACTCCTATCTTAATTTTCTAGACTAAATTAGTTTCATTAAATCAATAATTAAATATATTTTCATAATAAATTTATCTTGGGTTGAAAATATTTTTTTTCTACAAACTTGGTTAAATTTAAAATAATTTGACTTTGACCAAAATCAAAACATCTTCTAACCTGAAATGGAGGGAGTAGCATATACTCCTATATTTAGGGCTCATATTAATTTGACAACTTGCATAGAGTTGCAGTGATGCGTTCAATTTGTTTGTCGCGCCTTTAAAAGAGGGCATAGCCTTTTTTACTACGGTTGATTCCAGGAAGTACACACTCAACACATATAATATTTTCTTTTTCATTTTCTATCTCGTGCTACTTCAATGTATTGTAGATACTATACTACACAGACAAAATGTCGACTACGTACGATTGTAAAAGATAGCTAATGAGATGAAAGGTTTCTCCACTAATATATTATATTTCTTGCTTTTCTACAACCAATATAAGACTATTTGTGTGCGCTAGTTTTTTTTTAAAAAAAGAAAAAAAAGCTATATACACGTACGACGTAAGAAAATTTCAAAGTCTTACTGGCTAGCACCATAAATTGGCACACAATAACATAGCCAGTTATATTAGCTACTTCTTTCGTATCAAAAATAAATAAATCTAACATAAAATATTATATATTTTAATATGATATCGTGGTTGGCTGCCTTAAACGCAGCAAAATTACGAAAATTGCATGCATCGTCGTCAATGGACACTACATATTTTCTTACTACAAACGTACGTACGGCAGCGAGCGGCCGACGACCACGACGATTGACCATAGATAGACGATAGACAAAATCTAACGCGGGATAGATGGGCCATGGTTAGCTGGGTGGAATCTCGGAGACTAGAGCAACGGTTCACCGTTCGCACGCCACGGCGCCACGCTGTGCCGACATCACCGGCTGCACGCACGTCGCGGGCTTGTCGTGGCCGCCGCGGAGAAAAGAAGCTGCCGCGGCGCCGCGCACGCGCGCTGTAACTTTACGTAACGTGGCTAGCTACTACACTACTACTATGACCGTTTGCATTGCATTCGATCGGTTGATCCCATGCTTTTGTATGGACCTGTGGCTCTATTATACTACCTCTGTTTTCTTAATATAAGGAATTTTAGCATATTACTTGCACTGTTCGGTCACTCATCTTATTCAAAAAATTTACGCAAATATAAAAATATAAAAGTTGTGCTTAAAATACTTTGAATAATAAAGTAAGTCATAAATAAAATAAATAATAATTCTAAAATTTTTTTAAAAAAAACAAATAGTTAAACAGTGTAAGTAAAATATCAAAATCTCTTATATTAGAGCACGGAGGGGTATGATGAGTACAAGACTTTAAGTAGCAGTTGGTTGGTTGATGGTTAGTTTCTACAAATAAAAGGAAATGTGCTTCTGAGATTTTGATTTCTAATTTACATTTTTATGTAGAGAGGAAGATTTTTTTTTCAAGAAAAATCTGCAGTTGCTTTAAACTTTTCTACACTGTCTCCTTTGATTAAAGAGACATGGGCGCGACCGCGCGAGCTGGCGGCCGACGAGCGCTGCGTGGTGAGCAAGTGCTGGCCCGTTTGGCTTTGCCACAAATTTTGACAATTTGACTCTTTGCAAAAACTATTTTTATAAATGAACTGATCAAAACTTATTTTAAAAATAACCCTTTTGTTCAGCGTTACATCGTGTGGCACTGAATTTAAACACCTCAGCGCCAAATAGTGTGACGCTGAATGTGCGTTGGCACGCTGACTTAGCCTCCCATCTGCGGTGGCACGACATTCAGCGCTAGATGACGTGGCGCTGAGGTGTCTAAGGTCAGCGCATGATTTGGCGCTGGAAAAAAAAGATCATTTTTGAAATAAGTTTTAGCGACGGTTCATTTGTAAAATTAGTTTTTTCAAAGTGTCAAATTATCAAAATTTGTGTGGCTTTGCCTTCCTGTGGCTGCTATGCAAAGCCAAATTACACTGCCACGAAATTAACTCCAATAGGTTGTACGGATTATATCTACTAAAGGCCTTGTTTAGTTCTAAACTTTTTCTTTAAACTTTTAACTTTTTCATCACATCAAAACTTTTCTACACACATAAATTTTCAATTTTTCTATCACATCGTTTTAATTTCAACCAAACTTTCAACCAAACGTTCATTATATCTGTTGACAGGTGATACCCGGATATAGAGGGTATTGGGGTACGTTGATGTAAGGGTCTATGTAGTACGACATCAAGCAAACAGAAGACGAAGATTATACTGGTTCAGACCCCTTGACAGGTAATAGCCCTAATCCAGTTGGTATGGAATTATATGATGGGAATCACAGGTTACAAAGGGAACGATGGAACTCGATGAAACCGGCGAGATCATAATCGAGTTGATTCGACTAGACCTCCCAGCGATTTGGCTCATGTAGGGTCCGACTTCGTAGGCTGTGGTGGTGGCGTTGGCTGTGAGATTCGATCCCGCAGGTCCTCCCAGCGGGTCCCTTTTATATCGCAGGCCAGGCGGTCTCCAAGCAGGACTCGGAGACGTCGAACCGCACACGATACGTTGACAACCCAATCTTGTCTGAGTAGGTCTCTTTCCATTTGCCAATTCCGTGAAGGATTTCCTTAACACGTATAGAGAATGTCCCTACATGCGCGGGCATGCCATATTGATATGTGACGTATATCGAAGGGTAAAGGGTATACCTAACCCGTAACCCTGACAGTAGCCCCCGACTTCTGCTTAAATGAACTCGTGTGACCAATCGCGACTTCTCATGTCGAAGCTGATGTCGTTCTCGGTGTAGAAACCATAGAGACAGGACATAGTCGAGAACACCATGTGAAACCCAACGGTCATGAGTGAATTTAAACTGAAGTCTAAAAGACCGCCGCGCGTAACAGACCCAGAAATTTCCGGCGGGCATCTCTCTCCTTTCCTTGAAATTCGCGCCGTGCGAAGTGCGTCTACTTAAGGGAATTTTGGGGATTCATTCTGAAGTCTGCCTGTTTGTGAGAAAACTTTCCAGCCTCCAAGCGTCCCTCGTCTTCCCCGCTCCCATAAAAACCCTCGCTTGTTAATCTCCGTCCTTCCTCCGACGATCTCTAGTTGGCGATGGATCTCGGCAAGTCTACTTCCACCAACGCGTCGCTGAAGAAACTCTAGGAAGAGGACGCCCTTCCCAGTCGTGGAGTCATGGAGAGAGAAGTAGGAGTTACTGAACCCCAGCCTGTCCTAGGTCGCATGGTTGCGATCGAGGACTACATTCTTTGTGGTTTTCTCCCTCCACCTTCTGAATTTCTTCTATTGGTTCTGCACTTCTACAGCCTTTCTTTGCTCCACTTGAACTCCAATTCCATTGCCTTCCTCAGTATATTTGCGCACCTTTGTGAGGCTTACATTGGGGTAGAGCCTTTTCTCGATCTCTTCCGCTTTTACTATGAGTTGCGTTGGATGGAATCCACCAGGGTGTCCGGATGCGTCGGATTCCGACTTCGGGATGGCTTGAAATCGTGCTACATCCCGTTCCAGTGCCCTTCTTCTCGTAGCAAATGGCGGGCGAGGTGGTTCTATCTTCAGATAGAGAATTCGGATCCTGTCTTTGTCATCCCCGAGGAACAACCAGACAAGATTTCGTCTTGGACCGCAAAGCCCGCCTTGACCCCTTCCCTCCAGTCCTTCATCGATGGCATCGACGACCTCCGAGTACGAGGTTTGTCGGGGTATGAAGTCGCTACCAACTTCGTCGGTAGGCGGATACAGCCGCTCCAGGCCCGAGCCTACCCAGCCTTTGACTATTCTGGGCCGGAGGACGCGACCCGGGTTTCTCCTCGGGGTATTTTCCTTTTTAGTTAAATTGACTCCCTCATGCGCATGTTCTCCCTAACTTATCGAATTCTGTTCTCGATCAGCAGGCTTGGATAGCGCCACCGTGGAGCGCCGCGTTGGCCAATTGATGATCAGCGGCCCGACAACGGCAAACGACGTCCCCGTTCCTCTTTTTGAGAAGGAGGCGACCGAGCGCGAAGCCGCAATCAACGTGAGTGTAGTCGGCAACCCCTTCATTTTTGCTCCTGGATCGGATAATGACTTTATGCGATGCAGGCTCTCCCTCTGACTGACGCCATTGGACTGCTCGTGGACCACCAGGCGGCGGCCTCGTTGAAGGAGGGCGTCGCTCAGGAGGCGTCCGATGTGGCCGTTGCTGCTACGACTAGTGGCAGCCGTGTCCCAAGGATAGGGAGAAAGTTCACCTCCGTGCTCGGCAGTTGCCGGATAGCGTCCTCCCCATCAGTGAGTTTCTTGATTCGTTAACTGCATAGTCGAAAGATGTCACCCTCAATTCGTACTTGGTTTACTTAGGCCGTGGCTGCGTCTCCGCCACCTTCGCGATGGCGGAAGCTGGTGACGCTGGGCGAGAAGTAAGTAGACGAAAATCGAGATTTTTACCTTGTTTGATTTCTGGCGACTTGTTTCGAGGGCCAGACATGATGATCTTCTGCAGGTCGACACAGGCGAAGGCGGCGCAAGACAGGTCCGGAGGGAACTCCAGCGCATCTCCTGCGGTGGCCTCGACCGATGTCGTGGTCGTGCCGAGGAGCCGTGAGGCGACGCCGAGCAGGCCAGCCAGTGACCTCGGGCCTACTCGCGGCCCGTCTGCCGACGTCCTCACCTGGGGGGAGTTTCAAGCCGAGATGGGGCGCATCCTCGAGGCTGGTGTTCGCGGCATAAGTCGCGAGATTGCGGAGGCGAGGGTAGCAGGAGCGTCGTCAGCGAACGAGCGTGCCGACAAGCTGGAGCACGACCTGGCGGAGGTTCGCGAGGACCTCCAGAAAATGAGGGAGCTGGTGGCCAGCAACGAGCGACAACGGCGGGGACTCGAGGGCCAGATGTCAGAACTCAAGAACAACTTGTCGGAGATCCGTGGCTCGTTGCGGGTCACCTACACCGGCCTACACTAGCTCGCCGAGGAATGTGGTGTTACGACAACCATCCCGGCGAACTCCGACGAGTTCTCGCTGACGTCTTCACTCGCGGAACTGGCAACGGCGATGGAGGCGATACCCTCCAAGCATGCGGCCAGGATCGCGGAGGAGGTGTCCAATGGGATCTATACCGGGGCCTGTCACGTCCTTGCGTGTGTAAGGTTGGCACACCCCGAACTCGATCTTCGGCAGATCTTGGATTGGGGGGCCGCCAACGACGCGCGTAAGGGCGTGATGGAGGAAATCGGCGAGCTGGGAGAGTCTGTTCTCCCGCTTTTTGAAGAGTAGGACCTCAGTTCCTTTGTAATCGGTTATGCCTTGTAAAACCTTTGTTGGCCTCAACTGCCTTTGCTTGTGCAGCCGTCACCTTGGTCTCCGTTAGCACTTTGGTCCTGAATATTTTTGGTTGTCGTTTGTAGGGATGTCGATGTTGAGGATGTCCAGCAGCGTGGGCAGCCCGAGTTACCGGTGGTCGTCCCGGCGATTGCGCTCCAACCATATGTGTCCCAGGACGATGTAGGTCATAGTTTGCCCGTGAATACGGGTATGGCGACGACTTCCCTAAGTTGGTGATCTTTGTTTTCATCTCCTTTATACTTCTATCCGGAGTGACTTGATTTTCTGTGTTCTCGGAAGAGAAGAGCAGCTTGACTTAGTTGTTTCCATGCTGAGCAGATCTCGAGAGTAGGCTTGCTGACCAAAATCGTTGCATCCAGTATTGGAAGACGAAGTGTGAGGTCGCGGAACTCGAGAGAGCCATGTTGGAGGTGAGAAAGGACCAGGCCGTAGAGGCACTCCGAGGCCGCGAGGTGTGGTTCGACTCGTATCTGAAGAGTTGTTGCACGTCCATGTCGAGGGTCTGCAGAGAGCTCTGAGTACCTCGTGGGGATCCCGAAGAGTCCGCAGCCGGATATTTCTCGTGGCTGAACGGAGCCTGCGCTCAGCTTGAGGGTATTGGTCAACGCATCGACGAGGCCTTGAAGCAGGAGTGTCGTCGCTCAAGCCGGTATGCCGAAGGACACGTGTTGGCCTGTATACGAGATCACCGTCCGCAGCTGCACCTCGAGTTCCTCCGCGAAGGTTTTTCACGTTCTCGGAGGACTCCTACGGAGATAGATGGCCTGGCGAAGTCGATGGCGCCGCTGGCGGAGAAAGTTTTCCAGTCAATGGACTGGTGTTGGCCTTCCTGGTAGCCTTTGTACCCTGTGATAGACGTCTTAGGGAAAAGTGTAATATGGTTTTGGACTTGTGTGAAATTGTAAGAAGTATCTTATGAAATAGAAAAGAAATCTATCTTAATGAGTCCTTATTCTGGATGTAGTGTGTAAGAGTGCCTCCTCAGTTCCCGACTTTGGCCAGTCGTTTGAGTTGTACACTCTCCCTAGACCCTAGCCTTGTCGTCGGAGGATTCTTCTCGGAGGACATGGCTCTTGGACCTTTGACCTGCCTCGGTTGAACAAGCACTGATCCTAACCCCCAGCCGCGAAGTTGGAAAGTTCATTTCCGATTATGCGACTTGGTTAATACGCACGGGGAGAACTCTTACACGACCAGGTCTGACATGGTCTTTCGTCTCCACAGAATCCGACAAGGCCTTATCGGCTCTGGGCGTCCCCAGCCGAAGATCCCTTAGGTTCCTTGGAGGCCTTGTCAGCATGGCATAAAGGGACATGAGGATAGGTTTCAACGCTAAGTGTCATCTGGGTGAGGGATCATCAGGCAGGAACACTGTGATTGTAATATGCGCCTGAAAATAGGCTTTATTGATACTGTAAGGTGTCTTACAGGTATGGGTGGTATTGACTCATACGTAGAATTTACGTAGTTGGTAAAAGTTCCATGAGTTTGCCAACTCGCGGCCATCACCGTCTGCAATTTTGAATGCGCCTGGCCGCAAGACTTGTGTGATCGTGTATGGTCCTTCCCATTTAGGTGAGAACTTGTTTCGCCTTGCTTGGTTTTGAACCCTTCGGAGGACGTAGTCGCCGATCGAAAGTATGCGTGCTCGGATGCGCTTCTCGTGGTAACGGCGGAGGGCTTGTTGGTAGCCGGCTGCTCGGACGGCAACTCGTTCGCGATGTTCCTCGAGTAGATTCACATTGTCGTTTCGCTGCTCCTCCTGATACTCGTCGGAATACTTCTGTGCTCGTGTACTCTGATGTCATAGCTCGCTGAGGAGCATGGCCTCGGAGCCGTACACGAGAAAGAAGGGTGTTTCCTTGTTAGACGTTGTCGGTGTGGTGCGTATGGCCCATAGTACTAATGGGAGTTCTTCAACCCATTTCTTGTCGTGTGACATGAGCCTGTCGTAGACGCGGGTCTTAATCCCTTGTAGTACTATGCCGTTTGCCCTCTCGACTTGTCCGTTGCTTTGAGGATGAGAAACCGAAGCAAAGCATATTTTGACTCCCAGCCCGATGTAGTAATCCTGGAAATCGGTGCTGATGAACTGGGAGCCATTGTCGGTGATGATGCGATGCAGTAGTCCGTATCTGCAAAATATCCCCTTGATGAACATGATGGCGTTGTCGGCCTTGATTTCTCCCGTGGGTACCGCTTCGATCCATTTAGTGAATTTGTCGATCGCCACGAATAGGAACCTGTAGCCGCCTTGTCCTCGTGGGAATGGCTCGAGTATATCTAGCCCCCAGCACGAGAACGGCCAAGTAAGAGGGATGGTCTGGAGCGCTTGTGCAGGTAGCTTTGTGTGCTTGCTGTGGAATTGACAGGCTTCACACCGCTGGACCATGTCGCATGCGTCTTTGAGGGCGGTTGGCCAGAAAAACCCTTGTCGAAAAGCTTTCCCGACCAATGTGTGACCGGCGGCATGTGACCCACAGATTCCTTCATGTATATCGAGGAGGAGGTGTCTGCCGTCATCGGATGAGACGCATTTGAGAAGTACTCCGTTTGGCGCTTTCTTGTATAGATCGTTGCCGATCATGCAGTAGATTTTTGCTTTACGGGTTATTTTCTCGGCCTCTGCGTCGTCCTCAGGCAACTCTTCGCTGTTGATGAACTTGATCAGTGGGGTGCGCCAGTCATCTGTGGTCTCGATATCGACGATGGCGTGTTCCGCCTCTGTGACCTCCGAGCTGATGTCGGGGGCGGCTGTGTTAATCTCGCCGATGGCCTCTTTCACTGATGGCTTTGTCAGGATGTCCAAAAAGGTGCCGGGCTCGAGTGGTTCTTGCCTGGATGCACGTCATGCTAGGTCGTCTGGCTCGATGTTGTCCTTGCGGTATACGTGTCGGACCTCGATCCCATCGAACCTTTTCTCCAGCTTCCTGACCTCTGCGAGGTACTTGGATAACTCGGGGTTAGAGCATTTATAATCTTTGTATACCTGGTTGGCGACTAGCTCGGAGTCCCATTTCACGATCAGTCGTTTGACCCCAAGTTCAGCTGCTGCTCTTATCCCGGCGAGTAGTCCTTCGTACTCGGCTGTGTTGTTGGTTGCCCTGAATTTGAGGTGGATTGCGTGCTTGAATTGATCTCCGGAAGGAGATGTCAAGACGAATCCTGCCCCTACTCCTTGGCTGTTGAGTGCACCATCGAACGCCATTGTCCACGTTTCGTTGTCGATCTGGTTGTCTGATTGGTTATCAGGCATAGTCCAATCGGCTACAAAATCGGCGAGTACCTGGGATTTGATGGCTGTTCGTGGTACAAAGTGGACATCAAACTGACTTAGCTCGACTACCCTTTTTGCAATGCGGCCGACAACGTCTTTGTTTCTCACGACTTCACCGAGAGGGAAGGAGGAGACAACTGTGACTCTGTGGGCTTGAAAGTAGTGGCGTAGCTTTCTTGATGTCATGATTACCGCGTAGAGCAGCTTTTGGATCTGTGGATATCTGGTCTTTGCGTCATGGAGAGCTTCGCTGACATAGTAGACTGGTCGTTGGACTTTCTCTCTCGACAACAATGCCAGTGCTGACGGAGTATGGCGTGGCGGCAATATAAAGGAATAATTCTTCATTAGGTTGGGGAGCGACGAGTACAGGGGGATTTGATAGGTAGCGTTTGAGTGCAATAAATGCCTCTTCGGCTTCCTGTGTCCATACAAATTTATCTTGCTTCTTTAGCAGAGCGAAGAAGGGTTGTCCTCGTTCTCCCATCCTAGCTACGAACCTGCTTAGTGCTGCCATGCATCCGGTTAGCTTTTGTACTTCCTTAAGTCTTGTGGGTGACTTCATGTTCTCGATTGCCTTGATCTTCTCGGGATTCGCTTCTATTCCTCTGCTAGAGACGAGGAAGCTAAGCAGCTTGCCTGACGGTACTCCGAAGGTGCACTTCTCTGGGTTGAGCATGAGGCGATATCGTCGCAGGTTGTCGAACGTTTCCCGTAGATCGTCAATCAATGAGTCGCTTTTCTTGGTCAACGTCTGCGCCGGCGTTGTTCAAGGCTGCATCAGTACATTCGACCTCTTGGATTGCTCTAGTTTGGATGATATATTTGCCTACCTATTTATCATATGTCTCTGTTAATCTAGTCTTAGCATATCAATTTAGCTCTATCGGCTGCTTCTCGTTTTAGGGTTTATGCCGGTATCGGCTAAATCGCCTTGCTAGATTAGATTAGCTTAGACATCTACCACCCTGAAAACTCAGTCAACAGCTTGATTGTCTAGATATTATGTTTCTTTTCATACTTAGTGTTGCATCAGTTAAGTTTGATCTACTAAGTCGTGCTTAGAACCATAATATCTAGCCTGCTTCTTGACTGCCAATAAGGGTTTCATCGGGGTTTCAGCCGATGAGTTATCTGGACGTTGCATCGGCTTATAAGGATTGTATACATGTTGGATTTAGCCGATGACAACAAAGGTTTCACTGTTTAATCTAATCTGTGGATTTTATGACATCGGACCTCCAGCCGATGTATGCTTTGACCTTCGGATCAATGCTTATTCTATCATATCATTGCTAGCCGATTGGTTTATATTGGATTATGTTATTGTTATATTATATTATTATCAGCCGATTGCATTTATATCATCATCTATATTGGACATATAGCCGATCGCTTAAACCCTATTGCTATCGGCTGGTATCGGCGTCGGCTATTATCGATATCGGCTGAGATTGCAGCATCGGCTTGTCAGCCGATCGGCTGTTTTGTTTATTATTTGCATATCTTGTCAGTTGCAAGATCAAACTGACTGGCACGCCCGCATCTCATCATATTTGGACCTGCACTGGAGTTAAGCAGATCTCCCAGACCGGTGTGTTTGATTTTTTTCGTCAACACAAATTGGCACGCCTAGTGGGACCACGAATTTTATATCCACATGTCTGAAGAAGAAGTCAATGTCAAGATCATGGTCACAATGTAGAATTTAACAGAGGAACAAAGGCAACAGATGAAGCAGTTTGTAGCTGATTTTCAAATGCGTTGTCTTCAATGTTTCATCATGACACCAGAAGGGCCAACTCAGAAGACTCAATTTCCCAAGCCGATAGTTGAAATACTTCAAGATACAGTTGATGACGCAGTTCATCGCGCATTGTTTAATCAATCTGGAGTTTTGGCGGATACATTACAAAATTTGATCAAAGTAACAGTTGATGAGTTATTCAGAAAAGCCAGCTCAGGGAGCAGATTGAAGAACAACAACAGCATCGGCTCGGGGGGCAGACACATCAATGTCAGCATGATGAGCTATATCAACAGTATCGGCCAGAAGAATCTCAAAGATATCAGAATATAGAAGATTGGGCCGATAGAATTGCAAAATTAGTAGAGGAGCAGTTTGGAATTAGACCTAAGGAACGGATCCATATGTATCGGCAGCCATATCCTGAATGGTTCGATAGAGTTCCACTTCCACACTGATACAAGATTCCAGATTTCTCCATGTTTTCAGGGCAAGATGATACATCTATACTTGAACACATCAGCCGATTCTTACTGCAATGTGGTGAAGCATCGACTGAAGAGGCTCTGAAAGTTAGGTTTTTTCCATTGTCTTTGACTGGATCGGCTTTCACTTGGTTTTCATCATTACCATCAAATTCTATCAGAGGATGGGCCGATCTTGAGAAGCAATTTCATGACTACTTCTTTGCTGGATTCAGCGAGTTGAAGCTTTCAGACTTAATATCAGTTGAGCAGCAAAAAGGAGAATCGGCTATGGAATATATTCAGAGATTTCGTAATGTCCGCAGCCGATGTTATAGTTTGAGCCTAAGCAATGAACAGCTAGTAGATCTTGCATTCCAAGGATTGTCAGCACCTATCGGAGATAGATTCTTTTGCCACGAGTTTGACAGTCTAGCTCATCTAATGCAAACAATATCGGCTCATGAAAGCCGATTGCACGAAGCAAAGGAAGATCGGTTTTGGAGTTATCAAGACAAGAAATTTTGAAGCATGAGTTCTCATACTCCAAAACTGGGGGGCATGTGTTAACAGTGAAATTTGGTAAGCCCAAAGTTACCATCGGCTTAGAGTCAGTATCAGCTTCAAAGTTCTAGAATCAGCCGATGGGAGTCAAGTCGCCACGATGTCGTGTTCATGGTGGAGTCGGATCAATCAAAGGAAGCTTATCTAGAAGAGTCCGAGTTCAAGACCGATGCGACATGACAGTTTATCTATTAATTAGGCATAGTTTGTTAGTTTCATTTTATCTTTAGGAAAGTGTGTTTAGTGTCCGATAAGGACTTTATATTTTCCTTTTTAGTTTCTTTCTTGTCCGACAAAGACTGGTTCCTTTTTAGTTTCTTTCTTGTCCGACAAGGACTTGTATCTCCCTATGGGTATAAATATGTACACCCGGGGTCTATGTAATCTATCTCTACGATCAATACAATTCGGTGCATCGCCACCCTTTTACCTTTTCTACTTTATTTTATCGTCCGGCGGGACTTGGCACCTGACGCGGGGCTGCATCGGTGTTCGATCTCCGGCGAAGGGGTAAGTCCAATGTTCCGTCGGCCCAGGCAATTGTATCGTCTGCGCCGGCGTTGTTCAAGGCTGCATCAGTACATTCGACCTCTTAGATTGCTCTGGTTTGGATGATATATTTGCCTACCTATTTATCATGTCTCTGTTAATCTAGTCTTAGCATATCAATTTAGCTCTATCGGCTGCTTCTCGTTTTAGGGTTTATGCCGGTATCGGCTAAATCGCCTTGCTAGATTAGATTAGCTTAGACATCTACCACCCTGAAAACTCAGTCAACAGCTTGATTGTCTAGATATTATGTTTCTTTTCATACTTAGTGCTGCATCAGTTAAGTTTGATCTACTAAGTCGTGCTTAGAACCATAATATCTAGCCTGCTTCTTGACTGCCAATAAGGGTTTCATCGGGGTTTCAGCCGATGAGTTATCTGGACGTTGCATCGGCTTATAAGGATTGTATACATGTTGGATTTAGCCGATGACAACAAAGGTTTCACTGTTTAATCTAATCTGTGGATTTTATGACATCGGACCTCCAGCCGATGTATGTTTTGACCTTCGGATCAATGCTTATTCTATCATATCATTGCTAGCCGATTGGTTTATATTGTATTATGTTATTGTTATATTATATTATTATCAGCTGATTGAATTACACTGACGAGCCCTAGTTAATTTACTGTGGTAATAATAATATTTCCAGAGAGCAACTCTAACCTGGTGTTTGGGGATGTCGACCAGGCATACTACATCTGCAAGTCTCTTCTGCAGCAGGGCTTCAGGCCGCAGCAATTCATCCCATCCACCGCAAAATGTACCACCTCCTTGGCAACATGTCTGCGAGCCATTCCATCACCTCTAGGGCCAGAAGCCCAAGCAGAATACAGTGACTGGATATCCTCTTCCGACAACCCGTTCCGACTGAGATCGAGCACCTTCAGTTGCTTTGCAGAAATGATGGCATCAGCGAGTTCTTGGATGGCATGGCAACCAGAAGAGGAGTTTCTCTGGCATGAACTTGCACAGCTCCCATCTGAGCCGGTCGCTGCACGGGTATCCTCGTAGACTGCCTCTTCGTCTTCGCTATCCGGCACCTCCATCTTATCAGGGTCTATGCGATCGTTCGCTTCAGCATTGGTACGTTGGTTTTGGTCAGTACCTGGTGATACATCCTGCGCGTCTTCATCGTACTGCAATGTTCTCTGTAGTGCCAGGTTTGTGTTCTCAGCAATGCGTAGTTCCTCCAATCGGTCATTTCCTGAAAGTAGCACGAGACTTTGAGGTTGAGGCAGAAACTTTTCATATTTGTTAATTTTTATGTAGTGGTCGTTCCTCACCTGCTAGTGCTTGAATAATGCCCACGATGCCAGCAAGCCCAAGATTGCATCTATCAAGGGTGAGAGATCTGAGACTGCATTGGGGATTCGAAAGCAATACCCCAATAGCTTCACATCCCTGCACCGTACGGCGTAAGTCAAACCATTGGGGTTACCAGAATTTGTATAAGTATATCAAGGCATTCGAGAATAGGAAGGAAACCTCTAGGGTAAAAGAATTTCCTCCAAGGTTCAAGTCAATAATATTAATTTTAGAAAGATTTCTAGAGTTGTGAGAAATCAGGAGTTGTAAGCCCACAGTTGGATAAATCCAATCTCAGCAATTCTTGTGATGCACAGGAGAGTGCCTCAGTAAGCTTAGTTGCCCCTCCCTACAAAAAACCAAAAAAAAAAAAAAAAAAAAAAAAAAAAAAAGCTTCATAGATAAGAAGAATGTTGTTTGTACAATCTGAAAATACTTTTTTTTTTGTGGGGACAATCTGAAAATACTTAACCATGCGTGGGAAGCAGACTCACTGATCCAATGTTAGTTCCACCTAGCAGAAATCCTGATAAGCATGAGGATTGTGCAAGTAGACACAGCTTATCAGCCATTAACTTATTCAGTTTTATACCAGTCAGGCTTAGTTCCGAAAACCTGCAGTGATGATGGCTATCCATTATTTCACTGCACATCTATTCCCAATAGGTATCAACAGTAATTGAACAAATGTTAGCGAACCTTTTCAGAGAGGCAAGTTTGGAGAGAAGGCTAAGCATTGTATTTCCAGAAATTGGATTGTTGTTTCCTGTCAAAAATATGAAAGTTTGAAACATAAGAATGTTTATGAAACATATCTGATAGTTTCAATTATGCAGAGCAGGAGTAATAAAAGTACCTAAGGAGAGATGTGAAAGGACAGACCCTTCATGCAGTGCATCTGCCATCTTCTGAACTGTTCTTGATGTGATAGAACATTGCTCGACATTCAAGCTGTACAGTGCTGTTACGATATGTAAACAGAAGACACATTCTATAAGAGGTAATTAAAAGCTGGTGCCATCAAAGAAAAAGAAGGCTGGCGAAAACACAGAAAGTGCCAAAAACAGTACCTACCTTTGCACTTCTGTAGGACTGTGAAAAGGTAAGAACCGCATGCATCTGTGAGGCGATTCCCAGACAGATTAAGTACTTCTAATCGATTAGTCATAACAGCACACTCACATATCTGTATTAGTAAATAAGGAGCAAATGATTTCAGAATTCTGTTCCTAAAATGAACATGTGCCTGAAAGCAAGACAGCTTATTTTGGTCTGATAGGCAGTGAAAGAATAGTTTGTTCTGATAAAGGGGTCAACCCTCCAGTTTCATCAGAGTATGGAATTAGAACCATCCAAATGGTTTCAGTTGGTTTTAACAGGATCATTGAGATTTGCGACTAAGAGGGACATCCAATCTCAATGCAGAAAATCAACCAGTACTTGTTATAGCACATTCCCAGTTGAGTCTAAAGTAAGTAATGGAGTATAGCTTTTAGTGATCTAAATTTCTCAAACAGTAAGACTAAAGAGAGATATCGCAAAAGTTAAATTGGTTTTCAACAGGAATTCTCCCAAAGAATTAGTAGACATAAGGACTGCCTGTAGTTCGGGCCTTTCTCGGCCTTGTTAAAAGTCTTATGGAACATCTCTCCCCAAGAGTCAAGTTTTCCTTTTATTGTAGAAGAGGATCCAGTCCATTTTAATGTGCAATTTTTTTGAGCTTTCAAAAGCAGAAATAACCTGTAGTTTCACTTTGATAAACAAGTTTAGGGATAGTAAAAAGACCTGAAATAAAGCAGTTGGACCAAATCGATTACAATGTAAATCCAGTGTCAAGCCACCATATGTTTGGCTTGATGAAGAAAATATTTGTTGAAGCCTCTCAATTGTTTGGTTTCCTGCAGTTCGTGAACATAAACTTTAGTCATTGTAAGAGCATAGAGGAATTAATATGATACACACACATTTAGCTTGAACTGGCTTTCTGTGATGTCGCCAAATCATTGGTGCATAGATTACATAAGACAAACTAGGAGAAGAAACAGATATACTGGAAAAAGCATACCTAGCATATTATGGGAAAGATCCAACACAGCTATTGTTTTATGTAATTTTAGAGCATCAAGAAAAGGTGTGATCGACAGGTCTTGGAGTCCACAATCAGACACAATAACTTCATCTTCAGAGACCTGTCAAAAAATAGAAAGGCATGAACACTTTGACTCTTCAAAAATAATAAGCCACTTTATAACATTGTCAATCAAATATGAATGATACAAATCTAACAAACTTACTTCAAGATTATATAATTTCTTTAAGAGCTTCTTGTTTGGCGCTTCTGATAACTTTGTGCAGAAATCAACATACAATTTCATCAGCCGCTTTGGCACCCAATCTTCATTATAAACATGGTATATCAGATGAGGTATAACTATAGGAAATATGTACATTACATTTCAGTGCGACGCATTGGAATGCAATAGAAAGTTTACCCATGAAACCAAACACCTATACATGGAGTTTAGTCCATATACAGACCTAAAATGGTATCACCATGTGACAAACATATGCACACCATCAACATTTAAAAACACATACATAATGCAAAAAAAAAAAAGCGGTAACTCCAATACTTGATTTTGAGCAGAGAAGCTGAAAGCCTCAATTAGTGAGTTCATATGAGAAGCTTGGTTTGGAGAAGATTTGATGCAAAAATTAGATATTAATATTATACTAATATTTAATAATGACAGTAAACCAGCATGATTTATCCCCTTTTTACTAGTAATAATCATTTTATGTAATGATAGGATAGGAAGGATTCTGAAGTTAAGATAAACAGTAGTTTGCCAGAGATTTCTGCTATTCTGTTTATTGGGCAATCTCTTCTGAATCCCAATGTAGTAACTTTTCTCCTTAATGCAATGATACACAAATCTTTTTGTGACTTCCTTAAAAAAAATGAAACCCACTGTAGTAGGTTAGTAGCATGAAGAACAAACCACACTGATATTGTACTGTACTCAGTTCAATCAATGACTTGATGTCCTTCAATGCATAACAGCATATTACATGTCATCAATAAAGAAGGAAAAATCACAGTGATTACCAATACTAGCATTGATGCAACAATAGCAGTTTTATCAACACAGATGACTACAGGCAACCATACCATCAATAACAACATCAATGGACTTCTGTTCAGAGGCAAGTTGATCAATATAATCTCGTGAGTCTGTGTCATCTAGTACCTTCCCACAACACTTGAGTTCCCCAATAATAGGCAACAAACCTAGCAAAGCAAGATAAATGTAAGTTCCAACAGAAAAGAAAAAGGAAGTTGTTCCCGAATAATATGGAACTGCAAGTAACGTAGAAACTAAGCCAGCACAACTGTCTCCTGCATCACACTAGGCATGCATGATTTATAGACATAGCTGAAGTAATCATGGAGTAAAACCCATAAACATAACTCATAAAAGTTATTGAAAAAAGGCAATGACACATGATTGGCATTCTACATTCTTTCAACAATTAAGACTGTACAGTAACTACAATGACATGGAAACAGCTTCAAATAAGTTTTACAACCCTCCACCTACCACAATTTAAATTAAAATGAAGAAACTATGTTCTATTTCACTGATGAGAACAGCAACAGCAAAATCACCGAATTGCAAATTTGATCCCATTTCTAATGATAAAAAGTAGTTCACAGTTATTAAATGGACACACCATGTAATTTACTGAAACTAAGGAGACAAACCTTTGGACCTCTTATCATCAGGAATCTGAAGATAGTACACGCATGCCACTTCAACTTTAAGAGACTCAATGCTAAAGGCACCCTCACGTGTACATGCATTTGCGTCCAAGTAAACCAAATGTTCACCAATTTTGAACACCCAGAACTTCTGCACGTTAGGATCAATCATATTTCAATAACTGGAACAGTTGTCATAATCAATGATAATGTGACTAAAACCCTGGATAAATCATTTGAAACATAACTTCAATATTGAGAGAAAGGAAACATTTAGGTGAACATTAATCCTAGGTTGACTACTTGACTCAAATATGATATGAGCATTGTATGAAGCTAACTCCAAAAGAACTTGATAGAGGTTTTGACATGTGGGGTCCATCCAACATGGTAGAAGTGATACACATAAAGGGTGGTAGCAGTATCTTTTGATGGTAGGTCCACATGTCAACGATCTACCAGCGGTTGATTTCTTTGCCGGTATTTGTTAGTGAGCTTCAGCTACACATGGTAGCTTATCCTAAGGTTTATTTGGTCCAAACCTCTGGCCCATGTCACAACAAAAAAGAAATATGCCTTCCCAGAATTAATGTTAGATATCAGAACAGAAAATGTTCAGTTAACATATTCATCTCTTCTAATGTATTTTAGCATCTTCGTGAACATTTAAAGTTAACAGCCAAGGAATTCATAAAGGATTCTCTAAAGGAGTGTTTTAGTAGGAACAAAAGCAATGGGAAAGAATAGTTGATGCCTGCTTTTCATGAGCATGGGAAGACAGGATTAAAGAAAAACTTACATGATCAGCATCTGAGGATTGAAGGCCGACAGCATTTTGACCTTGGGGCCGACTGTTTGATGCAAGTGTACCAACCTTGGAACCACTCGCTGCTGGTTTGGACACAGATAACTTCCCTATGCTAGAAGCTCCTAAATCTGGGCCATCATTACCATGACAAACAGGACTACCAGATTTGAATGAACAAATACTTTCCTCAGCAGGGCAGGGAGTGCAGACACTGTCTACTTCTCTGGTCTCAATGGGATGAGAGGTATGCTGCAGATGAACACTGATTATCAGTTTCCAGTGTTTTGTAACAGTAAGTTCTTGTCAATATCTAATGGAACAAATGAGAACAATTGATGCAATGCAAATAATGAATATCTTAAATTCCTTCCAATAACAAAGTTTTAAGGGATTATGTATTGTATAACCTGATTTCTGTTTCTGTTTGCTGTATTTGCAATTCGCTCTGTTGGACACAGAAAAAATGTATCGCACAATTAGAAGAAAAATATTTTGTATTCCAACGGCAACTACTGAAAGTATGGTGTACTCATAAGTCAAGAGGCACACCTGAGGTAGACAGACTATCTGCTCGACCAGTAAGTGTTCTTTTTGACTGATCAATTTCAGGAGCTTCTTCAGCTTCATCATCTGATATTACAACTCGAACACGCTTTCTACCATAATGGTTGCTAAATGATTTACTTACATCTTCTTCAGGGCTCTCATCCATGCCACATGACCCATCAACATTCTTTGTACTACTATGCATCTTAGATGCTTTGGTCTTAGAAGACCTACTTTTATGAACAAGTGAGGCAAGAACAACATCATCATCAAATTCCTCAGAACTATTATTTGCAATATTCCCATCATTATCCTCTGTATTGAGGATATTATCAGATACATTGCCATCTTCACTTTCAGTTTCTGAGCAATAGTCACTAACTGTATCCCTTGCTTCATGTTGATCAGACATTCTCTTCAGGTTGTCTATTTCTTGCTGCAGTTTTCTGAAGTTATAGAATATATTTTAGAACAGGTTTTAATAAGTATATTCCGTACTTTATTTGTGCAGTGTATGTGCTCAGTGGCTTACTTCGCTTCTTCAATGTTATCAAATCTGACCATGTGACTGTAATGCATGTTTTCAAGGGCATCTAGTTGCACGTTTGAAAGGCCACCTTTCACAGCAATTCTGAATACCATTAAAAAGCAAGTATCAGAATCCAAAGGTGGCATTAAAACGCCCCAATGGAGAGATGTATACACTCAGTAGAAGTCTGGAACTATTATCAGATAGATCACACGAATGCAGGCAAAGGACAATATTGATATGGAATTACAAGAGCAAGGTATAGAGACATTGCCTGTATGCTTCTTCATAAGCTTGCAACGCACCAGCCCAGTCACCACAAGAATCAAGAACATTCCCAATGTTCACTTTTGCTAATGCTTGACCCTAAAATTGCACATATCCAAGGTGAGAGAGATTCAAAAACTGGAAGCTCCAAGTAAATGAGTGCAAGGAGGAAAGTAGTCTTATTACTAGGTAGCAACTAGCAAGCATGCCACATGGCAGCATGTCCATGAATTTAAGGACATGTAAGCTCACCTCCAAGTTTCCGATTGATCGATACATATTCCAGCTTTTCATGCACCATTTACGAGCTTTGCTGAAGTTTCTAAGCTTTTGGTAAGATTCTCCTATAACCAAAAGAGAGTCGCTCTGTTTTTCCTTGTCATGGAGTTCATTTGCTACCCTCTTTTGTCCTTTCGAAAATTCCTTGAGCTGTGGGAAACAAATAGATTACATGAGAATGAGACATGTGTTCTTCTTTAATCACACCTCAGTGCCTTGTCTACGTTATCGGGGGTATGCATATTCATATTCGACCTGATCTTTTTTTAATTTTGATTTTCATGTGTTCTATAATCTCAATCCCAGAACTCAAGAAGTACATGAAGTGAACAATTCATTTTCCAAAACCTAACACCATAAAATACACCAAACAGAACTCTGCATCGTGGAGTTTTATCTAGCTCTGATAATGATGGCCAATTTCAAACTGTTGGTGTGACAGGAAAGTAAAGATCATTCATTGCCAATACTGTACAAGTGTACATAAGTAATAAGTTTTGCAATGATCATTCAATATTGGTTCTTGTCATCAACAACTCTGACCAAATAAGATAATTTACTAAAGCATTTTCCTTTCAACAACCTGGCATTAAACATAGCTAAAAACACTACAAAATTGAGCTATTGTTTCTTTACATATTTCCTTCTCTTCCATAGATTCTACTAATCGTAGCTGGACTCACTTAGGATGCTATAGTTAATTAAGTTTATGGTTAATCTCAGTTGTCCAACAAGACACATGGGAATCAAGATGACTATTGAAATATTTGTAAGACTTGTAAGCAATTATGTAGAGAAAAACTCAACCAGACAGTCATGTGTAATTACAACACTGTGTTGTGTTCTACAATGGAATATAAATAAATAACAACTGAGCATTTCATGTTAATACTAAGTATAATGCAAATGCAGGCAAAAGCCTACATGTAGTCAGCACATAATTTCATATGGGTAAAGGAGTTAGTGCAAAACAAATTCAGCAGAGTTGAAGCTTCAATAATGCAAGCACTGAATACACATAGTTATTAGTTAATGCATATTAAGTTCTAACTCCAACAATAAGCTTCAGAAAACATCGATACTTCCATCAGGCAAAGCAACAAGACACTATTCCCTGAACCACAGAACAATCCCCCACAATAAAAGACTGAGGAAGTCAACTTTACGCATTAACTAATGGAATAACGCAATCAGGTTCTTTTTCTAACAAAAACAGTAATAAAATAAGATCATAAACAGAAAATAGATCCAACTTTAAAGTTAATATTTGTGGCTAAAGATCACATAGTTAGTTACCCCTCACTTACTTTTGGCCATGCAGTTATCATCCTTGCCTTCTCCATAAGATTAGCCAGCCAAGCATACTGCTCAAGGAGGAGCTTCCTCTCTTTAGATGTTCCACGAGCATTAGAAGTGTCTCTGGCAAGCTTTTTCAGCTTCTGCTCGTATATCTTCATTTCCTCAAGTACTTTGGCTGCTTTGGTAACAGTTTCAATATTCTGATGGATTTGGTCCATTAGTGCATCCTCATCTTCCAAGCACTTTGTTATTTGAAGAGCTTTATTGTAACAAAGCTTTGCATCTTCATACTTTTGAACACGGGAATGGACCTCCCCCAGATTTATAAATCCCTTTGCCTCGCCTTGAGTATGGCGTATTTTTCTACATATCTCTATGTCCTTCTCAATATGGCCCTTGGCTCTGTTCCAGTTGCGTAGTTCAATATAAACATTACCTAGATTGTGATGGAGCCTACTGCGAGCATCGTCATACTGGTGTACCTCTTCCTCATCACATATCTTCAGACCCTGAACAAGTAATTTCTCAGCTTCTTCATAATTATCCAGTTCCAGTTCAAGCATGCCCATATTATTGTACGCATCAATAAGCTCCTTTAGGAAGAGAGACTTCTGAGACGATGGATTCTCCTTTAGAACCCTTGCTAGCTTCATGGATGATTTGAAATATTTCTTGGCATTCCGAATGGCACTGTGATCATTCTCAGATCTTAGAAGGATCTCATAGTAAGTTCTGCCAAGCTGGGTGCTACCTCTCTGCTGCTCAACAAGGTCATCAGCCTCCTTGGCAAGTTGTAAGTGCTTCTTCTGTGAAGAATCAAAACATCAATGAAAAATAGAAATATGGATTCATGTAATAGAAAGAACATACATCTACTTTGGGTTAACAAGAGAATTATGTTGAGTGTTAGAAAAATAGCCAACAGACGACATGAAACAGGAGATCAGCACTTAATACCATGAGTTGAGTGAACAAAATACTCCAAATGATCAGATTTGAACAGGGGTACTCGTAAGTCTATAACAGGCCTGAGTACACACAACACATGCTAACAATTAGGCATTCCCCCTCACTTCACATAAAAGGGTATCTGATTCACATGGTTGGCACCTCAAAGGTTTACATGCAAATTTGATCCGACTAAACCAACCATATGGGTCAAAACCCATAGGCGAACCTGAGCCAGATTGAATAAGATCACCAACTAACCAAACATGCAGACAGTGAGTGCAAGATTCACATTTTTTTTCTCATTTTGGTAATACCACACAAATAAACAGCAGAAAAAATATACATCTCAACACTGGCCATACCCGAATCCATAACAATATAAAATGTATAGTCCAGCAAATGATCCAACCATTTGTGTACATTTCTACAAGCAAAGTCCACCTTAAGTTTGACAAAGTAAAGCATAATATCAAAGTGTTGGAAATTTGGTCATAATTCGGCATATTTTAATCCAAAATAACAAGATAATAAACATGATATTTACAATGGGATTTGATCCAGTGAAAGTGGTGAATGTAATCAACATGAGCATGCTTAATGTAGAATAAGCATCAACAATCACATAATAACACAATGTTGACATTGCGATGAACATTAACAGTAAAACTTCTAATTGAAATAATGTAAGAAGGTTATACCCCAAGAATGGTCCTCCGCTGGAGTTTGAGGCAGTATTGCCTCCATTGGTGTTGACGGGAGCCTCCTTCTCCTTGTATCCAGTGTTGCCGTTGTCTCCAGTGTTCGACATATTGGTGAAGGTGAAGTAGATGTTGACGAACAGTGAGTAGTCGCGCCTTGCGCTTCCCAAAAACATGATCGCCCGCCCGTCCGTACAAACGTCGCAGCAGCACGTGGTTTCGGAGGCCTACTCTCCCAACGCGTGTGCACACACTCGTCGGGATGGGATTACCGTAGCAGCAACAGCGTTGGAAAATGGATGAAAGTGTGTCTCACTATTCTTGCGGGAGATCAAATCCATTCTCATTTTATAAGAGAAATGGAAGATGAAGAGTAAGAGTCATGGAATAGGAAGAGGAATAGAGCAACTAATTGTCATCAACTAGCCATGAACCATCCTCCACTACACAACCATCAACCAACAATCAATTAGGAGTAATTGATGTAAGTTACCAATGGAATAGGAAGAGGAATAGAGCAACTAATTGTCATCAACTAGCCATGAACCATCCTCCACTACACAACCATCAACCATCCATCAATTAGGACTAATTGATATAAGTTACCAATTCCCTAATCAAATGGATTAATTCTCAAAACTCTTCATCCCATTGATATCCCATAAAAGAATGAATACACATGAATTCCTAGCATAATGAGCCTTAGAATTTATTTGATTTAATTGATTTAAATGGATCAATTACCCAATTAAATCTAACACAAAGTATATGCAGCTTAATCTGATATTCAGCTAAACATTCAAATACTTGACTAAACCATTTATATACAGATGCAACACCAAATGGCCCAAAGCATAGTGGGCGTTGAGATGAGCAAAATTCTCTGATACAGTGGCTTCTACAGCATACCTTAGCACTAACTCACACAGAAACAAACTATAATTGCATATACACTATAAAATGGGACAAACCATAATGCAGATTGGTACTACTACTAGCAAATATTTGTTTGCCGGCAGACCAAACAACTCAATGCGGAAATTCTACTACAACTTAACCTACACCTGCCTATAACGACTCAGGCATCAGAAAACGTGATCTGATCATATGCGTGTGATGCGAAATGGAAGGATCGTCGTAACCTGGTAGGTGAGGGCCTCGGAGGAGTTGCCGAGGCGGAGGTGGACCTCGCCGAGCGACTGGCAGGAGGGGAGGAGGTGGCGCTGGGGGAGGTACTTGACAGAGACCTCGTAGTCGATCCGCAGCCACCGGAGCGCCTCCACGTACTCCCCCCGCCGCTTGTGGATGTCGCCGATGACGTTCGCCCACCGCGCCTCCTCCTCCCGGTTCCCCTCCGCCACCGCCTCCCGGTACCCCCGCTTCGCCGCCTTCAGCTCCTCCTCCTCCTCCTTCTTCCACCGTCCCCCGCCGCCGCGCCCCATCGCCGCCGCTAGGGCTCCAGCTCCAGCTCGATTTTCCCCTTCCTTTTTTCTCGTGCGGATTTTGGGGATTTCGAGTGGGCGCAAAATGGAAGCGAATTCTCCCGCCAAAATATTGGGGAAGGCAAGGCACAGGCACGGCACCGCGCCGTGTTGTTGGGCTGCGTTTCTGTGTGGGCCTTTGGTGAAATGACAACGTGGGCTCCAAGCTATTTTGGGCATTTGCAATTTTGGGCCCATAAGAGAAGCCCTCTAAATAATTCTATTTTTCATGAATCCATGCGCTTCAACCGAGCATGGAATAATTCTATTTTTCCTCCCTCATCTCTAGCCCTTGATTGAAGCGCATCCCTCAACTGTAAAAACGGGTATAACATCTCCCCCAACTTCAAAAACCAGTTCAAATTAACTCCTTCACTGGTTTTGGAAGCGGTTTTCACCGACGTGGCAGGTTGACTTGGTCTAAATGTATTGACGTGACAGCCTAGTCATCAAAAGAGTTAAAAATAAAAGTGGTACCACATGTGGGGTCTACCTGTCATCCCCCTTCTCCTTGTATTCTTCCTTCAGGTTTGGGGGCGACGTAGAAGATCTCTTCTATGCGTGGTGACCGGCCGGCGGGGGTTCTTGGATTCGGTCTGCACGTACGTGGGTGGATGACTGGATGCTGCCGTGGACGTGGAGGAAGGAGGTGGAAGCGGCGTGGGCGGTATGCAGGGAGCCGCGTCCAATCTTCTCGACGCCGGAGCTCACGCATTCTACCCTGCTGTCGGTGCACCGTTCTCATTCTTTGCTTCTGCACCAGCTGTACTGCCCGCAGTCGCCGTACCAAGTCGTGCCGGTGCTGTCGCCGGTGGCCTTGCCTGTGCCGCCGCCGCCGCAGCCGGGGTTACTGGTATCCGCGGCCGTGATGGTGGTGGACGGTCCGGCCAGCTGCGCCGTCGTGCTGAGCCTAGTTCCGCAGCACGCGCCGGAGGATGAGATCGCCCGCGCACGTCTACTTCTTCGATCTCCGCTCCGCCGAGCACGCCATTACAGGGTCCGTGAGCAGCAGTGCCGGCTTGGCTAGCTCTACGTTGCCGCCAACATGGGACTGGCCCCACGACGACAACCGCAGGTTCGTCCTTGGCCAGGCTGTCCGGGCCCACTTCGTCGCCGCCTCCACCATCCCTGACGACGATGGCGCGCGCTAGCCGGGGATCCGCCACTTGTGCTTGGGGCAGGACGGGGACACGCTCCAACGGCGGTAGGAGGAGGAGTTGGGGCGGCCGAGACCGATGGGGGAGAAGAGTGAGCGACTGGCCGGGCGGCGACTCCCCCTGCGCGCGCCGGCCGTCCACTTTGCCCCTCGCGTGCTGCTGTAAGGTGAGAGAGGAGGTAGAGGAAAGAGAGAGAGGAGATGTGAAGAAGATGATAGGATGGAAGAGGTTATTGACAGGTGGGGCTGTAAGCTGATTCAATAGGGATGAAACTACCTCCCAAACCGTGGAAGGAGGCGATTTACACGCCTCTTCTCGTGCTAGCACAACTCAACGTCTAGCTAACTGCATCTACCTTATATAGACAGATTGTAACTTTTTTCTTCAAACTTTTAACTTTTCTGTCGCATCGAATTTTTTTACACATGCAAACTTTCAACTTTTCTGTCACATCGTTCCAATTTCTTCATACTTCTAATTTTGACGTGGAACTAAACACAGCTATAGGACATGTTCGGCTAGCCTACCTGCAGCAGTTCAAACCGGCTGCAGCGTGCAGCCAATTATAATTGTCCTAGCGCCTTCGAACAGCCACCATACCCTGTGTTTTAAAATAAACAATCTAATATATGATGTGATATTTCTAGCATTATGAATATGCACAAATCCTTATCTAGTCCTTTACATCGTATACTAGGTTGGTTTATTCAATGGTGGAGGGAGTATAAGCTTAGAGCATGCCCAGCAGATCATCTATCTGGCCATCCATTATGTGTTTGGTGTATGGAGGCGAGAAAATAATACTCCAGCAGAGTCTCCATCAGACACACCATTTTTAGATGTCCTCCAAACCAAGCACTCCACAAGTCAATTTTAGCGGTTTTCTCTCATCACGCTATCCTCCAACTACTCAGCTGTGTGGGTCTACGGTAAAGAGGAGGTGTATACCGGAACTCGCGGTGAAGATCGCGGGAGTAAAGGCGATAGGCGAAATATTTGGCAGGGTCGCAGGGAGATTGCCAAAGTGCCGCACCGCCCTCAACCCACACCACTTGTGGCTTCTCCGTTCTCACTGCTGGTTTTCTTTAGGCAAATGATGAGGCCCGTAACAACTAGATTCATCTTGTTTTTTTAAAAAAAATAAATGTTGTGAATCTTAGGTTCTTTAAATCACAAGATTAAGAAACAGGGGAATAGAAAAATGATAGGATTTTCAAGGAATACAAGTGCAATACAAATAATTGGAAAACATAGAAAAAGCACGAAAAATTATCCTTTTATTAGACCACGAGAAAAACACATAAACTGGATGAGAGAGATCGGTAGATTTAAAGGAAATTTTCCATGAGCCTGGATCACATGTTAAAACTTCTCCGAAACTTGTGCGGATCGAGACATTCCTTAGAATTTTTTATAGGATTCAATAATATCTAAACGGTGAAAAAAATCCTATAAAATTGTAATCCTATTTCCTATGTTTTCCAAAGGACCGTATCCAACGCCAAAAGATCACGTGATACGAAGGAGATAAATTACGCACGTCTAATATATAATGCTGGGGATTTGGTTCCTTAGAAATTTAATACTGTGATGTCAATTACTAGTGGTTTTATTTAAATTGGATCATTTCTTTATACATGAAATTCAAGATTTGTAGGGTGTATTCTAAAAAGCCACAATATACGCCTGGATCCGCTGTAGCCTGTAGTACGATGGCAACTTAAACAGTCACAACATGTCTGTTTGATATGATTTTAAGTAACAGGGTCATCTGAAACATTTTTGGCTAAAAAAGTTACTGTGATTTTACCTAGACAAGCTACTACTGTAGCGGAAGATCTGAACGCTTGATGTAAAAATAGGGCCGAGTTTAGTTTTAAACTTTTTCTTCAAACTTTCAATTTTTCCATCACATCAAAAAATTTCATACACACGTAGAGTTCTAACTTTTTCATCGTATCGTTTTAATTTTATATAAGAACCAGAACCAAATAAATGTCCTATTCTTAACTGCAGCACATCTCAATCCGTCCGGACCCATCCATTCCCCGTCCCGTTGCCTGCCGCGCAGCGAGAGACATCCCGTCCTCGTCGGCGCCGCTCCCCTCCCCTCCCACCGTCTCTCCTCGCACGTCCCCCTTTCCTCCCGATCGCACCATCTCTCCACCCTCCCCCGCTCCCGTAGTCCCGTAGCTCTCTTCCACGGCCCCCTCCCGACCGTGCCATCTCCCCTAGGTGGCGCTGTTGGTCGCGGTTCTTGAGAGTTGAGACGCACGCGAGCTGTTCGACGTTCTGCCCAGATGGACGGGAACCGTAAGCGCAAGACCGTTGACAGCGACTAGCATGGTCCTCCTGTCAAGAAGGCCTCGACGGGCACGCCCGGTGACTCCTCCTTTTCCCAGTTCGGCGGAGGTGAGTGCCCAAGAACATCCGTTGATGACTTCTCGTTGGGTGTTGGTGATTCGACTTTTTCTTGGATTTCAGTTGCCGATGGACGGAACGTCACCTGGACGGCACCGAGCACGACCGCTGTGCCGATGGAGTCTATAGGACGGATGGATCGTTCGGCCACCCCCAGTCGCCTAGACGGCAACCGCTCCGCAGGCGCGTCCGGGCCCCTGCGCATCTGAGGTAGATAACAAAGGAAAATCCAGCGCGCCTTGTTCTTTCTTCCAAGATCGAGTGCACCCCTGTTCTTTCTTTCTTCTTCGTACTCCTGTGAAGCAGCTTTTGTTCTGAGTGTCCTACTCGCCATTTACTTGTCCCGGTTGCATATGTTACAATTCAAAAGGCTATATTATCTATGTGAAAATGGTTTGATTTTGTTCCTAGCAATGTTGTATTCAAATTGTCATGCAAAACATTTATTACTAGTTTGTAGTACTACTATTTGTGAGACTGCCCCCTCTGAATGCTGAGAGTGGATTAAAGTGGACTTTTTCCTCAATTTCTATGCTCTCCAGTTTATAAAGAATGCCTGAGGTTGCAGCTAATTACCTCAGGCATCTCTATTGTTGTTACTTTATATTTGGTTCATTAGCACAGTGATACAAGTTGAACCTTGGATGAATTTTCATATTTGCTAACTGTGTTTTTCATTTCCCATCTTAACTTGACAAGTTATCCGTGACACACACTTTGCTGCATCTTTGGCTTCCACTTAAAATGGCATTTAGTGTATTCTTGTTGTTTGTGCCCTTTTATATGTCCTCAATGGATGTAACTACCTATCTACATTTCTACTATTTTCCTTCAAAAATATTTTTGCTATTAATATTGTTGCTCTAGAAGGTTTTGTTTGTGAATTGCTCCTGATTAGCATGCATTGTCAGTAAGACTAATTGTGCTGTATTTGTTGTGGGATTCTAAAACATTCTATATCTGTTTAATCTGCTTTTGATAACATCGGCCTAGCAAATACACTATGCATTTTCTATTTTATTTTGATTAATGAATTAATTTGTACCCTGCTTTAGTCACGCCTCATATGGACAGCATGATAGCTGAAAGCCACAACTTTAGAAATCTGCTTGACTTTTGCCTTGTTTGCTTGAACATGATCATGAGCAGTCTCTCAAGTAACACTCACTCTTGATAATAGAAGCAGATGCCTACTTAACAATTTAGAAGGCCCTTTTATTTTTGTATTTGTGAGACTATGCCCCCTCTGTATACTGCATTTGTTGGTAAATACTGTGTAATTTGTTGCGTCCGTGTGCAGTGGCGGAGCCAAGGCCCAGCTACCACGGGCAATGGCCCAGGCTCTGCCTGGCACATGCAGCTGTGCATCCATAGATTAACACTTAATTAGCTTGCTAATTACATTGCTTAGTTCACTGCTAGGCCGTATGAAGCAACTCCACATCAACACATATGCTTAACACAAACTTATAAAGCAAATGCTCATGTTAAAATGATCTATGAATTATATAGACTTGTATATTCTTGGTTTGTTTGTTAGGTTTACCCGAGCTCTTAAAATTTTTTGAATCTGCCACTGCCATGTGGATATTTACGTTTCTGATTACCTAGGTATCTTGTTCTGTCTGTTCTGATAGTATTTTGTATATCTTCTACATTACACCTAGTGGCTTTGTCAGCAATCAGCATAATTGATAGTCCCATTTTTCTGTGTATATAATCGACTAACTTCAGTAATCCTTCTGTTTCTCACTATCACTTAAGAACCAATGCCCCTGCTGGGAAACAGCAAGCGCTCTGTGGGCGCATCCAGGCCCCTGCGCATCCAAGGTGAGTACCTAATCGAGCGCGCCTCTTGCCCTCTTCTTTTTTCCAAGATTGAACTCCCCTCTTCGTGCCATTGTGAAGTTGTTCTTCTTGGTTCTGGTTGGTTAGCGGAGAGCAGCAGTGAGGAAGGCCGCGTCGGGCTGGGGACACCTGCACCATCACAACATCCGTTGCCTGGTGGCGCACTCACCCGTCGTGTGGATACCTCCAATCTCCAGGAACCACTGCCCACCGCTGTGTCTAAGCTACCTTCTCAGGACAAAAATGGTGAGTGTTCTACTCGCCATTTGCCTGACCTTGGTGCATCTGTTACAATTCAGAAGGTCCTTTTATTTTTGTGAAAATGATTTGATTTTGCAGTTAGCAATGTTGTATTCAAAATGCCATGCAAACTTGTTGCTAGTAGTTTGTATTTGTGAGACTACGCCCCCTCCGTATGTTTCATATGTTGGTAAATACTGTTTAATTTGTGGTGTCTGTGTGACTATTTACGTTTCTGGTTACCTAGGGCTTTTGCTACATTGAATTGATCAATGCTCATCACTGTCACTTGAGAACAGATGGCCCAACTAGTTAGATTATAAATTATTTTCACTCAGTTCATTCTTACCTGAAATTAACATTTTGCTGCAGCTTCTGTTATTGTGATAGTTCCCGGATGGTCTTCTGATGATAATAACTTCTCGGAGGCAGTGAAGAAACTGTTGTTTGGCCGAATAGGGGCAGACCACTCAGTTGATCAAAAGGTGCCACCGCCAGCAGTGAGAACAGTGATTGTACATATCTTTGGTAGATATGGACCATATCTAGCTCGTCATATGGAGGGATTGACTGCGCAAGCCCATCTTAGGCGTCAAGAAATGACATTTGAACCAAATATGTGCCACAGAGGTAACTGCCCGTAACGGAACTCTGTGAAAAGACTCTTTATTACAAAATTGAAGGCTAATACTGTCGCTACTGGTCTTTCTCATTTATTTTCTTTTGGTTCAAAATGTTTTTTTTTCAGGTATAATCAAGGAGAGAGTGGATGAACTCTTGGAGCCAGCGAGGCCTTCCTCTCCGAAGTGCTGTTCTTGCGATCGGCCTGCTGACTGGATAACATCATGCTGCTCGTTGATGCTATGCTCGTATTGCATGCCGGACAAGTTTCATCAGAAGCACAAGCGAGGACATAGCCGGGAACTCTGCCGCGCGCAAGGTGCCATTGGCCTGCTCAATCCCCGGAGTCCGTTGGAGGAGGAAACGAGGTACCTGATGAAAAATGACATGCTCTGCAAGCGAGAAATTATTCTACAGGTTGAGGACGAGGAGAGCGGGAGAACACGGGAGTGCGACATTTTCGTGCTCAGAAGCATGTTACCTCTGGCTGACCTGTGGAACAGGAAGCGCTTAAACAGGCTATTCACGTGTGGCTATCACATGAGGTGGAATGGGGTGCTCGACGAGCTCTTCAGAACGGAGAACAAGCTATCTTTCATGAAGTAGCGAGTAGTAATAGAGGCTTACGTTTGTTCTGTATGCGATTACTAGAACCGTTGTTCAGTAACTCAGATCTGTTTTCTGGTACCCTGCCTTTTGGATTGCTCTTCTTTTATTGTCTATGCGATGTTATTCAGCTTGCGAATCTTGTTGAGACATGTAACCGTTGCTTACCATTGCTCATGTTTTCTGGTAGCTGAGCCTTTTGGATTTTAAGGTCCGGAAGTTTGTCTTACTTTGATCGTATCGTTTATGTACAAAGTTTCTCATATAAAAAACCATATATCCAAGTTTTCAAACTCTAACTTCGACACCAAACACTGTCAAACCGGACGAAATTAAAATTTGAGAGAAGCATCAAAGTTCCACAACAAAAAATATATGCATGCCATGCATATATTTTTTTCCCTTCTTATTACTTAACACTATTGCGTTTGTTACAATTAAATCTTCACAAAAAAAAATCTTACATGATTATATTACGATAAAAATATTTATGTTTGTAAATTACTTTTAATATATACGTAAGTTACTTTTATCATATATATAAATTACTTTTAGATTTGACTAAATTACTTCTTATACTTTCATAATGCTCTAAGTTGATTATTTTTATTATTGCTTTTAGTCAATTTTATAATTTATGGACTTTAAATTTAATTTTTAGATAGATCATATTTTTTTCCCTACAACGAATTTACTTCTAATGTTGTAACAACTTACTTCCATTTTATGCTAAGTTACTTTTATGGTTTATGTAAATTACTTTTACACCTTATTAAACTAGTTAATTTGCCCCTGCTAACACTAAGGTGTCATAATCTTTTCTGATGGATTACATGCTAGCAAAAATAATTTACCTGTTATCCATCCAATTGAGCTTTAATTCGATCTATGTCGCATAATAAGGCAAAGTACAATAATTATATTGCCTAAAAATATTAATTCAAGATCGTCAATTATCTAATCACTTCAATACCAATATATGAGACAATATGCATCCACACAAAAAAGGTGAGGATAAATAAAATATTCCAAGCAATTCCACCGCTTCTCAATCATGGTACCGATAATACACAGTATTAACACATATTGATATAGTATCATGTAACTGGCAAAATCTAAATAACTAACACACTGACACCACTACAGTACAATGAACACATTGAGTTATGGAAACAACAGTCATCACTTCTTCCTTTTTTCCATATCTCTCATTCAGTCAACCATGATCCCTTTTAATTTGTAGATCTTTATAGACTTCTATTTTGTTATCCTCTCCTAGAGTAAGATGTGTGCATCCTTACAAGATCAGTAAAGATCAGTGCTCTCAGGGTCATTTGCTTTCGTAAGACGCAATTTATCTACACACTCTTAGAGTGATTGTCAAAATAAAACACTTTAGTAAAAAACAATTAGTTCTGTAAAGAAAAATAATTGCCTAGTGCCGTTCAATGAAAAGTCACTCTAGTGCTGTTTTCCGTTAAAAAAAATTAGTACCAATTCTAAATCTAATGGGTACTTAAAAAATTTTAGGTACCACGGTAGAAGATCGGTTCTGCTCATGGCCTGCTGCCTGCGAAATGTAAGGTCTTCCTTTTGTGGCTCACGGCGCAGGCGCTGTACGTTGTTGGATCGTAGATGTCCTGGTCAGCGAGTGTGGAGATTATGGGTACCTCATATCCACACGGCATAGCTATCCGACTAGTCATAGAGGATAGCTTATATCTATGGAATATGTAACCGATCATGACTTGGGTATTACGTTTCCTTTTATATTATGGAGCGGCCTAAAGTCCTGATTTGATAATATTATAAAATAGATTTAGGAAACCGATACCGTATTGGTTAAGGTTTCTATATTGTAATCATGCCCCCCATCCTATATAAGGTGGGGCAGGAGGCCCTCTAGGGGGCATGACACAAACTGATCGTCAGATCAATATACACCCGGCGGATTCAAATCCCCAAACAGGAGTAGGGTATTACCTCTCATCGAGAGGGCCTGAACCTGTCTAAATCCTTTGTCTCCGCATCCATCCACTTTCAGGTCTCGTGCGCTACCCCCTTTTCATATTGCCGAAAATTTGTTTCGACAGTTGGCGCGCCAGGTAGGGGTTGCGTCGAGTTACCTGTCGACAAGTGCGATGGAATCAACTTCATGAGTCACCGGCTTCATCTTCGCTTCGGGAGTTTTTTCGCCGACCACTTCAACATGCTCCTGCTCTTCGACTCGGATCCAATCTAGCCGGGAAGATCAGTCTCGACATGTTCGATGGATTCAATTTCCACCGCCGTCAATACCTCCATGGAAGACCTCAGTTTAAGATCAAATACCATATACACATGCCCTGCCGCCGTCGGAATCCGATCATTGCCAGGACGAGTCCCACGCCAATTATCCGTTCGGCCTAATTTCAACTCAGCTGCGATTAGCCAGACGCACAACTCAGCTGCGATTAGCCAGACGCAGAACGACGAAAGGCAGTCATCTATCCAATCGGAATAGTAATCGTGTGCGATTTCGCCATGTATACAATATACATGCATGTAGCGGAGTCCACTGACAACAGATTGATCTGGAATCATAATTAGCAGACTTTGCAGCACGTGTCTCCAATTACTGAAGCACCAGCATATATACTATCGTTATTCCCAGGCAGATTTGTTTGTTTTGGGAGCTTGGACTTTGCCGCCATGCATAGGCAACGTTGTCTAATATGGAGTAATTAAGATTCATGCAACTACTACTTGATTTAATCACCGGATGGTATTGATCAATCCACCTCTGTCCGAGCTGTACACGAGTGCCTGATCTAAATGCACAGAGACACGTCGCCAGGAGGACGAGTCGGCAGAGTCAAACCAACGAGCTGGGCAGACGTCGCATGCTACCACATGGATAGACCGGCGGGAGTGCGAAGCTGTTTCTCCGTTCCCTGACCTCATCGTTGCCGGCTTGCCTCCGTCATCATCACCGCCGGCCTGCCTCCGTCGCCGCCGACCGGTGTCCTCGCCTATACGGTTGGTTGGTCACACCACCGTTCATGGGCGTCCACGTCTTCACCGATCGGCCGCCTCGTCCGCTGCCGACTGGTGTTTCCGCCTGCACGGCTGGCCTATTATGCCGCTGTTGTTGGGCGTCTACGTCTTCACCGACCGGCCGCCTCGTCCGCCGCCGACTGGTGTTTCCGCCTGCACGGCTGGCCTATTATGCTGCCGCTGTTGAGCATCTACGACTTCACCGCCGGCCTGCCTCTGCCGCCACTGACTGGTGTTTTCGCCTATACGGTTAGCGGACTCCGCCGCCGTTAATGGGCTTCATCATCTACACCACTGGCTTGGTTCCACTGGCGCCGACTGGTGTTTTTGTCACCATTGATGGACTGCTTCGTTCCCACATCGGCTACTTTTGCTGTCACCGAGGGAATACGACAAAGCTAAGTCGTCATTTATTTTATTCTTTATATGATATTTTGCCTTTTCCTTTGCCTCACTACATCAACTGGTTCGCCGTTGACTAGTGAGTCGGGGGCTACAGATGTGTATCATATTTTTTAAACAATTTTCATAATATTTATCTTGATTGCTTGCGACATATTCTGAGTACAAAAGTGCCTATCGAGTTATGGAGTTCCATCTTCCTATGCTTTTCGTTTGGTTTGCTAATTGATAGTTGCCTTTGGGCTGATTCCTAGCACCCGGGGGCTTGTTGGATGGATCGAATAACGCAAGGTGCTAAGTATTATTCGGAATAAATCAAAAGCATAGAGATAAGATAATTTATTTTCTGCTCTTAATAATTGCAAAAGTACCCGAGTAGTAAACTCCGACCCGTGAAACTTTGTTCCATTAATGACGAACTCATGTCACTCATATGCATGTTTGGGAAGTGCTTAGGCTGACTCCCGGTGCATGGTGGCTATGACTAGTCGGGCAGAGTGTTTAAACGTAATGAGTCATCTGCTCGGGGAAATCAAAATTGACAAGAGAAGAAATACATATTTATAAATATTTTAAAATACTTGAATTTTTCTCGAGTATTATATTTATATCAGATACTACTCATCCTATATGTTTGTTCTGCAGGATCCAGATCCAGATATGCATAAAAGGGATTCATGGCTATAAGCTTATCTCTTACGCTCCAGGAATGGATCAGTCAGCACATCACCATCGGCTTGCTGTCATCGCCTGGGTGGTCACACCGTTTTTGTTGGGCGTCTACACCTTCACCAACCGGCCGCCTTGTCCACCGCCGACTGGTGTTCTCGCTTATACGGTCAGGTGGTCACACCGCCGTTGTTGGGCATCTACGTCTTCACCGACCGGCTTACCTTCGCCGCCGCCAACTGGTGTCTCCGCTTGCACGGCTGGCCTACTATGCCGCTGTTGTTGGGCGTCTACACCTTCACCAACCGGCCGCCTTATCCGCCGCCGACTGGTGTCTCCGCTGCACGACTGGCCTATTATGCCACCGTTGTTGGACGTCTACATCTTCACCGACCAGCCACTTCGTATGACGCCAATTGGCGCTATCGTCTTCACGGCTGGCCACGTCGCCACCATCGCTAATAGGCGTCATCATCTTCAACACAAGCTGTCTACATCTGCTGCCGACTGGTTTCTTCACTTCCATGGCTGCATGATTTTGCTAGTGTTGATTGGCCTTATCGTCTTCACCGTCGGTCATCTCGTCTGCAGCTGACTAGTGCACTCGCCTCTACGTCTGGTTTACACCGCTACCACTATTGATGGACGTCATCATCTTCCGTCGCCGACTTGTTAAGTCGCCGCCGACTGATATTTTTATCTTCACAACTACGCGTCTTCGCAACCGGTTTGCTTCCGTTGCCGCCGACTCGTGTTCACTTCATCACGGCTATGCAACTTTGTTACCATGGTGGAGCTACTTCATCTTCATTGTCTTCGGCACCGGTTTCTACTCGGACATCTTTAACATGTATCTTCACTCAAGTGATGGCCACTTGACGACAAGCTACAGTTCTCGACTCTATGTTCAGTTGTTTCCCAACTAACCAAAGAGTCGGGGGCTACACAAATACAAGACTCTCAAAATTCGACAAGCTGAAGCAATCAATTAATCAGCCAACGAGTCAATTCCAGGAGTCATTATCTTCGTCTTTGCTTTAGAGCAGAGTTATCAACCAATCAGCTCAGTTTCGACGAGTTGGACAACATCATCTACTTTCCTCCAAGTGAAGCATCTGCAACAGCTATAACACCAATTTGATGGATTATTGTCACTGACATCATCACCAGCACCTCTGCTTCATCGGCCCTGACATCAACTCTGTTGCTAATGGATGACTATGTCTTCGCCGACTTATTATTTCACTTTCACGGTTGCTATCGACTGGATCACCGACATCGTTATCTTCATCAACATCCTGTCAAGCCTATTCAACATAGCCCACTCTACTGCTATTGATGGGCAACTTCGTCATTATATTTGATTATCTATGATTGCTGCTTATCATCATTACTGTCGGTTGCGTTTGTCATCGCTGACTATTTTCTTCATCTTCATGATTGGTGGATTTCGTCATCGCCTTTGATGCGTGTCTACATCTTCACCGTTGGCTTGCTTTCGTCACCACCGACCGGTATCCTCGCCTTCATGGATGGCTTATTATGTCGCCACTAATGGGCATCTTCATCTTCTTCACCAGCTGCCTTGTCTGTCATCGACTGATTATTTCACTGCCATGGCTACACAACTTTATCGCTGGGCGCCTTCATCTTCATTGCTGGCTGCCCTGACTGCTGCCGACTGGTTTCTTTGCCTTCACGGTTGTGCAACTTCATCACTTTTGATTGGTATCACTATCTTCACTACCACCAATATTTTTTCCACCTCTGGTGAGCAATATTCTCTCTATATTGGTCATCTTGTCTCTATGCCAATTGCGTCAGCTACCATCAATGGACAATTGTGACTACGACAGAAGGACAAGCTATATGCTCAGGGGCTTACTAGCTCAAACACAAGTATCATACCTTCAATTTGGACTTGTTTCGGATACATTCAACATGGATTTATAGTCATGAGTTTATTTTCTATGCTCAAAGACTGGACCAATTACTATTCCCCGTAAGGACTATCAACTGAATACTTGCGCCAGTCGGGATTTAATTATTATATCTATTTTGGAGTATCCCATAAGGGATAATCACTCAGATCAGAAGCTATTCATATGAGCTACACTTGGTCTACATTACCTAGAAGACTTATTACTTGGGAGCATGTTACATGTGTCATCCTTTAAAGGGTGTCGAAGTCATATTTTTTGGCCTAGGCCTAATATGTCTGCAGCCCATATTTTGAGGTGTGGCCAGTCACGTTCTTTTAGGGACTTAGGCACTTTTTGCTTAGGCCAAAGTGCGTGTGATCTAGTGCCCAATACCTTAAAGTCCTTTTATACCGCAGTTACTCAACTTTTTAGGAGTTGGTACAATGCATCTTAAAAGGTGTCAAACAGTAAAGCTTTATATAGCTGCCCCGCTGACTTTTTTATATAGTCATGGCACTGTTTGGGTTTATCAAGCAATTGATTGGATACAACATAATTGCTTTTTGCCACGTAAGTGTGCATTTTTATTGACCAATATTATGGCTTAGGCTGATTATATATTTTGGTCATTTTCCAGATGATTGATAAATCCTTATGAGTTTATTTACTCGGATTTTATACCACATATGCCATATATTTCCAGGTGTGGTGAAACCATGTGTCTTTTAGGGACTCAAGCACATCTGTTAAAGCAGTGTGCGCATGGTGTATGCCCAATACTTTGGAAATTTATTTATTCACAACATACAAGCTTCTTTATAGCTGTTTTGCTATGTGTATTCAATGATGTAGTCAGCTTTAGATTGCACGCATCATATTTTACAAAGCAGTCGGTATATCACTCGGATCATGTTATTCAAGGATTCACACCGCATATGCTATATATTAATATTAAGTCACTTGGTTGACTACAATTATCAAAACCACTCAGTTGGTGCCTCTATTAGGTACATCTATTCGATGCACCTGACTTTATTTTTCAGCCCTCCACAATCTTCATATTTGGTAAAAGTACTCGGGGGATCATGGCAAAGATGATTGAAGCACTCGGTTTTGGAGTAATCTAGTTCGAAAGAAGATTATCTTTCCGACTGTGAAGGTCTCCGGGGCTACTGTGGAGATTATGGGTACCCCATACCCACACGGCATGGCTATCCGACTAGTCATAGAGGATAGCTTATATCTATGGAATATGTAACCGATCATGACTTGGGTATTACGTTTCCTTTTATATTATGGAGCGGCCTAAAGTCTTGATTTGATAATATTGTAAAATAGATTTAGGAAACCGATACCGTATTGGTTAAGGTTTCTATCTTGTAATCCTGCTCCCATCCTATATAAGGTGGGGCAGGAGGCCCTCTAGGGGGCATGACACAAACTGATCGTCAGATCAATATACACCCGGCGGATTCAAATCCCCAAACAGGAGTAGGGTATTACCTCTCATCGAGAGGGTCTGAACCTGTCTAAATCCTTTGTCTCCGCATCCATCCACTTTCAGGTCTCGTACGCTACCCCTTTTCATATTGCCGAAAATTTGTTTCGACAGCGAGGAATCAAGTCATCAACTGCCTTACCTCCTGTCCTTTCTATGCGCAAGAATTGGAGACGGTAAACCATATCCTCGGTAAGTTTGGTTTCAATTGCTGTCCATGGCGGGGAGGCTGGAAATTGCACCCCAACCATGGCTGCTTGATCCAAGATGGTGGGCTTAATTGAGGATGCGGTTGACGAAACGTCATCGTACGTCGGAATCTCGACTCGCAGATCTTGCGTTTCTTCGACTATGTCTTCGGTTTCCTCCGTCATCATCCTCATCCGATTGGAAGGGCGCCAGTGGTTGCTCGATAGTGTGGTTCATTTGGGGGAGTAGTAGCTTTCGGCTGTTGTTTTTGCATTCATTTTGGGGAGTAGTAGCTTTTTAACTAGGATTTGCAATCTCTTCCTTTCGACTTACTCCCTTTGTCATATAAAAAATTAAATTCTAGGTATGAATACAGACATCCCTAGGATTTGAGTTTTTTTCACAGAGAGAGTAGCCAGTAATTCCTAGTTCGTTTTTCTTCTATCCTGTTCACCCTGGTTGCGATGGCTGCCCGGATGTCGTGTCGTGTAAAACTTTCATTTGCTCCTTGTAATATGATGTGTAATTTTTTTTGTGTAATTTTTTGTGTATTTCTTTGTGCATTGTGGAAAAACTTAATCCATCAATGACCGCCATGCAACTCCTAAGAATGTCATGATTGGAGGGAGAATGGATTCTAGTTCCTTGAGAGGATGTTCGAACCCATAACCAGGCGGATGGAGGGGATAACTATTCTTAGTTACAGCAGAGGAAAAAAACCTTGTGTAGAATTTTTCTCTTAAATTCAATGCAAATGACTTTCAAAAATCTAGAAAAAACGGGAATTGTTTTGATCCCTCACTGAGACATTCCCTTGTTTGTTTAAAAATCAATCAAAATAGTTAGAACTCGGCCTTAGTCACCGACATGCAACTATCCTTTTGCAGTTGATTTCTCTACATACACACAGAGAGGGGAATTCATTCCGCGGTGCGGAGCTCAAGGTCAAGTCGCGGAGACCGTTCAAGTAGCTGAACTAGTAAGAGCAAGTTCTATTGTAGAAATTTATGGTGCAAGGCCAAGTTATAGATGTGTGATAAAAAAAATAGTACTCACTCTTTTTCATATTATAAGTTGTGTTTGATATTTTTTCCCTAGTCAAACATTTTTAGGTTTGACTAAATTTATAAAAATATATATTAATATTTTTAACACAAAACAAACATATTATCAAAATATATTTAATGTTAGATTTAATGAAACTAATTTGATATTTTAAATGTTGCTAAATTTTTCTATAAACTTGGTCAAACTTAACAAAGTTTTATTAAAAAAAGTCAAACGACTTATAGTATAAAACGGAGGGATTAGAATTTTAATACTTGTATAGATCGAATTTGAGTCTACATAAGTGTTATATATTGATCTATCGTGATGAATTCTTTCAAAAACATTTTAAGTGACATGAAAAAAATGAGGGCCGTCCCATAAGGGATGATTATTAGACTTTTCCCTAATCCAGGGGACAATCAGCAACCTGATTATACTGGCGAGAGCAAGGTGAAACAAAACAACACATCCCAGACACTCTCCTATCCAATCAGCAGAGTTCAAGTGTTCAACTCACTAACCAAAACAAAGTGTCAGGGTACTCCACAATCCTCACCACCATTATTATTGATGCTATGGCAACAGAACAGAAACAACCTTCAGATGAAAAGATGATAACCAGCAGCCTGCAGACTCATGCAGACGAGTTCACACCCTGAATTCGCTGGAATCAATTATCTCAGGAACGCAGTCAAGTCAACAAAAAATCAGCGTGATTTTTGCAAGGAAGCATGAAAATCGTTTAACTCAGGAACGCAGTCATGCCAACAAAAAATCAATCATCTCAGGAACGCAGTCAAGTCAACAAAAAATCAATGATCGATGCAAGAAAGCATGAAAATCGTTTACCCGCACAATTGTAGTATCACGGGAGTAACCAAGTCGGAGAGGAGTGGGCAGACGATGCGCGCTGCTCCGAGAAACAGCGATGAACGTGCCCGTCGCACCACCTCCCGTTGTCGCTGCAGGGATAACGGCGATGTCCCTCATCGCGGAAGGGCATGCCCTCATCGGCGTAAACGTAGTCATCCAGGAAGTAGACACCCTCCTTGAGTCCCAGCCCAAGCTCAGGATAGGCAGATGATTCATACGATCTGGAGCAGCCACGCCCGACGAAGAATAGACGCCCATCCAGCGACTCCAGTTCGGTCCAGGTGTCCTCAATTTTCTCCACGCCGGTGTAGTCCTGCACCATCTCCTGAACCATCTCGAACACCTTGAATAGGCTTGTGGGAGAACGTGGCCGAGCTGCAAATCTCACAATCATCAGAAGCTTGGCCCGGGACTCCACGAGATAGCGCGCATGGACATGTTCGCGCAAGCGCTCCCGGTGCCGGATGCGCTGAACAGACTCTGTAGTGCCTTGGAGGCCACCATCTGCGTAGAACATGGGGATACAGGTGACGAGGAATCCCCTCCTCGTCACGAACCGGAAGGCGCCATCCTGATAGATGACATCCTGTATCTCATCTCTGAGTCTGACTGTTGAGTCGGGCGCCATTGTTCCTTCGACGGCAACACGATCTCCCATACGCCAGAAGGCGAGACGGCACGAGCCGGCGATGAGATCCCAGCGCATGACGATGCCCGCGCCAATGCAGCTCGTGCCGCCTGGGGAAGAGGAGAGTGCTGCTGCCAGTATAACCATGTTCTGTGCGCGCTGGTAGTCGTCCTCGTCCTGATACGAGCGGAGCAGGTCGGGGAAAGGAATCAAGCTGCTCTTGGAATCCTCGCGTGACCGGAGGTTGATCATGGCGTGAAGTCGATTGTGCTCGAAGGCGACGAACAGCCACCCTCCCTCATGCGAGCCGAAGCAGCGCGCCCCGTGCGCGGGGCTGAGGCGGTGGTGAAGACTGCAGCGGTCGATCCCGCAGTAGAAGCAGTAGACGTGGATGAAATCATCGCCGGCGGATGGGAGGAGTAACCAAGGGAGAGGGCGCGGCGGCGAGGGAGGCGGCGTGGGCTCGGCGAGTGCGCCGCGCCATGTCCTGCAGACGTCGGCCGCAGCATCGCGGTCCGCGACACATCGCAAATGGCGGAAGATCTCCCGCAGCAAATCAGCCGGCAAATCCGCCATAGTAGGCGCAGGCGAGGGCTCCATCTCCATGGGAGCCGGGAGGGGTAGGGGTGGAGGAGAGGGTTTGGAGGATTCGGCGGTTGGTGGATGGAAGGGAAGGGAAGGGGAGGGGAGCTGTGGCCAAGCGACGCTGTACTAGTAGGAGTACTTATGTTCGTTGCCCCTGCCTGGCGTTCTTCTGCTTCTAGAAGCAAAGTGAGGCTGGGCCTGGGCCTGGGCCTGGAAGGGCAGAGGCGTTCTTCTGCTTTTAGAAAGCGAAACTGCTGTTCGGCGACCGGTCGCGCGCGCGCGCGACTGGACACGTGTCGCATGCGGAGAGGGGCGCCGGACGGCGCGCCGCGCGGGAGGAGCTCCGTGTTTTCCGTTTTTTTTTCTTTTCGGTTTCTCTTTTTTTTCTGTTTTTCTTTCGTATTTTTTCGGTTTCGTTTTTCTTTTTTTCTTTTTTTCTTTCCGTATTTTTTTCGTTTTTAATACGTATGTATGCAAACTTTGTATACGTAAAAATATAAACTTTGTATACGCATATATAAAGTTTGTATACACGTATGCAAACTTTGTGTACGCATATATAAGGGTTGTATATGTGTATGCAAACTTTGTATACGTGTACTTTTTGGGTTTTTATATGTACGTATACAATTTTGTATATATGTATACAAAGTTTATATACACATATATAAAGTTTGTGTACATATGTTTTTTTAGGTTTTTATACATACGTATACAAATTTTGTATACACGTATATAAAGTTTGTATGCATATATATAAAGTTTATATACACGTTTTTTTAGGTTTTTTAATGTATATATATATTTTTTATAGTAGTAGTACTAATAGTAGTAATAGTAGACTAGTAGTAGTAATATATTAAATAGTAGTAGTAAAAGGTACTAGCATCAGTCGCGCGTGGCCCCAGGCACGCGATTAGTCGTGCATTAGGCGCCCCCTTTAGAAAGGGGATAGTAGTATCTATAGATTTGTCCTGCTAAAAGCAGAGCTCAGATTTTTTTTAAAGATATTATTTGTGTACGACATTTTCGGAAATAATGCTCCGAATCATGGTATTACACTACGAGCCCTATTCTAAAATATAAGTATTTTTAAGATGGTCACATATATTAAAAAGTAGATAGAGATAATTTGAGAAATGTTATAATTGGTTGAGATGAAAAGGTAGGTAAAAAAAAGGAAAAATGGTTGAGAGGAGGAGATAGGTAGAGAAATAGTTTTATTTTAAAATAAGATGTATTAGAAATAACTAAATTCTGAAACTCAGCATTTGGTTCCCAACATTTGGTACCGAACTCAGCCTAAGCACTGAATCAGCTCCACTAAAAAAGAAAAGCGAGGAACAAAATGGGCTTTCCTGCTCTCAAGAAACTAACAAAATTTCTAGTGAGTCCAAGAATATTGTAAGTCATGCAGGATTTGCTAGGACTAGGATGCATGCATATGCTACTCCATCAATCGGAACCAGGCAAGGGTGTTCGTGGAGTCACCTTCAATTCTTCATCTCCACCGTTCCACCCGACCACAACCGTCGTGGAAATCTTTGCACATTGTTGTCGTTGACACATTAACCGTCAAAAGGAACCCTACTTATAAAATTTAATAGAACTTGTACAAGATGACATGGTCGCCACAAAGATGCACAATTCCGAGAAGAAACAACAACAATCTTTGCAGACAGCCAGAGACAATCTCATGGGCCATAGTAAATGGGAGCAACAACGGTTTAGTTATACACCATGTATTTTGGAGTCGCGCTGAACTTCTGATACCCTTTGATGACCTTGTTTACAGCATCAAGGAAGTCCTTCTCAGTCACTGTTTTCCGTCGGGCGCGAATCGCATACATGCCAGCTTCTGTGCAGACACTCCTTATATCAGCTCCTGTAACAGCAAACAGGAGTTTGTGAGAACAAAGCTTAGCATTATCCGCTTTTGAGGTGGAGACTATAACAAACAAATCTAGAAGAAACCACCCAGAACGAAGTTTCAAAGTTCTTCCAGTTACCAGTTGAGTTGGGGCAGAGGCGAGCCAGCAGCTCGAAACGGATATCGCGCTCACAGTTCATGGTGCGTGTATGTATCTTGAATATTTGGGTACGGCCCTCCAGGTCAGGTAAGCCAAATTCTACCTTCCTGTCCAAACGACCAGGACGTAGAAGTGCAGGATCTAAGGTATCAGGCCTGACAAAACAAGAAAATGTGGTCAGCTTCTCAGCTCTACTCATGTGGCGATAGTCCTGAACACATGCAGATGTTTAAAGATAAATAGCTACACAGTATGATATGCAATACCTGTTTGTGGCCATCAGAACCTTGATGTTTCCCCTCGCATCAAACCCATCGAGTTGGTTCACAATTTCCAACATGGTACGCTGAACCTCATTATCACCCCCAACCCCATCATCGAAGCGAGCACCTCCAATAGCATCAACCTCATCAAAGAAGACAATGCATGCTTTCTTCGAGCGGGCCATCTAAACCAAGTCAACATTTTTTTTTTCAGAAACATGCTTGTCAAACAGAAGCACTTTAAGTGCAGAAAATTGATAAGTTCTTGTGAGTTTTCACAATGTTGCACATACCTGAAATAATTCCCGGACCATCCGTGCCCCTTCACCAACATATTTTTGAACTAACTCACTGCCAATTACACGGATAAAACAAGCATCTGTACGATTGGCCACTGCTCTAGCAAGAAGTGTTTTGCCAGTTCCAGGAGGGCCATAGCAAAGGACCCCCTTTGGAGGATCAATACCAAGCTTGACAAACTTCTCTGGGTGAAGCATGGGAAGCTCAACAACCTATGAACAAACAATAATTAGCAAACAGTAAATAGCAAAATAAGTCCAAAACTAACTAGCCTGATGCACAAGGATGAGCAAGTTTGCACGACAAGGGATATGAACTGAAAAAAGATTAGTATACCTCCCGCATTTTTTCAATCTGTTCCTTGCAACCACCCACATCATTATATGTCACATCAGGTTTTTCCTCAACTGTCATCATGGTAACACTTGGGTCAATTTTGGGTGGCAAAGGAATTTGAATCTGGTACTTGTTCCGATCAACACTGCATTAAACGTGAGATGAATTTATACAGTGAGTACAGTGGTTCAACAGACCTAGAACAATGACATACAAACTATATATGATATAGAAGGCATATGACTTGTCCAGAAAAAAGCATGCATGCATCAGATGCTTTTTTCTTCTTAGCTTAATCAGCTTTGCTATCTCTAAAGCTTACATGTTACAGTTCATCTTCTGTCGCAGGAATGGACAAATGGTGCTACTAGTACTATTGGTAAACGCAAAGGAACAGAAAATTAGTGAAGTATATCTACCAAACTTTGTATATGTTATACCCTGGATTCAAATAAGCAATATTCTCTTCTATGTCAAACATGTAAGGTTTGTTGAACTATAATCTACTCTTGTTTCCATGACACCATATATGCTGTCAATGAATTAACACCATTGCATTGAGGAAGTGTGCATACTATTGGGTTAATATATTAGAGCTTGTTTTGGTCTAACGCAAAAATGCATCAAAAAAAGGTGGAAACAGCAGATCGAATTGCATGAGATAGAATTCAGGGAGAATAATATGATACATCAAAGACCAAAAAAACAGCAGTGACCTACCCCACTCTCATCCCTTCCTCAATGTCAGTTGGAGAAACTTTATCCCCTAGGCCAACCACAAACTGAATGATACAAAATACAGTATGAGAAAGGGATCAACACATTTTTTTTCATGAAAGATATGGTTTCAATAAAATTGGATAAGCATGGAATACCTTTGCAATTTGTTTTACATTAATCACATATTTAGCATCATCAGTATTAGGACTTATAATCTTGGTACACCTAGCCACCTTCAAAAGGAGGAAAATATCTTGTCAGTAAAATCACAGAAGACATAAAACTAAAGCAGGAAATCTAAGTCCTTAGGCATCATGCATGAAGTATGCTAGGCACAAAACTATTAAAACAAGGAAGAAGGTAGGCGGGGAAATAGGTTAAGCGATATACTTGCAGCGGTTGCTCTTCTTGCATCATCTGCTTATCTGATACTAGATCCCATTGGCTGGGTGGTGCCAGCCCAGTGTCAGACTCCTTAATCCCTGGGATTTAATGAAAGAGTATATCAGTCAGATAGACCAATTAACATGTGCTAAACTCCTAGCATCTAAACAAGCTGACAAACTGAACAATGATGTGAAAGGTAAGAGGGTGTTTGAACATGAGACAAGGTTGCTATACAGTGCACATTACGACGTCAAATTTCTAGTACAAGAACAAATTTGGAGGTATATCGCACATTATATAAGCCCACATAGAGCACCAGAATTGTACTCTTGTCATCAATGAACAAAGAGTGATCAATATGATATAAAACATTCCTACAGTGGGGAATGGCCAAACCCACTAAACAATCAAAATGTGCTATAGCAAATAGGAAAGCATCAGTGTGTTCGATAAAATTTATCTCACTATGCTATCACATGAAAGTACACAGCTGAACTAAAAGAAAATTACTTAGCAAATTGAGCTACATCTCCAGTTCCAACCAAGAATTAGACGAAAAATTCTTAACTCACCACAAAGGTCATTGATCTTCTTAGCCATTTCTTTTATTTCTTTCTCCACCTTCTTAATGCTTGTGGAGTATGGCCCAAGCCCCTGCGCAACAACAACCAGACAGCCAGAATCAGCAAACTTCATTAATAGAAACCACGCAGCACCAAACAAAGTATTAATCCTCTCCACTAAAACCGAGCTTTTCACGGCGAAGAAGAAGAAGAAAACGAGAGAAACAAACATTTCGCCTTCCGCGAGAAACCCAAACCATCCGCTGAACAACATCAGCCTCAACCGCCGACAAAAGAGGCACACACACAAATCGAAACCCTAGAACTACCCCCAACCACAAGCTAACCCCAGCCCGAGGCCCGAGCCCACCATGGGACCAGATCACCAGAAAGCACCCCTAGATGGGAAGAGATCAGGGAGATCTAGCGGGGGGACACTCACGTAGGTCTTGAGGAGAGCGATGTCGTCCTCGTCGAGCGGGCGGGGGTTCTTCTCGTTCATGATGTCGTCTTCCGGCTCCGGCGCCATGGCTCCCCGCCGCTTCCGCCGCTGCTGCCGCTGCGCGTCTTCTCCGGCGGCGGCGAGAGGCGCTTCAGGTGGAGTCGTGGAGAGAAGGTGGGGGTGCGAATGCGAGAGAAGAGAGAAGCTCGCGTGGATGCGGGGAGTTTATTTTCTCCTCCTTTTTTTTCTTTTTATTTGGCCTTTTTTTTCTTTCCTCCTCCGCAAGGATCCCTCTCCGCCGCCCGATGCTGATCGGACGGTGTAAATCTTTCTAGGCCTGTCTAGAGTTGGTCTGTGTCCTTGGCTCGTTGCGGCAATGGGCTTTTTTTTTTCGTCTTGGAGGGCTGAGCTTAGGATTTATTTAGTTTGGTTTTCGTGTTCGATTCCGAAACGAACTGATCAAAGCTTAGGTCTTCTTTGGAACCAAGTCGGAATTTGAATTAAACATGTGGAAATACAGTAAAATTCGTGCGTTTTCGAAAAGGCCTCTGCATGATTTCGGGGAATACTGCTACTGGGTACTCCTGGGAGGAGAATAGAACTTAGGAAAAGAATAGTGTACGTAAACATGATATTGCACAAAAGCTCCCAGGTTTCAAATTCTTCAAATTTGATACAATCCAGACAATGAAAGCAACAAGGATTCCAGGACAAGACGATTATGGGATCAAACTAAGCTAATCTTTTCATTGCATTATAGTGTCAGACAGCTACAAAGAGAAGCAATCTTCGACTCTTCGTCAGGTTATTGTCCGGACCATCTGACTGGAGCCGGTGCACTGACGAAATGGACCTGCAAGTTCTGGGCATGCCCTGAAAAGAAAATGGCAGGTGTTGCTCAACATGAACAGACCACGATAACTATACAGCAGTGGACATAAGGAAGTAAGGAACCTTGTATGAGGATAATGCTGAACATGATTTGCTTACATGGGAACCATAATCAGGTTGCCGCACCACAGCATCGGAGAAGAAGGCAAACGCCAAACATCGGAGAAGAATTAGCCATGCCGTTTCCGCGAGATGAGTCAACTGATAAATGGAGTACTGAATCTGACTGTAACAGAAGAATTTTCAATGTCAGTTCACTCAAACAATTCAATACACTCAAAAATCACAATTACTCCTGGGTGTTTTTATTCTTCAGGTTGTGTATTGAGTTACTGATTGCAAATACGGAGTAACATCCAGTATCGAATTTGGATTGAAAAGAGTGAACTTTACCTAGTATTGATGAATTCAGACTGCAACATTCGAGTGAACAGCACGAGCATCCCTACAGACCACCATCTCTTCAAAGCCTTTCTGTAGTTTTGCAGTTTTTCTCTGCTCCAGGCATTCTGCATAGGCTTGATATGCATTTCCATGGTCATGTGGTCTCCCTCAGCCTCTCAAAAATCTTCCTAACTGCCTCTGCTTAAACAGAAAATATGGTAAGAAAGACAATCAAGAAATTAACCTGCAACTATTATAAAATATAATTTCCACATACATAATGCAAGATATCCAAAATTCTCAGGGAAAATTTTCAGTACTTTTAAACTTTTTAACATCAAGAAAACAAGACTATTATCTAAAAATCTAGAAAACAAGACTGGTTCCATTGCATCATAGTGACCACAACCAACATTTCTTCCAAACACATGAGCTCATTGGACATTATTAATGCCTTGGAAGTACATTGGATTGTATCAAGCCCATCTAACGCCCAACTGGACGTAATGTTCAATGATAACCATCCTGCAGTAGATTTGACATTAATTTACAGTCTTGAGGCAAAAACTCAAAACCCAAACTCTAGGGTGAATTGCCATTCGAATATCAGTACTGCCACAGAAAAATCCAGACATTTTTTAGATAATGGGCAGCGCCCGGCCTCTGCATCATAAGATGAATGCACATGGCCAATGAAAAATCCAGACATAAGCTTTCAGTGATGAAGTTTGGTACTTCAGAGTTTTCTACCGTATGTAAAATTTTAATAGGGATGGAGTATTTAAAATTTTAATAGGGTAACTCTAAGTAACAGATGTAACTGGAAAGAAAATGATGAATGGCAAATTTAGAGCACTATAAATGGCATGTAAATAAGACTAAAGTAACTTACCTCACCTTGCAGGTTTGAGATGGTGCTGGCTTAAAAGAGATTTGCTTCTATGATGGAAAATAAGAATAGATAAATGTACCCAATTGTTTACATACACACAAAGATGCCACCAACAATTCAATCGACTCGACTGATGATTGCACCCCACTTGAATCAAGGGTGTGACAAAACAAAAGCCCACAGGTACAAAATGTGAAATTGTGCTAGCAGATAATAGTTTTTCAAGCCTGTAGGAGTACTTTGGTGAGGTACTTCATTTGTTGAAACAAGTTAGCTTATACAGAAAAAACAAGTTCAGCGTAAGATGATTTGTTATACACCAGCATTAACTACTGCCACGGAAATGAATCTACTTATCAGCTATAGGCAACAGGTATTGGAGTGCAGCCTTCCTTTTACAACATTTTGTTCTGTAGATTCACAATTTGATACCAGCATCTGAAGCAACAAGGAAATAATAATACTTGAACAAATTAAAATATATCATCAGCATCATTTCGGTGTATTTTTCAGATGCTCATTTTTCATCCTTTCAGCAATCCTAAAGAATGTCTAAATGTACATAATAGAACGTTCTGAAAGTAAGGCGGCACAAGCACAAGCACAAGCAGTGTCAAACATGCATAATTGTGTTGCAAGGACAAAATCGATTAACTGAAATACAATACAGTAAATTACTCAACATGAAAGCGAAGAAGATAAATCCCTAGGCGCCACCAACACACTACACTAGCAAGCTTGGTACTAATCCCCAATCCCCTCCAATCATGGATGGATTAACGCGATTAGATTCAGTTGTCATCCCCATAGGCGAGGAATCGGTAGCGCTCCTCGTAAGGCCCGTCGAAGTACAGGTCGGCCTCGAACCACTTGGGGTACCGGACGAGGTCGCCGGCGACGAAGTGCATGTACTCCTCGCCGGTGGTGGCCTCGGCCGGGAGCACGCGGACCTCGCCGGAGACGATGTAGACGAGCTGGTCCACGTGCCAGTCCCAGGGCATCCGGCACCGCCCGCCCGTCCGCCACGTGGACCACGTCTCCATCGCCCGCAGCGCCTCCGCCCGCTCCCGCGCCGCCGCGCCGCGCTCCACCCGCACCTTGTATACCTCCTCCAGCGGCCGCCGACCCACCACCGACACGTGCCCGGCTGCTGCCGCTGCCGCTGCGGCGCCTCGTGCTAGCCGTCGAGGAGGCGCGCCGCATGGCCGGCTCGCCGTGGGGAGGAGGAGGTGGTGGCATCCGGCCGTGGCTGCGGTGGCGGGACTCATTTTTTGCCTTGAGCCTTTCTCTGATCTCCGGTGATGGTACTCTGGCTGTGCGCCCAGCTTCCAGCCTGCCCTCTTATCCAGTTAACCAACGGAAAAATAAATGAAAATTAACAATTCTTTTTACAATTTTCCCACGGCCGTGTAAATCAAATTTAGTCTTGTTCAGTTTTTTTTTTAAAAAAAAAGTAGACTTGTTTGTATAAAGGCACTATTCCCTCCAGTCAAAACTTATATTTGCCATTTTACCATCTTATACGATTTTGGAAAAAAAATGTGATGGTTTTATGAGACCATGAAAGTATTTATAAGATATATAAATCTATATATATCATTGTGTGTCCTTTTTAGCTGCTCCCTCCATTTGAGGTTATAAGATGTTTTGACGTTAGTTAAAGTCAAACTGCTTTAAGTTTGACTAAATTTATAAACAAATATAGTAATATTTACATTATCAAATTAGTTTTATTGAATTAATAATTAAATATATTTTAATAATAAATTTATCTTGGTCGAAAATATTATTATTTTTTTCTATAAACTTGGTCAAACTTGAAACAGTTTGACTTTAACCAAAGTTAAAACATTTTATAACCTGAAACAGATGGAGTAAGTATTTTGAAAGATAGTCACGAGTTTAAAAAAATATTAACTCAATGTTGTGCAAACACATTACTATTGTAACTTTTGGATATGACATTTGACTACTCGTTTTATTAAAAAATATTATATATTAGAGAAAATTAAATAATGCTTGCATAGTATCTTTTTTTAATGGAACAAATGATCTCATGTTTAAAAACCAATCTATTATTATATTATTAAAGGAATAGAAAAATGAGCCTCCACGTTCGCTCTCATGGCCTAGAAATTCTCACATTAATCTGACAAAAAGAAAAAGCAGAGTCCATATAGAAATACAATTTACAAATAGCTGAAATTCGGAATTAAAAATAAGGAAAATTATAAGTAGAGTATAGAGTTCATATAGAAATACAATTAGGAAATAACTGAAATTCGGAATTAAAAATAAGGAATATTAGAAATAGAGTATAAAGTCCATATAGAAATATAATTAGGAAACAATAGAAATGTGGAATTAAAAATAAGGAATATTAGAAGTAGAGTATAGAGTTCATATAGAAATACAATTAAGGAAAAAAAATAGAAATTCAGAATTAAAAAATAAGAAATATTAGAAGTAGAGTATAGAGTTCATATAGGAATTTAAAACTAACTAAAATTTGGAATAAACATAATAAAATTTAAAACTAACTAAAATTTGAAATAAAAATAATAAAATTTAAAGTAGAGTTTAGAGTCCGTATAAAAATACAATTTAAAAATAACTAAAATTGAAAATTAAGAAAAACATGGGAAGAAGAGTTTAAAGTCAATATAGGAATACAATTTAGAAGTAAATGAAATTCGAAATTAAAAATTAAAGAATATTGAAAGATGAGTTTAGAGTCCACATAGAAACACAATTAGAAATAATAAAAATTCAGAAATAAAAATAAATAATATTGAAAGAAGAGCTTAGAGTCTATATAGAAATACAATTTACAGAAAATTCGGAATTAAAAAAAAGAAATATTAAAAGACGAGTCTAGAGTCCATATAGGAATATATATAATCTACAAATAACTAAAATTTGATATTAAAAATAATTAATAACTAACATGTATATAAAATACAATATGAATATTACACATTAGTAGTTTTGTAAAGTTATTGCAAAATTTAAAATTGTGTTGTCATTTTAATATATTTGAATAATATAATGAGAAAACATGTATGCTATTATATGAAAAAAAATATAATGATACTAGCCACGCAATCTGCGCGGGCCACCATGCTAGTTGCCTCGTATATTTAGAAACATTTAAAACAGAGTTTGTTACTATACTAATTTTCAACCTTATCAAAATTTGACAACGTGGCAATCCAAACATATCTAAATGTCCTTCCGTACCAACATCAGATGATCACAAAACAATTTGGTAAGACATATCAAACCAAAACTGTCCCAGCAACATTATCATGGCTACTCAACTTCATGATTTGCATACTCTACAATTTCCTTTTGAGTTATCATCTGTGTATTTGAATCAAGTGTTCATTACAAACTGATGGGGATTAAAGGAGGAAAAAGGAAAATAATTTCTGCAAAATGTCGAATAATACCCAAAAAAATATATATAGTAGAAACCATTTCATTCCCCAAAATTAACCAACAATGTATAACGCATGTCCAATTCCAATCGATGGATCCTCTGTTTCTAGTTTATCTTGTAGAACTTTGAGGGCTCGAGGCCCTTGGTGAAGTTGAAGTACTTGAGCGTCTCGGCCCAGCGCGGGTTGTCCTTGAGGCGGTGGACGGCGATGGTGTCCGGGATAAACTCGTGCGAGCACTTGTCCACCGGCGCCGGCAGCGGGTAGTCGTACATGGCCGGCTTGGCGTTGAACCTGTTCTTCCCTCTCCCCCCGAGCCGCAGCCACTGCCCCGTCATCCTGTCCTCCGGCCCCACGGTGCGGTTGCGCGGCACGTCGGAGGTCGCCACCCACTCGACGACGTCCCACGACAGCGCGTACGCCATGCCGGACATGTACTCCCTGAACGGGTCCATGCTGCCGCACGGGATGGTGGCGCCGTAGTACGCGTCCTCCCGCGGCATCGCGCCCAGGGAGGCCAGCAGCCGCGGCAGCCGGAGGAAGATGTCGTCGTCGGCCTTCATCACGTAGTCGTAGGGGTCGTCGGCGTACAGCCGCGCCGCCGCGGAGAAGAAGGCGTACGTCTTGCCGCCGTTGAGGTTCTCCTCGCACTCGTCGAGGACGATGATGTCGCCGTGGCGGAGGATCTCGAGCGGGACGAGGACGCGCTGGTCGTCCTTGTAGAGGCGGCAGAAGACGAAGCGGACGTCGACGTGCGCGGTCAGGTCGCCGGCGGCGAGCTGGAGGCCGTACACCATGCGAAGGAGGTGCCGGCGCTCGTAGTTGTCGGCGCGGGTGAGCACGCCGATGAGGAGGCGGAAGTCGGGCTTCCGCGACGCCGGTGGCTCCCCGGCGAGGCGGCGCGGCGCCGCCGTGTACGCCCCCGCCGCCGTCGTCGGCCCGCACGAGCTCATCATGAGCGCCTGCAGCTCGAACTCCTTGGGGTAGACGAAGAGGTAGATGAACCCGAGGAGCAGCAGCGGCAGCAGCACCAGCGCCTTGCTTGACGCCGACAGCTTGGGGAAGCCATGCTTAGAGCTCTTCGCCGGCGGCATGGCAGGCAAGAGCTCGAGCTCGACACAGTCGTCGTCGTCTTCGTCGTCGTTGCTGCTGCGATTCAAGAAGCTCTCCTTGTGATCCAGAGATTGCTGTGAATTGAATTGTAAATGCGTGCAATTGGGTGGCGCGAGTGATATGATGCTAAGGCGGAGGCGGATCGCCGGTGCTTTGGCCGGTTTGAGATGGAGCTCCATGTGCGTGACGGGGGAGCTTGGTTTGTACGGCAATGGCGCCCTTTGCGTAAATCTTGGGGACACGAGAGGCGTACGTGGGACTGCGTGGCATGCGAGGTAGTCAACGCCTACAGATTACAGTACAACGAACGCGTCGGATTGCATGGATTCACGCTGCGGCGGATGAATAAACTAGATAAAAATATAGCCCCTTGATATCTACATGTAGCAAAAAAGATTTAGCTACGGAGGCTCCTATAGTACTTGTTCCAGTGGTGGGGGTTCGAGACCCCACCGCCCCTATACTGGATTCGTCCTTGGATTCACGCAGTTGGCGTTTCACAGGATCACACAGCTTATTAACTCGTCAGGAGGGATTAATTTGGAGATGCACTTGATAGAGTAGTGGAAAGTAGTGTGAGGTTCAATCCTCAAGTATCGTTTTCAATCCCTAATATACTCATATATTTTTTGTTGAAAAATGTTTGGAGGTACCGTATAGGCTAATTAACTGATCAGGTGTGTGTTTTTGGATTTCAATTTTGAGATTTGGGAATTCAGTAAACCGTGAGCGATGGCATTTTACAGGGTTAATTATTTGTTGCTCGTTTACCTATGATCCACATTGGCATATCACTATATCGGTACATTTTTTTTCATTTTTTTGCTTCTTTAATTTGCTTGCGGCATATGCAGGAGTTAGATGGCTGTATATATGAGTCAAGATTCAAAGTCCAAACTGATACTTTGACAACTCAATGGCGCCTTGCGTGACAAAGAGACCACTGCCGCGATACTCAGGGCATCTTGAACCTGAACAAGCTTAATCAGTGCCTTTGCTAAATCTTGACGGCAGCTAGCATAGCACAACATGATTGCATTTGTAATCAATTTTGTATAATGCACATGCCGCACATAGATTTACACGAACGCAACGTCAACCAGGCTAGAGAAGATTTTGTATAATAGTTAGTAGTAATTTCGATTGCTTGAATGAAATAAAGCACCCAGGAGGCCAGGAGCGAACTACAGTATATATCTATCAGTTTGCACCTACTTGCTCAGACTGCTCCGTCCCTCTGCATCTTTCAGGTGCGTCATGCGTGCGTGCGTCTCGCCGGCTCGCCGCTGTCCATGTGTTCCCCGTGCAGTTGAGCGCGATGACGATGTCGCCGTCGACGCCGTGGGCGATGTTCTCGAGCACCGCCGGTGCCGCGTCCTCCTCCGATCCTCCACTGGGTGAGGTTGCACACGGGGAAGATGACGGTGCAAGCAGCCAAGCAGGCACCGACGAGAGTACAAGTCGGCTCAGGTGAGCACGCCGAGCAGCAGCGAACAGAAGTGATGGTTTGTTGCCTTGTTGCCGTCGGCAGGCCACCAACGCTGGGCGGCGGGATTTTTCACGACGGGGAGGAAGAAATCAATGTGGGATGAGAAGACAGCGAAATGGACCATGGCCCATGGGCCGGGAAAGGGAGCACTTGAGAGAGAGGCCAGAGGGCCATGGCATCAAACCCTCATTTCAATCGGTTAATATGTATGGGTCTGTTTGGCACAGCTCCAGTTTTAGAAGAAATGGAGTTTGAGCTTAGCCAAACAGTTTCAGCTCTATCTAAAATGGGAGCAAAGCTAGGTGGAGCGTTCTCACAGAATGAACTAGAGAGGTGGAGCTGGGTTTAGACTGTTCCACAACTCCACTCTAGACCCAACTCAATTTAGGAGTTGGAGCTCTACTAAACAGATCCTAGTCCCTCCGTCGTATATTGATGTAACATCGTAGTACTACGAATTTGTATGTGTTCATGTTTAGATTCGTAGTATTAGAATATGTCACATCGATGTACGAGGTTGGTTTATTTTAGAATGGAGGGAGTATGCCTCAATACTATTTTTGTGGATTCTTTCCGGTAGGATTTCGTGTTGAAACTAGATCTCATACAAGACTCGGGTCTTGCTGCTCTCTCCTTATTAATTGTACTATCATCTTACCTTTTATCCTACATGACCTGCTATAGTGTGATAGACTCTAGCAAATGTGAAGCACTAGAAATGACCTTAGAGAAAGACTAATAATACAATTAGCTGCTTACTGTATAGAATTTTTTTTACGAAGAAGAGCAAAGATATATTACTCAACCAACAGAGTCCTTACAGAGAATGTGAGATATTTGGCTACAAGAATCAGAGAGATGATCAACACGAGCTTTACTAACATATGGCTGGCTTGATTCTGGGATCTCTGTATCTTCTTCATAGTTACTCCCCTCTCATCATGCAACAAACAAATCTTTATAGTCTACCTCTCAGCCAACTCATATAAGTGGTTAGCTATGAACTATAAATGTATGGTCCACCTGTCTCTCTCACATATTTTCTTGGTTCCTGTACGTAAGCCGGCTATAAGCTTACACCCGCTTCTCCTCTCTCTCCTCTCCTCTCTCATCCACCTCAGTATTTAGCATTCTTACAACATCCTATTATACTTGCTCTTATTAGGTTGTGGGATGATTTGAAGATAGAGAGAAGAAGAGCACCGTTTAGATCGGTGGTGGAGAAACAAGATGACCAGATCGGTGGTAATGGCAATTCAGTCCTGTTTTGGGAGGATAATTGGGGAGGAAGGACCAGATCGCAGCAGTATCCTAGACTGTTCTCTTTTGCGAAGAATAAACTTGATTCAGTTGTTTCCTACTTCTCTAGAGACCTGCATGACAACTTTCACCTTACTCTCTCAGTTCAGGCTTTCCAGGAATATGAGGTTTTTGAGCAGGAACTATCTGCCATTCACCTTTCGATAAACCATGATGTATGGATTTTATGTTTGGAGCACGGCACAATATACTTCCAGCAGGTTCTACAAATTGCTTTTCTGGAGCATCTCCCCCCAGCAACTTTACCTTTAATTTGGAAAAGCAAAGTTATGATGAAAATCAAGGTGTTTGGTTGGTTATTTCTGATGGACAGAGTAAATACAATGGATCTTTTGGATAGAAAACACTGCAAGCCTCCCAATGCTTCCATCATTTGTCAATCTTTTCAGAGCAATCAAAGAGAGACTATGGAACATATGTTCTTCTCTTGTCAATTTAGTGCGGGTTGCTGGAGTTCTATTGGTTTCCATTGGAACTTTAATCTCAGTTTTCATGATATGATTCTTCACCAGAGAGCAAATTTTGGGACTCTGTGTTTCATGGAAATCTTCCTCTTAGCGGCTTGGAATATTTGGAAACACAAGAATAATCTGGTCTTCAATTCTATCATGCCCTCGACCTTAAGCTGGAAATCTGCTCTTAAAGATGACCTAAGTCTACATTTACTTAGACTTAGAGATGACCAAACTCTTTTTATTCAGTCATGGATGTCTCCCTTGTAATTTCTTTGTAATTTAGTCTTTTTGTACTCTCAACTCTTTCATAATATATACCGTAGGGGCTTCCCCTACTGTTAAAGTTTCAAAAAAAAAAAACAAGATGACCGTTTAGTCCTAAGAATAGAAGTATGATTGCTAGTCTACTTAATTTAAACATAACAAAGCAGATGTTATACACCTTAAAGGTTAAGAGCAATGTATATTGCTAAATCAGCCCTTTTATTGCTTAAAGACAGGGTCTAAAAAATGGTTCCATAATGCGTAGACTTTATAATGAGACACGTGACATATGAGTGGCCTGAATCAGGAGAAAGAGAATCCCCTAATATTTTTTTATTACTTATGACATGTTCATATGCATAAGGGTATCTGGACTACTATATATATGAACTACTCTTACATAGGTAAAGCAGATCATAAATAATTATATAGATCATTTTTTTTCATATATTATGGTTGCCCTAAACAATGCAAAATAAAATGGTTTTGCCAAATCGGATAACTATTCTTTTGGTGATAGGAGACGTACCCGTCAATAACGAGACGTCCGTAGTGACTTCGTCAATATTAAGATATATGTCGGTATAGTTTTTCGGAGATACTCATAGGGATACGATGTACATATGTGTGTTCATAGGATTGAGTGTGTACGTGTTGTGAGCATTGCGTCGCGTTTGTACAAATGTTTATAAAAAAATATAGGAAAGGGTCTTTATATTTTAATTGACTCTCTTTCCAATATCTATGTCTTGATGACAATAAGATCCTGATAAGGATCTGTTGAACAGAAACTAAGCTTGACTCGATGTCTACCACGCGCAGACTTAGCCTTAAACAACTTTTAACATAAAGTGGTAGCCATGTATCAAATCAAATCACGCCATTTGTGTGGCAAAACTACCTATATAGCAACCAACTGTTCTTTTTAATCATTGAGTAAATTAATTTACTAGTAGTAGACATCTAAACACTTTGTCATATTAGCCTCCTAAAATGGAACTAAAATAGCAATCCTGATAGGATACTAGGATCACATTCATTAGTCATTGTGTCTTCAATTCTACTAGCGCATATATGCAGGTAATTTGTTGATTATGTATTTATGTATGCAAGTTTTAAATTTGAACACTTTATAACTTACTGTGCATTTAAGAGAGGATATGCACATACCGAAGAAGAAACTGCCAACAGCTAATACTGACAAATAATCCGATCCCTTTTTTTCCCCTTAATTTTCACAGGTCTACATGGTACAGCTTGGAAGGCTTAAGCCCCTGTGTGGCGTTGAAGAATTTGAGCGTGCGCGCCCACTTGAGGCGGTCCTTGAGCTTGTGCACGACGACGGTGTCCGCCACGAGCGCGTGGCGGAAGCAGTTCACCCCCTCCCGCATCCCGCCGTCGAGGTAGTCGTACATCCGCGTCTCCTCGCCGTACCTGTTACTCCCCTTGCCGCCGCGGCGCAGCCACCGGCCGAACACCTCGTCCTCGGGCCCCTTCACGTCGCCCCGCAGCGCCTCCGTCGCCGCCACCCACGCCGCCACGTCCCACGACACGATGTACCCCATGCCCGACATGAACTGCGACCTCGGGTCGGCGTGGCACGGCGCCGGGAACCCGTGGTACAGGTCGCGCCGCGGCTTGTCGCGGAGCGTGTCGGCGAGCGACGCCAGGCGGTAGTACGAGTCGTCGTCGATCTTGCCGACGTAGTCGTACGGCGCGTCGGCGAACAGCGCCGGGAGGGACGAGAAGTAGGAGTGCGTCTTGCCGTCGTCCATGTTCTCCGTGCAGTTGAGCACCACGACGTCGCCGTGGGCGATGATCTCGAGCGACACCAGCACGGCGTCCTCCTCCCTGGCGAGGCTGCACACGAAGAACCGGACGTCGACGACGGCGCGCGCGGGCGCCGGCTGGAGCGCGTACGCCAGGCGGAGCAGCGCGCGCCGCTCGTACATCTCGGCCCGGGTGACCACGCCGAGGAGCACGCGCAGATCCACCGCCGGCCCCGTCGCGTTCGCCGGCGTCGCCGCCACGCTGTTGCTGCACCTGGCGGCGAGAGATGGCAGGATACTGAAGTAGCCGGGGAAGAAGAGGGAGTAGACGAACGCGAGGAGCAAGAACGGGAGGAGGAACAAGGAGAAAGAAAGCCTCTTCATGGCCATCATATTATCAAGCCAATTACCCGAATCAGGGGAGAAGAACGGCTAATTAGCTGGTGAGATGCTTAGCTAGGCTCATGGCTGAACGGTGTACAGTGTAAATGTAAAACTGCCTTAAGTAGGCAGTGTTTGAAGGCTGCTTCATGGTTGACAGGTATGATTCCTTGGAAGAATGTTATTTATTGCTGCTGCCAATTAAATATAGTTATTTATTAATTTCTAAAGATAAAGCCCAACAAGATTATCTCTAAGATATACTGTATTTTTATAAAGTGCAATTGCAAATTTACTACTATTTTGAATCGTTATTACAAGTCTGCTACTAGAAAATTACAAAAATGCCAATAAAATTATCGTTCGAGTGGCATCTTTGTAAAATTTTTAAAAAATAGTGACAAATTTGTAAATGCTCCTTTTTATAATCCCTCTCTTTCGACATACTTATCGCTAGACATTATTTATACTTCAACTATGATTACTCGTCTTTGAAAAAATTACATATTAATGGATTATACCCGACTATAATATTTGATAACGTAGGATACGATTGACACCAAGTTATACACAATGATTTTTATATAGTTTTAATCCCAAATGTGAGTAATAACTATGCCACTTAATGGAAGAGGCTGAGGCCACGAGGCCAGAGGTCATCGACACGAGCAGCCATCGGCCCGGACGATAGGCTCTTCTTGTATTTTTTTTTCAAAACATTGTATTATGCTTTATCTTGTTGCACCTTTTTGTATTTGAGTGTTTCACCCTCTTTTAATCAAATGCTGTACTTGCACATACTCTCTTCATCTATTTTTGATAGTGATATTTCATCTTGGTATACCTAACGAGGATAAGGATAATTAATTCTACTTATAATCCATTTAAACATGCTATTAGTTATTTCTCGTAAACAAGCGATTCATTAATATTTACATTTCTCGATGCTCATGTAGCCAATTATGTGTGAATGAATGGAGAGTCACACATTAAATCTGAAAAAGTCATTAAAAGGATAGGTTGTTGGATTGAAATATGCCTATCAAAAATAAATTTTTTATATTTGGAAATATGCCAATCAAAAGTAGATGGAGGGAGTAATATGTAATGCCTCCTTGAAGGTATGTGCACGGTGTCTTCCACCGTCTTGAAGGCGATTGGCAATATTGCTTTTAATATTATAATTGGTACTTCTTAAATGTCACATCTAGTTGAGAAAATTTTTAAAAACATCAAAAATAATTTTTTGACGAGTAATAAAGCACTACTACTCCGTAAAAAAAAAGAGACAAACCCTAGCTACGAACATGAGCACACATATGTCCAGGTTCGTACTAGGATTGGAATTTTTTTTTGACGGAGGGGTACCCGGCATTTAACATTTTGGCTAGGATAAGACGTATAACCGCTAGTCGCGTCCAAACAAAATGCAGAAAAATATACTACGTTCAATGTACTGTATAGAGAGAATTATAAGAATTCTCTTGTCTGAGAAAGGCCAACCAATATAGTTAAAAAATTTTAGAGGAATGGGATTAGTGAGCTCACACTTTCAGCTTTCAGCTTTCAGCAACATGAGTAGATGATTACTCCCTCCATAAAAGAAGTGTTGTTTTTGAAAGTTAAAGCAGATCGAGCAATCGGCACTAACATGCCCTTCATTAATACAAAGAGAAAACGGGAAGAATAATGAAGTACTAATGGTTGGATATCTTAAAGTACTATTTATAAATCTAACAGTGCTCTCTCTGTGATTATATTTTTCCATTTAATGAAAATTGCACTACAAGACAAAAGTCCTGGCAGTAATTAAAATAAAAAAAGGATAAAAGTACTCTTTATAAAACGGAGAGAGTATATCTGAGCAAAAAATGTGCTTTCATTGGCATTTACTGAACTCACACCTCCATCGTGCCTCTGGTTAGGTCCTAATCCCAATCCATCCACGTATATAGGTTGGGATTATGTTTTAGTTTTTCTAGTTTCACTGGTGGAGAAACCCTTTGTAGTCCCGGTTCGTAACCCCCCTTTAGTCCCGGTTTTCAAACCGGGAGTACCAATCCGGGACTAAAGATCGCTATCTTTAGTCCCGGGTGAAATAACCGGGAGTAAAGATCGATCTTGAGTCCCGGTTGGTAACACCAACCGGGACTAAAGATCGAGCTGACCTTTTTTTTTTTGCATGCCCCTGTTGCTGCATGGTTTATATTTATATATATATATATATATATATATATATAAATATATATATATATATATATATATATATATATATATATATATATATATATATATATATATATATATATATATATATATATATATATATATATATATATATATATATATATATATATAGATATATATATAAATATAAACCATGCATATATATGTTTCAATACATATATATGCATACATATATATATGTATATATATATATATATATTATATTATATTATATGTATATACATGCATAATATATATGTATTTATACATATATATGTTATGCAAATGCATATGTATATAGATATATATATGAACAAAATATATTTACATTATAGAAAATGTGTACACATGCATATAGAAACATATGTAGTCATGTATTAATTACAATCCATTATATGTCCTAGCTAGCTACGATTTCGACGTAGTAGTACTCGCTGCTAGCTCAGAAGCTAAGGACCGGTGAATTGTGTTTCCGTCGTAGTAGAATTCACCCTTGGGATCAAGGATTTCTTCGTTGATGAATCCCATGAGTTGTTCTTGAACCGCCGCGATAAATTCCTTGTGTGTGGTCAGGTTATCCCTCATGAGAATAAACTATATGAATGTATGAAATTGATTAGTAATTAAACAAGAAATCGCTACGTAATGAAATTTTGAATTTATTTGTACGTACATCGAGCTCTCTTGTGGTGATGATTTGGTCTGCAAGGCAGTGGCAATACTCGCACACGTAATAGCCGCACAAGTTAGTTCCCTGCTTTTGCTTTGCGCACTACAAATAAATGACAAACAACGAGAGATCTAATTAATATACACTTGTATGTATTTGAATCGGAGAAATATAAATGTAGAGCATGTGTACTCACAGGAAATTTAAACTTCCGCCTAAGTCTTTCTCTCCATTTGCCGCGGACCAAATGACGGAACCGATACCAAGCCCTACATGGAGTTTAAAGCTATGATTCGTAGTAGCAATTAACATAACAAGACTTTCTTAATTAACAAAGGAACTTATGACGGTACCTGTCTATAAGTTCGAAAACCTTGTCAAACGTAGACTCTTTTTTATCCATTGAGTCATATACGTTGACGGTGCAGGCCTCCAGGTCGATGAGTAAAAGCACCCAGTGGAATCTGCAATGTGCGTGGGATGCATTACATATGAAACACTTAGCAAGTTCGTACGGGAATGAAATTTGGTATGTAGGAAGACAGTAAAATTAAACTAACTCTGTGTTGTATGGCAACAGTATGAACGTCTTGTAATGCTGCGCCTTCAGGAGATGAACGAGATTGTCCTCTGTTTCTTGTGGATATTGGTCGAGCATTGCGACGTTTACTTTCCGAGGGTCGATGAATCCAGTATCGAAAACCCTCCGCCGTCGGGCCCTTTGAATCTCCATTCTACAACGATAAAAGGGAGTATATTATTTTCTATGGTCTACTTATATACAAGGACCTAATTAATTAAAGGAGACGTATAGTAAGAAATCTAACTGAACGATATACTTACAAAATCCAGCAACTCATAATAGAGACGTCGAGGGCGTCCAGCTGGTATAGTTCGTAGATTCCCCTGAAATTGATCCAGAGAATGTCATCTCCTTGCAAGAAGTCCGTGTCCCTGATCCTCGCTCCGATCATCTCTCTACCGGTGGCGCTCATCTCCATGTACAGCTGATGGAACTTGTACATTTGTGTGGGTAGGGACTGCAGCAGCTCAGGCTTGACAAGCGGTTTACCGAGTTCGTACATGTATTTCACTTCCGCCTTTTCGATTGGTGCGACTCCTAGCAATTGATCCGTAGTTAGACCGGTGTCAGTAATAAATTGTTCTATCGTCATTTCTTTACCGGTCACCAACGGCTCGATCTCCTGGTTTGGTTGCTCTCCAAGCTGAGGGACTGGTTTGGACTTTCCAGAAGATGCTTTCTTCAGCGTTCGCTCATAGTCCGATAGCTTGATGGCCTCCTTGACAGATGCAGACATACCCCTGAAGAAGTTCCTGACACTGGGGTCTATAGGAATCTTCTTTTCTGGACTTCGAGGCTTGAATTGTCTCTTGACTTCTGATGCAACGTAAGCGTCAAGCTCCTCTTGCGTGCAATCGTACCCCGGGTCCTTGTTCTTGGCGGCGTCAACTTTCACCTTCTTTGTTGCCCTTGTGTGGGCAAGCGGTGGAGCTGGGGGGGCCCTTGACTTTGAAGGTGCCGGAAGAGGAGCTTGCGGGGGAGTAGGTGTAGGAGCACGAGGAGGAGTCGGTGCAGGATCCTGAGGAGGAGTCGATGCTGGAGCCTGCGGTGGAGACGGTGCTGGCGGAGCATGAGGAGGAGACGGTGCAGGATCCTGAGGAGGAGATGGCGGAGCCGGAGGAGATGGTGCACGAGACGCCGCTTGTCGCCCAGGGAGGATGATGTACCGCCTGCGCCATAGAATAATGGCATGGCATGTGTCTCGTAGATGCGTCTCACCGTCTCCTGTAGGGTAATCCAGCTCGAGGTACTCGTACGCGCCTTCGACCAACTCAACTTCGACCTTGGAGTATCCTGCTGGAATCGGCCTGCAGTGGTAAGTACCTAAAGGGTCCGTTGGGATGGCTATGCCCGACGCCACCTTCATGTTGTGAGAGATTATTTATTAGTAATCAACATATATAAGCAGCAACTAGCGGAATGGCTAAATCTTACCTTTATTGATAAGTTCTTGAAAGGAATATGCAGCTCACATGGTGTCCGCTGAGTGATGTCATCAACGGGACAGGTCGATTCGTCCTGTGTTTGCATGGCGTCCATGCTCTGTGATCCTACCTGCCCCGTTGAGGCGCAGCTGCTACGGTTTCCTGACGGGCTCACCATTGCAGGAGGAATGGTCGGCTGGGGATCATGGGACCGATGTGCGGCCATGCGTTCATCAACCTTCCTTGCCACCTCCTCTTGCATGTTGAGTTCGTAGCTCGATACCCGGAACTCTAGGTCTGCAATCTTCGCCTCGGTATCTCTCTTGCTCCTCATCCGACTCCTGTACGTGTGGATGTCCTCCTTAAAACCAATCTTCCAAGGAATCACCCCTTTCCCTCGAGTTCGTCCTGGATGCTCTGGAGTCTGCAGGGCGAGTGTCAGCTCGTCCCTATCTCTGTCTGGTCGGAACGTGCCCTGAGAGGAGGCTTCCACTGCATCTGTTAGTCGTCGCGCAGCCTCTTGTATCTGATAGCCGAAGACCAGTGAGCCATCAGCTGGGTCGAGCGTTCCACCGTGAGCATAGTACCAGAACTTCGATCGTTCCGGCCAATTGGCTGTTGCCGGTTCGATACCCCTCTCAATCAAGCTAGCCTCCATCTGCTCCCACTTCGGCATCGCGACGCTATAGCCTCCTGACCCCAAGTGGTGATGGTACTTCTTCTTGGCGGCATTTTCTTTGTTTCTTTCCATCATCGCCTGCCCTTGTTCACCTGTCTTATATGCAACGAACTCGTCCCAGTGATCCCTTAGCTTTGGGAATGTGTCGAAGTTCGGTGTCTGCCCCTTCAGTATATACTTCTGGTACAGATCTCACTTGAAGCTCTGAAACTGTTCTGCCATTTTCTTCAGAGTCCACCTTTTCACTTTGTCCTCTGTACCCGCAGGAAGGGTGAATGTCTCGAGCATTGTGGTCCACAGCATCTCTTTCTCCGAATCTGGGACAAAGCTCTCATGATCTCCGCGTGCCCTTGTTCTTCGCCAGTACACCGTACTGACAGGCACGTTATCCCGCACAACCCAACCGCTGTGACGTACATAGTTCTTGGCGGCTTCGGCCGGGGCACTAGGACGTCCATCTTCTTCCACTTCCGTTATGATGTGCCGACCCTCAAGCTTCTTCGCTGCACCTCATTGCCCGCGTGCCCTCTTCTGTCCAACGGAGGGTTGACTACCACTAGCCTCCTCCTCCTGGTTCCCCTCCACATCCCTTTCCACGTGCCCCTGCTGGTTCCCCTCCGCATCCCTCTCCACGTTCCCTTCCTCGTTCAAGTACTGGTTTGGATCCTCGTTCCCCTCTTCTTCATTCCAGTACTGGCTGCTTCCCTCCGCGATTGTATCGTACAATATCTGTTCCTCATCGCGGTCAGCCATCTGTTGATACAAGAAACATCTGCTAAGTCACGAGACATTTATGTTTTAACAATCTAAGTCATGTATGCTAAGTGTAAATGTCGTACATTAGAACCCTACACAACCTTACGTGCTAAGTCTAATTACAAATCGTGATATAAGCTAAGTCTAGGTGACGTATATTATACAACCCTAGCTAGTAAATAATTATATACTAAGTCTAATTACAAATAAAATAATCTTATATTAAAACTCAAATAATATTACATGCTAAGACTAAAATAGTCATGTATATGCTAAGTGTTTCGTGCGTATATGCTAAGTCTAATTAAGACTACAATAGTCAATTGCTACTTGTCGCACCAATTCCGTAGTCAATAATTACATACCAAGTCTAATTACAAATAAAGTAATATTATATTAAAACTCAAATAATATTACATGCTAAGACTAAAATAGTAATGTATGCTAAGTGTTTCGTGCGTATATGCTAAGTCTAATTAAGACTACAATAGTCAATTGCTAGGAGTCGCACCAATTCCGTAGTCAATAATGTCATACTAAGTCTAATTTGCAATAAAATAATCTTATATTAAAACTCAAATAATATTAGAACACTACACAATCTTATATGATAAGTCTAATTACAGGTCTAATAATCTTAATTAATTGCATTACAAATATAACAATCATTTATATTATTACGTCACTTGCCTGCTCCAATTCCTTCTAGGGCTAGCTCTTCCACTCAGGCTTGACGGATGACTCCGACAACACGTCTTTTCTGCAAGATACAAAAAAATGTATTAGGATAAATGCGAAGTAACATATATATATATATATACATATATATATATATATACATATATATATATATATATATATATATATATATATATATATATATATATATATATATATATATATATATATATATATATATATATATATATATATATATATATATATATATATATATATATATATATATATATATATACATTGTGTATTTGATACCATGGTGCCCGGGCACCATGGTGCCCCATATGAGTGTCCTATATATATACATATATATATATATATATTGCATTTCACGTTAACGATCGTCCTCGTTCGTTTGCTCTTTCACGTTCCCTAACTCGTTCACGTTCGTTCGCTCGTTCTCATTCACGTTCGTTCCCTCGTTCTCGCTTGTCTTCGTTCGATCGTTCTCGTTCTCGCTCTCGTTCGTTCGATCGTTCTCGTTCTCGTTCACGTTGTCGCGGCAACGTACGTTGACGTGTTCGTTCTCGCTCTCGTTCGTTCGATCGTTCTCGTTCTCGTTCGTTAACGGCGGTGTGGCGGCATCGGGGCGGCGGTTGGCGCGGCGGCGTGGCGACGGCGGCGGCGGCGTGGCGTTGTGGGGCCGTGGCGGCGGCGGCGGGGCGTGGCGGCGGCGGCGTGGCGTGGCGTGGCGGCGGCGGCGTGGCGTGGCGGCGGCGGCGTGGCGTGGCGGCAGCGGCGTGGCGTGGCGGCGGCAGCATTGCGCGCGCGGCGGCGTGGCGACGGCGGCAGCGGCGTGGCGTTGGCATGCGGCGGCGGTGTTGCGCGGCGTCGAAGGCGGCGGCGTGGCGCGTCGTCGTCGTGGCGCGGCGTCTCGTGGTGGGCGGCGCGACGGAGAGAGATCGAGATCGGAGAGATCGAGATGCATGAAGGGAGATCTGGCGGCGGCGGCTCTCACCCCAGAGATGCGGCGGCAGCGGAGGAGGCGGAGGCGGCGGCGAGGACGACGAGCTCGAGACGACGGCGAGATACGGCGGCGTCGGCGCGGGGATTTGCCCTAGGCAGTGGCGGCGAAGGAGAGAGGCCGAGAGAGATCGATCGGCCGAAAACGTTTAAGTGTTGGTGAAGAAGACGAGGGCGCACCGGGAATATATATACCCCTGGATCTTTACTCCCGGTTGTTCTCAACAACCGGGTTCTCAACAACCGGGACTAAAGATATCTTTAGTCCCGGTTGTTGAGAACAACCGGGAGTAAAGAAAAGATCTTTACTCCCGGTTGTTGAGAACAACCGGGACTAAAGATATCTTGATATCTTTAGTCCCGGTTGTTGAGAACAACCGGGAGTAAAGAAAAGATATGTACTTCCGGTTGTTCTCAACAACCGGGAGTAAATATCTTTTCCCGCTATTTCGAAATTCTTTTTAAACCCGGTTAGGGTTAAGAACCGGGACTAAAGATTATAGCACTGCATATGATTTTCGCTTACATATGTGTTTATAAAATAGAAGTTAATGCATTAACATTATTTAAAGTACAAAGATTAATGACAATTACTTCGAAAAATTATTTTTGGCTGTAATAAATTAGGTGGATAAATCGTAATAAGCAAATATAATTAATAAAAATTCCAATAATCATATATACTTAGCATATATATGAATGATATTATTATATTGGTAAAAACTCTAATTAAGATATGTATGTACATACTGCATGATTTAAAATTAATAAAAATTGTAATCATCATATGTACTTAGCGTAGGAATTATATTAAATTAAATGCTAAAAACTCTAATTAACATATGTAAATGCCACATGCATGATTTTAACCTTTTAAAAATTCGAATAGTCATATATAAGTAGCATATGAAAGATAGTAAATTAAATTGTGAAAAACTCTAATATATGAATGATAGTTTTAAAAATATATTAAATTTAATACTTTTAAAAATTCTCCAGTCAATTATAATTAGCATATGAATGATAGTAAATTAAATGTTAAAAACTCTAATTAACATATGAAATTGCCACTTGCGTGATTTAAAACTTTTAAAAATCCTCTAGTCAATTATAATTAGCATATGAATGCTAGTAAATTAAATGTTAAAAACTCTAATTAACATACATATGAAATTGCCACCTATGTGATTTAAAACTTTTAAAAATTGTAAGTATCACATATAACTAGCATATACATGATTTAAACTTGTTGAAACCTCTAATAATCGTGCGTAATTAACATATGCCATACATCAGTTGATTTATATGGATAATCAATACATCCAAAATAGTTTACATCATGTACACAATAATTACGGCACGTACTTTCTCCTCACTATTGTTCCCTCCTTGTGATCGCTGCGTGAGTAAGGGGTGTCTTCATTTGATAGGAGGATGCTAGGGTCAATCGTCACCGTGAAAGGGGGTTGCCCATCCAACTGATCGTAATCCTCGTCAGTCTTGTCCTCAACTCCGACGATTTTTCTTTTGCCTGGGAGAACCACTTGACGCTTAGACTCATCAGGCCCTCTGCCCTTCTTTCCTTTGCTAGACATGTCCTTCACGAAAAAGACTTGCGTTACATCATTGGCAAGGACAAAAGGTTCGTCCGAGTATCCAACCTTGTTAAGGTCAACAGTTGTCATCCCACTGTCATCAATCATTACGCCTCCACCAGTCAACCTAACCCATTGGCACCGGAACAGAGGAACCTTGAGAGGACCATAGTCAAGTTCCCATATGTCCTCGATGGCACCGTAATACATGGCAGTTGTTCCATCGTGTCCCATGGCATCAACACGAACAACGCTGTTTTGGTTCGTGCTCTTCATGTCTTGAGCTCTCGTATAGAATGTGTACCCATTGATCTCATATCCCTGGAATGTCGCGATCGACCCAGACGGTCCCCTCGCCAGGAAGGCAAGTTGTTGGTTGATCGACTCGTTACCCATGAGATGTTGTCGTAGCCACGCGGGGAAAGTATCAATGTGATGCCGTGTAATCCATGCATCGGACTTACCGATGTTCCTGGCGCGAACTAGAGCCAAGTGCTCCTCGATGTAAGGAGCTACCAATGAAGAGTGTTGCAGAACAGTGAAATGGGCTTTACGGAATAAATTATTGTCTACCGTCGTTATTGCTTTCCTTCCGAGAGTTCCCTTTCCCCGTAGTCTCCCTTCATGGCGTGATTCAGGTACCCCGATTGGGCGAAGGTCTTCGATAAATTCTACGCAAAATTCGATGACCTCCTCTGTTCCATAACCCTTGGCGATGCTTGCCTCTGGACGAGCACGGTTACGAACATACTTCTTCAGAACGCCCATGTACCTCTCGAAAGGAAACATGTTGTGTAGGTACATAGGCCCGAGAATACGGATCTCTTTCACAAGGTGACAAAGCAGATGCGTCATTATATTGAAAAATGAAGGTGGAAATATCAACTCAAAACTGACGAGACATTGCACCACTTCATTCTGAAGGGCTTCTAATCTATCCGGATCGATGACCTTCTGCGAAATTGCGTTCATGAATGCACATATCTTTGTTATTGTTGCCCGGACATTGTCTGGAAGGATACCCCTTATTACAACTGGTAGCAGTTGTGTCATCAACACGTGACAGTCATGAGACTTTAGGTTTGTGAACTTCTTCTCCTTCGTGCTTATTATTCGCTTGATATTCGTGGAGTATCCAGACGGTACCTTTATGCTCTCCAAGCATTCAAACATACTTTCCTTCTCTGCCTTGCTAAGAGTGTAGCTGGCTGGACTCAAGTAATGGCTTCCTTTCTCCTTTGGTTCCGGGTGAAGGTCGCCGCGTTGTTCCATATGCTTCAGATCATTACGTGCTTCCAGTGTATCTTTCGACTTTCCGTATACACCTAGGAAGCCAAGAAGGTTTACGCAAAGGTTCTTAGTGAGGTGCATCACGTCGATTGCGTGGCGTACGTCCAAGAATTCCCAATATGGTAACTCCCAAAATATAGAGTTCTTTTTCCACATCGCCGCGTGACCATCTTCGCTCTCTATATGCTGGCTTCCAGGCCCCTTTCCGAACACTACTTTAAGATCTTTAACCATAGCAAACACTGTTTTCCCGCTGCGATGTTTAGGCTTTGTACGGTGGTCGGCCTTATGTTCGAAGTGCTTGCCTTTCTTCCGTACCGGGTGGTTTGCTGCAAGGAATCGACGATGACCCATGTATACAACCTTCCTACAGTGCTTAAGATACGTACTTTCTGTTTCATCCATACAGTGAGTGCAAGCCTTGTACCCCTTGTTGGACTGTCCGGATAGGTTGCTAAGTGCAGGCCAATCGTTGATGGTTACGAACAGCAGCGCTCGTAGGTTAAACTCCTACTGTTTGTCCTCGTCCCACACGGGGACACCTTCCTTCTTCCACAACTGTTTAAGATCTTCGACCAGTGGTCTTAGGTACACGTCGATGTCGTTACCAGGTTGCTTGGGGCCTTGAATAATAATCGGCATCATTATGTACTTCCTCTTCATGCATAGCCAGGGGGGGAGGTTGTAGATACACATCGTAACGGGCCAAGTGCTATGGCCGCTGCTCATCTCTCCAAAAGGATTCATGCCATCCGTACTCAAACCAAACCGTATGTTTCGTGCGTCCTTTCCAAATTCTTTAAATTTTCTGTCGATGTTTCGCCACTGCGAACCATCGGCGGGGTGTCTCAGCATCCCGTCCTGTTGACGCTCTTCAGCGTGCCATCGCAACATTCTAGCATTCCTCTTGTTCCTGAACAAACGCCTTAGCCGTGGTATTATAGGGAAATACCACATCACCTTAGCAGGAATTCTCTTCTTTGTTAGCTGCCCGTCAACTTCTCCTGGATCGTCCCGTCTAATCTTGTATCGTAGTGCTTTGCAAACAGGGCATGCTTCTAGGTTCTCATACTCCTCACCGCGATATAGGATACAATCGTTCGGACATGCGTGAATCTTATGAACTTCCAGTCCTAACGGGCAGACTATCTTCTTAGCCTCGTACGTTGTCTCGGGCAATTTGTTTCCCCCCGGAAGAATGTTCTTGACGAGTTTCAATAAATCGCCAAATGCCTTGTCACTAACCCCATTTTTTGCCTTCCATTGCAACAACTCCAGAGTGGTATCCAACTTTTTGTGCCCCTGCTCGCAACCTGGGTACAACGAAGTTCTGTGGTCCTCCAACATCTTGTCCAATTTATAGGCCTCCTTTTCACTTTCGCAGTCCTCCCTGGCGTCCTGCAACATCTGACCAAGATCATCCGCAACGTCGTTACCATCAGCAGCTATTTCCTCCTCGCCCGTTTGATTTCCTTCAAATCCAACATACTGAGCAAAGTCCGGAATATTGTCGTCTTCCACTTCATCTTCTTCCATTTCAACACCTTGCTCTCCGTGGGATGTCCAACAATTATAGCTTGGCATGAACCCCGACTCAAACAAGTGGAAATGAATAGTCCTGGATGCAGAATACTCCTTCTGATTCTTACACTTATTGCATGGACAACAAATAAAACCCCTTTGCCTGTTAGCTTCGGCCACTCTCAAAAAATAGTGCACGCCGTCAATAAACTCTTTGGACCGCCGGTCAGCGTACATCCATTGCCGATCCATCTACATGAGTCAAAAAAACCGCACACAAATAATTATTCTTACAATAATGACAGTCATATAATAATTATAAGATATCTTTATTCATACAAAAATCATAAAATATTACACCAAATAATTCTTAAAAACTATTTGTAAAGTTTTAAACTAATTTTAATGTGTTTTACTTCTTTTAATTTTCATTTTAGTTTGTTTTCTATTATTTAAGATTAACTTTCACTAGAGTTTTCCTTCTCAACTATTTTATAAAACCTTGTTTAGCAAATGAACTAAATTTCTATATATTCTTTCTTCCCCACACACATTTTCTCTCTCATCAACTTACAACTAAATTTTGGAGACAAAAAAAGTGTGCAAAACATAGGTGCAAATGTAGTATGACAAAAAAAACATTGGAGGATGAAGTTGCAAACCTTTTAGGCACCTCCGATTTGTATGTAATCACCAAAATAAATTCAATAGAAATTTTGGCATGACCTCCCCTCTTTTTTGAAGTAATTTTGAAGCTTGCTCGGGCAGCTGGAGGAGGAAGAAGACATATATATAGGGGTGGGACTTTAATCCCGGTTGGTAGCACCAACCGGGGCTAAAGATCACCGGGATCATTAGTCCCGGTTGGTATTACCAACCGGGACTAAAGTTAAGATCTTTAGTCCCGGTTGGTAACACCAACCGGGGCTAAAGATCACCGGGATCTTTAGTCCCGGTTGGTAATATCAACCGGGACTAAAGTTAAGATACCAACCGGGACTAAAGATCCCGGGGGGGCCTGACAGGTCCTGACAACATTCGAACCGGGACTAAAGATGATCTTTAGTCCCGGTTGGTAACACAAACCGGGACTAAAGATCAAATATACCCGTTTCCCTTTTGAACCGGGACTAAAGATCATCTTTAGCCCCGGTTTTTATTGCATCCGGGACTATTGTGGAAATCGGCCGACCGACAAAAGATGGTTTCTCCACCGGTGTTTATCTATCTATACATATGCTGAATTCGAGATAAATCCGAACAAATATACTCGCCATGGTGATTAAAATGGTTGACGTCATCAAATTAAAATGCACCTTCACTTCATCGATCAAGCGCATCGCCGCCCGTGCATCCTCCTCTCAGCAGTTGATGACTCCGGCTCTCCACGCTAAACTGATTCCGTGTTTCCAAGACCATGGCGACCACTCGGACTCTCCGATATCATCCTCACTACTAGAAAAAAAAACATTTTTACAGACGTGGGGTATTTTTTTCGCAAACGGATATGATCATTGGAGCCAAATGGCCACCTACAAAAATACAAACCCGGTTGAAACTCGTTGTGACCGCTTAAGCGGCATGCCTACAAAAATACCCTTTATTATTTTTGCAGGCGGACCGCTTAAGTGGTCCACCTGCGAAAATTGACATGGATATAAATAGACACCACAACACATCAATTTTTTCTAAGTATCACAGCTCTCCTCTTCCTCACCTCTCCTGTTCTCCTATCCCTCAGATCCCTCAACGACAGACGACGGGGGCGGCGGAAACCGGCGACGGCGAGGCGCCGGGTCAGCGGCGGCGAGGTGCGAGGTCGGTGGCGGCAACGGCGAGGCGGCGGGGTTGACGGCGGCAACAGTGAGGCGGCGGGGTCGGCGGCGGAGGTGGGTAGGGACATGGGTGGGGGTGGCGGTGGTTTTTTTTTTTCGTCGAGATGATTTTAACAAGCGGGTGACTGGGCCGCCTGCGAAAATCATCATTGGCATGCAGGCGGATCGTTCCTCCACCTGAAAAGTTTATTTTTGGCCGCCTGAAAAACCATTTTTATAGTAGTGCCTCCGCGTCACTGATCTGACTGCCAATTCAGGCTCGATTGATTCAGCTCAGATTTTGTATGTTTCTTTGAGTCGACCACACATTTGTGCCTTTTAGTTTGAAAGATTTTAACAAATATAACTTCAGAACAAAACACTAAAGAAAGGTTAGAATAAGTAATAAGATAATATAACACATGCTATAAACTTGTTATATTTAATTCATGCTGACTTGGAGGAGAGAAAAGGGAAGTGAGTTGTATATTTTGTAGCAACTGCATATAGGCTATGACAAACTTTATGAGAGAAAGATATGAGCCATAGAGTCATTAATGGTCTAATATGTGAGAAATTTTACGGTACTTAAAAAATATCTTGAGGTAACTAAATTTTACATTAAAAAAATTGATACCTCAAGACACTTCAGTACCTGAAGGTATCAAATTTTATATTAGAAAATGTGATATCTTCCGATATTTTATCAAGACTAATAAAATTACCCTAAATATGTATACGAGACTTTCTTCATCTCTATGTATATACAGCAAATTATTGTATTAGGCTAATAAATTTAGCTGTAAATGATGTGGCAATAGTTATAGGCAGTTGCTACCATTGAACTTGCTCTTGGAGAGCTGAACAAGTTAGTAATTAAATCTGTGAAAATTCGTTGCCTAACAAAAAGAAATGAATTTGAAAGAATCACAAGTCTTAGTGGTCCACATGGAACAGCGGGGAAGCCTTGTGGCCCTCGGTGGCGTTGAAGAAGTTGAGCGTTCGCGCCCATTTCAGGTTGTCCTTGAGCTTGTGGACGGCGACCGTGTCCGCCTGGAGCAGGTGGCGGAAGCACGTCGGCCCGTGCCGCATCCCGCCGTCGAGGTAGTCGTACATCCGCGGCTCCGCGCCGAACACGTTCCTCCCCCTGCCACCCCACCGCAGCCAACGGCCGAACAGCTTGTCCTCCGGCCCCTTCAGGTCGTTCTGGAGCTCCGGCGTCGCCGCCACCCACGCCGCCACGTCCCACGACACGACGTACCCCATGCCGGACATGTACTGCGTCCTCGGGTCGGCGTGGCACGGCGTCAGGAACCCGTAGTACGCGTCGCGCCGCGGCTTGTCCCGGAGCGCGTCGGCGAGCGCGCCCAGGCGGTAGTAGGTGTCGTCGTCCGTCTTGCCGACGTAGTCGTAGGGCTCGCCGGCGAACAGCCGCGGGACGGCCGAGAAGTAGGTGTACGTCTTGCCGTTGTCCATGTTCTCCGTGCAGTCGAGCACGATGATGTCGCCGTACGCGGCGATCTCCAGCCCCACCAGCGCCGCGTCCTCCTCGGCGGTGAGGTTGCACACGACGAACCGGACGTGGACCACGGCGCGGGCGGGCGCCGGCTGGAGCGCGTAGGCGAGGCGGACCAGCGCGCGCCGCTCGTACTTGTCGGCGCGGGTGAGCACGCCGAGGAGCACGCGGATGTCCGGGGCCGCCTTCGCCACCGCGTCGGCCGCCGTCGCCGGCGCGCTGTCGCCGCACGCCGCGAGCGAGGATTGGAGCCTGAATTCGTTGGGGAAGATAACGAAGTAGATGATGGCGAGGAGAAGGAAAGGTAGGAAAAACAGTAGAGAAAACGACTTCTTCATGGCCATCATAATCGCCCAATCAATCCTGCAAATTACGGCTAATTACCTTGCGATGCTAAGCTCTTCACTGCACTTAAAATGGCTTAATATAAGAAGGCAGTGTTCGAAGGTCTAGTTCAAGGTCAGCCATGCCCTGCGAACATGCACCAATAGATGCCAAGCAATCGAGTCCATTTTCTTATATCCAAGAGGGTACCAAAGTTGTAGACATACCTTGATGTACACACAAATGTGAGAAAAAGAGGCATTACAAATTTCCATGGGCAGTATGATTTTTCTGTTTTTAGCAAGGAAATTATAGAAATGCATGCATATCGAGATTAACAATGACCAACATGCATATGCAGGTAGGCTGTATCCTCTGACTCCTCCGAAGGAAATGTCTCGTTGGTCAACTGTTTTGATCGTACGCATACTTTCTGGGGGAGCTTTAGGGAAGTCCATGCAAAACATTGCGTAGATCGGAAGAGACGAGGAACTGAGGACGGACAAGCCCGCTGATTTTTCTGAATGTAGCTTCAGTTTTTAACCTTTTATTTACTTGTGGGCAACTGGTTGAATTAGATTCTACTAGATGCTATTGAATTGTGTTGCTCTCTTGCTGTTAAGTTACGGAGCAAGCTAGCTAATCCTTCAATTGTTTTGGAGGGCTTTTGGTTATACATATCGACTTTCTACAATGCCAGAATTATGCCTTTTATCTATTATCAAGGAAAGTTCCTATGGATGACCTGGAGTGTTTTACTCCCTGTCAACCAAAAAAAAATCTCGGCGGTTTGGAATTTTTTTTTTTTGGACAGAAGATATAGTTGCACTCTACGGTATCGATCATGGCCTTGTCTGAAATAAACCTTTTTTCTTATAGATTATGATCATGTCGATAGTTTTTAGCTTGTCACATCGTGGTTCGTTGTACGATTGATTAGCTTCTTCCATGAGAAAAAAAAGGAATGAGGATATGGGAGAACTTTGTAGCTTAAGGTCCTTGATACGTGCGGCACATTTCTGAAATTTGCAGTGATTTCTCCACTGATCAATATCACCGGCCTAGGACAAAATTTGGTGGGCCAATAATTAGTCCGTTCTAAACTAAGTACAAGTTTGAAATTGGAGTTCATGTAAACATAAAGTAGACTGATTGTACAAGCAATCTGCAATGATGCACTCAAAGTCACAAGTCCCATCTTCTCGTAGAATTTTGTGGCCCATGTAGTGCTAAGTTTGAAGGAAATCCTAACCCGTGTTAGTCATCTAAAGGGCCCATAAGGCCATGCTACCAACTGCCCAAATTCGGACCATGAAGGCTTACCAAGTTCAGAACACGTGAGGCGAGCATTTTTTGACGGCGATACGGCGTTGACATTGACAATCCTCCGTCTTTCTTGATCCAAGACACTGATCGGACTATCATCGGATGGAGTGAGCTGAGGGACCATGTCAAATACTTTTTGTAAGGGCAAGGGCAATAATAGAGTAAACATCTTACTATTACTATTAGTATCCTCCACATCATCTATAGATGGTTTAACAGACGATATTTACAATAAGATAGTACATGCTGTCTCTAAGCCGTCTCTAGCAAAGCAAGCTGCATTTAATTCTCTAATTGTATCTTTCAAGTTACGTAGGATCAACTGTAAACATCACTTGAGTAGCCACTTATATGTCAACCATAGACGGAAGACTATGTTCAATCAATAAAAAAATAAATCATATGATTTATCACAAAGCAGACGGATTTATCAACAACAATGGTGTAATATTCATAATTCATTCGAACTAATTCATTCGAACTAAACAGTACAATAGTGATTCAGATTGTTACTTGATCGAAAGAATGTTCACAGATTGACAAATAACTAATTCATAGACCGACAAAATAACTTAGTCTGTTGCAATGATCCATACATCAACATTCGACAAAAGAAATTAGGCCATTACAACGATCCATACTGCCAATAGATGGTAACAACACAAGTGTTCTTACATGACACCAGCGAATTACTAAAAATTACTTTATAACTAGATTATCTTTCTCAAGCAGAACCAAAACAAGCTGCCAGCCTACCAAATTGAGCATCTTCACTACCTGTCATTAAAGCAACATTATTTCCATAGAAAATAGGAGGCTGATGATTATAGAACAATTGTAGCATATAATCTGGATGGCAAAACAACTAGAAGGAAGTAGTACTACTATTTTAAGTAGAAACAAAAGGACTATTAAAGGACTTATTTGATTATGTTGTTCTTTGGACTGTACAGTGCAAGTAGACATGTACATACCTCCCAAAACCATAGCAGAAAGCACCAAAAAGCTAGCACCAAAGTTTTCCATTGTCCCTGAAATAAATAAATAAAAATGATAAATGAATTAAGATGCTTGCAATTGTAATTGAAAATGTGAAAACAAGATGCTTAATGTCCTACCACAACTAAGTACGATGGGTATTGCTAAACTTTTGCCAAATATGTTCAACCAGATCTTTTTTTAGTTGGGAATGTGGTGCACGAGCACGTATTGCAGCTTTCCTACGCAGCACCTGATCAAAGCATGGATTGTGCCCAGTAGTTACTTCAGGAGGAAGAGCAACCGATGCTCCAGGGTCCACATTCAGATCAATAGGAATTTTAACCCCCCCTCTCATTTTCAACTATCATATTATGGAGAATAATACAAGCTTTCATGATTCTCCCAACACTCTTCCGTTTCCACGACCGTGCTGGGCGGCGCACAATATTGAAACGGGACTGCAGGACCCCAAATGCACACTCCACGTCTTTTTTTGCCCCTTCTTGATACTGTGCATATAGCTTGTTATTCTCTGTTTGTGGAGCAGCTATTGACTTCACAAAGGTAGCCCATTCTAGATATATTCCATCAGCAAGGTAGTATCCTATGTTATACTCATTACCATTGACAAAAAACTTTACTCTAGGAGCTTCCCCTTTCAGCACATCAAGAAATAGTAGGGATTGGTTCAGCACATTGATGTCATTATTTGACCCCGCGACACCGAAGAAAGCATGCCATATGCGGAGGTCACGAGTAGCAACCGCTTCGAGGATAATTGTTGGCACTCCATAGTCACCGCGGGTAAACTGCCCTCTCCATGTTGTTGGGCATTTTTCCCACCTCCAATGCATGCAATCAATACTGCCTAGCATCCCAGGAAAGCCCCTAGACTCATTAACTTGAAGCATACGCTCCACATCCTCATATGTGGGACGTCGCAAATACTCTGAACCAAATACCTCAATCACCCCTCGTGCGAACATATCCAAGCACTGCAAGGACGTGCTCTTGCCAATCTTAAGGTACTCATCTAGGCTATCAGCAGGGCTGCCATACGCTAGCATGCGCATTGCAGCTGTGCACTTCTGTAAAGGTGAGAGCCCTTGGCGACCACTGCAATCTACCTTTAGTGTAAAGTAAGGAGACACCTTCCAAGGGCACTCACTATGCGAAGAAAAATGGGTCTTCCCATACGAAATCTTGTACAGAACATGCTCTCAAGGTAAAGAGGGTCTTCACTGAAGTAGTCAGCTATGAGACGATGATGTGCTGCTGTGTGATCCCTCTTGATTGTCTTCCTTGTCGCACTCTTCCTTCTGATTTTTCCAATTCTAAGCTTGGTCTTGATCTTTTCCATGACCCTTCTTGCAAAAGAATCTATGAGGTTCTGCTCAACAATGTATTGGTCTATAATTTTGGAAGGATCTAATTCACCAGAATCATCTGGAGACATGGTGGAGACAAGGGGTGCAAGGAATGGGAAAGAAGTGTTGAAAGGAATGACAGAGGGATGGATAGTTAGCACCATTAGACCAATATATATATATATATATATATATACTGTTGGGAATGCATACTAGCTAGTAGCATGTTTATTTGAATTACCCTTAATTAGATTATTGGGAATGCATACACAGAGCATGTTCATTTGGATTACTATTAACTAGACTATTGAGAATTCAAGACTGCATGTTTATCTGCACATTGTTGATTTGACTGCATGTTAATTTTGCAACTGCTGACTTGACTACATGTTTTTCTGGAAATAATAGCTACATGCTGACTATATTACAAGTTAGATTACATCAATATTTGCAACTCTTTGAATTGTGCAAGAAACATATATATGTTTGCAGGAAGTTCAATTGCAGCAAGTAAAAAAAATACAACAAGCTTTAATTAGAGACTGGAAAGTGAAGATACCTTAGTATTACGGAAACAACTTCTCCCTCATACACTTCAATGCCATCAAATGCTCGGATCTAACATCATCAGGCATATCTTTTGTATTTTGTAACATGAGAGACTGATATGTTTCCAACATAACAGCCTCCTTGTGCTCCATGGCTGCAAGGTGCGCTAACTTTTTTGATTCAAGGTTATCACTAGCAACACGCCTCTGAGTCTCTAGTAGTTCATCACGACCTTTATTTGCCATCTCCTGAACTTCTTTAAGCTTGTCAATTTCATCATCAGTATCTGATAGATAAACCTTTGCCTTCCTTTTGCGTTTGCCTTTACCATTACGTTGCGCCTTAGCAGTTTTTGTTCCTATTGGACGTTTAATATCTTCAGGACTGTTAGGAGTGGACATTTGCTCCATCACTTCCACTTCATCATCCATCTTTGGTTTGTTTGGCTTCTCAAGTTCCTCCAAGTAAGCATGCCACTTTGGTTGGTCACGAAGAATGTTCCAACAATGCAGAAATGAAAATGGGCCTTCCTTGTAATCTGCTTGATATGTTGCTTCAGCCTTTTCCCTGAGTTGCATATCATTTTGTCCACTAACATATATGGATTTAACCTCTTTATAAACACAACAGAAACGACCAACATTTTTCTTAATTTTATGAAAACGGTCTTTGATTTGTTTTTCTTGCCTTGTCCTGTTTTTGGGAGTGGTGCTATTATACTCAGCAGTAACATCTCCCCAATAACGATCATTTTTCTTAAAATTACCACTGATCGAATCATTCGAGTTGTTTAGCCAAGCACTCACCTATAATCAAAACAAAACATGATTAGTCCTATACTAGAAATAAAGTAACAGTCAATGAGAAAACACGATTCATTGCCTACATCCTTATTTACTTACTAGTCTTATGTCCTCCTCTGTTGACCATGTCAACCGCTTCTCAGTCCTAACAGTGGGGGCTTCTTCATCACCACTATCAATGTTGACAGGTTGTTGTGCTCCTGTACGTAATTTTGAACATGGTGCTACTTGTTCAGCAGGATAATAATTTGGAGGCACAAAAGGTCGATGATTCTGTAAAATTGATTGATCCTAAAAGTAACTTAAGAAACCACCAGGCGGATGAAAGTCCATACCACTGCAAGAAAAAGACAAAGATCCAAAATTATTGCCATATAACATCCTTAGCACTTTTTTCTCTTCATCTGTAAATGAGTACATTAAAATTTGACAAAGCACAGCCTATGATACTAATAATTCTCATGCCATATAAAGTTACTATTTTTGTGTTTGTAGATAAGTTGATTTGTCTGTTCACTACCTATGTAGTAAGAGTTCTTGATTATTCAAAGTGTATGTGTAGATTAGTACAAAAAGTTTGGCCATGCACTGACCTATGTACACTAGTTTTTGCTATAAAATAAATCTATATGTATCTGTAGCCCTTGCTTACTATCAAGTTATTCTCTTGCCACAATTTTTTTCCCTTTCTGAATATAGCAAGACTTAACTTTAGTATGAGAAACAGATGTACACGTTGATTCTTTTGACATATTAGCAGGGGATATGCTAATCTGCTAGCAGCAGATCAGATCGTAAGGGGAAAACTAGAATACGGCAAGAATCAAACTTAGCTAGTCAACACCATTAATTTTCTAATCAACATGGAGGTACACGGAACTTCCGGAGCACATCAATCCAAAACCATTCAATATCAAAAGTACATACCGTTCTTGCAGATCTGACAATTCAATGGCACTATGATCCAATCCTTGCTTCATTTGGGCCATGGGAAAAGCAGAAGCAGCGGCGTCGTACGCGTAGAGCAAAGGGAGCGGCGGCTGCGGTGGCGCCGAACCTTGCCAGGCACCACTGCCTAAGGATCCCGGCAACATCATGCCAGATGCGAAGGATCCCGGCGAGGCTTGCGACGGAGATGGCGGCGGCGGTGGCGCAACCTCTCGTTTCGAGCGACCCATTGTTTCAGCAGATTGAGTTGAGGGATTACTAACTGGATGGGGTATTTCAGTAGGAATTTGACGCTTCGACTAACTAATTTGGCGTGTAAAGTGCGATTTTTTTCCCGCGGATGGGGATTTACCGCCAAATATACAGAGAAGGGATGAGCCATGGAGCATGGGATGCAAAAGGCCAAGAAAGCATGTTCTTTGTCGACGGCATCGGCTCCTGCATCGTCTCCACGCCTACTCCATCCATCTTGTTGCTCATGCCGAGCTGTCGATTAAACAAGCACCCGCTTTCTTCTCTCTCTTCCTTTCTCTGTCCTTCTCCAGCTCAGATTGTGATGACCTGGACGGGCTAATAGTAGGTTGATTAATCCTCATTGTACTTGCCCAAACACTTAATCGAATCGGCTATACTGTTACTCAAGATTTCGCGCGCCCCTATAAAAAAGTCGATATAAAAGAGAAAAAAAACTTGCGAAAGTTTACTAGCAATTTCAAAGAAGGGGTGCTAGATGAATCTCTCTTCCATTTGTATGACCATTCTCTACATTTTTCATGCAAGAAGTGCAAGCATGTATGCAGCCATGCTTGCAAAAACTAAACTATAAAAAACTAGCTAATTACGCTTTTAAGCGATTTGGTATAATAATTGGTTGTAGCTTGTTGAATAAAGTCTGGAAATATATTCCATTATCTAAAAAAACTAGCTAATTAAATTAATCACCGTGAAAAAGCAGCTAAAGATCTTAGATCCTAGGTGTGAGATCTACATGGTACATCTTGGAAGGCTTGAGCCCATCGGTGGCGTTGAAGAAGCGGAGCGTGCGCGCCCACTTGAGGCGGTCCTTGAGCTTGTGCACGGCCACCGTGTCGGCGATGAGCTCGTGGCGGAAGCAGTTGACGTCGGCGCCGTACATCTCCCTGTCCAGGTAGTCGTACATCCGCGGCTCCTCGCCGAACCTGTTCTTCCCCTTGCCTGCCCCGCGCAACCACCGGCCGAACACGTCGTCCTCGTACCCGATCTCCCGGCCCCGCAGCTCCGGCGACGCCGCGATCCACTCCGCCACGTCCCACGACACGATGTACCCCATCCCGGACATGTACTGCCACGCCGGGTCGATGTGGCACGGGTTCAGGAACCCGTGGTACATGTCGCGGCGCGGCTTGCGGCGCAGCGTGTCGGCGAGCGCGCCCAGGCGGTAGTACGTGTCGTCGTCGATCTTGCCGGCGAAGTCGTAGCGCGGCTCGGCGCCGGCGGGGAACAGGCGCGGGAGGGCCGAGAAGTAGTCGTACGTCTTGCCGTCGTTCATGTTCTCGGTGCAGTTGAGCACGAGGATGTCGCCGTGGGTGATGATCTCCATCGCCACCAGCACGGCGTCCTCCTCCTTGTCCAGGCTGCACATCACGAAGCGGACGTCGATGGCGGCGCGCCGCGGCGGCGGCTGGAGCGCGTACGCCATGCGGAGCAGCGCGCGCCGCTCGTAGAAGTCGGGGCGGGTGAGGATGCCGAAGAACATGCGGAAGTCGACGTCGTCGTCCGCCGCCGCCGCCGCCGCGACGCTCTTGCTGGCGGCGTCGCATGGGGCAAGCGCCGACTTGAGCTGGCTCAAGTCGTTGGGGAAGATGACCAGGTAGAAGAGCGCGAGGACGGCGACGGGGACGAGGCAGGCAGAGAAGTTCGCCGCCATTGTTGCTAGCTTAATTAGTGAGGTGCACTTTGCGCTAGCTTAACGCTAAGTACGTTGCTTCGTGCTTTTGTCAGTCCTTAAGTAGACTGCCGATGCTCCCACACTCGATCTGGCATCTGGCTGATTTAATTTGTCGCTAGTGCATCGTTAACTTGCCAAGTTGTTGCCAAAATTTAGATGAACAACTGCCACTTGTTTAATTATGTGAGTAAACTAATTAATCGAACGTTTACTTTAGAACTGTTATTATATATATGCTCGATCAGTCGATCGATCCCGGTGAAGACACTTGTAACTTTTGCTACGATTTTAAAACTTCTTGGTCCGGAAAGCTCCAAGGCCGCGTGCACTCATATATGGAAGTGATCTTGCTTAATTTTACATTCACAATTCGAGTCTACGTACTGATGATCTACGGGTCGTTAACTACTTTTAATTGCCAGCATTAACTCCCCTGCCTCGAAGATAGCGTAGATCGGAAATGATTTAGATCTAAGCTCTGTAAAATATACTGCGATCAATCAATAATTGACCAGAATCGGCCGACCTATTGGGCAATCCTGGTCTTGATTTGGTATTTTATATACTAAACTCTTAAGACTGTTAGTCTTTTATAGATGGCACTGGCAAAGTGGATGAACGTGCAGAAATATGAAGTGAAGGAACAGGGCGATCCTGAGTTTTCAGGCCCCGGTGCAAAACTAAATGTAGGGGTCCTTAACATACTACTACAAAATAATAATCAACTAGATGTGAAGTTATTGATGACATGGCTTGATAATTAAAAGAATTAACACTATTATGATAGTTTAACTCATATAAGTTACACTACAAAATTACAAATATAAATTTAAAATTTTACCAATTAGTTGATCGCAAGCGTCTAAATGCGATGCTTAGGGCATGAGGACGATTCGATCGAGTGAACGGAAACAAACAATTAAGCGCTAATGCCCGTGACGCCGTGCGTCGGGATGGCCTACATATGTTTATGTTTTGATATCGAGAGATTGGACAGCAGTAATTAAATTAATAATTGGGCTACGGAGATGGTGTATTGGTGTGCTGATTGCTAACCTTGCCGAGGGAAGGCAGGCGATGGAGGCTAGGAGATGCCGAGTAGCAGCGACGCAGTAGATTGCGTCGTCACTGAGCAGCTGGCAGCAGCAACCAGGGAGATTGCGTCAGTGCCGAGCAGCTGTGATTGCCATGGAGTGAATTACGTCGGCGCCGGCCGCTGGCGACACGCGATGCAGTTTCGATTTTTGGCTTTTCGCCAAATCGCTATCGCCCGGTCACCGATCGCTAAGCGCGTGCGCGTGAAGAGGACAAGAGGGGATGTGGGCGGCGGCAATCACGCGCGTTTCTGTTTTCTTTTCGCCGCGGGGCGCTTCGCTTTCCGGCTTCCGCACATGCATGCGCTCGATCTGCGGGCCAGGGACGCGGGAGGGAGGTGTGTGGGGGCCCCTGCGATCTGGGGGCCCAGATCGGTGGCAGTGGCACCGCTCCCCCCCCCCCCCCCGCGCAAGGGCCGGCCCTGTGAAGGAAGCCCAGGTTTTGCGTGTTGCCACTTGGGGTCTTTTTGGCGAGTTTTTGTCAGCTGCACCTTTTTTTTTTCTACTAGAAGCTTTTCAAACAATCTAGATTTTTTACCTAGATTTTTAGAATATGTAGTTATAGAATATAGAAAACAGATTAGAAGCCAAAAGCTGGTTTTCATAGCTTCTGTATGTTATTATCAGTTAGCTTCTCACTAGCTGCTTATTAAAATCTTAATCTCTCCAAACATGCCATTGATTTGTTTGAAAACCTCTACGTAATTAAGAGCATAATTGAACTTATACACGATATATAACTGTATGTTATAATTCTCTTAGGCTAGTCACTTCTTTCATGTGCTATAGCTGATTATAAATCTACGACTAATTACACTCTCTTCCTTTCTCACACTCTCTGTGTGGGAACTGTGCTGACATGGATCCTCTATAGCTATCAAGCTATCCTTATCGTACAGAGGATAATCCGGCAAGTTCGACAAGAGTTAAAAGAACGAAGACAAGACTATTATTGAAAATTTATGTACACTTTTTTTTTCAGAATTTTTGGTGACATTTGTTAGTTATCGTGTATGATATGTGCAGTGCATACATTCCCCTCGGGCCACTCTCAGCCCAAAAGAACAATTCAATTTGGAATAAGTCCATTTTGCCTTCCTCATCTCTTGCGCTTGCGTGAATAACATCCCTCAACCAGAAAACCGGGTATAACGCCTCCTTCTTCTCTGAAAACCAGAGCAAATCAACTCCTTCGGCGGTTTCGGAGGCGGTTTTGTCCTACGTGGCACTTACATGGCGGGTTGACTTCCATAAGGCATCGACGTGGCGCTTACGTGGCACTAAAATAAAAATAAATGTAAATGGGACCCACATGTTAGTGAGTAAAACAATAAAAATAAAATATTGGGCCCACGCGTCAGTTACATTTCCCCTTCCTCTTTATCCTCACGGCAAGCGAGATGGAGAGAGCTAGCTCGGCGGGTGCTTGGTGGAGTGGTGGAGCGGCGGGGCAGCGGGAGCTCGGCGGGGGCGGCAGGAGCGACGGGGCGGTGGGAGCTCGGCGGAGCGGCGGGACTTTGGCGGAGTGGCGAGGCGGCATGAGCTCGGTGGGAGCGACGGGGCGGCGGAAGGTCGGCGGAATGGCGGGGCGGCGGGAGCTCGACGGAGTGGCGAGGCGGCGGGAGCGGCAGGAGTGACGGGCGGCGAAACCGCGGGGGCGGCGGGAGCTCACTGCCTCCCCTCCCACGCCCCTCCTCCGCCACCTCATCCCTATCCTCGCCTCCTCGGCCTCGCCGCCACCTCTTCTTCTCCCTCCCCAGCATCCTGGCGAAGATGGACGCCGACAGACATGCAAAGTTGGCATGGGAGGATGCAACACAGGGGTTGTCGACCACGCGTCGCTGGTCTGACGCGGACGGAGCCAGAACGCCGCCACCACGACCTTCCCACGCTCCGACGTCCTCCATCCAACATTCGGCGCTCTTCTCGCTGTGCCGACAGCGACCGGCAGTGTCGCCATCCAATCTTGCGTTGGGCAACAGGCAACAATTGGCCGATGACGTGCGATCATCGCAGGCACGTCCTCTTCATGTCACGGTGATCCTTGCCGCCGTAGTAGCCGTAAGCAGCACCACCCTAGCCGTAAGGTGCGCCGTCGTAGTACATGTAAGGATCGGCTCCGAATGGCACGCCGACGCCGAAGAAGGGGTCGACGTAGCCTGGCGCCAGGCCGAACGGGAAGCCGTAGCTGCCGTGGTGATCGCCGTCGACGGCGAGGGCTCCATATTCTGCGGATTGGTCGCCCGCCACTGTCTCCCGCGCCTTTCTTGGTTCGAGGACACCTGATGAGATTGTGGCGCTCTTCTTAGAAGACACGTTGCTGTGGCTCGCCTGCGAAGCGGCCGGGCTCTGCGGCGCCACCTCTGCCGCGTTGCTGCCGACGGAGCTCCTCGGCTTCTCAGTTCCACTTGAAGCGCTCGCTGCGCCGCCGGTGATGGCGAGAACGTTGGCGATAGTGGTGCGGAGCGTCGGGTTGGGGATCAGGTCGTTGGCGCGCGCCTGGGCCCCGCACGCGCACTTGGACTTGGCGGCGATGTGGTCCTAGATGCACCTGTCGCAGAAGCTGTTGAAGCAGCACTTGCTCGCCAGCACCGCGTCGGCCATCACGTTCCTACAAATCTTGCAGTAGAGTTCCGACGGGATGACGCCGCTAGATCCCCCGGGCGGCGTCCTCCATTCGGCGCTCGTCTCCAGCTGCCACAGGGGATGGAAAAGATAACAGAAAGAGGAGAGTCGCTGACAAGTGAGACCCACAAGCTGATTCAGCTGCCACGTAGGACAAAAACGCCTCCGAAACCACTGAGGGAGATGATTTGCTTTGGTTTTCAGAGAAGAAGGAGGCGTTATACCCGGTTTTCCGGTTGAGGGATGTTATTCACACATGTGCAAGAGATAAGGGAGGTAAAATGGACTTATTCCATTCAATTTCAGGTTATTTGGATGGGCTTTCCAACAAATTGGCCCACTATGAAACGGGAATGAGGCCTACGACGCACCAAAACACACGATCCTCTCGGATAAATCACAGCCGTAGAAAAATCTGCACCGGAAGATCGCCGCCGTTCATTTCTGCTACTGACGGGTACATAAGAGCTACCAGCGCCGCTGGCTAGGGTTTCTTCTTCCCCTCGTGGCCGCGCCTCCGAAACCCCCACCTCCGCGAGCTCCCAGTCTCTCTCCGGCGGCAGAAGCGGCGGCGACGACGAGATGGTGAAGGGACGCACCGGGCAGCGCGTGCGGCTCTACGTCCGCGGCACCATCCTCGGATACAAGAGGTGAGGGGCGAGCTCGCCGTCTCCGGCAACCGAGGGTTGTGTGCGTGTGTATGTGTTCCATTCTGTCGCCGCGATTTTGATTGGTGGAATTTGGGCAGGTCGAAGTCGAACCAGTACGAGAACACGTCGCTGGTGCAGATCGAGGGGGTGAACACCAAGGAGGAGGTGGCGTGGTACTGCGGGAAGAGGATGGCGTACGTGTACAAGGCCAAGACCAAGAGCGGCGGCACGAACTACCGCTGCATCTGGGGCAAGGTCACCCGCCCCCATGGCAACTCCGGCGTCGTCCGCGCCAAGTTCAAGTCCAACCTGCCCCCCGCTTCCATGGTGCGTTGCTCCCATTCTATGCGATTCTTGTTCTTGTTTATGAGCTTGTGCTGATTTTTCTGCTATGTTTGCATCGTTGCAGGGGCGCAAGGTCAGAGTCTTCATGTACCCGAGCAGCATCTAAAGGTTAGTGCGGATTGTATCCTGTTCAGTTAGCTGTTTGCGGGTTATAGATTAGGCTTGTTTCTCCAAGCATCAGTTGAAGAATGACCATTAAACAGTCGCTCCATTTGTGCAATTAGCCATGATTGATGAACGACTCTGCTGTTATGATGATCGCTCAATTCTTTATCGAACATATCATGTATGGATTGTTATTATATCTTGAGTTGCTTGTTAAGACCATGGTAGGATGCTTAGTGAGTGTTACTTTGCATGCTTGAACATGTTATCGCACGGGCGATGGAGAAATGCAGTAGATTTTTCCATCAAGCCTTCTGTGCTAGGGTGATAATGTAATACTATTACAATTGAACATTGTACGCACGAAATTCTGTTTTCGCAGCATGTCAAATGTGGTTGTACGCCTGATCCCTGAGTCCCTGACTGAGGAATAGCCATTTTGTTTTTGGACATCCTTTAAAACTTCTTGCATTTGGCAATTGTGTGCGAAGATTAACTGGGCTTGTGAATTGACATTTGCAATCAAACCTGCTCAATTCACTTCATTATTTTCATATTGTCATAAACCATGCTTCCACTACTTTTGAGGGTTCAGAGGGGCATGTAAATGGTCTGTGCCATGATGCTTTCCTGGTTTCTTTGAAATCCATTCCAATATGAATAGCTTGAAAGCTGAATATTTTGATCTAACAGTAAGTCCATAACATAGGAGTTACCTGGAAGAGGCTTTATTATGTCAGTGGAACTTGTTATGGCTATTGAACTGCAGATACTAAATTGGCATTATATTGGGTCCTTGTAGTGTAATCGTTATGTACACAAATGATTGACATCTGAGGAATTTTTATCACATTTACTTACAATGTAAAAAAGTTTCCCAGCCATGTTTGTCACAAGGTTGCATGCTAAATTTATCTTAATGCAATCGCGTCTTCATATCCTATTTAGTATAAAGAACCGAGTATTTGATTTACCAACAGAGTGTCTTTTTGTTAAACTATCAGTTTGGCATCCTACTGAAACATTCTAGTACTGTTTGTTGTTTCTCTAATTGTAATTTTTGTGCATATATTGTGAAGCATAAATGGCTGTGCAATTTCCAAATTGCTGCTGTCTTTTGTTTGATAAATTAATAACAGTTTCTCATCCAATGCAGACTCTTGAAGTGTGGAGGATGTTGCTTATCTCTCTTAGATTTTACTTCTGGCTGAAAATGTCTTGAAAGGAGCCGTATTCATGTTGAGTTTGCAAGTTGAACTGCTGTTCCCTGAGAACCCCTGGAAGTTCTCCGTAGTTTTGATGTCGAATGTATGCACCACTTCTATTATATTATGTCATATGGACTTATGATGGAGTCAGGGTTGGAACTTGTAAGCTTGATTTGTCATGTTTCACAGCATCTATCTTCTTCGTATCATTTGCTCGCATTTCTGAGTCACAACCACTGTTATTCCCTCAGTTTTCTTAGTTGCAGTTTGCTTTCTTCGAAGTGGAAAGCTGAATCAGATTTGACAAGCTAGAACTCACGTACTCCCGCAAAATATAGCAATCTCTGCGATTCAAATTTGCCCTAAGTATAGCTACCTATAGGATTGTAAAAGGTGATTTTTGCACCTACATTTCCCATCTTATTTCCAGTAATCTATATCACGCGAACTATTAAGCCCTATTAACCCTACTATAATAGAGGTTATTTTATATAGGAGGTCATTCAGACGTGCTATGGACTGTCGTCAGTGAGCCGTTCAGACAATCAGTGCAACGCTTCCCTTTCGTTGCAAAGCTCTCAAATGGGCCTTGCACTTCTCGCCGTTTGGTGGTGAGGCCCATAGAGTGGCCCAATCCAGCGAGACGGGCCTTTTTGAGTGATGGGCCACGTGTACCGGGGCCTAAATTGGGAAGCTCTTCTTCCCTATGCGTCACACGCCGCCGCTGCCGCCGTCTGCTCCTCATTCCCGCCTGCCCGCTCAAAAAAGTTCTCCCCCAAATCCCGACCTCCCTGATTGACACCGAGCATGGCGGAAGAGCAGATGGAGGAGGCGTCGACGGCGGGGGCGGCGGCCACGCCGTTCCAGCTCCAGTTCGACAAGCCCATCCCCTTCCAGGTATCGTCTCTGGTTCCTCCTCTGAATCGCTCGTCGTCTGACCTGCCAAATACCGAGTTCGTTTTGTTGCTTGTCCAATCGAGCCGGTCTGTGTCGAGAAGCTACTGATTAATGCGCTTACGAGTTGATCCTAGCAGAGCATGCTTGCTTGCTTACTTCGTGGTAGAGCACGGGTGGGCGGGGCGGGTCCAGGGGTTGCAGCCCCCTTTACCTGCGTGCCAACCGTTTGTTGAAATTCCTAGCAGGGTTAGATCGGTTCATAGTACCATCAGTGCGTGTGATTGAGAGCGTTGTAACTGGTTTTGGGTGGGCGATATGTTCAGCTAATCTCTCACATTGTTTTTTTGAGAGAAACCGAGAGATTTATATTACCAAACCATCTGAATCGCTGGATACCAGCCGTTCCAGACCAGGCGGGCAGCCTGCCCAGGAAGACACGGTCTGGAGATTACAACCATACGCGGCTAGCTCATGCGCTACCTTATTACAACTCCTGGGCGAGTAGCTAACAGAGAAGGAATGAAAACAGCTCAAAATTACATGTTTAATCTCAAGAATCACTCCACCTAGAGATGATAGGTTAAAGGAATTATCCTGGATCGCATTCCGAAGCATCATTGAGTCTGTTTCTAGCTCAATTCTGGACATACCCCTTTCGCTTGCAGCCTTGATTGCAGCAGCACAGGCGATAACTTCAGCATGGAAGGCGTCTTGTAGATGAGCTGCCGGACCAGCTCCTGCCTGAAGGATTGAGCCAGCCCGATCCCTGATCACAAAGCCCCATCCTCCCTGCTTTGTGTTACCTCTGTACGTTCCGTCAGTATTGATTTTCACAAAGTTCAGAGGTGGCCATCTCCAAACTGCACACTCTCCTGTTCTGGGATTTTTGTCCTTTGCGTTCATCCTGACGAATTCTCCAGCTCGTGACATGATCGGGTGTGAGAGCTTAGCTGGGCTTCTTGGTGTTCCTCCTTCTCTTACTTCATTCCTCTCTTTCCACCACTGCCAAAGGCAAACTATGGCACTTGTTCGTTCATTTTCCGGGCGGCAGCAAATTGATTGTAACACATTCTTTCCTGAGGTTTGCTACTCTAGCCTGGTTCTCAACTCTTCTAGATTTAAAGCTTGCCATACCTTCTTCACTGGCTTGCACTTGAACAAAAGATGTCCCGCATCTTCATTATACTGGCCACACATCACACATCTGGTATCGACATCCATCCCTCGGTGATGCAGGTTGGCTCGCAACGCCAACGTGTTGTGGCACATTCTCCACAAGAAGTGTTTGATCTTTCCCGGAACACCCAGTTTCCAAAGCTTCTTCCAAAAATCATCATCCCCACTCTCCCCATTTGAGACCCCAGGGCATCCGTTTCTGCTAGCTCTTCTCTCCATCTCCCTTTGCACCTTGTAAGCTGATTTGACCGAGAAACATCCTCTCGCATCAAAGTGCCACGCCAAAACATCCTCCATTTCAACATGCACAGGAATGGATTTGATAGCTGCGACATCCTCTTCCCAGAAAGTTTGTGACAGCATATTATCATCCCAAGTTCCAGTATAAGGGTCAATCAGTTCCTCCACTTTTGTCACGAGATTAGCGCCTCTGGGTGTTATAGGTTTCCTTGACCAGCCCCTCGGTATCCAAGGATCCGCCCAGATGTTAATCTTCGATCCATTTCCCACCCTCCATATCATCCCATTTTGCAAAACTGTGAGACCCTTTTGTATGCTTCTCCAAGTATAGGATACATTTGACATCTGCTTTGAATGGAAACAGTCCATTTTATGTTTTCTGTACTGATAGGGAGCTATAAACAGTTAAACACCAGCTTGTCGATTAGCTCTTGTTGATGAGTTTGGTTTCAGGTTTTGCATTTCACACCTCTGTCGTCATACTTGATCGGTTGATCTGGCAATTTCTATTTTTATCTTATCAATGCATGGCTTTGTTAACATAACACCAGCTTTGCTGTCTCGGTTTCAAAAAAAGAGTAGTGACACACAAGAAATGGTGATTAGTGAATTCAAAATTAACCTGTCATATTTCATATTCCTGCTGAATTTCATTTTCCATTTATTCCATGTGTATTTCTGTTTTCAGATTTAGTGTAAGTGGAATCTGTATTCCCTTTGATATTTTGTTGTCATTTCTTAATTCATGCTGTCATAATCCGTTAGTCACTATTTGCAGATAAAAATGGCAGAGTGGAATCCAGAGAAGGATCTACTTGCTATGGTTACTGATGACTCTAAGGTTGTCCTTCATCGATTCAATTGGCAAAGGCTATGGACTATCTCCCCAGGTAGCCACTTGCTATTGCCCCACCCTTGCAGCTACTTTTGTTTGTTACATTTTTTTTTTGGCTGACAGCATTTTCTGGACATACTGCTTCTGACGAAACAGAACTAGATATAAGCACATATTTTATGAACTATCTAACTGCACCCATCATGCTTATATTTTCAATACAATCATGTTGGCGCTATACTAAAATCTTGCTTATTTTTCAGGGAAGTGCATCACATCTATTTGTTGGAGCCCCGATGGTAAAATAGTAGCACTTGGTACCGAAGATGGTTTGGTTCTTTTGCATGATGTTGAGGTGTGTATATTAATGAAATGGATGTTCAAATCTTGTTGATCCCTTTTTGTTTTGTGTTGGATTTGGACATTTACTCATATATCATACAAACCTGATCCCCTGCTTATTTTCTCTTGATCTTGATCTTCACCCTCACCAGCTTTTATGAGCAGATTGGTTGAACTGTGTAGGGACCATTGTGAGAAATAGTTCCAAGGAGCTATTGGTACTTTGGTAGAGATTTATAAATGACACTCGAACTAGACACAAAGAACATTTCCAATTACTTCCTTTCCTGTTGAGCACCATTTTTTAATACATTCAACCTATAGCAATTCCTTTGTAATTGAATGGTCATTATCAAATGTTTTGTTTGTAGAACCAATTTTATGTTGTGATTCTGTCCACTTGTTACTTTTATTTCACTTTACCTCATTGTGCATGTTTAAGTGAAGGTGCTGATTGCAGAATGGGAAAATGCTAAGAAGAATAAAATCCCATGATGTTGCCATTGTATGTTTGAACTGGGCAGAAGATGAGCTTCTATCAAGGGTATACCATTGCCTTTTCCATCTTTTGGAAACACCAACTATTTCTCTATATATAATGTAATGATGTATAAATAAAAATGTGTCTCATCATACTATTATAGTTATAGAGTACATCATTCAATTTAAAGCATTATTCAGCAATACATAAAGCGACAAATGATGAATTCATTCACTTTTACAATACTCTTAGTCTAGGGTTTCACTGTAAAAGTTCACTATCACAATTCTTTGCTAATGACCGCAGACCGACAAGGATGGCCTGTTATCCTATGAAGACCGCACTGCACGCTTCTTTCCTCCCGCTCCTGTGATTCCTAGGATCGGTGGGCTGAGTTCTGGAGACACTGGTCTTTCAGATGAGAATGAAGAATCCATTCAGGAATTTTCAAGCGCTTCCTGCCAGCGTTTTAATATTCTGTGCAGTGGTGATAAAGGTGGTTGCATTTGCTTCAGTATCTTTGGAATATTCCCAGTTGGAAAGATAGTAAGTAGATACAACACCTGAGTGCTCCTCTAATTTGAATTCAATAGAATGTTAACAGGTACTCTTCATTTTGATTCTGAAGGCTATCGCTTAGTTAGTGTCATAGTGAAAATTTCCAACCCTAACTGCAAACGTGATATTATGGAACAGTTCATTTTTATAAAAGGATTTGCTTAGCTGCAGAGTTCTTAGAAATATATCGTTTTGGAAGAATGACTAAAAGATACTGTGGCAACATTATTTTTGATATTGTTGGAAAATTGCATCATGCTGTTTTCTCGAACAGGGAGGCCAACTTCCCTGGATACCGGCAATTTTTCATAATTGAAGTATAGACGTGTTTTCAAACTTAAACTCACTGGGCAAAAGTGCTGGGAGTGTTCTATTTTTTTTCCTACTGGGATTATGATAAAGCATGCTTGTTTTTATTTTTCTTTTTTTAATGCGCACACAAGCAGGTGGAGTGTGTTTCAACTTTTCTTTCATTTCTCTTTGTTCCATGTAGTTTTAAGGATCGAGTCTGTGGACATTGATCAACTGATGCCTATTACCTAATTCTTTTTGTTTGTAAGCCATGACGCCTTAGTTCATTTATCTAGTTCAGTGTCTCATGGATAACTAATTTTATGTCTATGGCATTTCAGAACATTAATGAGGTTCCTATCCATTTCCAATCCTCTGGAAACAAAACTAGTTACCGGCTTCAGGATGCTTCCATAAGCAAGGTAATGAATTTTTTGTTTCATAAATCATAAGCACATATTAAGTATGAAATTCTGACAATGGCGTTCACATCAGGTCTGTTTATCAGGAAACCTCCATCAGTTAGTTCTCCTGTGCCCTGGAAAGCTGATTGATATTGACAACCTTTCTCATAGTAATCACATTTCTACTGGGTTACATTGTCTGCATTTGGACACTTCTATCTTTTTCAACAGGTAATGTCATGATAGTTTGATTGCCTGTGACTACTTTCTGTTGTTGTTAAGAAACCATTATCTTGTTGCATGGTGTTTTATGGTAACTTCAAAACATGATGGAGATTTCCACATGAAGTGCTAGAGCAACACACTCATTGACACCTGAAATGACTAATTTTGATAAGCTCACCTAGTCATAGAACCATCATTCTGTTTTATAGCTAGGTGCAAACATCTTTCTTGTTTGATTCCTCAAAAACATAGCACCTGTGTTTATTTACTAGGTTTGCAAGGATATTAATATCACTTTAGTGCTTTACCTACTAAATTTTTTTAATCTGTTTGTGTATCATCAATGCTGTGAAGGAAAAATGAGCTACATCAGATCTCCCAACAAGCATCAAGTATTCAAGATCTGGTTGAAGTTGTCCGTTCTTCCCTATCCATGATGGCCAAACAATGGTCAAGTGCCATGAACTTATTTAATGAAAAATTCAGCGCCTTGCCTTCTCTGATAGCTGCCCATGGTATGATCGATTTTCAAGTCATAACCATCACCTCAAGAAGTCTGCCCCCTTTATTCTGTCTCTGTTGGTGAATACAGGGATGGAATCTAGCTCTGAGGATGAGTTTATGAGCCTTTTGTTTGGTACACGTACAAGTCCAGCACTTCACCAATTTTTAGTCAGCTCACTTGGTGAAGCGGTATTTCTCGCTTCCATAAAAACTTCTTCCCTATCCTCTTCTCTTTTTTTTTTTGAGAGAACCTGTCTAAACTTGTCGTTTCCTATGTGGATAGGCTCTCAAGAGAATAGCTAAGGCTGTTGATAGTGCTGGACGAGAACTTCGTGTTGTTGTCAGTGAGCATCTTCAGGTTAGCCACTTCCAGCTGATGTCACAGTCTCTACCTTTTTTTTTTGTGTTGCTTTGGGTAATGGGTATTCTAGAGTTTGTACTTTGTAAACTAGGCAATTTCATATTTTTCTTTTTCTGCTACACATGGTACTATCATATTTTGAGTGAGTAGTTTTATTTCTACAATTTATGGTATCATTTATTTGAGATCCAAGCAAGGAATATCAGCTAGTCTGTTATGAACGCTGAATGACTTGCTTATTACAGCCTGCAGTTGAAATTATTTCATTCAGACTTGCGGAACTAAGAGGCCTTGCAAGATGGCGCTCACGATTTCAGAACGTTGGGTTAGATGAAAAGCTTATTTATGGTGTGACTGAGAAGATAGGAATGCTAGTTGTTCAAGTTGAGCGTTTTTCAAGGGTTGCGGCTACTGTTCTTTATCTGGTACCATTCTTCTCTGCTTGTTTTCTTGCCATGTTCTCAATTCTCAACCTCTGTTTTAACTTAGGCCTTCTGCCCGAGATTCCCCTCCCTGGTCAAGTGCACAGAACCTTTTGTGTGCTCGAAGTATTAGTAGACAATATAGACTGGACACACATTTGTCTGCTAATTTGGCACTGATTGTTAAAACAACCAATTACATTTTCTGAATTCAATGTTATTATCTGTACTCTAGACTCTAGATTCTGTTGGTTTGATGTAGTATCAGAATATGACATCTTGGTGCATGTAGTATCTGCTGAGGTAAGATGTCATATTCTGAAACTACATGCACAACATCATTAGACTGAAGATTAAGTTCAAGCAAACCAAGGTAATCCATGTTGAGCATGTTTACTAGGGGGATAATTGTTTGATATATTTGCTTCCATGCTCTATTCTTTCCTACATGATGTTATGATTATAGATTGTGCTACGACTTTAAGGGTTATTCTGTAGTAACTTCCATTTATGGATATACTTTTCAGTTCCAAAATTTCTTCAGTTGGGTTTTAAAGTGTGTTAAGATTTTATTAAGTGAACCAACCGATCAAGTTCCAGCTGCGAACAGGTTTTGTCTTTTCCCCTTCTATTATTCCCTTCATGCTCAAGTTGTGAGTCAAACACTTTGTCATTAATCACCTGGGTGTCACTTTTTTTTTGTAGTGAACTCGTGGTGCTTTTTCTGAAGTTCCTTCTTGATAAGGATCCAATCAAACAGTTACTTGATGCAAATCAAAGATTTGAGTGTGATTTGTAAGTAACAATGAAACATGCCGATTGTTGGTTATTGTTTCCTATGTACAATTTGGTATTGTGTTCTGCACATATCTATGTTACCTGTTTGCAAGCTAGTAATTCACCAATCCTTGTTGACAAGTTACCTTGCAATGTGCATAATATGTCAAAACTTGTTTAGTATATTTAAACGTTACACAAGTGCATGGTTATGTGTGAGAGTACCTCCGAACACGAACATAACTTTCAAATGTATAATTTTTAGTCTTTTTTGTGTATATATACTTTATCTCTTGGTGTTGGGTACTGTATTGCTTTCAAAAAGAAAACAATACTATTGCTTCACATGAAATCCAGTCGTTGAATATCTTGATGTGTACACTCTTCTTGTGCCCTGAATCCAAAGCAGTGAAAATAGTCAAAAGCTATTAAATTACAAAGGGCTGTTGCCTGTTCTTATGTTGTGTTTTTTCATCACTATTTTAGTTTCTCTCTTTGTGTTATTGTGTTTTTCTGCATTTCTTAATCGTGTTAAACCTGCCTTTTCAGGGACACTGTAAGACATCTTGAGCAGCTAGTAGTTTTGGGGGGATTTACAGATACCCATTTTTTGGAAAAGACTTTAATGAAGCAATTTAATGAGCTGGATGAAAGGTTCCAGTTTACTACTTTATTTTTTGATTATCTTAGAGTTATTTTTTACTCCTTCTACATAATTTGTTATCTGGAAACAGTTGAATCAGAGTTTTGACAGTCAAATCCTTGTGTTCTCTGTTTATATAGACATAGCCATTTTAAATCCATTGCTCATTGCTTAAATGTAATCAATTTTTGTCTATCATATGTTTCAGCCTGGAGGAGGCTTTCTCGATGCCATTCACCACTATTTCTTCACAAATACATTGCCAAGAATTGCTTCCTCTTTATCCTATCACGTCATCGGTTGACTTGTCATCAACCTGTATTCTGACATCAGTGTCATTCTATAAGGTTCATGTTTTTTTGGTGACTTCTGCTTATTCCACTACAGCATCATTATAAAATGAACATATGAGAACACTTCAATAGGCAATAGGCTGGCTCGGGGAAGGATGTTTAATCTCTTCACCCATGGTCCTAGGAGTGGTTCGGGTGCCCATCTCATCTTTAGCAAATGACATAGCTCTTAGTTGACTTCAAATATAATGTAATAAAAAAGTGATATTTATTTTTCTGTTTTGTACTTGTCTTCACCTTATCTATATTGTTTGTGTTAAATTCTTATCATAATATTAAATGATTATTCAAAATAGCAGGATGAAGATTCTCAGAATAGTGGGTCTTCATATAGCTTGACTGACTATATATGCTTCAAGATACCCGATGGATCCTTGAACTTGAAGAATTGCATTGGTGTGATAAAGGACTTCTCTAACTCTTCTGCCAGCGGACCATCTTCTTCAGGATTTCTATTGCATATACCTGATGAATATGAGTGCGTTGATGTATCTCTTTACAAGGTAGTACTCCCTGCTGCATCTTGGCGATAATTCACCTTTTATACATTATTTCTCATAGCTCACAAAAGAAATGGTTATATTAAAACAGGACAGCCAGATTGTTGTACTACTCAGTGAAAGGTCATATTCTGATGGTCCTGGAAGTTCTTATATTGTAATGCTGCAGATGGAGAACTTCTCTTTTGTGCCTCTCTCAAGGATGTTCCCTTCAAATATTTACAGTGTACAAGAGCTGTCGGTAAGATCTTTGCAAATGTTCCTCTTTTATTCTTTTGGCATCCACTTTATTTCATAGCATTCTTACACTAATAATTAAACGGTAACCTGGTATTGGCAATAACCTACTGCATGTCTCCTATTCATCATTGTGTTATCACAAACACAACTTATTACTACGTGACCAAGGCCATATATTATCTCATCAATTGTAGTGATTAAATGACACATAATTGTTGAAATCGACCTTACTTTTACTGTCAGAAAGTAATATCTTCATTTCCGTAACGCAATGAATGTAGGCACAGGAGCTCCAGTTGGACACCGACTATGGGAAAAAAGTTCGTAGCATACCTCACGCCGTGTCCACTCCACTGGCAGTCAGTGGTGAGTTTGAGTGTTTACTTCCATACAAGAGTTTTAAGTTGCTACTCACTTAACATGATACGTGATGCCAGAGTTCACATTTCCTGGATGTTGTTTTCAGCCTCAAGAGGAGTGGCTTGTGTCTTTTCATCTCGGCGGCATGCTTTGGTTTATATCCTTGATGAAGATGAGGATGAGGATGAGGATGAATCTTCTGATATGGAATGATCATTTTTATCTGATTCACAACAGCTTGCAGCTCATGCGCAGTAAGTGCCATCTCTTTTGCTGAAAAAGGACGGAAGCATGTCATCTTGTGCCGTGCCGTAAAAAAAAAAAGAAGCTGAAATCCTTACCATACCATACAGTATGAGTAACGCCGTTACATTTGGCAGGAGTCAAGGCAATTATGTTGGCAGCCTGAAACTAAGCCATGTCCCGTTTTGACGACCTGTGCAAATGCAATTCTTTGGTCTAGTTCTGAAGTTGTCGCGGGTCGTCGTCAATCCGCTGAAGTTGTGGTGAAACTGTGACCAGCATGCCAGGCTCTAAAACTGGCCAGGATTCAGGTAAATGGAAATAAGGCAGCTTTGAACGAGAAGTAGCTTGAAGACGCCTTAAAATTTCGTGATTTACCTTGGCCTGATCGTGTTGCCTGTTACTCTGTTAGAATGCACGGTGTTGCACTGCTCATCGTGCGAAGACGTGTTGGTAACCTCTAAAAGGCACTAGGCCAGGTTGTCATGTAACAGTACACCAGGAGACTCTATCATGTGGGTCAATGAGTTCGAGTTCCTCTCTGGCTTTGTTCTGTTCTGTACTACTCAGATGGGGTTAAAAAGAAACTTGCGAGGTGAGCTAATTTAACTGGGGAGTACTTAGTTGTGGGGTTTAATTGTTTTCTGGGAGTAATACTACGTCACATTTATGCCCGTTGTCCTTTCATACGAGCGGTGTCATTTCTTCATACTCCAGAAGTCCAGATCATATAGTCATCCCAGAAAAAAACAATTGCTGTACAAGTCGCTGCAAGCATCACTAGTGGGCCTCACCATGGCACTATATTTTTTTTTGAGATCTTTTTTTATAGAACTCCATGGCACTAGATCCAATACAGAATATACTAGCACTATGTAAAGCCCTAACGTTGTGTGGTTTATGCATCGTGATTACTGTCATTACATCTTGGTATAGAAGATTGGTGTAATCTTACGTCAATTTATCATCCATCTTTCTGCCAAAAGTACCAAATCGCCTATGCTAAATTGCTAATACCCGCAAATGCTGCCAGCTGAAAGGCAGCACCAAACTCTTCGAAAATGTGGCACTGAAAATTGATAGAGCTATCGTACTCCAGTCATTATACATTTATTATTATTACACTGTACCAATACGGCAATACGTGACGTTCACTGAAAGATCAAGCAGCTTAGTTCCGGTTGGAAAAAGAAAAAAAGGAAAAAAAAACTCTTAACTGGATCGTTTCATCAGTTGGGACGCTAAACTTGTTCATTTCACTCGGCGACGGGAAGCAATCTGACGGCAATATGTGACGCTCTGATCTGATCAGTTTTTTTTTAAAAAAAGAAAAGCGAAAAAGAAAAGAAAAGGAAAAAGTAAAAAAGAAAAACTGCTGCATCTCCCGCATCGCGCACCCACCTGCTCGTTCCCAGATCTCTTCCCCCCTCGCGCATCTCGCCCAACAACCTCACCGGCGAGGCGCGCGCCCGGCGACGAGGACCCCGCCGCCGCCGCCGCCGCCGCCGAGATGTACATGGCGTATGGCTGGCCGCAGTCGATCCCGCTCGACCCGGGGGACTCCGACCGCGTGGTCCTCCTCCGCGTCCTCGGCCGCTACCTCCTCGCCGTCTGCCCGGCCTCCCTCCACCTCTGGTCCGCCGCCCACCACAAGGTCCGCCTCGCCCGCCTCGACCGCTCCCCGGAATCCCTCGCCGCCCACGGCGACAACGCCCACTCCGTCTGGAGCCCCGACGCCAAGACCGTCGCCGTCCTGGTCAGCCACCCCCACACTGCTCTCCCCCCGCTTTGCTCCTGCTCGCTCTCTACGCGCAGAGACTCATCGAGTGGTTTGTACGTGCAGACCTCGTCCTTCTACCTGTACATATACAAGCTGCAGTTCTCGGGGAAGCCGCTGATCATCGGAGGCAAGCCACAACCGGGGCTCTGCCTCGCCTCCATATCGCAAATAATCGTCGAGAAGGTTCCTCTCGCCAATGACGCTTTCATAACGTATGGTATTCGCTTCGCTTCTTTATTATCCGAAAAACGAGATACCGAATTCATGCGGGGGAGCTAACTTTTGCAAGTGTGATATCATATGCTGCAGGAGCAATTTCGTGTGCGACAGCAAGAGTATGCTGCTTGGACTGTCCAATGGGCACTTGCAGGTCATCTCCTGGAATGCTGAGGTACATGGAAATGTATTCTGCTACTGTTTCTCTATGTTATTGTTTGATGAGATGGGGAAATAGTTATCTCCTTGCTTGATCTGTGCTTGCTATGCTTAGTATGTTCCATGTATTGTTTGTTTGCAGTTCTCGGACAGCTTCAAGCTTGGCTGCTCCGCATGTTCATCCAACAGAACTCCCACTGTCGGAGATGCTTTGGTGTTTGACCCGCCTAGTTTGCGAGAAAATTCTGATGCAAGTCCTGCACCCTGCTGCACAGGGAATTCCACCATTATTCATGTTGAGTTGTCAGTGAAGCTAAGATTGCTAGTTGCTTTGTACTCGGGCTGTCAGATTGGACTTTGTGCAGTTGGTAAGAAGGGATTAAAGCAAACCAGCAGCATCAGAGTAGAGAGATGGTTGAACACTGATGACGCGATGTGCACTTCTGTGGCTTCTGATCAGCAGATTCTTGCTGTTGGGTGCAGTAGAGGTGTTGTTGATTTATATGACCTAGCTGAAAATGCAAGGCATATCCGCACAATTTCTTTGTATGATTGGGGGTAAGTCTCACACAACTATTTGTTAGTTCTGTGGATAGCTGTTACTGCCTAATTTTCTGGTGGATAGTTGCAAATTTGTGCTTATTTAGAAGGATATCCTGCTTGCACAGTAACAGAACATTAGGTTACTTTCCATTTAATTACATATCTTCAATGCAAATTTGGATTGCCTGGTGGTTTAGATTAAATACTTAATCTGTATATTGTTTTCTCCAGTTATGTACTTAGGTTTGATTGCTCCACTTATGCAGACGTACCAATTAGTTAATATTTGGTCTCTGATTCATTACTATGTGTGATTTTGTGTATTTACTGTGCAATGCATTTCAGTTATTCCGTTAAAGCTGATATATAACTGTCCCTTTTTCCTTTGGGAAAAATTGTAGGTATTCAGTGGAAGATACTGGTCCTGTTACTTGTATATCTTGGACGCCTGACAATTGTGCTTTTGCAGTTGGATGGAAATTTAGGGGACTTACTGTGTGGTCTGTATCTGGATGTCGTTTGATGTGCACAATTCGTCAAACCGGATCAAATTCTGCCTCATCTCCAATGGTTAAACCTAGTGCTTTAAAATTTGAGCCTCTAATGGGAGGGACGTCACACATTCAGTGGGATGATTATGGATATAAACTATTTGCAGTTGAAGAAAACTTGTCAGAAAGGATTCTTGCATTCTCATTTGCCAAATGTTGCCTAAACAGAGGACTTTTGGGCACAACATATACTCGCCAGATTCTTTATGGTGAAGATCGAATCCTATTGGTACAACCGGATGATACTGATGAACTTAAGATGTTGCATCTTAATGTTCCAGTTAAGTGTTTGATTTCATCAAACTTATTTAGGAGGCAAAAATGCCTCAATGCATCTTATTTCAAGACTTGTTATAATATAGTTTTTTTTTCTGGAAGCAGGCATCCTATATTTCACAGAATTGGCCAGTTCTTCATGTTGTTGCAAGCAATGATGGTATGTACTTGGCAGTTGCAGGCTCTCATGGGCTAGTGCTGTATGATTTGCGCAATAAAAGGTGGCGTGTTTTTGGGGATGTTACTCAAGAGCAAAAGATTCAATGCAAAGGCTTGTTGTGGCTTGGCAAAATAGTTATTGTATGCAACTACATTGAATCATCAAATACGTTAGTCTTGCTTCCTCACTTTCTCTGTTTCTGTCTGTTTATTGTCTTCAGCCTGAGATTTTCTTAACAGACACATGACAATTTTTACTTGTCATTACATTTGAGCTGAGAGTTTCATGCACAAATCTCATGGTGCTTGAACTCACAGAATACTAGCTGAAATGCATAGTGTGCTAATATATCAGAGAGCCATCTTCTGTATCTCCTAGCTTTTTATTCCTATTTAAATACCAATATGCGGGCATGACTTGCTATCTATTTAGTTATATGACATGTTTGTTGCACTTGTCTTAGGTATGAGCTTCTCTTTTTCCCAAGATATCACCTTGATTATAGCTCATTACTTTACCGGAAATCACTTCTTGGTCGACCAATTGTCATGGATGTCTTCCAGGACTACATACTTGTTACCTACAGTCCATTTGATGTGCATATTTTCCATGTGGTGATATCAGGAGAATTGTCACCTGCTAGTAGTCCTGTTTTACAGGTGAAGCAAAATATTTTCAACCACTGCACCGAATGTGTTGTCCATTTCATTTGACCTTGTTGTTTTCTTTGGGTCAGCAGCTTTCAACAGTCCGAGAACTTTCAATCATGAGTCCAAAGAGTCCACCTGTTTCGATGCGCTTCATTCCTGAACCAACTGATGAAGGAAAGCCGAAACATGATACTAATGGATCTTCTGACTTGTCCCAACAACCTTCAAGGTACTTTTTTCAAATGTTAAAATTGTAAATGATTTCTATTCTCCTTAATTTTTATTTGTTTTGTTATATATATTTCAGATGCCTAATCTTGCGGATGAATGGGGAACTTTCTGTGTTGGACATGGATGATGGACATGAACAATCACTTACTAATTCAGTTGAATTATTTTGGGTCACTTGTTCCCAATACGAAGAGAAGGGTAATCTTATCAAAGAGGTTTCATGGCTTGACTATGGCCATAAGGGGATGCAGGTTAGTTTTATTGTTTTCTTCTTTATTATTTTTAAGGAATTATGCTTGTCTCTCTTAATAGATCGAACATCTTTCCACATCTTGCTATCCTTTTATCCAACCCTTCTCTTTTTTTTTGGCAGGTGTGGTACCCATCCCATGGAGAAAATCCTTTTAAACAAGAAGATTTCTTGCAGGTACAGATTTTGTATCTTGTGATAGTATTGACATCTCTTTTGAGTTTTGCGATCCACTCTGTGAATTTATCAATTTTTTTTGGGGAAAAACTTGATCAAAATCATAATAGTTTCATATGTTGTTTTCTTTCTTGCATTGAACTCTTATTGGTGGTAGTATTCAAAGTTAATGGAGAACATGCTATTTGTTTCTGCAGCTGGATCCGGAGCTTGAATTTGACCGTGAGGTGTATCCGCTTGGTCTTCTTCCAAATGTTGGTGTAGTTGTTGGTATTTCTCAGAGAATGTCCTTCTCGACTGCAGAGTTTCCATGCTTTGAACCTTCTCCTCAAGCCCAAACAATATTGCATTGTTTGCTGCGGCATCTCCTTCAGGTAAATCAAAACATAATTCTTTTTATATAGAAATGCTATATATAGGAACTATATGACATTAATGCAAGAAGAGTGGTAAATCATGAAATCTTCATTTAGTCAAGAAAATTTGACTCCTAGTAATATTACACGTGAAATTGAGTTCTCACTAAGGATTATGTGATGGTGCAAACCAAGCGAAAAACCTGTTTATTGTCATGGTTAAATAGAAAATGACCTGATTTCTTATCAAGACTGACGTGAGCACCCAAAGTGGTCTGCCACCATTTATTGTTATTTGAGCATCTAAACCTTGTTTCAGGCCACTAGTTTTAATTTGTATAAAGGTGTCTCTATTCTGTTGCTCTGCTGGCTGAATGAACCAATTCACTAGGTTGTGCGCATTTGTTCATCATTTTCCTTTGGTTCTTCCACCTTTTCTCTGCACTTTTTAGTATTCCGTAGAACTCATTGCTGAAACAAGAAGAGTATAGGTTTTATGGGTTGTTGGCCATACTTGTTCTTTCCTCTGGTTTAGTCCGTTTATATGAGATCCTCTTTTGTAACAATTTACAAACCACTGCACTGTCATGTAGTTTCTCATATAGTTTCTATATTGTAATATCTTCCTTTGCCGAGTTGTGCTGCAAGACATTTTGTTTGTTGCGAATCTAGCACTTACCTAGCTCTTCTATCAATCACTTCTGTAAAGGGATCGAAATATTATATTCTGAAATTTCTATTAAAAGAAACAGTTTTCACATAGAATAAGCCATATGTATTATGAACCATAGCCTTGGGAAAAAAAAACATTTTTTTTTCACTTTGAATATCCCCTGTTTACAGGGAGCCTTTACTTGGCTACTTGCATCATTTTATGTATTATGGACCATTAACTATGCATGGTTTGCCAAACTCATATGGCAATAATCATTTCCCTATGCATCTCTCATTCTGTAAAATTTTTGAAACCAGAGAGACAAACATGAAGAAGCTCTGCGTTTGGCAAACTTGTCTGCAGAGAAACCTCACTTCTCTAGATGTTTGGAATGGCTCCTGTTTACGGTATTTGATGCAGAGATATCAAGGTATATTGGTTCTAACTTGGTAATGGTAGCATTCTTGCATTATTTGTGTACCGAGTTGCTAGATTTCATTCTATTGTGTTATTTGCTGAAATATTATTCTGTATCCTATTTTCTGGTGGCTTTTTTTGCCAATTGCAGCCAAAGTGCTTCAAAAAACCAGCTTTCGCAGAAAAATGAACCTGCAAAGAAGTCTCTTCTAGACAAGACATGTGACCTACTTCGAAACTTTCCAGAATACATGGATGTTGTAGTCAGTGTTGCTAGGAAAACTGATGGTCGGCACTGGGCAGATCTTTTCCATGCAGCTGGACGATCCACAGAGTAAGTGTGCTGCCTTGTTGTTTGAGTGGAGAGAAGTGGCATTTGATTTATTTTTTTCAGTTATTTTTTAAGATCTGATTCTTCATTCTGTCTATAAACATCTCCAAAGTCCAAAGTACCTCACATATTCTTCTTTTATACCATGGTGCAAACAGTGTTTGTATCATGGAAATGATCAGAATCAAAATGAAATTTAGTGAAAACAAAACTTACCCACCAACAGTGTCTCAATTTGATCAAGATTTGGAATACAATACAATAATTCTGCTAATTCTTTTAGTAAAACTGATCCCTCATGTTCTAGGATGTTTGAGGAATGCTTCCAACGGCGATGGTATAGGACTGCTGCTTGCTACATTCTGGTACGGTAAACTCTTCTAGAGACGTTAAATACTATAAAGTCCAGTATTTATTGCTTGCATGAACAGACAATTTCTTCATCTATTAAGTTTGATAAACCTAGTTATATGCAACAGAGGGTCATCAATACCTGCAAGAACTATTGCTGAAAATGGCTTTGCTATTACAGGTCATTGCGAAGCTGGAAGGCCCTGCTGTCAGTCAGTACTGTGCACTCCGTTTGCTACAAGTGATTCTCTTACCTTCTCACTGTCAGCTGGTTTTGATCTGTACGTTTACTTGTTTCACATTTCCAGTTCTCACTTTTTAGTGCTTGTTACTATCCAGGCTACACTTGATGAATCTCTCTATGAGCTTGCTGGGGAGCTGGTATGATATTCATGCTATATCTTTTTAATTTCCTATAATAAAATGCCACAGATGAGTAAGGGGATACCTTCATGTACCTAGGTTCGCTTCTTGCTAAGATCTGGCAGAGACTTTGAAAATGCCAGTACAGACTCTGAAAAGCTTTCTCCAAGGTTTCTGAGCTACTTTCAATTACGTTCACCATTCAAGAGACAATCTTCTGATTTGAGAAGGTACATTGTGAAGTTAACTTAAAAGGCTATAGAGTTTCTATTAGAAAATATGTCATCTGTAAATCTTTCTTTGTGCAGTAACTCAATGAAAGAGCTCAGCCCACATATTGCCTCTGTCATGAATATTCTGGAGAACCATGCTAGCTATTTGATGTCTGGCAAGGAGCTTTCTAAGCTGGTTGCTTTTGTGAAAGGAACTCAGTTTGATCTTGTGGTAAGATTTTCACTGTTCATCATCATTACCAGTCTTGTTGATCCAAAACCACATGTTATTAATATATTTATAACTTTATGCAGGAATATCTTCAGCGAGAAAGGCTAGGGTCTGCTCGACTAGAGAATTTTGCATCTGCACTTGAACTGATTGGACAAAAGGTCTCGTTAACAAACCATGAAGCATTATTTAGTGTGTTCCATTTAGTAGCAAATTTTCCTGTAAAAAAAGAAAAAATTACATGATTTTTTTTTTGTCTTGCCTATCAATATAGGAATCATGTCTAGCTTTTCTACTTTTTTTCTTCATAATAAATAACATTTGGGCCTGCAAAAAAAAATATTCTTTTAAAAAATTCAATGCTCTGTAATCCTGAAAGATGAAATTCTTCAATTTAAAACAAAGCAACACAACAGGTATTAACCAAGATCACACACTAGATAAGATTTTGCGGTCTTGGATTATTTTTCTCGAGTTTTCTGCTGTTTTCTCCTGCAGTTTGTACTTTTACAAAGCTTGATAATGTACTGAATTGATTGTTCATGATATAAAATTACGAATCTGGGCAAGCTTAGTAATTATGGATGTTTGTTTAACAAATAGAATAGTGCTTACTTGAGTAAATCACTCAATACCTGAGCAACCAATATACCAGAACAATCTCGCTGATATTATTATCTGCCTTGGATCTTTGTTCTCATTTATAATTGATATTCTGATGACAGCTTCAAATGGACACTCTTCAAAGTCGGCTTGATGCTGAGTTCCTTCTTGCTCACATGTGTTCTGTCAAGTTTAAGGAATGGATTGTTGTGCTAGCAACTTTATTGAGACGCGCTGAGGTACTGCCTATCTTTCACATGTTCAACAATTGTGCACACAATTTCAGAAAATACTGTTCTTTTGACTAACTTGTGGCAGGCTTCTGCATCTGACAATGCAGGGTTTTTTTTCCTCATTTTGTTTTTTGGATTTTTACCATGGATTGATTATTGAATGTTTTGTAAGAAGCATACTCATCCTTGCTGCACACATGCTTTCTTGTTTCTCAGGTTTTGGTGGATCTCTTTCGACATGATTTGCGACTGTGGAAAGCATATAACATCACCTTACAGGTTTACAATCATAAAATATTCTTGTTTGTACGGTTTATGAACTTTCTAAGAATGTCCCTGACTTGCTTACAAACAACTTGCAGTCACATGATGTGTTCAGAGAGTACCTTGATCTTCTTAACACTTTGGAGGAGGAGCTTTCATCTGTTTCTGATCTTACATTGCAAAATAGACCAGTGTCATGAGTGCTGATGGCACTGGGAAATCAATTGGACGGATAACAGTTTAACCTGTGTTAATTTAACACATAGTAGATGGAGAGGCGCAGGAATACAATGTAAATAGCATTTTTTGGGGGGATTTTCCCCTTAGAGCAACATCTTGGAGGCCATGGCAGTTTTTTTTGCAGAGAATCAGCTACTTGCCATATTGTTGTACCATTAGTTTGTTGAAGCAGATTGGAGTGTGCATTCTTCCCCTTTCTGTAAGTATGCCTTGCACACTAATATGTAAAGTATGTACATTGGGAAGGTTATTGTAGATAGTTTTTTTACTTTATCAATGAATCTACTTTTTTTTCACTCATCTCAGTACCGAATGCTTCTTACTACCTTGCATTTCATGATATTGTTATGCCATTTTTCCTTGGCTAATTAATGAAGTGCCTGAATCTGCAGGGGGAAATTGTTTCTCTCGAGGAGGTTTTTTCCTCGGCCCTTTTGACAGGTCAATACTTAGTTCGTACCCTGGATGGGAAAGTTTTATCATACAGAATGTTATTCTACAATATTAGGAGATGTATTTTTGTACAACAGTAACATCAGAGGTAACACGTATATTTCATGGCAGTATCATGTACTACCTCCGTCCTAAAATAAGTGCAGCCGTGAATATCCGTGTCCAACGTTTGACTGTCCGTCTTATTTGAAAATTTTGTGAAAAATTTGAAAATATTTAGTCACACATAAAGTACTATTCATGTTTTATCATCTAAGAGCAATAAAAATACTAACCATAAAAAAATTCAAATAAAATGAACGGTCAAACGTTGAACGTGAACAGTGCAAAACTGTACTTATTTTGGAACGGAGGGAGTATATTTCTGAATTGACGCACACTTTCTTTCTTTGGTAAAGGCTCCTACAAGCATAAATTTACAAGATGCACCATAGAGTTTAAAAAAAATTCAAAATTACACCATGTTTGTTAAAAAGTAGTATCACGTACACGTAGCTGTCTATCGTAGCTAATCACTATCACAACAGCATATAGCCTAATAGCCATATGCATTGCACTGTTCACTGATGTGTCGTGGGCGCGTGTCCCCCTGTTAAGGCAATTAGGCATGGTTCTGAATAGTCATCAACATGGATTGCTAACTATTGATGTTGGATGGCTAACGCCTGAAAGCGTTTGAGTTTGGAATGTACTCGACGCCCTTCAGAGCTGGCCACGGACCCTTTATTACTTTCCAAGTCGTTTGGTGGTTTTCTTTGTCACGATGGCCATCCTCATCCATTGTCAGAATTACCGTGTCCTGCTCTCAGATACTTCCTTTGTCAAAAAAAAAAAAAGATAACTTTTGAGAATGAACCTAGATAATTTTTTTTGTCTAAAGTTGTTTTTTTTTTTTGACGAATGGAGTATATCTTTGGTTGCCACTTTCCTGTCAGCAGCTCGTGAGCATCGAAAGCCATGATGCTGTTTGTTGTTCTTTTCCTGATGGTAATAATTGGCAATGCCCATCGAGGACTGTCAGCTCGATCGTGAAAGCGAGCTGGCAGCTAGCGCTGCGCCTGCACATTTACATCACCTGGGAAGTGACAATCTGTAAAGTGGTGGCTGCCGCGAGGACGGAACTGAGCCACTCCCTGTGCTACCGATGCGAGACAAGGAGCCCATCCAGCCGTCGATCGGGTGGTCCAACCCCTCCTCCGCCGTCCGATCCTGCCGCCTCCGGCCGTCCGCCGAGCCGTTGCTGTCCGGCGAGCTGGATGGAGCGTCAACCTTGGAAGCATCCGGCTGCCATTCCGGTCGAGTGGCGCGCAACGCAGCCCCAAACCTGAGGACCGGAAACGATGATCGCGACGCCGACGTCGAGCAGAGCGGAGAGCACTGTGGGAGAAGCCAGAAATGCAGAGACATTCACACACGGAAAGGGGAGACCAAAGAGGCGGCCCAATCACGCGATGCGACCTGCCTCTATTCGACAACGAGATGTTTGAAGTGACTAAACTCGAGAGGGCGGAGATGGCCGGCGCCGATTGGTTCGGCGCCGGAGACATATGCCTGGAAACTCGCCTATACGGAGGAGATCGCCGTGACACCTGTCTTGGTTGACAGAAAAATAGAAAGCAAGAAGCTGTCCAGCTTGCTTGATTTCATGGTAGTTTCACGTAGGATTGGTAAGGAGGGGAAATGGCCAAAAAGCTTGTGGTATCTGGGTTGCAGTTTCGCATATGCCATCTGCTGCAGTATTACAGGATGGTTCGCGTGCATAGCATGGCGGATACGTGAAGGCACGAGCTGACGACCAATTTGGTTGGCTCCGGGAGACTTGCACACGCTGCCGCGGAAACGCAGACGCGGCACACAGCGCAACGGCAACTGCAGCCACAGGTTGGGTTGGCGCCCGAAAGAGGCAGCAGATAGCTCTGGTCTGCTGCCTTTTTTTCGTTTTGCCAGCGAAACGGCCGTTACATTGTTGGGAATCGGCACCAGTGCTCTTTCGTTTTTGTCGTGCCGTGCCAAATAGCCAAGCCAACAAGGCAACAAGCGACGAGCGCGACGACGTCTTCTCTGTGTATGAACAAGCGGCGAGGCGAGGCGACTACGTCTTCTCTGTGTATATGATGATGGCCTTGGGCTCTCTGAAATTAATATCGCCGCGTCACTCGTGCGGCTAACCTTGGTCTACGTGCCAAAAGTTGCTGGACCGTACATAGCGAAAAATATCCCTAACTCAAATGATTGAAGTACATGTAAATTTTCTAGGAATGGTCTAATTCCCATAGTAAGAAGTGAGATAAACTCCAAAAAAATGATCGAGAAGTAGTGTTCTTTGTTTTTGAGAGAGAAGTTTACCCTTTCTGAGAGATACATATACCAAATTCAGAAATTATGTATTGTAAATATAGATTAAGATGTATCAAAATTCATATTAGAAAATGTTATTAATATTGGCACATCTTAAAAGTCATAAAATCATTCTTTGAGAAAAGAAGATAACATGGTAAGAGGGACCACCTAAAAATGATAATGCAAACACATTTGAAAGCAAAAGGGGAAATATATTTGTAGTAAATGGGTTTGTCAGTAAAGGAAATGCATAAACATAGCCATTGTTCTCCCTTTTGTGTAGTGGTAATAACTGATTGAGAATAGGAATTCCTTGTTCCGGCCAATAGGGACTTGTATGAACCTATTTGGAGAAACATGTTACTATGAACAGAAAAGGAACGATGTAGGAGTATATCCTAACTAAACAAAACAGCTCACTCATGCATAAATGCATATACATGCAGCCTCCACTGAAACATGTTAATCTCATACTTTGTCCTTTTCAATAGCAATGTTCTATAGAAATAGGATATACTAGCTGGCGGCTAGAAATGACGGAATGTACGACAGAATGGAAAGAGCATGGAGCACCTTTTTTTTTTATTCAAGCATTATTTTTAGGGCATTTTCTTTAGTGGAAGCAACTCCTTATAATTCTGTACCTGCTCCAGACAAACCTGAAGAACATATTCTCCGTGCCCATCTTTAAGTTCCATAACACTCTTTATCACTCTTTGTGCTGAGAGATACGCATGGTTTGATTCTTCCTTTAGAGCATAATACCAACGATATTGGTAGTCTCACTCCTTTCATTATTGGAAAAAAATTTGGGTGTGATCTCACCAATTCTTTTCACGGTATATATCAAGCATAAGTATTTCTGAGTCATAGCCTGATGCGATTTGTGGTTGCTTTTTGGTGCCATGGGTTCCATGGTTCTCTCTTTATGCGTTTCCCAGATGTGAATATTGAAAAAGGATATACAGTCTTATTGCCACTTAGTTGTTAGCAAGCTTAATTACAACTTGGCTGAAAGTATAATTGCAACAGATAATATATACCCGGCATGCTGTGTGCTTTGACTTGGACGATGTAAAGTCATGTTCGTTTAGAGGACCTGTCAATTTTATTAATAAAATTCCTCGGGTCGTTTATTCACCGCCGGTGGCCCGGCAAAAAACAAAAAATAATATATGCCCTCTCTCTCTCTTTTTTTTTGCATGAGATTATGCTTTTGGAGAGAAGTGATGCCACAAATAAAAGTGCCAATTTTAACTGCGTATATAGGACATGCAATGGATCGATTAAAGGATGGGTAGAGAGTAGAGACTGGAGACTTTTCTAGCATGTCACACTGTTATCGAGACTTGGTATATGAGAAGAGTCGCAGGGCAAATGCAGTTCATAAAAATGGGATTGTTGTGCCTAAATAGTAATCAGATTTTACTATTTGGGTAAATAGTTAACGTGGTTCTCCAAGTTTTATTTAAGACCTAGTTTGACTTTTAATGTTTTAATCTGCCTATATTAGTACTTCAAAATTTTATTTTAGTTCAAAGTTGTCATTGGGCCCACTTAGATGCCACAAGGATAAACATAAGGGCATGTACAATGGTCTTTATTAGTGGTATCTCTCTATTGCCATGCAAGTAAATTTGATGACATGGAAGAAAGAGAAAGGGGTATGGTTGTTATGCATGACAATGGCTCAGAGTCGACTCTTAGCATTTATTAGAGCAAATTTTGTTGCATGGTGGTAAAAGAAAGGAAAAGAGAGTAATAAAAAGTATTTTGATACATTAATGGTTAGAGACCATATTATCTCTAACTGTTGTAAGATGACTAGTCTCTAGATAACGTAGAGCTCATATCTGACTCTACTTTTGTACATGCCCTAATAATCAGTAATAAGGGTGATTAGATTGACTATTCACCTTTATTTATTATTTAAAAAAACACTAATCAGATTTTGTCTATGAGAAAACAGATAGGGCAAATGTCCTACCAGAAGGGATTATGAAAACGACCAAACAAAGTCATTCCGCGTTCGAATATCACCTTGACTGTAAATTCGTTGACAATTTGTCTACGCTGGTTCAAATCCAGCTCGGCCCAAAAATCTAGGGCTTCGTGAATATGAGTTAAATCTATTTTTTTTCTTCCATAAAAAAGAATATTTGATCCATAGAAATAAAAGAAATAAAGGATAAAAAGAAAAGGGGAAATATCTTTCTAATCTATATCTCTTTCATTCCTCTCTTACAAACAAAAGACCTTTTCTTATTGGTTATTGAAAGATAATAGCCGTTGATAAACACAGTACTACACCGAAAATGACAGTTTTCAATGATATACATTGACATGGAGACGTCATATTTCTAATTAAGGCACATACTGCAACATATCCATCACGCCTTCCCTGGTAATTGTGACTAAATAGATAGTTTAGTTTGACCACCTATATCTTTTTTAATCATCTCTTTAATTACCATGCATGGGATTTATAAATTTATATGCATTTACCATGTAACATACTTTGGTAAATATAGTATACTTTTAATACTTCAAAATTTATTTATAAAACAGGAGTGGTCAAACTAATTAAAACAATGCAAAGTCAAGGCTACTAAACTAATACCTCCTCTTTTATAAGCGCACTTTCAAGACTCCTAAATGATATATTTTTTCAAAACTTTATAAACTTATAATAATATATATTAATACTTCTATTAGTACGTAATGAATTAAGTATTAATTATTTTAAAACATAATAATATGAATTTTTAAAGCAACCTTTTTATACAAAGTATTTTTTAAAAAAAAAATACACCATTTAACAGTTTGGTAAGCTTTCATGTGAAAAACGATGTTCTTTTATTCTCTTTGTTCAACTTAAAACACAACCAAATTACTACTATAAATCTGGATATTTATAGTTAGAAATATTTCTTCAACTGGACGCGTCGGAAGACATCATTTTTCATCCTTGCAAGTGCTAACTGCAAGGATGGACTATCCGGCGGTCAGTTGACGACTCGTTCCATACTTTCCATGCGTGTACACTATACGAGTAAATAAAAGTCTACAGTACACTACCGGTCGCCCAGGGAAGGAAGATGAACCCCAGCCGCAAACCAACCAGATGAGATGACCTCTCTACACCGAAACCGAGCGGCCGCACGGCCGAAGCAGCCAGCGAACAAACGAACAACAAACACGCCCCTCCCCCGCCGCCGCCGCGTGTACACCGACCCAACCCAACCCTAAACAAAACGAAACAAACACACCAGAGGCGTGATCCGATCCCGCGCCGCAGCCACGCCACACGCCACACGCCTCGCCTCGCCTGTGCGCGCGCACGACCCATCTCGACGCCGACGAGCGCGACGCCACCCCACCCGACCCGACCCGACCACGCCCCGGTTCGTCCCCTCTCTCTCTCTCTCTCTCTCTCTGTTGCGTTCCAATGGCGGCGGCGATGGCCCTCGCGTCGCGCTCGCGCTCCCGCGAGTGACATGATCCCCCCCCCCTAGCCATCTCTGGGGGAGAATATCCGCGCGCGCCCGCCCGAATCAACCTTCCTCCTCCCTCCCTCCTCCTCTCCCTGCCTCCCCTCCTTCAGGCGGTTTCCCACCTCCGCCGCCGCCCCGAAGCTATTGGTTGCTCGCTTTGCTTGAGCGCCAGATCGCCGGATAGGTACGCAGTAACGCCGCAGCAGCATCCTTCTATGTCTATCCCTCGATTTATTTGCTGTGTGCTGATTTTGTCCTCCTCTCTTTTTTTTTCTTGGGGGGTGTGGGGAATTGATTTTTGTTTGTTTGTTTGTTTCTTCTGTTCGTTCTTATCCTTTTTTATCGCCCTATTTCTGCGGGAGAAAAAAGGGGAGCCTTTTCTTTTCTGCGGGCTGAACGGCGCCAGATATTCATCGGGGGTGGAATCGGTTGCGATCTTTTGTTCCCCTTGTGCTCGAGGGGAATTTAGCCGGAGCTGGGGTTCCTTTCATTTGCCACGGTGTTGCAATCATCGAAATGTTTTCTTGACTGTGCTTGCATTCAGCTTGTCTCAAGATTTTTTGTTTTGGGGATTTATATCAGGTATTTGTGGGCAGAGTTTTTTTTTTCAGCCTTTGCATTGTTTGGTGTTCATCTTTTGTGGATCGAAGTGCGATCTTTCACTCTGATCTGAGGTAATCAGACAAAAAAGAGAGAAATTTGTTGGTTATGTTGGAATTCAATGAGTGTTTGTTGTGTATCCTTCTGATAAAAGATGGAGATTTTTTTTTCTTGAATGTGTTCATAATCTTTTTTTTAAAATTTTTTTGTTCTTCAGGAAGAGACTAATCGGCGCAAAAAAAAAAAGTGAATACCAACTGTTTGATTTGAATCGTGTGATGTACTTCACCCAAATCACCCCAACTTGGTAGCATTTCTCCCAGTCTCCGCACGCATGGCGCCCGCTGCTGCCCCTGCCAGCGTCTCTGCAGGCAGCGCCGAGGCTGATGGAGCCCCTCGCATGGCCAAGTTCCTCTGCAGCTTTGGAGGAAGCATCCTGCCCCGCCCACTTGATGGGCGTCTGCGTTACGTCGGCGGCGAGACCAGGATTGTTATGCTGCCGCGTGATGTATCCTACACTGACCTAGCAGCGCGGATGCGTGAGCTCTATGAGGATGCTGATATCATCAAGTACCAGCAACCTGATGAGGATCTAGATGCCCTGGTCTCGGTTGTTAACGATGACGATGTGGTGAACATGATGGAGGAGTACGACAAGCTCATTGCTGCAGGAGAGGGGTTTACTCGGTTGAGGATTTTCTTGTTCTCACAGCACTTAGACGATGAGGCCGCAGCAGCGGCTGTCCATTACAATGGAGATGAGAGAGAGACAGAGAGGAGGTATGTTGATGCACTTAATAGCCTCGGCGATGTTAGAACACCTTCCTCTCCTGTATCCGTGGAGCAGCTCTTTGGTATTGGAGGCAACGAGTCTGGAATTCCTGATATTGCTGGTCTGCGGCATTTGAATGTTCCTCGCCCTTCACATAGCCAAAGGTATGGGGAGATGGATTCTCCTTGGAGCCCTGCATATATCTCTCCAGGGCACTATGGAGTGCATGATCCTCGAGATTTTCCCATTTCACCAAGGTTTCAAGTTGGAGCAGAAGATTTTGATGAGAGGATTCCTGATGACTTTGTAAGGCATTCGCCAAAATATCGGCATTATGAGGTTCATTCACCACAGCATGTGGATAATTTGGTCTGGCTTCCTCCAGGCGCTGTAATTCAGCAAAACGCAGGCTTCCCAGGTAACTTGGGTCGCCCTGGCAATTTCTTGGATGGAAGCAGTATGTATGATCACTGCCGTTCACCATTCCATAAGGGTCAAGGTGATCCTCGATATGTGGATCCTCGTTGGAGGCCTATTCAACATTTTGACCAAACGAGCATGACAAATGAGTATTCTGGTCACCCTACTAATTCATGTCCAGATTGCAACCGCCCTGGTGAGCGTTTTGTATTAAACCAAGATGTTAGACTGGAAAATGGTGTTTATGTCAAAGAGCAGACTGGTGGTCACCCTCCTCCCATGTTTTATAACGAATCGCATTCTCATGATAGAGCTTGGCATGCACATGCAAACCAAAGCCATCAGCGATATGAAGATCCAAGGTTGCATATGCCTGGTAGTGCTAGAGCGATGGAACCATACATTGTTGACAACAGCTCAGTTACATCTCTCAGTCGATCTAGCCATGAAAGTCCGCACTATTTTCATGGCAGTAGTGAGCATGTCAGTGATACATATCATAACCAACAAGTTGGAGTCGGTGGGCCATATGTCCAGACACCAGGATTTGAAGAATCTACAGGTCAGCATTATAGCCACTCTTCAACATATGGTGCAGACCCCTTTTACCAAATGCAGCAGAATCTGCCACCACTTCAATCTTTGAGGAGAAGAGCAAATAGTCCTGTCCATACAGGTTCACCCTATGAATCACCACACCTGCCAATTCCAAATGGCAACTTTGTCAGAAATACAGGTGATGTTAGTCCACGGATTCCAGGTATGCCTGCATATGATAGAATCCCAAACCCATGGCCCTCACCCAATGGAAGCATACCATATCGAGTTGTTGGACATGATATCCCTGCTGTTGTAGAAAACCGGTCAAATCCAAACAGTGGCCAGTATGTTCAGCCTTTATTTGCCCCTGAATCAGTCCAAAATCAACCAGGAGCTCCACTGATGGAGATTCATCCTGAAAGAGCATGCGGTGGATCTGTTCTATCATCACAAGTTGATGGCAGAGTAGCTGCATTACCCCTCACTGATCAGTTGTCCAGGATGGATATCAATCCATTGAAGAAACTTGAAGGTCCAGAGCATGAGAAGTTTACCCGAAATGCGAATGAAACAACTTCTTTGCATGCTATGAATGATCCAAGTGCCTTGACCCACCATATCGGAGTTGTACCTGAAGTTGATCCCAAACAGAGGAAGCCTGTCGAATATGAAACTGTCACAAGTAAAGTGCATGAAGGAGGGGCTACAGCACTGCAGGAATGTGGGGATATTTCAGAGGATAGATTGAATTTCCTTCCAGAGCTGGCTGCATCTGTTAAGAAGGCTGCATTAGAAGATTCTGAAGAGAAAGAAAAGGCTCAACAAGATGCTGGTCCCACTCTTTTGCCGACTTGTGATGAGGAAGGCAATGGAAAGAAGTTGGAGGAGACACCTGCTGGTGTAAGTAATACTTGACCTTTACACATTACTGGCTTAGCTACCTAGTGCTCTTAACTAAAATCCTTTTTATGTGCAGAATACTGGTACAGATCAGGATTCTGATGTGCATGGAAGTGGTGAGCAGCAGAAAAGTTCTGGAATTGAGGCTACAACCGCTGAAGCAGAAGCTTTATCAAAAGGACTACAGGTGTTTTTTCTGATCTCTTGATATGTAGTATTGTTTTTAATTCAACATTGTATCCCGCTTATATGCTCTGTTTGGATCATGCAGACTATAAAAAATGATGACTTGGAGGAAATTAGGGAGCTAGGTTCAGGTACTTATGGTGCAGTTTACCATGGTAAATGGAGAGGATGTGATGTTGCTATTAAAAGGATAAAGGCTAGCTGTTTTGCTGGCAGACCATCTGAGAGAGAGCGTTTGGTATGCTTGATTGACTTGTTAACACCTTAGAACTTTTAGGATTGATTTCATAGCTTTTTTTTTCCTTGTTAAAGATTTCTGTTAAAACCCTCTGGATAGTGATTTTCTTGCTTTTGTGTATTCTATGGAGAAGATCTCTAGTTCAGATATATATGTGGTTTTGCAGATTGCTGATTTCTGGAAAGAAGCTCAGATTCTAAGTTCACTTCATCATCCAAATGTGGTTTCATTTTATGGTGTAGTTCGTGACGGTCCTGATGGAAGCTTAGCAACTGTTACTGAGTTTATGATCAATGGATCTCTCAAACAGTTTTTGAGAAAAAAAGACAGGTATTACTTGTTTAATCAAAGAACACTATGATTCTTTTATTCTCAAATATCCAAATTCTAAATTAAAGCAACTGCACAGGACAATTGATCGCCGTAAAAGAGTTATATTAGCCATGGATGCTGCATTTGGCATGGAATATTTGCATGGGAAGAATATAGTTCATTTTGATCTAAAGTGTGAGAACCTACTGGTCAACATGAGGGATCCACAACGACCAATCTGCAAAGTTTGATCCCTGCCCTCTCATCTTCATTTCCTCAGCTCTTGCTTCAAATGGTTGTTACCTGACTGTCATCCCACCTCCATTTTCTGCTCAGATTGGTGATCTTGGACTATCAAAGGTGAAGCAGCACACTTTGGTGTCTGGCGGTGTTAGAGGAACCTTACCATGGATGGCACCAGAGCTTCTGAGTGGGAAAAGCAATATGGTGTCAGAGAAGGTAAGAACACTGGCTTTATAAATTATAAGCACCCTTATGGATCATAAGTCATTAAAACTAATGTTCTTCATTTTTTATATTCCAACTGAAACTGATATGGCGCTTACTTGTAGATTGATGTATACTCGTTTGGTATTGTGATGTGGGAGCTGCTTACTGGCGAAGAACCATATTCTGATATGCGTGCTGCTGCTATTATTGGTAATTTTCAAAATTTCCACTAGTAAGCTTTATCAATTATCACAGTGACTTGTTTCCTGATTGCGAATTCCATCATGTCCACCCTTCATGTTTAGCGCATGCCATTTGGTGTTCTGCAGAAGATCCATTCCTTTCACAAATGCTTTTTGGAAACAATTTTGAAAGGCTTGTGTAGGCTGAACTATCGGAAATGGGTCAGATATGTGTTGAAGTTATGGGTGCCTATACTAATTATCAAATACTGAAGTTAAAAACATGTTAGCGTAGGTAACTGGGTTAAATTTGCATACATCGTGGTGCTCAACTTGGATGTGGTAGTTGCCGTCTAGCAGATGAGATATCCATGTTCTTTAGGTGCAGGTGTATTTTTATATTTCTTCCCCCTTCTAATTTCTTTTATAGGACGACTCTGTTTCATTTGAGTCGTGAAATTGAGGAGGTCAACGAAAGAAAATAAGTGCCAGGATATATTCTTATGTAGTCTCATATTTAGTATAGATAATTGCAAAGAGGGACTGCTTATATATATCCAGACGCTAGTGATGCTATTGTAATTGATCAACTATTCTTGTTTGTCACTAAAGTGATCACTTATCATATTTATTCCAGGGGGCATCGTGAACAATTCCCTACGTCCTCAGATCCCCTCATGGTGTGATCCTGAATGGAAATCACTGATGGAAAACTGTTGGGCCAGTGAACCAGCAGATAGACCATCCTTCACAGAAATATCTCAAAGGTTGAGGAAGATGGCTGCAGCAATGAATGTGAAGTAAAGGTTCACAAGCCATGCAAAGTTTCCTACGTCCAGTTCCCTTGATACAGGAGGAAGGCAAACTCAGAACAAGATTCTATGGAGTAACTATGATATGGATGTCTTTGCAGCATTCCAGTTTATCCTAGTTCAATTGTTAATCTAATGAGTTACACGGAGGAAAAAAATTTCATCACGGAAGTTCCAGAGCAAGTTTAATGTGAGTTGATGGTTTTCCCTTGTTTTATTGGTCCCTCTGATAAAAATCCAGAGATGATTTTGGTGCTGAAGTTTCCATTTCTTGATGCAGGGATTTTCGATCCTGGAATCATCAGCTGTCGTTTGCCTTCCTCGGGGAACAGTATGCTATATACCTTATCCTCTGGACGGGAACTATAGAAATAGAAATGTAATGTAAATAAGCTTCGGCTTGCTTCTTCCGGCTGGCACATGTTAGATGTGCACAGTAGTAGACACTGTTCAAAGTTGGACACAGTTATCTTTTTGCACAAAATTGTGTCCTAAGGAAAGAGGGGACAACTCGAACAGAGATATCCTTATTCAGATTGTAAATAGCTCACGAATAAGATTTCTATGTCACTTGCAACATGGTTCTTCCCTGTATAGATCATCAGTGGCACTATTCCTCCTGGGTCCATGCAATTATTCTTCCGTGCCAATCAATCCGTCGATGTTTCTGAAGGATGTCAATAGTGGTGGTGCATCGCTTAAAATGACCTTGTCTTTGTTTCATCTTTTGACAGCGTAGTTTGCTATGAAATATCTTCCCAGAACAATCTCTTCATAATTGGGAGAAATTCTGAGCCAGAACTCTTCATAATAAGAGTTGCTAGCATTTTTCTTCATCATAAATCCATCCTTTTCATCGTATAATAAGTATACGGCATCAATCATGTGGTGTCAAAATGGACTTGCAGTATTTTCTATTGTCATTCCTCCAACCAAGTTAATTGCCAATTTTGCATTGTCGGCCATCAGATTAAAAAGGTTTATCTTGACAGTTAAAGCAGTAGACCCCATGTTTTTGTTCTGCTCGCAATACAGTATTAATGGAGGACGTTGTTTAGGTGGCTCTGCTCCATGAAGTTATATGGATTGTATGCTGGCTGTCTCTTCAGAACATCTGAGATTCTCATTTCATTTCCTAGCATTCATTTGCTATACCTGCCTGCCCTTTTCTTTTTCTCCTTTTCATCTCTTATCTTCTTTGTGTAGCGCATTTTAAGCAAAATTTAACTCTTGATTTCTGCACCTGCTACCACGCCAGGAATTCTCATCTTGATTCTATCTCTGTTTTAAATCATATACTCAGCTAGTATATTTTGACCTTTGCACACACAGTGACACTAAATTATGATACAACACTGTTTTTTAATGATCTTATCTCTTATATGCATAGGCATGTGAGCTATTTTAGGGCAAGCATGGTTCATATGGAGCTTCTTTAGGGTAGGCTTGACATTCTTTTCTCCTGTTTGCTCATCACTGATTAGCCTAAGCCTACCCTTGAAGGATCTGTCTTAACAAGAATAAAACCAGGCCAAGTTGCCTACCAAACCACACAATTAGCCACCCTCCTCTAGCCTGCACTATCTTAGCACCAAACTACACCCAAAGTCAAAGGCATAAACAATCGGAGACCGGCCGCCACTTGTCTCCGCTTTTCGTCATCTTCCTCCGTGTTGCGTTGCGCGGTTTGAATCTTATTGATAAAAATGAATGCGAGATGAGGAAGACGAAGACGAAGACGAAGGCGAAGCAGAGACTGATTGTTCTACATGAGATTGAGAATATGGTTTGTGCGCGTAGGTGACAAGTCAAAAGTGTCCTGGGACAGAGGGGAGAGTTTGTGTCATTGTGTGCAATGCAATGTGTGGTGTATGATCATTGGTGGATGGATTAGTAGGTGTGGCACAGCTTGGCTTCTTCTCCTCCTCCTTCAGACACACCAGCTAGCTCTAATCTAGCTAGGGTTCATGCTGGGTCACAATTAATTGACAATGCAGTTGATTGATTGCAATTTAAATAGTGCTTACTTGTTTCCTTTTTGTGTGCGTTTATTGTGATTTTTGCCTGCGTTTGCCAGGTGTAAAGCAAGTGAGATCATGGCTTGGAATAAGTTAGTATTAGTGTCTGGAGAATGAGTTGCCTTGCTATCCATGGCAGTAGTTTTGTGCTGCATATGCAGTATTAAACTGATAGAAATGACAGCTCCAAAGGAGACGAGGCTTGCTTACCTTCAGTACAAGACATTCTGATTTCATGAGTCATCATGGATCTAGGGGGTTTTAGATCCCAGAATTAGAATAGCTCCAGAAGGTTGGCAAGTTCCTAGCCAGTTTATCAATAATGGTTTGTGGTGGAAAATGCATTCTTTGTCAGCTAAGGATTTCCATGTTGTTCTTTGCAAATGGCTCGTCAGTATACTAAAATCTAAACTGAACTGTATATCAGCTATTCAGGTCCAGGGTATCACAAATCTCCTTTGCAAATGTCTTAAAAAGTTTACAATTTCAGAGGTGTTTCGTGTCAGCTCCAAGATTTCCGGTTTTCGATTTGGCGGTAACTAACTTGAACCTGAGGCCTGAAATTTCAAATGCTGAAAGATACTGAGTTCTTGAATCCTGCCTGCTTTGCGACATCCTAATCCTCTCTGAAGTTCAGAAAACCTGGAATTCAATATTGGGGCATGTGTTGGCCTTGGCCGTTGGTTGTATCTGAAAAGGCAGAATTTGACACGATGGCAACAAGCTAGAGCCCCAACCTTTTTTCTTCTCCTGTTCTTATCAATTTAATCAAATCCCTCTGTCCTAGCAACGCAACGAGGGGAATCTCTCCAACTGAGATTTCTCCAGCAGGACCAGCACGGTTTCATCACTGACACATGCAACTGATTAATCTCCTTTTTTTTCTCTAGCTATCTAGCTAGGTTGTCATCCATAAATGCAAGAAACAATTGCCACTAATTAACAACTTGCCTGTCCATGCAAAATTCATACTAGTAGTAGAAGAACTGATCAAGACATGTCAAATGACAGTTACAACTCCACAATTCAGGGCTGACGTCAGCGAGCTTACAGCATCGCCAATAGGTTTGCAGAGCTGACACAGTAATAAACATGCAAATAAACTGAAAAGGATTTTAATACTGAATACACAGAGATGAGGCACCCTGTTTTTCAGTACCACAACTGATAGAGATTTGTGCAAGCAACAAGTTTGATAGGAAGAAACAGTGATTGCTACTAGTCAAAACAGATGTGTCATGCGTGCTTCAAGCTGAAGCAATGAATAAGATATCCATGAGACTCTCACTCACTAACTAACTTTCTTTGTTTTTCTTGCGTTAACCGATATCTTTGGTTGATGAACTTGGTCACTATGTGCAGACAGTGAAATGGCAGGGAGCAGAGCAGCCTGCCAATTTGCCATCATTTGCCAATGATAAGAGGGTGAAAATGGAGGGGAAATTGAACCGGCCCTGACGACAGATTGGTGTCTGGATTGATGTGCAGTCCAATCTCCTGTCATTCATTTGTCGGGGATGTATGATCAGCCAATGTGAAGTGGACATTGTAGGCATGTGGTAGCAACCAAAAAACATTCAGATCGGTTATGGACAATTGATTGATAGGACATGGATGGTATAGGTGCTGTGAGGTTTTGTTCCTAGATGAGGGCGGAGTTTAGTTCCAAAGTTTTTATTCAAACTTTCAACTTTTCCATCACATCAAAACTTTCCTACACACACAAACTTCCAACTTTTCCGTCACATCGTTCCAATTTCAACCAAACTTTCAATTTTGACGTGAACTAAACACACCCAAGGTTTTTTATCGTCTATTTGTTGTGCCGTGCGACCGACTCGGAGCCAGGATGAACGCAAAAAATTTTCAGTCCGCGTAAATGACGATATTGCAAGGTCTTTTTATCTTGACCATCTAATTTACGGTTACGTGAAGGAACCGTAATATCCCTATATGACACAGAATGTGTTGAACGATCGCACCGCTGATGGATATAATATAGCTCTATCTTCGAATCTGATGGAATTCATTACTTGAATTGCGTCACCGTGGATCGAGTGATTGATCGAGCCAGCTTGAAAAATCTCTCACCATTGTGGCACAAATTAGACCATATCCCCACTTTCATTACCACTTTACTGATTACCTTATTATATGCATTCATAGCGTCTCTTGTACTTTGTTTTGGGGTACAGCCTCTAAGGTCAAGTACTATGCATGCGATCAAATGCTAAACTCCAATGAGGCTCAGCAAAGATATCCAGTTATTCCCACTGCCTTTCCTCCCCCCTTTTCCCAACTTTTTCTTCCCTTGTGCTCATCTCTTTTCCCTTTGCCAAGATTTAAGACTGTTCATGTTGCTGATGACAGGCAATGGCCATTGGGAATATGACCTTGTAGGAAGTGACAAGCAGGAAAATACCAAATGACTCCTTCCATCCTTTCTCCTTGCTAGCTTATGAAGGGTTGCATATTTTAAGCCATCTTGCTTTAGGTTAATAAAGTCTATCCTGTGGACTTGATCAGGATTAACTTGGATTGCCTTTTGAGAAAAAGGTGGTGGCTCTATTGCATCCATCTAGTTTTACCATCGCTGTCTTATGAGTCACTGACAGTGGGGCTAATGTGCTCCACTCTGGTGGCCTGTCCCCACCTGTCGGTGGCTTGACACTTCGTTAGGACCAATCAATTGTTAATTTTTACGTCGATGACCAGGCAAATTAATCATCAAGGTCAATATGTGAGGGCTCAATTTCACGGCATTGTGATTGGTATTAGTTTAGTATTAGCAATATGCAATGTAAAGTGGTAGCCTTTTGCCATTAATTCCCAACAGCTTCCTGTTTGGAGCTTCTTCCATGGTGCATAAATAAGGATGTGGACATTTGTGCCACTTGTCTAGACAGTAGTGAGTGAGCTAGCTAGTTCAACTCAATCAGTTTTAAGAGATTGATTGCCATAGTAAGTTAGTTATCTCCCAAAAATTTCCTTCACTTGGATGCATGGTTGTTGGTTAATTATTTTTTATCGCTGTCCAATGATCATAGTTAGTTAGAGAGTTGTTGGGTATATACTATCACTGTAAATATTATCTACTGAATTACAGTGATAGTTACATGCAGCTAACCTTGATACTAAAGTATTATTGTTAATTATTTCCCCCCTTTTTGAGTTTTGCCACATCTAGGGTAGAAGAGCAGAGTAGCACTATCCACATAGCTAGGCAAATATATGGCATTTAATAGATGAACAAGTTTTCCAAGTTAGTTAGGTGGCACAAGAAAACAAGCAGCCAACAGCAGCATGGAGGACTGGGAGAAGATGGTCAAAACAAAAGAATATGCATGAGCTCTTGATCTGTAGCTGGGAGACCATAGATGTTGGCAGTATGCATGCATGCAAATTAAAATTCTTGATAAATTTGATGATGGAAGAAAAGAAAACCATATGTGCATATTGATATCCCCATGTCTTGGTAGCTGCCTGCAGTAAATGACCGAGTCATGTACACGTTTCTTTCTTTCAATTCGCTTAGAGTTCTTGCCTCTTTCAGTCTCAACTTTTCTTCTGAATCTTCTCTTTCAGTCTGCATGTTCTTTAACTAGATAGCTTTTCTCTGCTTTTCTTGGTACATTCTCTGAACCTTAACTTGGATTCACCATGCCTGACGTATGGGCAGGCAGCCCGGCCTTTTTTCCGTTTCAGAACCACGCATAGTGACGCGTTTGATCGAGAAGATTTCTACGACCAGATTGACAACCAGCTTTAATTGTTCTTTTTTATGAAAAGAATGTACAGTCATATATACATAGATAAATTTAAAATTAACCTCTTCTGTCTCAATTCTGAAGCAACACGTATACAGAAAACACAAGTTCTACATATGTAATCACATAGTAAGCTAGGTAAATATATAACAGATGATGATGGTGATGAGATCATTACGTGCACATCTAGTAGACGTGTTTAACGCAGCAAGGTTTACTGCACTTGAGAACATCTGCTAATAGTTCATCGGTTTGGCACATCTGCTTGGACCATCCATTAACTATGCTCATGTTTATAGTCAATGACTAGTTTGAAACAGTAACTCCTGAGACAGAGGCAGAATTTCAAACATGAAACCCTGAAAGTCGTGGCTTCATGGGCAGTCCAGCCAACACGACATCTGTGCAGTGCTTGATTAGCTACTTAAATATAATAACAAAATAATTAAGCAAAGCTTTTTCTTTGACAAGAGTTGCAGGGACCACGAATGTTAGGTCTGAACTCCTGAAGGCTCATATGATCCCGGCATAACACTGAGGCTAATAAAGGTGACAGAGGGAGAGGCTGCTAGCTGCTGAATGCAGTGAAAAAGGTGGTGGTTTTGTGGAGGAATTTGTCAATGGCGGATTTGGGAACTCAGGGAGAAAGAAACGGATCTGGGTAAAGGTAGGCATGCATGGAACAGGGGATTGGCATGCGTTTGGAAGGGTTTTGTCACACGCCAAATCGACATGCATGCTCTGCTGGGATCCATTGCGCACACTGAATAAGTGGGCATATATATCAACAAGGACACAGGACGTCCGCAACGACACTGGATCTGCGGTACTGCTGACTAACATATGTGCCCCTACTTAGAGCATCTCTAACAGTCTTTCTAAATCGGTCTCTCCAAACACCCATATAGCCAGCTGTCCAATTGATTTGGCAAGCCAAACTCATTTCTCACTCCAATAGCCACTATCCATTATGAGCCTATGACACTGGGACCCACACGTCTGCCTCTACTACTCCTTCCTCCTCTTTCTCTTTCTCTCCCTCTTCCTCCTCTCTCCCTCTTCCTCTTCTCTCGGACACATCCCGCGCGACTGCGACCATCCAGAGGCTGGCGATGGCGGCGGCGGCGGCTCGCGATGACGACCTCGGCAACGACGACCTCGACGATGACCGGTCAAATCCACGCCGCCAGTCTGGAGGTCGCACGGCCGGCCCAATCCGGCAGGGGTTGCATGGTGACATAGGCCTCCAAATGACGGCAGCCATGGCTGGTGACGACGCAAATGACGGCGGCCATGGCTGGCGGCGGTGGCTGTCAACGGCGGCGGTCGCGGCGGTGCTCCTCAGCTTAGGGGATGGTGGGTGCGGAGGAAGGTCGGGGAAGGCAGCACTCCTCCCTGTGGATGGCGGCCACGGCAAAAGGCGATGGCGACGATGCTCCTCCCACAGGTGGTGACGATGACAAGGCAACCGAGGGGATACGGGGGAGCTCAGCAGGGATGGTGAGAGCCGGTGTGGCGGCAGAGCTAGAGGGAGAGGAGAAGCATGGATACAGGGAGAGGCGGATAGAAGGATAGCCAGTCTGGGAGGCTGGCCAATATTGGCCAGTGCGTGGGTTGAGATGGAGAGGCATTTGGCTTAGAGAGTCGAATAGAGAGTCTATTGAAGGAGTGTTTTTGGTTCATTTGCTAAATTTTTGGCTTGGAGGAATAGAGAGGCTGTTGGAGATGCTTTTACTCTTAGGAGTGGGTAATACTACTTGCAAGCGATCTCGTTCCATATCAATATGTAACGACTTTCTTTTTAGTGTGCTAATGTCATCGTATTTGCAGGATCATCGCGTGTTGTTTATCGTATATGCACCCGATGACTTCAATGAAGTCCATATGCGTCGACGCGTAGTTTCTCAATGAACGTAATCCATTTACCTATGTTGCCTTTGATAGTTTTGTTTTATTGGAAAAAAAAATGAAGCAACCCTGATCATGTTAAAAAGGAGAAGCATGCGCATGTCATAAAGTATAAACCGTGTTGATCAATGCACTATTGTTGATTTAGTCATATGACTTAGCTCTAGTACCATTGTAATAGATCATGCGCATTTTGCTAAACATAATGGATTGATATTTGCAGTATACTGATAAAAGATCAGTTTCAGAGGACACACACCTGTAAGTATTCATGGTTAACTAGTGCAAATCAATTAATTAACCGATGTCAGCAGCAGCTAGCGTAATAATCAAAAGTTGGCTTGGCAGAGAAGATCTTGGTGAGTGCATGTCTGACTTGACTGCATGGTAGGGCGGCGTCCGTTAATCCCCAGCAACACACACACACACACAAACACACACAAAAAATAATGTGGCGGTGTCCCTATAATGGAGCCAACCGTCACATCATCACCTCACAAATTCACAATTCTCACAAGCCCACACCCGTATTTTTCTCCCGGTGTCCGGTGCCTCCTTCCTCTCTAGCTATCCATCTACTAAACCTACTATAAAGCCAGCCCGGCCACAACCCCAGATGCACCCGCTCACCGCTGCTGCCAAACACGCCATCACCATACCACCACCACCACCACCAGCCGCAGCAGCTAGCTACACATCGTCGCCGTCGTCAGGCACTAGCGATCCATCGGTTCTAGATCTCTCTTCTGCTGAGATAGACGACGACGGCGACGGCGACGACGATCGAGCTGAGCAGCAAGAAATCAAGAATTCGAAGGAGTTAGTGATGGGGAGGGCGCCGTGCTGCGACAAGGCGAGCGTGAAGAAAGGGCCGTGGTCGCCGGAGGAGGACGCCAAGCTCAAGGCCTACATCGAGGAGAACGGCACCGGCGGCAACTGGATCGCGCTGCCGCAGAAGATCGGTAAGCACGCATATATATATATACTCCTCTCCTACCTTGTGTTCTTTCGCCTAGCTTAATTTGCTCTTGCTTCTTCAATTCATTTTGCTGTTTCTGGACTTCTCTCTAGTGGCTGATTTGTGTGTTATTAGCTAGGGCTGGGCACCGACCGCGCTGTTTGGTCTTCCTTATGTAGATGTTGTAACGCACAAAGCCCCCTTCTTATTTCAATTAACATTTGGTCAGCCTAATCTTGGGCTAACCCAGCAAAAATTGGGTTTGTTTTCATGAATTCTAATTTATCCTGCTAGCAATTAATTTCCTTGGTTATGACAGGTGGTTGCTAGCTTGCTAGTGCAAGTTAATCATCCATATGTTTAGCTTTTGATAGGTAGTAGTATGGTTTTTGTTGTGTGATTGAGTCTAAATTGGGGATTAAAGCAAAACATTTTTTAGAGATGCATCTAATACATGCTATTTTCCCTCTTTTGTATCACCTGTATGGTGGATTGGCTGTTTTACTAATAGAAGGTAAAGTTTATGTAGACTTTTGATCTAAAAGGGGTGAACTATAACATGATCATCCATTTGTAGATTGCCCTATTTGTTTGTCGTGGAGTGAGAGATCTAGATCAAAGGGGATCAAGTTGATTTTTTTTCCTGATAAATTAAGAGGGATCAGCTTGAAGCACACATGATAATTACATGAACCTAAACTTGAGTAGTCTGTTAATGTCTAGCACACTGGAAGATATGCCAAGTAGTTTGATCTTAGTTATTAGTTAAATTCTAGCTAGCTTGTATTTGTTGATCTTCAGTAGTATGCATGCATAGCCCTTCAATTCTCCTCTTATTTTTGTCTCTGAATACTGGAGCGCAGTACTAGCTAATGGTTGTCTATCCTAGACCATTTCATTTCTGTCTCCTGATCTGATGCAATTGGGTGCTGTATAATTCAAATGAATTTAAAGTATATTAATTGCATATGATTATTGTAGGGCTGAAGAGATGTGGCAAGAGTTGCAGGCTCAGATGGCTCAACTACCTGCGGCCAAACATTAAGCATGGTGATTTCACAGAAGAAGAGGAGCACATCATTTGTAGCCTCTACATTAGCATCGGTAGCAGGTAATAATCACCATATTAGCAACTTGTCCTCTCATCGCATGTGCATACATAACTGCATGCACACACCTCTCTATCTACTTCTACTTTCCTCATTCTTTTTCCCCTTTCATCTCAGAGACTAACACGTACATGCATCACTTACTAAAACATGGCATGCACTATTAATAACTTCAGCTATTAATTATCAAAACAAAACAAAACAAAACAAAAACTCTAGCTAATTACTAATAATCTCCCTAAAAAATCTAGATAATTTAGTAGAGATGTGCTAATGCTAGTTGCATTCACAGGTGGTCGATCATCGCGGCGCAGCTGCCGGGGAGAACGGACAACGACATCAAGAACTACTGGAACACCAAGCTGAAGAAGAAGCTCCTCGGCAAGCGCGCGCCGTCGCGCCGCGCCCGCGCAAACCAAGACCACTGCGGTCTAGCAGGCAGCGCCGCCGCCGCCATGTGCGGTGGCGTCGGCACCGCGGCGGCGGCGGCGCCGCCGCATCAAGCCCTAAGCTCGTCGGCCCTCGAGCGGATCCAGCTCCACATGCGCCTCCAAGGCCTCTACAACAGCGCGTTCGGCTGCACCACCACCAGCAGCAACGGCGGCGGCGTCGGCGTCGCGCCGCCGCAGTGGCCGAAGCTCGAGGCGCTGCTGCCGAGCAGACCGCTCCCGGCCGTGCAGCCGACGGACGCCGTCGTCGCCACCGTGCAACACCCCCATCATTTGGTCGTCGGCGGCCATACCCTCGCCACCGCCGCCGCCGCCGCCGCCACCACGTCGGAGGCGTTCCAAGCCGCCGAGCACCTCGACCCTGCGGCGGCGACCGGTTCGAACTACATGCCGGGAGTCGCCGGTGTAGAGATGACCTCGTCGTCGTCAATGGCGGGTGGTGGTGGGTTCGTCGCCGGCTACGGTCTCCACGACGAGCTATACGACTTCCTCTTCAAGTGCGAGTCGATCGGCGGAGCGCAAGGCGGGATCATCCCTTCGTCGTTGCCGGAGCTGCAGTGCCCGGACGGCAGCGCCATCATCGGCGCCGACGAGAAGTTCTCGACGTGGACGTCGTCGTCTTGCGACTACGGTTCGGGCGGCGCCGGCGATTACGTTCTAGGGTATGATCAATAATAGATTTTGGTGTTGGGTGCTAGCTACACATATATATATTACATTCAGTGATATGGATCCAATTGTTAATTGATAGCTAGTTGGTATATGAGATAATATGCATATGTACGCTCGGTTTCGATTGATCTTGAACGTTTCTGTTAATACATATATATAAATGTATGTGAATTAAATTAAACTACTGGTTTAATTGCCATGTTTTTTGTATGAGCATTAGTATCATATCGATGATGTTATACATAGTATGTGAGTGTGAAATACACAGAAATAAAATGCATGCATATGTGTGATTAATTCAATCTCCGTGTCTATGCATGAATACATACATATACTTGGATAGTTAGATATAGCCATATGTGGTACTCCTGGTCTCTTGGCAGCTGTGAAAGGAACGAAACTCTAGAGTTTTTACTCTGTGCTCTCGAAGGTCCATTTGTGGTTTTTAGCTGACATTGCCGCTTCTGGGATTTCTTGTGAGTGTAGCGTGGCTCTGCCCCTTCCCGCTATTCGGAGTTGCGTTTAGCCACCGTAGTAGTTTTTTCCTAGCTTCAGCTTTTGTTTTGCTTTCCTTCCTTTCCTTGGCATAAGCCGGTCTGGCTGATTGCATTGTGTAACAAAATATTTTTTTCTTCTAATATATTGACATGCAATTATTTTGCGTGTTCGTGAAAAAAAAATATGGCTATATGCAATTATGCATGGCTCTCATCATATTCAAAAATATACTCCTAGCCCTAGGAGCATGAGATTGTCCAATGGTAGTCCTGTTCTTGTGTAGATGCTACATCATCTCGGTTTCCAGAGACGGTGCCCTATGCAACTATGCTATATATATATAATAGTAGTATTGATGTATACTGATCGATCATATATGCATGCTAATTTGCTGTGTTCAATTCAAAGTATGTAGTCAGTAGCTAGACAGCTATTTGTTGGCGACTTGGCGTCAATATGGCGAACTTGCGGCGTGCTTACAGGGCTGATTTGAGAACCTTTGCTGTACTGACGATAGATAGAACTGTTTTGTTAGGCATCTCTAGTTAAGATTCAGAACACATTATCGGGCGGTCTGACTGACCGACCTGCCTGCAGTATACCTACCTGTAGGTCAGTAGGTGGAAACGGTATATACGTCGCACGCGTGCGTGCTTTATCTCGAAATAAAACCTGTGACAAAATCGCACGCTGGCTGATCGAGTTGCTTGAAACTTGTAAACATAGGCTGTGTTTAGATGGTGAAAAGTTAGGAAGTTGGGAAAAAGTTGATAGTTTGGAGAAAAAATTGGTAGTTTTTTTGTGTGTATGAAAGTTTTCGATGTGATGTAATGTGATGGAAAGTTAGGAATTTGGGGGAACTAAACACGGCCGTAGGTGGAATTTGCTCCGTCCACCCTTTCTCAGTCGTTCGATCGGGCGATCGGCTCAGTACAAGAGGGGAAGGAGAAAGGGTGATGATGTGGTCACCCTAATATGTGAGGTTCATGTGGGTCTCATACTGAGCCGTCACGTCGAACAAAACCGCGGTTAAAATCACCTAAGGATGCAGAGTGATCTGGTTTTGTAAATTGAGAGATATCATATATTTTTGGTTTTTGGTTGAGACATAGACAATTTTATAATTCGGTGATAAGATGAGGGATCTCATATGTACTTTTTCCTATTATATACTCCAGTATGCAGGCCGTAGCTGCAACGTGAGGTACTATATGGGCCGTAACGGGATTGAGACGGACGTTCAGCCCATACTAGATGGACCGAAACTGTGAAAACGGGAAGCGCTTGGCCCTTCTTGCTAAATGTCCGAAACGGTATTTGCGGCCCAGTTCCAGATGTCCTATGTGCAACGCAATATGAGGGCCGTGGCAATACGTAACGTGCTCGACGTGCCCGTATATTGTGCCCAAAATGTCGCAATCCATCGTGCGACAAAATCTAGCTGGCTTTGATATGTTAGACATGGACGCAAATCAAATTATGCATATATAGCTTGCTTGGACTTTATCTTGCTTAGTTATATATGCATGCCAACCATAATCTTTTTTTTTTGAAACAAATGCCAACCATTATCGAACATGAACGCCACTCCTTCAGCCCTGGCACGCACTTTCCCAGCCAAAAACTCTCGTACTCCAGCTCGTATAAATACGAACGTAACACAAACATCACGCCTGATCTGATCGATCAAGCGAAAAAAATCGTACTTAATTAGGAGCAAGCAATGGCTTCTCGCCGCCTCCCGTTCGCGGCGGTCACCGCCGTGATCCTCCTCCTCCACGGCGCCGCCGACGCCAAGTCGTCGTCGTCGTCGGGGAAGACGAAGAGCCTCGCGTCGGGGTTCCTGGACGCGCACAACGCGGCGCGGCGCCAGGTCGGGGTGCCGCCGCTGCGGTGGGACGAGAGGCTGGCGTCGTACGCGGCGCGGTACGCGGCGGCGCGGAGCGGCGCCGGCGGCGGCTGCGCGCTGGTGCACTCGCACGGGCCGTACGGGGAGAACCTGTTCCACGGCAGCGGCGTCGGGTGGGCGCCCGCGGACGTGGTGGCGGCGTGGGTGTCGCGGGAGCGCGCGCTGTACGACGCGGCGTCCAACTCGTGCCGCGGCGGCGACGCCGCGGCGTGCGGGCACTACACGCAGGTGGTGTGGCGGCGCACCACGGCGGTGGGCTGCGCGCTCGCCACCTGCGCCGGTGGCCGCGGCACGTACGGCGTCTGCAGCTACAACCCGCCGGGCAACTACGTCGGCGTGAGGCCGTACTAGCGAAAAGACGTGACGTGATCGATATCGAGCCCGTGAACGACACGCACGCACGTACAGTGTGCAGGGGAGACGTGATTTGGGTGCACGAGTGATTGCTGGCTAATTGAATTTGTTTTGTGTTGTTTTGGACAGGTTTGTGTTGAATTTGTTCACGGGGATCTTTTGTTCAGCGGATATATATATATATATATATATATATATGTATATATATATATATATATATATATATATATATATATGTATATATATATATATATATATATATATATATATATATGTATATATATATATATATATATATATATATATGTATATATATATATATATATGTATATGTATATGTATATGTGTATATGTGTATGTGTATATGTATAGGAACCGCTGATTATTTGTTACTTCTTGTCATTCATTTTATTGGTGAAAATGCCAAATGGAGAAAATAATAAGGTTATTTTAACGGAATTTTGTTGCAAGGTCGTCTTGCAGCAGTTATGCATAATACTCCCTCCGATTAAAAAAAACAAGCTAGTTTAAAATACGTACTTCCTCCGTTTCACAGTGTAAGTCATTATAACATTTTCCACATTTATATTGATGTTAAAGAATCTTTACATTGTGAAACGGAGAGAATACCAGTTAACAAGAGTTAACTTTAAGCATAAAAATCATCGCAAAGTATAGGTTTTATGATAGGAAAATCGTATATTCAAGTTTCTCATAAGAAGACCTTTTAAAATATTAGTCAAAGCTGTGTAAAGTTGACTTCAATAAGGATTTACGTAGTACACTTGTTCTATTTTTAAAAGATAATGGATTTACGTAGTACACTTGTTCTAGCCTATTGTTAAATTTGTTTTTTATTGTTAATCTAATTAAGTACATAATCTATGGTACTAATATACTCTCTCCGTCATTAAGAAAAATAAAGCTCTAACTATGAATCTGAATAAGTACTTTTGTCTAGATTCATATTTAGAGTTTTTTTTAAAAAAAAACGGAAGGCGTAAATCCAACCGGGTTGAGATGTTTGGCCTTGGTTTTCTCTGGCGACTGAAAGTTGCAAGCTTACATTTTACATTTACAGCGTTTGTCAAGACATCCATTGAGGGAACAGTTTACACTGGTTCAGACAAGGCAATAATGTGATAATGTGTACAACAAGCAACTTCGTAGTAGTACTGAACTGTACACTTCAAATTCTGAACACCCGACACTGAGCTGTCTTCTCCTAACCCTGCAATTATCTTCCATCCTTCTTTGTTATGCTGTCCCAAAGCAATTATCACTCGTACCCAAGTACTCCAGAGAACAATGTCAAAATTGTCATGCTGTTTTTCTGTTTAGCTAGTGCAGGGGACGCCAAAAGTCTTTCCATCAGCTCCATTTGTTTCGCCGCATATTGGGCATAGTTCTTGACAGACAGTGATTGGCACGTTGTTCATCAGTAGGTACATACCAACAGAAACCTTCCAAACCATGCCAATACATTCTTCGTATATATTCCTGGCTATTCGGTAGGTCAGTTCTGAATGAGTGAGTGATAATGGCATCTGTTTCTGCCATAAAATAAACGAAATCTGCGACGCAAATGCAACGTTGTGATGATCACTTAAATTAGTACCACCCAGATGCACATGGTGTTTTACCACGACTGACCTCTTGACCTCTGAGATTTATTGATTAGATTATAACGTAATCGTTGTTAACTGCAAAAGCTGCACTTGCCACTGTTCCTTTCTTGACTTTCAGAGTTCACAGCATAGTTCAGAATTCAGAAACGAAGTACAAGCGGTTAATTAAGTACTCACTAATTAACAATGGAGCTGTACGCACTAGTAGTAATTCTTTTCGAGCAATGAAAGCTGTCTGATGGGCGCTGGCTATCAATGTATGTCACTGTGTTGTCATTTGGCAGCCAATGTGAGTTGTAAAGAGGTAGTATAGCGTCTTTTCGAGAGCAAAACGCCGTGGCACGATCGGTGCTACAGGCCAAGTCAGGCGGTTCGTCATGATGAATCCAACTCACCAAAAATAATTCTGGTGCAGTTTTATTTCAGTCCTCTGCTCTTGCATCCAAAGAGCTAGACTTCCCTGAACAAATTGGCATCGATTTTAATTACCAAACGGTAACGGAATGAATGCTGTGACTAAATTAGCTGGACTGCTGGAGTAGACTCTGACCTGCATAGAACTAACTACTATAATTAGTTCGAGATTCCATAAAAATCAAAGAAGCTAATCAGTTCGTCCTCTCGGCGCAGCCTGCACATAATTGAACTGCTAATTTTATTCTAGTCGGAAGCACATTTAGGTAGACCTGCCTTCCATAGTCTTGTGTGGCGCAATCATTATCGAACATGGCTCCTGTCCCCAACACCATCATCTAAAAAATGGCTTTTTTACTCTCAACGTCGAGTCCATATATACGGCCTTGAGCTAGCGCGGTGGTGGTAGACTGGTAGTGGCAGTAGTGCAAATCCACAGCTCAGCATTTTGCCTCCCATGGCGTCCTCCACCGCCATTGCCCTTGCTCTCCTCGGCATTGTGCTTCTTCTTCCCGGCAATGCCTTCGTCGTGGTCGCCTACCCACGCGGCGGCGGCGGCGGGGACTACAGGATGCAGTTCTTGGGGCAGCAGAACGCGGCGAGGGCGGCGATGGGGTTGCCGGCGCTGGTGTGGGACGAGCGGGTGGCCGGGTACGCGCGGTGGTACGCGGAGTCGCGGCGCGGCGACTGCGCGCTGGTGCACTCGTCGGGGCCGTACGGGGAGAACCTGTTCTGGGGGAGCGGCACGGGTTGGTCGCCGGCGCAGGCCGTGGGCGCGTGGCTCGCCGAGCAGCCGCGGTACAACTACTGGAGCAACAGCTGCTACGGCGGCATGTGCGGGCACTACACCCAGATCATGTGGCGCGCCACGCGCCGCGTCGGCTGCGCCATGGTCGCCTGCTACAACGGCAGGGGCACCTTCATCACCTGCAACTACGACCCGCCCGGCAACTACGTCGGCATGCGCCCCTACTGACTACCCGCCCACCCACCCTCCGCCGCCGCTGCCGTCGCCGGTGATGGTGACGGTGACCGATTCTTTCCTTGGTCCGCTCTGCCGGCCGGCCGGGAGCACCGCGGCACACGGCAGGGCGACGCAGCGCAGCAACCAACCAATCTTGCTGTCTCATTCATTGCCATATGATGATGATGATGATGTTACAAGAGTACTACAACTGTACAAAATAATTCTTTCTTTCTACTGCACGCTGCAACATCTTTTTTTTTTTGCTTTTTTACCTTTTTTCCTACCAAAATATATATTATGATGTTATTGGTAGGATCGGGGAAACTACAATGAAATATGATCAGCTAATTGATTGGTCTGTTATTACTCTGTTCTGTCCAACAAAATGAGCCTTTTTCCCCGTCCCCTTCTCGCACATTTCACGTGTACTATGTACTCCACTTTTGAACACATTTTACAGTGGCAAAATGTGAGTTATGCAGAGCTGCTGCAAGAATGGAACAATTGAAAAGGATTAAAGGAAGAATGGCTAGGTGGTACAGAAATCACCTTTTCTCTCTCTGCGTGTGTGAGGCTTTTAGGTGAAGAGATTGGTCGCCTCTGATTGGTGGTTGGTCGGTTGGCAGAGTATTGCAAAGCGAAAACGACCAACGGATGAGTTGTTAAATGAGTGCTACTGTACGTATTTGGCGCATCCATGTGCCTGTACCGAAGACGCTCAGAGCCTGGGCCTCCTCTCTCTCTCTCTCTCTCTCTGAAGTCTGAAACTCTGAATCTCTGAGGTGTGTGCATCATGGTCAGTTGGAATCCGATGCAATGCAATGCGACCCAACCGTTTTTAATCTCCCCCTCTAACTCTGCGGCGTCGTCTAGCTGCAAAAACTTCGCGCATTGATCGCCAAAACGGTCGAGTTGAATGCGTAGCTGAAGTATAGTGGAGTAGAGTAGTATCAGTGGCAGCTGATGAGTTAAATACGCGACAATGCCTGCAAGAAGAGTACAATTATACTGTGCGAATCTAGCAGCAAAAATTGCAGCATCACGGCGTCACGAGACTACGCATACGCGAAGCAGATGTGATTTGGGTCGCTGCGAACACCACATGTCCACATGCTACCTAGCTTTGGACCTTTGGTCGCTACTAGTACTAATACAATTTACTGTATTTCTTCTGCAGCTCTGGTCTTGTGCAGCCAATACGTATCTTATACACAGTTTATACGGGTCAAAGCTGAAGGGAAGGAACGGTCAATTGGTGATCTGGTGAGTATTATTTCGGGGGCAGAGCTTGCAGTACTACAATATATAGGGTGTGTTTAGTTCGCGAAAAGAAAATTTTTAAGTATCACATCGAATATTTGACCGGATATCTGAAGGGGTTTTCGGACACGAATAAAAAAAAACTAATTTCATAACTCTCCTGGAAACCGCGAGACGAATCTTTTGAGCCTAATTAATCCGTCATTAGCACATGTGGGTTACTATAGCACTTATGATTAATCATAGACTAATTAGGCTCAAAAGATTCGTCTCGTGATTTCTATACAAACTGTGCAATTAGTTTTTATTTTTATCTATATTTAATGCTCCATGCATGTATAAAAAAAATATATATAACTTTTTTTTAACTAAACCAGGCCATAGTTGCAGCCTATGGTCCGCCTTACATTTGCACGATAATCTGTGCTGTGATATACATTGTCATGTGGCAAATGTCAACAAGACAGCGGCGCTAGTTTAATGCCCTGCCGATTTGACAATAGGCAAAGGAACATCAGAACATGCATGTGCTCTCGCAAATTGCAGGGTTCATCGTTGTTCATCTCGTTCCTCCCCCATGCAGCCACTGTTGGAGCATGTGACATTGAATGAACCATGTAATGATCAGTAACAATAACAATCCCTTCGATCGAACCTGCGCAAAGTGTGCTGCGTTAAATCTGAGCTAATTTCTGGCGTGCTACTACTACTTTGTCAGCTGCGCCTGTAATTTGGGTGCTGCAACTGGGTGCAAAGTAGTGGGTGCCATCCTGCATTATTGCCATCTATAGCCAAAAAACAAATATAGCATACTAAGGGAAACGTCACGTTTGTAAACGAAAAATAATTTACGAATAAAACTTTTATATACGTGTTCTTAGCGATATAAAAGCAAAGGCTTAGCAATAAACTTCGATTGAAAAACCTCAAAATCAACTATAAATTTAAGATCGAAAATTTAAATTTTGATTGATAAGCATAACATAGAAAAAATGAGATCCGCAATTATCACACTGATGAAGATGCCCCTGCTGGCTACCCATATGCTGGCGCAGAAATTCGTTGGTCGTTTTGTTTGTCGATGCTCCGTATAAAACTGATCCTAACAGGCCGTCACCCATATGCTCGCGCCGAAATCTGCCAGCGGCGCCCACAAGTCACTGAAGCCCACAAACCAGAGGAGATGCAGCATGAAACCGGGCGTGGTGTCCCAAACGGCCTAGAAACGTACGTTCCTCGCGATCACGGCCCAACACACCGCACGTACATCTCATCCTGTTCCACCATACATATGGGCTGCACGCCTGCACGTTCGTGGCAATTCCGCTCCCGCCCCATTCAAGATCTCACGAGACATAGCAAAATCTCAAGGAAGAAACTATAAACCGAGCCTCCAATTATGTCTTGAAAAATTTAGACGGTCAAATATTTCAGCTAACCATCGGTGAAATATTAAGTTATATTTGGTGAAATGAGGAAATCATGCACTGAAATATTTATTTTTTTAGTGAAACACAGTAGAGACACGTTGAAACATGTCACTATCACATATGAAACATTGAGTGTTATAAATTGAAACATATTTGTTTTTTTCATCAGAATATAATCACGCATATCGTAGATTAGATAAATAGTTTAGAAGAACATAATTTTGAAGATCGCTAAATGGATGCATGTATACATGGATGGTGAGGAGAGATAGTAGTTGTAGTTAGTTGCATGAATTTTGTGAAACATGATAAAGGCACATGCTGAAACATATCTTTATCATATATAAAACATTGAGTTTTAACGATTTGAAACACACATTTTTCTCTTGTTAAAATATAATCATACGATATTTTGTTGTAAATATTTAATTAAACGAATACAATGGTATGACCGGATCATAAATCGGATAATTAATTTAGGAAAAAGATATTTAAACAAAGGAAGAGAAAATGATAATAAACTAGTTAAGTGTAACTTCCTGCGCGAGCCCAATTTTTATTGCTGCATCGATCTACCAATTGTATTATAAGTGGTGATAAAAAATTTGCCACTAGACCCATATCATGAATATATGAGGACTCATATAGATAGCGAGTGATAAATTTTTAATTATCATATCTTAAAAGTGGCAAATAGTTAAATGCCCCCAAATCTCACAAGAGACCAAGAAGGCGAGAAGGGAGCAAATTCCAACGTTTTTTTTCTCTAAAGAAATACTTAATCTCCGAGACGGATGCGGAATCGGGTATACTGTACGACATAGAATTTGAATAGGACACGGACGTCCTTATACGTGTACCCCTTTAAATAGAGAGCTCTAGCCGGACTTCCTCCGATCTTCCGTTCTTCACCTTCGCATCGAATCGATAGCGAGTGTACGTATGTAAGTATAATCTCATCTCTTCCTGTGGAAAGCTAGCTAGGTGCATGCATCGATGGCGGACCGGCTCAGCGAGCTACCTGACGACGTCCTGCTCTCCATCCTGAAACGTGTCGACCTACGCGACGCAGTAAGAACAGCGATACTCGCTAAACGGTGGAGGCATCTCCCGGCCGCGCTGCCCGATATCGTACTGGACGTCCTCTCCTTCAGAAAGAAGCAGGATGATGATCATCAGGATGGTTTCACTTTCACGTCGAGACTGTCCCGAGAAGCTCGAGCCAACCTCGCCGTGGCGCACGCCGCGAAAGCCATCCTCGCGCGTCGCAGCGGCGAGCACGCCATCGACCGCCTCCTCGTGCGGTTCTACCTGAGGGCGGAGTCCATCGGCATCGTCCGCTCCGTCGACGACGCCATCGCGAGCGGCCGCGCCCGCTTCCGCGAGGCGGCGTTCGACGTGAGGGGCGAGAAGCGCGCCCTCGAGTGCACGGGCAGGGACACGCTTGCGAACGGGAGGCGGCTCGCGTCGCTCGTCGGCGGGTGCCCCCGCGCGTTCGCGGGGCTCACGCGGCTGCGCGTCGAGAGCGTGACGCTGCGCGGGTCCAACGACGTGGCGAACGTGCTCGCCGCCTGCGAGAACCTGGAGATCCTCTCCTTGCACAGCTGCGACGCATCAGCTGGCTCGAACGTGGCGGCGTTGGAGATGGAGCACCCGCGGCTCGTTCGCCTCGACGTTGACGCGTGCGACTTCGAGACCGTAGATCTCAAGTGGCTCCCGAGGCTGGTTCAGGTCTCCAACAACATCTGGTTCCCTTCACGGACTCTACCTCCGCTTGTTTTTGGCCATGTTCCACAGCTCCGGACAGTACTCTCCACTGTCGGTACAGTTAACTACAGAACTCTCAAGCTAAGCGGGCTTCTTGTCAATGCCACCGGCATACGTACACTGCAAATGATTTTTGAGAGTGAAAAGGTATGCATGTAAAAGAATTGGTTGTTCCTCGTACGTGTGTTTCTGTTTCAGGTTTGAAGTGTCACGTTTGTTGATTCGTCCTGACTGATTTTTGTGCAGATCTGGTTCCAACCTGAAAGCCCGAAACATCTGGCTCCACTTCTCCGCAATCTGAGGATTGCATGTTTGGACAAGATTCACAAGGAATGTGACCTCATTTGGACGATGTTTGTGTTAGAAGCTGCACCCCTCTTAAAGGAGCTTCGCATATCGGTAATTGCTACTCCCTCTATTTCAAAATATAAGTATTTTTAGATTCTAACCCTGTCTCCGAGATGCTAATTTGACCAATAATATATATAAAAATAAGGGCTTGTTCACTTTGATGCCATAAAAAAACCTTACCAAATTTTAGCATTGCCAAAATTTTGGCAGGATTTCTTATATAGTTACCAAAATTTGGCAGCAAACTAAATGTCACCACTTTTTTTTGGTAACTTTACCAAAATTTGGTAAGGTTGAAAATGGTATCAAAATGAACAGGCCCTAAGATGTTTTAAATAAAAATAGTTGTATATTATAATAGTTTGTTTAATGATACATCTAGTAATATCAATTTTACATGATTGATTTATTATTATTATTATTTCTATTAATAATAAAAGTTAAAAATGTTTGGCTTGTCACTATTTAAAAAAAATGCTTATATTTTTGGACAGAAGGAATAATATATTTATATGTATTATCAATTAAACATGTGTCGTCTCTAAAACTTACGGGCATGCTCAACTAAAGCAATTTGTCGTCGTGCGTCGCGTACAGGTAACAGAGCACTCTTGTGGCAGCTTGGCAGCAGCGGATGTCATGAGGAAGCTACTGTACTGCAAGAAAAACAATATAGAGTGGCACATTGATTCTGATTTCAGGCACTACAATCTGCTGTTGGTCACTGTTGTTGGTTTTGAGATCAAGGATAAATTTGTGAAACTCATAAAACGTCTAGCACACGCGGCTGTCAATTTGGAAGATATACATCTGGAGGATGAAGTCAAATGTGAGAATTGTCAGTATTACCCAACTACGTGGTATCCAAGTACAGACAAAGAGAGAGAGAGTTAACGAGGAGGCTGATCAACGAGGAAAGATCATCGCCAATAAGAATCAATATAAAGTGATCACAGTATTTGCAAATGTCTTAAATTGTTGTTAAAGTCTTTATTATTATTATTTTCTAAATTTTCGTGGGGAACATTGTTATTACTTGTTACGATGTACTCCTAAATGGTTGGCATGAAATCACTACACTTGTGTACACAAGGATTTCGAAGGAATTTGACATAATTTATTAGGACGTTTGAGGCATTTCCAAAGAATGGGGAGAGGATTCTAATCCCTCAGAAAGGATATCCCTCATGTAACTTTTTCTCTCAAATTCATTGTAAATGTTTGTGAATTTTTTTTTGATTCATTGGAAGACTGGAGCCCATGCCATGCCATTGGTCGGTATCTGTGAAAGATTTTTTTTTTCAGACGGTTCAACTCATCCTGTAAAAAAAAAGACTTTCATTGTAAATGCTAGTGAAATATTTTTGATTCATTGGAAGTCTGAAAACCATGCCATTGGTCGGTCTCTGTGAAAGCATTTTGTTTCAAAAGTTTTGAAGGGAGAGACGCCCTCCAAACATATTTAAGAAGAAATTATAAGTTTATTGAGGATTGAATACGGGATGTCGGGATCGAAACCATAGTACTGTCAAGTGCATCTCCTTGTAAAAGCCTTTGATGTAGGAGTAGTAATGAAGTCGCACTCATGTTCACGATGAATGGCAACATTTTGATAGGGAAGGAGCAACCGAAAGGAGGAGAGTACTGAAGTACAGTAGGGTGGCGCGGGCGCCGTGGGAGCACGGGATCAGCAGCCCGGCGGTGGGCTCTACGTCGCTGGGGTGAGTTTGTAGCAGGGTAACCGGAGTAGCACGAATCTGAGATTGGACCAAAGCAGCAAGCGCTAGCAGACGGACCTGAACTTTGCAGCCTGCAAGAGAACGTGCACAACAGGGTCATAAATATTTACCGATTATAATAAGTTTGGTCATTTTTTTAAATTCCGACCATGAATTTTAACTTATATAAATTCCGAACATGAATATTTGCCGCTTATAACCGTACTTTTCAAGACAAATCTACAAGTACCATCTTTTCAAACTAAGCATTTGATAAATCATTGATAATTAGATTTTTAAATGTTTGAGCAGATGCTGTTTTTTTTTTCACCACGAAGAGAGACACAAGGAATCAGCCAATCAAGAGTTGGGAACATAATGTCATAATCCACTAGACTGCAACATTATCAATCTGGACTTGCAGAGCAGAGCAGCCCACCGAGGGACCGAGCTGGTGCGCCAACAACATTGGCCTGTTTGAATCCGGAGGGGTATTAAATAGCCCTACGGAATTTTGCTATTTAAGAGTGTTAAACGTAGATTACTGACAAAACCTATTCTATAACCCCTAGGCTATTTTGCGAGACGAATTTAACGAGGTATATTAATCCATGATTTACTACAGTGATGCTACAGTAATCAGCCGCTAATCTATTATATTATTAAAGGAATAGAAAAAAGAGCCTCCACGTTCGCTCTCATCGCCTAGAAATTCTCACATTAATCGGAGAAAAAGAAAAGGCAGAGTCCATATAGAAATACAATTTAGAAATAGTTAAAATTCGGAATTAAAAAATAAGGAATATTAGAATATGAGACTAGAGTCCATATAGAAATACAATTAGGAAATAACTGAAATTCGAAATTAAAAATAAGGAATATTAGAAGTAGAGTATAGAGTCCATATAGAAATACAATTAGGAAATAACTGAAATTTGGAATTAAAAATAAGGAATATTAGAAGTAGAGTATAGAGTCCATATAGAAAAACAATTAAGAAAAAAAATAGAAATTCGGAATTAAAAGTAAGGAATATTAGAAGTAGAGTATAGAGTCTATATAGAAATTTAAAACTAACTAAAATTTGGAATAAATATAATAAAATTAAAAGTAGAGTTTATAGTCCGTATAAAAATACAATTTACAAATAACTAAAATTCGAAATTAAGAAAAACTTGGGAAGAAGAGTTTAAAGTCAATATAGGAATATAATTTAGAAGTAACTGAAATTCGAAATTAAAAATTAAAGAATATTGAAAGATGAGTTTAGAGTCCAGAAATACAATTAGAAATAATAAAAATTTAGAAAGAAAAATAAATAATATTGGAAGAAGAGCATAGAGTCTATATAGAAATACAATTTACGAAGTAACTGAAATTCGAAATTAAAAATTAAAGAATATTGAAAGATGAATTTAGAGTCCACATAGAAATACAATTAGAAATAATAAAAATTCAGATATAAAATAAATAATATTGAAAGAAGAGCATAGAGTCTATATAGAAATACAATTTACAGAAAATTTGGAATTAAAAAAAAGAAATATTAAAAGACAAGTCTAGAGTCCATATAGGAATATATATAATTTACAAATAACTAAAATTTGATATTAAAAATAATTAATAACTAACACGTATATAAAATATAATATGAATATTACACATTAGTAGTTTTGTAAAGTTATTGCAAAATTTAAAATTATGTTGTCATTTTAATATATTTGAATAATATAATGAGAAAACATATATGCTATTATATGAGAGAAAATATAATGATGCTAACCGCGCAATCTGCGCGGGCCACCATGTTAGTTATGGATTAATATGCATCATTAGATTCGTCTCGAAAATAGCCTAGGGGTTATGGAATCGGTTTTGTCGGTAATCTACGTTTAATAATCCTAAATAGTAAGATTCCGGAGGGCTATTTAATAGCCCGGAGGATCCAAACAAGGCCATTATCAAGGCCGAGTTTTTCTTCAAACATTTGACTTTTATATCACATCAAAACTTTCATACACATACAAACTTTCAGCTTTTCCGTCACATCGTTTCAATTTTAACCGAACTTTCAATTTTAGCGTGAACTAAACACACCCCAAATCAAAGTGTGGAACATAATCCACTAGACTGCAAGAGAACTGTGCAGAATGATTGAGCACCGGATCTTACGAACATGCAAGGTGAGAAACGAGCAGGAGTTGGGAGGTTGCCTAGAAAAGGAAAAAACAGTAAATCGTAACAAAATGAACAAATTCACTAAAATCGTAACAAAAAGAAGTGCTACAAACTGAAGCAACTACTACGCTGTTCAGTTACAACTTTACAAGACTTCACTTGTCACAAGCACAACTGCGTAGGCTAAAAAGAGAATTCTACACATCCTACCGAAAAAGTGAAACCATTGGGCAACTACAGTAAAATACCACAACAGCATAACGCAAACCCCTGCACATCCAACTGAGACTCAGAGCAGCACATCCAACTGAGACTTAGAGCATGTCAACTTAATTGATCATATAAATCAACGGGCAAAACAAATTAATGCATTGCCTGATTACTAATGCGAGAAATTTAAAAGTACTCCGCTGAAAATCGAAATGAAGTAAATCTCTTGTTGAGAAGGAAGTTCAGGCATACTCCCAATGAAAGGAGCAGCAGCAGATCAAGTCTGAATCCAACTTCCAAAGCTTCGATGATAGGCTACAATCATCACCAGGCATGCTTCGCTTACTTACATTCTACTACTAGCCAGAATAGTGCCTAATCATGTCCCAAGTCTCAACTAAACCCAGAATAGTGGCTACATATTAGTCATACTCACAAACCACACTTCTAGAAGTCAGGAATCACAGAAACAAATCTACTAGATATAGACCACATCATGAAGACATCCATCAGGTCCCCCGAGAATGCCAAGCTTCAGGAGTCGGTGAAGTGCATGTGCATGGTTATCATGATTTCCATGGGGGAGCACTGGCGCGCCATCATCAACAGCCATACCCAAGTTGATCTCTAATTCAGGTGGGTCTTGGCTCTGCTGGATGTGTACTGCAAAAGAAGGAAAAGTTACAAATTCATCAAAGCAAATACAGCCAATAAGCAAATGCAAATTCATGAAGGTGATCCAGTAATGCCAACGAGCAAATTCCAATGCAATAAATGGGAAAGTACATTTCTGCCAATAATAACCAAGTCAATTTCCATAAGGAGAGGTTCAATCCAACTAACAAGCCATTTTCCTAGATATAAATTAGGTTTCAACCAATGCACGTATCTATCTTCTTAGACCAAACTTTCAATACAACCAATATCCAGGTTCTTAGCAATAATTGAGTAGAGAAAATTATTAAATCCATTTTTTGGCAATTATTGCAGTTAACCAAGTCAATTTTCATATGGACAGGTTCAATCAATGAATGTGATCTTCTTAGACCAAACTTTCAACAACCAATGAGCAAATCCAGGATCTTAGCAATAATAGAGTAGGGAAAATGATAAAATCCATTTTCTTCAAGAAATTATCTCAAGAATAGGTAGGCCCAGTTAGGCTAATGTTTTAATACAAACAGTCTTCTAAAAGTAGGCCATACCACGAGGAGGCGCGTGACTAAACATGCAATGCTGGAACTCCCTCTTCAGTGCATCTTCCATTATTTTTTCGTGATTCTGAACTGGCATGTTGCGCTGCAGAACCTCAAGATAACTACAAAATAAAGATATAAATATGACAGTCAGGAATACAAAACCATGTGTTTTAAGAAATTTGAAAATCTGATAGGACAATAATTGCATGTGAAGAACCAATGAATATTTATAGTCAGGTTCACGTTAGTATCAGCCATAAGTGTTTTTCCTGATCAGTTTTGCCAACTCTTAAAACTGTAACGAAACGACCAAAAGGAGACAACAGACTTCCATGTTCTGATAAAATACAACCATAAATGCTTAACAACATTAAAAATATATACAATAATCCATGTTCAAAGACATAAGGTCCTACACAGCAACATACAAGTTAGTTACAAACCAGCAAAAGCATACTAGCTAGTCACACATTAGAAAAACAACAGAAAACCTGGCACATGGTCCTACATAGCAGCACACAGGGTAGCTATAAACCAACATAAGCATACTAAAGCAGCAGAAGCATAATAGCTAGTTAACACAGGAGAGGACCAGCCTTAGGCAATGTGAAGTGTCACGAACCAGAATGGCCTAATATAGACGGAACATGACAACATCCCACAAAAGGAAATGAACAGTACAATGCAGCATGAGGGATGTTCAAGAATGTTGTTTCTACATACTAGCTAATTACAGGTCAGCAGGTAATTTGAAGTGACACAACAATGGAACACATAATAATTTGAGACTGCCAACCCCTCCCACACAATGAATAAGGAAACAGTAACAGAGTACATCACACCAGACGCTTGGAATTATTAGTATTAACAGTTAAAAATTGCATCACATCTGAGACTAACGTAGTACTCGGAAATACTACCAGAACAAACTTAAGTGTCAAATACAGATCACACAGAAATTGAAGGTAACAGAGAATCAACAAAAGATACCAAGCAAACTACAATAGCCTGTAAAGCAACATCCTATAGTACAAAGGACAAATTTAACAACCACACAAAAACAAAATTCATTGAAAAACAATCAGAAACCTAAGAATAAAAGAAAACCATTAGAAAATATCCCAAAAAAACATACACCTAATAAACACTTGAAGGCATAAAAAAACAACAGCACAAAAACCCTAAGATCAAATTTACAACACGATCAAAAAGCCATAGTAGAAAAAACATGTCCAAAAGAGTAGAAAAAATCTGTACCACAACAGCCATAGTAGGGATCTTAAACAAAAACCGTGTCCAAAAGAGTAGAAAAAAATATGTACCACAACAGATAACAAACTCCAAACACAATTTACAGAACGGATGACAGATCAAAGAAAAGAGAACAGTGCCCATACCCACTTGCCAGCAATCAAGGGTCGTTCTGAAAATGATCAATATAGAAATTACAAGAACATCAGTTGATACTAGAAATCCAGGCAGGTGAAGATGTACAAAGATGGCTAAAGAGCCAAGTTGAACATACCCCACTTAACCCACAAGAACATAGACATCCTGCAGAAACTTAAAAACACACAGCAATCAAAGACTCCACACACCACTAACACAAAACGAGAACACGGTGATGAACAGGGCACAGAGAGCGCGAGCAGGAGAAAAGATGCACCCAGTAGTGGCTATCCAAGATCAAAATCAAAGGAGGAAGAGAACGATGTGGACTAAATTGGTCAGAGCGATTTCAACCTGGGTGGTAGTGTCTTTTTCTCCATGAGGTCGCTTTCTACAACTACACGCCGCCCACTTTTTGGGTTGCTAGGATAAAAAATCCATCACAAGCTTACTATTTATAGATAGTAGTATGAGGCATCACGACGCAATGCTTTGCTACATCCTCGATCTCTACAAGCCCACTACAGCATCGAGGTAGAAATGCTGAAAATGCGGGTAAATATGATGAAATGAGGCCTGCAAAAAGCATGGGCCAATGTGGTTCTGCTTGCAATCGAGTCACATGATAAAATCCGTAAGAACAGCTAGCATTATACTAGGCCGGAATCGTGCATTTCACGGTGGCAAGATTGGTGATGGGCTGATGGGCCTATGCGTTTGGGCAATCTTTGGAGAAATCAGAGAAATTATCGGCTCTTAAGTAAGTAATTTACCTGGAGAAGAACGAGCCGAACGACCTCCACCAGCTCGGATCTAGAGGGAGCCCGGCGACTCAGATCTAGCCGGATGAAGGCTCCGCCAGCCGCTGGCTCAGATCTAGCCAGAGACAAGCTCTACAGCCACTCGCTCAGATCTAGAGCGCGTGCAAATCCGTCTCCACCTCACCGGCGGAGAGCGAGCCCGGTCAAGCAAACTCCCGGCGGCGCTTCTGCAACTACGACGCTGGCGGTCGGGCACGGGGCTGCCGGAAAGGCACGACTCGCCGCTGCCGCCACCCCCTCATCCCATCAAGGAGCGGTGGCTGGGAGTGAGCCACGTCTGTCTGAGGTCAACCACTGCCTCTCCTCATCGCCGTCAGGGAAGAGGTAGGAGAAGGTCGACCCCGGGAGGGAGGACGGCGAGCCGGAAGTAGACGCTGGTGATGGGATGGGCGACGGCGAGGTCGTCCATGGGAGACACCGTTTGGTGTGAGGCTCTCTCTCTCTGCGCTTGGTGGAGGATTTTGGATGGTGGAAGAATAGGCGGGGCGAGGCGTTCACTCCGCTACTCGTTCCCTTCTTTTATGTACAGAGACGGAAAGAGTCCGCGTGATGGAGAAGCTATAATTTCTTACCCATAAACTGACCGACGTTCTCTCACTGACATGTCGATCCCCTTGTGGGCGTGTCCCACAACCAGTTGGGTTGGGCTGAAACTTTCTGCCGTAAAAAATATATGCATGCCAATTATCGCTGACGTTCTCTCTTTATAATTGTTTTGTTTAAAAAGCTTCCATATAACAACATTTTAATGGTTGGATTTTATACGATTGAGAGTTTGCTTGAGAATACTACTTCTACCCAATCAATTTTATTTTAGGTAAGTAATGACATTCATAGTATTTCCTAAATATTTTATAGTGTGCGCTGTTATGACTGCGTGATATTTGGAAAATTATCAGCCACTGGTTCTTTTGGCGAATGCGTCTATTTACGGGTACTCAAGCCCTTTTTTTGCTCGTTCCAAGTAAACACGGGCTTACCGCCGTAAAATTGGGAATTCCTCCATACATGGCCGGCCAATAAACACGGGCTTCTGCTAGTACACTACTAGTAGTAGTTTTTTTTAAAAAAAAACCCAGCTTTTATATTTAGAAAAAAAATTATTCAGTTTATAAGGAAAATCGAACCCGAAAACCATACAACTGCACGGTGGGAAACCGACTGAAACCCACCGCACAAAAGAAGCATGAGACCTAGCTACACAACTACTAACAACGGCGGAGCCCAAAAACAGGACATCGCCGCAAGCTAAACACAAAAGCGATACAATAGCTCTGACATCGCATAAGAGGTGTTATCGTTGCCGAGCTAGCAGCCCAAGCGACCTAGCAGCGCTGACTTCACAACAGTATCGACACTGAAAACACGATAGTCGCCAAAGTGAAAAGCAGCTTCTTCATACTACTACTCCCCCGTCCTAGAATATAGCAACATATGACCAGATGGGACGTATCTTAGTACCCATAATATAGCAACCTAGGACCGGATGGGACTTATCCTAGTACCACGAATCCGGTTATAGGTTGCTATATTCTAGGACGGATGGAGTAGTAGTTACCGTTCGATAAGTTTTGGGACGGTCAAAATTGAGCTTGGGATGGAGGGAGTAGTAGTTACCACTCGATAAGTTTTGGGCGGTCAAAATTGAGCTTGAAAAGGTGTGTGCGCTAGACACGGCACTACACGACATTAGTTATGAATATGTTTCTCAACTGTGCCCATCCAAAGGACTTTTGAAACAGTGATAACTTTTTCGTTTTCCCTTAGTGAAATGACGCATTTCGTTAAAAAGAAATACTCCTAAGTTTTCTTGTTTTAAGTAAATCTTAGTTTATAATAGTTAACACTTAAATCATCATACGTTAATGATTCACACCCCTTCTTATAAAGTGCAACATAGCCAACCCTCTATTGTTTTCTATTTTAGTCCTCATATTTTATCAATTTATAGGGAACAACAATATTTTGGACTGAACACCCAAAAAAATATAAAGAAATATGAAATCACCTCCCCTCCCATTTATGTCTCTCCATCCCCCTCTTCGCCGGCCACTCTCTCCTTCGGCGCCACTTTCCTTCACCCTTCCCTCACCATGAAGTAGATCAGGCGGCATCACCTCTCCTTCTTGTTACGATGTCACCTCCTCCTCATTCCCAAAGCCGCGGGAGAAAATGTGGCAGTGGCCACTCCACGCCACCAAGCTTGCCAAAATTTGACGGGCTCGCCATATATTTCCCGTGACGACAACAACAAATCGATGATGATGAAGGCAGCTCAGGAGGGGACCACTGGGGCATGGTTTTTCCAACATGGTTCCTCTCACACCTTGACTTGACGAGTTTCTTCAGCCCACTGAGACTCGCGCGACCTTGCAAAGGGACGAGCATCCTCGTAAGGATAGGACAACATACGACCACGTGGCTGCCTAAGATCACACATACGTCATTTAATGCACCGCGAATGGCATTACACAACATTGACACCAAACAAACAATTTGAGAAGGAACTCAAGTCTCGTAACAGGCAGTTCCGTCCAACTGTCTCCATCTTCAACCTCATTGCAAAACATAGACACCAATATTAAATGGTAGAATAATTCCTTTAGACCAAGGGAGGCGGTAAGAGAGAATAGCGATGGATGTGGCAAAAACCAATTGAAAGCAGCAACGGTGGAAGCAAGCTCTTTCTCTTCCCTGACGCGGTGTTTAGTTCTTAGCATGTATAGGCATTGTCGATATGTAGTGGTATGTTTAGTAAATTTGTGTACTTTCTCTGATTGTAGTCTCATGTTGTATTCTTGTAAAAAAGGAATGACTTAACAATATAAAAGATGCTGTTTGTTTAAAGAACTTATAATTTATCCCGGCAAAAAATAAAGAAATTATATTTTCTAAGGCATAACATAACAACTTCCAGCCGCTGGCAACTCAGTGGCAACAATGAAATATAGCCCCTCACAAAAAAATTGCAATATTTCTAGCTGCGGCCTATTCCATCTATCTAAAACAAATCCTATCTTAGCCGTATTTAATTCCCTTTAAACTTCCAACTTTTCCGTCACACCAAATGTCTAGACATATGCGCGTAGCATTAAATGTGGACGAAAAAACCAATTGCACAGTTTGCATGTAAATTGTGAGATGAATCTTTTGAGCTTAATTACGCCATAATTTGACAATGTGGTGCTACAGTAAATATTTGCTAATGGTATATTAATTAGACTTAATAGATTCGTCTCGCTGTTTACAGGCGGAATCTGTAATTTGTTTTCTTATTAGTCTATGTTTAATACTTTAAATATGTGTTCGTATACGTTAATTTTTTTTACCAAAACAACTAAACACGGCCCTTGAGTCAATTCGATTTCAGAATTGGATTTATTTTATTTTTGAGGAGGAGTACGTACAAGGGCTGCCTTTTTTTTAGATTTTTGAAACGGCTAATTAACCACACGTAAAACGAGAAACGTAATTAACATATAATTAATTAAGTATTAATATATAAAAAATAGTGAATATATTTATTAGGTTTTTTAAACAACTTTTATATAAAAATTTTTCATGTAAAATGCACAGTTTAACCGTTTAAAAGATGTGCTAACGAAATTAAGAGTGTGTTTGAGGAGAAGGGGATTAAGGAGATTGGGAAGATATGCAAAACATGGTGAGCCATTAGCACATGATTAATTAAGTATTAATTATTTAAAACTTTAAAAATAGATTAATATGATTTTTTTAAAACAACTTTTCTACAGAAATTTTTTTAAAAAATATACCGTTTAGTAGTTCGGGAAACTTACGCGCGGAAAACGAAACAATCTTTCTCGCAGCTACGACAGAAAAAAGAGCGCAGCCTGTCAAATGAAGCACGAGCCTGGGCGCGGTGGCTCAAAAGCCGAAACCGGCTACCGAACAGCCAGTCAAATCGTCAAACGGGCCGAGCATTTTAGAACGGGCTGAACGTCCGCCGCGGTCACGGTCCAACCCGCCGCACGCATGACGCGTACTTTCGTGCTCACAATCACGGGCCGCACGTACGTTCGCATCAGCACAAGTTTGCGAAAGGAGAAACAGAAAAGAGAAAACCCAGAGTGGTCAGGTTCAGAAGCCGACGAGGCAGCCGTTGCATGCATCGATCTCAACTTCTCTCAAGTTCAGAAGCGGCCGAAATGTCCGCGGACACGTACGTACACAGTACACGACAAGCCGGCCGGGCCTCCTGTGACAACGGTGGTGGGTTACACCGTTTGCGGGGCCTTGCGGCCACCACATGCATGTGCCGCCTGCCGCGCAGAAGCAATCTATGGCAAACCGCCCGGCCGACCGGCCGTGCTACCGATTCATCATAAGCCTGGAGTCCCTGGACCTTGTTGTAAGCTCGCGCGTGACCACGGAAGTATCTAGAAGCGGCCATTCATCGTCACGGGCGAGCTCACAGGTAACAAGGTAGGAGGAGAACAAGCTTTCATCAACAGATTTTGATGAACTATTGAAAAATCTGTAGTGCAGTATATACAGCAATCAATCATGGACCGTATGTTCGACGATCTCTCGTCAGCAACGATTCTTTCAGGTTTCTTCACAGAATCAAATCCGTGAAAGTCTTGGTGGCCTTTGTGATAACCAAAACAAACCCGCATTTGCATAAACAAACAAGCCATGATCGAAACGATGTCTCGAGATGTCAAAAATGTGGACAAAAATACCATCAATATGGCTACTACAGTTGCTCCCACCCACGGTCACGGGTGCCAGAGACAAACACTACACTATCAGCCACCGCATATAACTGCTTCCTCCAATCCCAAACCACAATTTCGTTGCAAACACAGCGACCAATAGGAGATCGAAGCCATGAAGCTGCTCGTGGCTCTGCTCGTTTCCACCCTTCTCGTCCACTCGCTGCTCGCCGACGGCAGCCGCCGAGGGAAGGAGGCGGCAGCGGCGGCGCTCGGGTACAGCAACGCGACGGTGTACGACATGTCCGTGGCGAAGTGCGCCGGGTGCGGCGCGCTGGGCGCGTGGGCGGAGTCGCTGGAGTTCCTCTACTACCACAACCTGGTGCGGCTGGCGCGGTGGGAGCTGCCGCTGGCGTGGTCGCCGCGGCTGGAGTCGTACGCGCGGTGGTGGGCGGCGCAGCGGCGCGGCGACTGCGCGCTGCGCCACTCGTTCCCGGAGGGGCAGTTCGCGCTCGGGGAGAACATCTTCTGGGGCGGGGCCGGCGGCGCGTGGCGCCCCGGCGACGCCGTCAAGGACTGGGCCGCCGAGGGCGTCGACTACTCGTACGCCGCCAACGCGTGCGCGGCCGGGCGCGAGTGCGGCCACTACACCCAGATCGTGTGGCGCGGCACCACCTCCGTCGGCTGCGCCCGCGTCGCCTGCGACGACGGCGGCGTCTTCATGACCTGCAACTACTACCCGCCGGGTAACGTCGTCGGCGAGAGGCCGTACTGAATGAGCAGTACACTAGGATACCACAGAGTTTGTCAGGATTGTCCTGGATGGAAATGATGGAATGAGATGTGCATGTACAGCTGCTGAATAAAAGTTTCAGGAATCAGGTGTGTGCAATCTGCATTTCTGAGTTACTGTCACTGTAAATACACTCACTGGTGGTTAAGTTCTTATACATTTCGTTACATCTAATGACCTTTTTACTAGAGCGCCATTGTTTTGTCGGAACTGTTTTTACTAGAGGGAAGGACGGAAGGTGAAAACAGTGAAAAGGCTAATGGTTTAGGGGATTTGGGCCATAGTCGTGCGCTTCCGGCCCAATAGAAGGAATACGCAGCCTCTCAGACCAATGAAACGATTTGCGTTTCTCGAGTGAAGCCTCCATCTGTTAATTAGGCCAAAAAAAATTATAGTAAAAGTTTTGTGGATACGTCTTTAGCGATTTAAAAACTAACGCTAAAATAAACTTCAATGAAAAAACTTTAAAATTTAAATTTTGGTATGGCTGATCTTATATAGGACACCGGTGAGGCATGAAGACACAGAGCAAAACGGATACATCTGGATGATCAGCTTTTGAAGTGAAGGAGTAATGTATGTTTTCATTTTGCCCAGTATTACCTGGATAAGCTCATAAGCGGCGTCATGCAGAATGAAAAAATCGAACAAAACTAGCTAAGAGCTGATGACATCGATGATATTCGAAGAGATAGGTTTGATCCTTATGGCATAAACAAAACGCACGACCAAAAATCATAGCATCGATCTTCGATCTAATTCAGCCCCAACTAATAACCATAGATAAATTATAGTACGTATCAAGATTAATGCAAAGCATATTAACTAGCATATCAAGACCGGGTAGATCCTAATTACGATTAGCCCGTGGATCAGAAGGGCTTCTGCCCCATGATGTTGCCCTGCGGCTCGTAGTGGCACGCCATGAGCGTCTCGCCGGAGGAGCAGGTGACGGTGGCGCAGCCGACCTGCGTGCTGTCGCGCCACATCATCTGCTTGTAGTGGCCGCACTCCTTGCCCGCCGCGCACGCGTTGGCGCCGTAGTCGTAGTGCTGCGCCTCCTCCGCCCACGCCGCCACCGCGTCGCTCGGCTGCCACGCCTCGCCGCCGTAGCCGCGGAACACGTTCACGCCGCCCGCCGCCGACGCCGCCGACGCCGCCGCGCAGTCGCCCTTGTACTGGTCCGCCCACCGCGTCGCCAGGTCCGCCAGGTCGCTGCTCCACTTGAGCGGGTGCAGGCCGTAGATCGCGCGGAGGTGCGTCTGCGGCACCACGAACTGCTGCGCCTCGCTGATCTGCAGCAGCCGCCGCGGCGCGCCGCCGGCGGCGCCGCCGAGCGTGCGCGACGACAGGAGCAGCACGGCGGCCAGCGCGACGCAGCAGGAGACCCTCCTTGAGCTGTACTCCATGGCCGACCACACTAGCTAGCTCAAGACCAGTGTCGCTCCTAGCTTAGCTAGCTAACTGGTTAATTGCAGGCTTCAAAGGCTACCTTACCATTGCAGTTGTTTATATATACGCATGCGAGCTGAAGATTATTGCACAAACAGCGTTGACAATTAAGATTTAATCTGCAACTGGAAGTACCATAGATCTACTGATCGAATCAGAGTTCATGAAGAATTAATCGATCGACGCAGAATCGTTGCATGTGATGGGGCACGTACATTGAGGGCGTCATGCAGGCCGCGCGTGAGACAGGACGTCCCGGTTCTTGTTTGACTTGCAATTTTCAGTACTGTCTCAGTTTGTATATTATTCGAGTCTTTTCCATTGGTCGGTTTGACACCTTTGGGAAATCGATGGAGCAAGTGACGATGTCAAATCATGCCTGCCTAGGATGGAATTTAACTTGCAGTTTGCACCCTGAAGTAAACGGCTGGAGAAGGGTAGTTTTCTGGCTTCAATTTGTTTCGGTTTTCCAGTGTGTCAGTGTCACTTACAAAATTCATTTTTGGCAGGGTTTTTGTGTAAGTAGAAGCACTGTGACGACCGACGAAGTGGCTACACATGCTTTCATGTGGGTATGCGTGCTAGACCACATCTTAGATCGAAAAGATCAGTCGGCGAATACGTCGAAGTTTCGTTCGTTTCCTGCTGCTGTTGATCGATGCAGCATTAAACAATGAGCAAAAACAGTGGCAAATTGGGCTGGATTTCATACTCATACTATATTCATCGTTTTGAGAAAATAAAACATGTACAAATTAGTATTACCTCCGTTCTAAAATATAACAATCTATGACTGAAAGGATCATACCCTAGTACTACACGATCTTAAGTTACTGTATTTTAGAATGGAGAGAATACTATAATTGTAGAGATTTGCTGCAAACAGTGCCTACTATCTCTCTCTTAAAAAAGTACTATTGTTGAAAACATTACTACTCTCTCCGTTTTACAATGTAAGATTTTCTAGCATTGTATACATTCATATAGATGCTAATAAATCTAGACACTATTATATATATATATATATATATATATATATATATATATATATATATATATATATATATATATATATATATATATATATATATATATATATATATATATATATATATATTCATTAGCATTTATATGAATGTGGACAATGTTAGAAAGTCTTACATTGTGAAACGGAGGAAGTACGGTATAACAAAAAGAGAACATTTGTGAATGGGACTGTCTAGACATCTGTCGTGTAATTTTTAAGAAAAAATCACCCAAATTTTTTCTCCCCTCATATCTGCATCCAACGGTAAAAAAAAAAGTACAGATAGCCTGTGATTGTGCTTGTTAGTACAGTAGTATTCAGTAAAGATTAACACAAATGTTACATTTATAACTAAAATTACAGTGTTTTATAACTAAAAATACATTTGTAAAAACAGTAGATATGACATGTAAGTACACTGTAATTTTAGTACAAGTGCACTGTAAATTTTGTTAACTAGAATATTTGTCGTTTTAGTATAAATACATTGCTTGAGAAACCGTGCAGATATTTGAAGTGTTAAATGTTGCATTTATAACTAAATTACAGTGCTTTATAACTAAAATTACATTTGTAAAAGTAGTAGATATGACATGTAAGTGCACTGTATTTTCAGTACAAGTGTATTGTAATTTTAGTACAAAGTGCATTGTAAATTTTGGTAACTAGAAAAAGAAAGAAAGAAATAGAGCGAAGAAATAAATGGCTACTGATATGCGTGATGTACAGAAATCCATCAATACAAAGTCAGGTTGACTCGGTCATGGACTCAACTGACCCTGCTTTTGCGCAAATCTTGGAAAACATCGTGCGGCTAGAAAAACGTCAAATCCTATGAAAAAAATCACTCGACAAATATTTAGCAAAATCGTTTGTGAATTGGACTGGATCAATCTCTGATGGGCCTTTAGCCCATTACTACCAAACCCAAGAGTCCAATACACCTCAAGCCCAATATCTCGTAGCGGCCCACGCAATAATTCAATGACCGCGAAAGCCAACCACCCAGTACGCCCCAGTGCATCCCAGCCGCTCGATGCGAATCCACCATCCAATCACCACCGTCCATTCCACCAAAAAAAAGGTCTCCGCGATTCGGAACCGTCGATGTGGGCCCCACACACACCTCGCAGCCAACCGGAAATGCCCGCGTCTTCCAGACTCAACCCCTCCTCCGCCACGTGCTCCCTCGCCGCCGCCTCCGCCTCCACCTCCGCCTCGCCTCGCCGCCGCGGCCGCGGCCGGCGGCCCGCCTCCGCGATGGGCCAGGCCCCGAGCTCGCCGCCGGGGCCGGGGCGCAGCCGCAGCCGCGGAATCTCGAGATGGCCGCCGCCGCCGCCGCCGCTGCAGGGGCTCCGCCTCGACCTAGGGTTGCTGCTTGGCCGCAAGGCGAGGACGAGGTCCGGGGGCGGGAAGCTGGACCTGGCGAACTGGCTGAGGTGCTTCGTGGCGCCTCCCCTGCCGCAGCCTTCGGAGGCGGAGGCGAGCGCCGAGGGGAGGGACGCGGGGAACCGCGAGGAGGAGGAGGCCGGGAATGAGGAGGCCGATCACCTCGTCGTCATGGTCAACGGGCTGTACGGGAGGTGTGCGTGCGATTGCACTGCTCTTTTTTTTTGGCATAGTATTGTGTTGTTTTATGCTTTCCTATTACTAGCTAATTGCATAATTTGGTGCTTTGGGCAGTTCGGCGGATTGGAAATTTGCTGCAGAGCAGTTTGTGAAGAGGCTGCCGGGGAAAGTCTTCGTGCATCGTGAGTTTATACAACTCGATTAGTTACTGGCTTATTTGTACCATTTCCATTATCTGAAAAAAAAAAGTTACTGCTTTTCAATTTTGCTCCCGTGTAAGTGTTTAATCTAGAGGGTCTTGTGGAATTGGTTTTGCCTGCACATTACAAAATGTCTTCAATCTGGAAGTGCAAATGCAATGCATTGCATTTCCACAAACAGGCATCAAGCTAGTTAGAAAAAAAATCGTGATTTGGTTGTGCACTGAAGATGTGAACTTTGTGCAATTTAGATTACAGAAAGCTTCTGTTTAACCAGGGTGTGGATAGTGTGAAATCCCTCTCAAGTTTCCGTTAAGCTGGGGTGTAGCTTGTTTGAAATTCCTCGTAAGACTAGCTGTTTCAATCACAGTCTGAAATTTGCGGAGCAAGTACCATATTAGCATGATGTGCATTGATGCAGCCAAACTTCACTTGCAAAGCTGCACTCCAGATTTAGTTGCTGTTCTCCCATGTCTATACCTCATACTGCCCAGTTGATTTGCTATGTCCTAAGCAGTAATAGTTGATCAGCCTACATAAACATACACCTTCCGTGTCTAACTAAATTTCTTGAAACAGGCAGTCAGTGCAACCATTCAAAGTTAACATATGATGGAGTCGACTTGATGGGAGAAAGGTTAGCTGAAGAGGTACAGGCGTACAGCCAACTTCATTGTACCAACTGTTTATACATCTACTAGTTCATGGTCACTGTAATCAGTAGAACACTTTATCATCGCACTTTATATGAAGTTGCAGTTTAATACAAAGGGTGCCTAATGGCACTAATATTTAATACTCAGGTTCGACAAGTTGTTCAGAGGAGAAGTAACCTGCAGAAGATCTCTTTTGTTGCCCATTCACTTGGTGGTTTAGTTACAAGATATGCAATTGGAAAACTGTATGATCCATCAATAAATGAAGAGGCTTCTCTTGATAAAGAAAACTTCTCAAATGAACTGAGAACATCTGATGGTGGTAAAATAGCTGGTTTGGAGCCAATAAATTTTATTGCAGTTGCTACTCCACACTTGGGATCAAGGTGGAATAAACAAGTAAGTTGTCCAGATTATGTGTTTGTTGTGTGTTTGACATGTTTATCTCTCATCTGATTGTTAGCTTTTGCATTCTCAATTTGAATCCTTAGAACCTTGTAACCACCAAACTTATATCATATGGCCTATTGATCTAGGAAAACATTCCGTAAACTGAACCCCATGTTGATTTTTATTCAGCTCTGAACTCATGGAGTACTTCGTTAAACCTTCCTTGATAATTTTTTTGGGATTTTGTACGTATGAATTCAATAAGAAAATAGTATGAATAAATAGAATAAACCTGATCCTACTCTTTCATTTGTGTTCTTGACAGCTTCCCTTCCTTTTTGGTGTTCCACTTTTGGAGCGAACTGCTGCAGTAACTGCACATTTTATAGTTGGGAGAACAGGGAAACATTTATTCCTTACAGACTCAGATGATGGGAAGCCCCCACTTCTCCTACGAATGGCTGAAGACTGTGATGATGGAAAATTCATGTACATATCCAGCAATTGGTGCAATCTACTATATTTTTATGTATAACATATCTATTTCCATGTACCATGCTTGACATGTTGTTGCTTTGTGCAGGTCTGCGTTGCGCTCTTTTAAGCGCCGTGTTGCCTATGCGAATGTAACATATGATCGTATCCTACCAATGTCCCACTTTACTTACTTTTTTTTTCCTTTTTTGGTATTCTCTTGAACTCAAGGCAACTTTGGTTGCTTGTGTCCTTAACATGTTGGTAAAGATATAGTTGGCTGGAGAACATCATCAATTCGGCGTCAGCACGAATTACCTAAAGTAAATTACCATTTAACCTTTTCAATTTAGGAGGCAGTACAATGTTGCTGTGCTTTTATGCTCACTACATTAATAATCTGGCCTGTTTATGCATCTCAGTTGCAGTTAACACCAAGTGATAAAAAGTATCCACATATTATCCATGTTGACAAAGGAAATTCAGAGCATCATCAGCAAGAGGAATCTGTAGAAGCTTCACTTACAGATAGCATGGAAGGTAAGAATAACTATAACATATATATATCAATAGGCAAGCTTGGTTTTGATGCTCTCTAAATTCAGGAGACTCTTGCTCTGTGTAAAGTGCACATAAGCTTTATTGACGCATCGAACTAAAATGGTGTTAATAGTAGAGGCATCTATAACAAACCCACGAACTTAAATTTGTTTCTATGTTTCCTGCTAGCTGTGCAATGAGACTTTACTCCTACTGTTACAGAAGTGATGATCCATGGCCTTACACAAGTTCCCTGGGAACGTGTTGATGTATGCTTTCATAAGAGCTGGCTAAGATACAATGCCCACCACAATATCCAGGTATCTTCTGCTAGTCCCGCACCTCTGTTGCCAATAGTTACTGAATAATATAATCGGCACTCCTGCAGATTCTTTTTGTGAAACATAATCTAAGACTGATAACTGACCAGTAATTGGTAGTTGAACTATTAACTGCAAGGCAATGTGGCTGCTGGGGTTTTGCGTAAGGACCTTCTATGTTATAGTAGCTTCTATGTGCATTCAGTAGTTATGGACAAATACTGTTGTCGATAGATAGCCCTTCATGGTTCACTATATTTCTCTTCTTCTTGGTTCCACAATCTTAAGAGAGAGGATTTTCCCGCATGATTTATCTGATGATATCTTAAGAGAGAGAGAGAATTCTAAACATTTGATGTAAGCTGATGCTTGGTGCAGGTTAGGATCCATCCTGTTAATTCAGACGGCGAAGACGTAATCTACCATTTGATAGACAATTTTCTAGTGTAGCTAAATTTCGATGAATTATTGATAAATAACAGCCTTTTATACGGTGGGTTAACTCCATTGTACCACTCTAGTTAGGTGATGACACCCGTGGACCAACATGCCTGGTTCATTAGATCACACGTGATGTAAGGTTATCATTTATCGGAGCCTGGGTGCCTCTGATTTGTTGTCTTGTAGTGTAACTGTGTAAGGATAATTGTTAGATTGTTAATAGTGTAAATGTCGGTGTAATATTTTTTGTACATATAAATTTTATAAACTTGACTGCCTCTGGTTGTATATGCAGTTCTCTGAATAAAGATGCTCTTTATGCAATTCTCCTGCTGGTTCTGTGTTAATTTTGGCTTAGTGGTAATATAAAGCAGGAGTGCCCTTGTCAATGATTTGAGACCGACACACATAATCCTATGATCTGTACATCTGTTGTCATCAGTATATATATACCATCGCTGTCTGTTTTGTAGTGTAGACCAAAAAAGGAGAGAGGAAGCATTGGTGGTCATCCGTTAACCCAGCAGGTAAAAGAAGACAAGGAACAAGATAAGCGTTTTAAACTCGTTTCCAAGTAGGACGTGTTTATTAATAGTCAATACAGGTCAGAGGAACAGGAGCAAAGGTCTAAATGAGATCCCCATGCTCTATCATGAACAATGGCCTTCCCTCCCCATTTCAATCTTTCAGTGGATGAACAATCAACCAGCAGAGTTTTTCTGAAGACATTGGTAGCAGAGCTGTGCGCAGGAAGGAAAATGGCATGGAACTAGTACAGGATAGCAAAAAGCTTCGAGCACTAGAGCAACGAGGAAGGGGGAACTAAATTGGTTAATCGGTTAGCCCTGGCAATGGGCAAGGACGGCGGCGACCCCGGCGGCGGCGGGTACCCGCTGGTGGCGGTGTGCATCGACAAGGACAAGAACAGCCAGAACGCCCTCAAGTACGCCACGGAGTCGCTCGCCCACAAGGGCCAGACCATCGTGCTCGTCCACGTCCACACCAAGGGCTCCTCAGGCAACCACTGCATCCCCCGGACCCCCGCCGCTGAAATCTCTCGTCGGATTTCAAGTTTTTCTCTGACGATGCACGCGCGCGTGTGCAGGTGGCGTGGAGGACGCGGCCGGGTACAAACAGCCGTCGGACCCGCAGATGAAGGACCTGTTCCTCCCGTTCCGCTGCTTCTGCACGCGGAAAGACGTAACGCGACGCGTCCATTCTCGTACGGTGCAGCACGGCGTGGTGCAATAACTAATGGGGGTTTTTCTCGTGGCTGGGCTCGCAGATCCACTGCAAGGACGTGGTGCTGGACGACCACGACGTGTCCAAGGCGATCGTCGAGTTCGCCGCGCACGCCGCCATCGAGAAGCTCGTCGTCGGCGCCACCGCCAGGGGCGGCTTCGTCAGGTAACCAACCAACCAATTCAGTCTACTCATCTCATCTCGATCGATCAACTCTCAAAAAGCAGCTGTCGAGGAAACCGGGGTGAATTTGGTTTGTGGCATTTGAAAAGATTCAAGGCGGAGATCTCGAGCAGCATCTCCAAGACGGCGCCGGACTTCAGCACCGTGTACGTCGTCTCCAAAGGCGGCAAGGTGACGTCGGTGCGGCAGGCCGTCCGCCAGGCGCCGGCCGTCTCGCCGCTCCGCACAATGATCCAGGGCCCCAAGCCCGATAACGTGTCCACGCAGAAATGGACGCCGCCGCCTCCTCCGTCCACGACGAGACCTGACATCGCCGGGACACCGAAGATACAGGACAACTTCATTATGTAAGTCGAGGGGAAAGTATTTTCTATGCCTAGACGTCACGACACCTAGGTGTATACATGCGGTTTAAATAATAATATAAAAAATTATAAAATTTGACGAGATAGATTGTGAATATAAAACATTATACAAACTGGCAAATATAAATTTGATTTACATATAAAGAAATAAAAATAACAAATTTTATATGCATTGTACATGTAATATTAACTACTTCCTCTGTTTTATAATGTTTTATATTATAAGATTTCCTACCATTGTTTACATTCATATATATGTTAATGAATATATATGTGTGTGGGGGGGGGGGGCAATGTTAGAAAGTCTTATAACCTGAAATGGATGTAGTATATATCTTTTTTTAAGGAACATAATATTACTATCTGATTTAGGCCCTTTTTGTTTAGGCTTAGATTTATTGGCCTAGACTTTTAAGTCAGCTTATTGGCTTATATGATTTATAAGCCGGTGGATTTAATGTCCTAAGTTTAGTAGTTGAGTCATACATCTACCTCACATAAACCAAAAAAGCTTCTCCAACCTAGCTTTTGGCTTAATAGTGTTAAAGTGGTTTATGGCTTCAAAAAAGCCAAATGAAAAAGCTGCTTGTTTGTTTAGGCTTAGACTTTTCGACTTATAAGTTGGCTTATAAACCTAAACAAAGAGGGCCTTAGTCTAGATGTCTTGTATGTTTGTCTATAAAATTATATCATCTTAATTGATATTATTTTTTAAATCTTTTTTCTATAACTATTTGAGTAGTATGCAAATAACGGGTGCCGACACCTAGATGTAGAAAAACTCATTCCGTAAGCTTAAGCTAGTTTCTATAACTATTTGAGCAGTATACAAATAACGGGTGCTGACACCTAGATGTAGAAAAACTCTTTCCGTAAGCTTAAGCTAGGGGGGAAGAATGGATGAGAAACAAGAAGCTAAGCTTGTGGCATTTGTGTGGAGACAGGTCGCCGTTCGCGAGGGGGGCGAACACGTCGGTGAGGAAGGCGTTCCCGGACTACTCGATGCCGGAGTCGTCGGACATCTCCTTCATCAGCTCCGGCCCTCGCCGGAGCTTGGACCTGTACCCGCCGCGGCTGTCGTCCGGTTCGGACGCCCACGACCACCACAGCTTCGAGGCGACGCGGCCGCCCAGCATGTGGGGCGGCGACTCCTTCGGCAGCGACTCCCAGTCCAGCAACTCCTCCTTCGCTTCCTCCCTTCCCATGGTACACACAATAATGCAAGCTAGCTAGCTAGTACAGGCTAGATTTTTGTTTGCATCAGATGAGATTTCGTCGCCATGATCGATCGTTGTGATCGATCTCTCACGTACGTACATATACCAGGAGGACATGGAGGCCGAGATGAAGCGGCTGCGGCTTGAGCTCAAGCAGACCATGGACATGTACAGCACCGCGTGCAAGGAGGCGCTCACGGCTAAACAGAAGGTTAGCGATGAACCATTGATCAACCAAGAAATTATAAGCATCGCAACTTTATTGTTGTTTGCATATCATTTAGACCCTGTTTAGATGGGACAAAAACTTTTTAGTCCTATCACATCGGATGTTTAGACACTAATTTTAAATATTAAACGTAGATTATTAATAAAACCCATTCTATAACCTTGGATTAATTCGTGAGACGAATCTATTGAGCCTAATTAATCCATGATTAGCCTATGTGATGCTACAGTAAACATGCGCTAATTATAGATTAATTAGGTTTAAAAAATTTGTCACGCGAATTAGCTCTCATTTATGTAATTAGTTTTATAAGATGCCTATGTTTAATACTCCAAATTCATCCGATATAACAGGGACTGAAGTAGTTTAGTCACTGGATCCAAACACCACCTTAAAAGGTTATAAAAAAGTTGAAAAGAAATTTAAAAGATAGATTATATGTGATAGGTCACTCTACAAACATGCAGGTTAAAATTCAACTTCTATAAATTAAAAATATATTAATTAATTAAACTATATATAGTTAATGTGTATCCACATTTAAATTTGTTTTTTCGTTGCAGTTAAATTTGATTTGTGGATGGATTTATCACATATTAATCTATTTTGTTTTTTCCTCATATTTTTTTCATAACCATTTGGGTTATATGCAATCAATGAGTGAATCTCCTATCAAGAATTTAGAATAGTTTCCCACGTTATTGACATGTTACGTTTGGATTGTGGAAGTTGAGAAGAGTTGATGTGATCGAGTGTTTGATGATGCGTGCAGGCGATGGAGCTGCAGCGCTGGAAGACGGATGAGGAGCAGCGGTCGCACGAGACGCGGCTGACGGAGGAGTCGGCCATGGCGCTGATCGAGCAGGAGAAGGCGAAGGCGAGGGCGGCCATCGAGGCGGCGGAGGCGTCGCAGCGGCTGGCGGAGATGGAGGCGCAGAAGCGGATCAGCGCGGAGATGAAGGCGCTCAAGGAGACCGAGGAGCGTCTCAAGTCCATGGGCGGCGGCGGCTCGCGCGGCGCGGTCCGGTACCGCAAGTACACCATCGAGGAGATCGAGCTCGCCACCGAGCACTTCGCCGACGGCCGCAAGATCGGCGAGGGCGGCTATGGCCCGGTGTACAAGGGCCACCTGGACCACACGCCGGTGGCCATCAAGGTGCTCCGCCCCGACGCCGCCCAGGGGAGGTCGCAGTTCAACCAGGAGGTGGAGGTGCTCAGCTGCATCCGCCACCCCAACATGGTGCTCCTCCTCGGCGCGTGCCCGGAGTACGGCTGCCTCGTCTACGAGTACATGGCCAACGGCAGCCTCGACGACTGCCTGTTCCGGCGCGGCGGCGGCCCGGTCATCCCGTGGCAGCACCGCTTCCGCATCGCCGCCGAGATCGCCACCGGCTTGCTCTTCCTCCACCAGACCAAGCCCGAGCCGCTCGTCCACCGCGACCTCAAGCCGGGCAACATCCTCCTCGACCGCAACTACGTCAGCAAGATCAGCGACGTCGGCCTCGCCCGCCTCGTCCCGCCCTCCGTCGCCGACAGCGTCACGCAGTGCCACATGACGTCGGCGGCGGGGACCTTCTGCTACATCGACCCGGAGTACCAGCAGACGGGCATGCTCGGCGTCAAGTCGGACGTCTACTCCCTCGGCGTCATGCTGCTCCAGATCGTCACCGCGAAGCCGCCCATGGGGCTCACCCACCACGTCGCGCGCGCGCTCGACCACGGCACCATCGTCGACATGCTCGACCCGGCCGTCCACGACTGGCCCGTCGACGAGGCGCGCTGCTTCGCCGAGATATCCATCCGCTGCTGCGAGCTCCGCCGGAAGGACCGCCCCGACCTCGCCACCGTCGTGCTCCCGGAGCTCAACCGCCTCCGCGCCCTCGGCGAGGACAACATGCAGCTCTGCAACACCATGAGCGGCGGCGGCCGGAGCAGCATGCACAGCTCGCCCTACAACAGCAACTCCTCCATGCATCAACCTCATCGACAAACCGTAAGATCAATCCATCCACCATCTCCTGCAAATCTCGTTGCAACTTGCAAGCAAGAACATCAATTGAATCTTTGTTGCTTCATCTGATTAATCACCAGGATATGGCGATTGAGCACAGCGTAGGGAGGTCGTCGTACGACGCGGACACGAGCCAGCAAGCCATGCAGGGACGAAGGCTCAACTACAACTAAATTAAAGCTGACCTGAGTTTTGCACTACGACTGCAATAGGCGTTACTGCAAGGCTCACTTAAGCATGATTTTTATCCAATGCTTCTCCTGATTAATCTGAGTAGGAAGCTACTGTTTGTTAATGCAGAGACAGAGAGCCATGTTCATGCCTACATGTTGGTGTGGTTGTAAACTAGTTGTCGATCGTTTCTTGATCCTCCTGTTGTTTGTAAATGACCTGACATTTTAAAACTAATCAAAATGCTGACAGTTCATCCAGAAGCTCGGAAAAAGGGCCACCAAAGATCTGGTCTTATACAGGTTCAGCCGTCATAGCTACATTATCATCTGGACCGGATTTCTTCTGTTCATATCTTTGAGCTACACTTGTTTCCTGTTAATTTATCATGTGCGACATGCTGCATAATAGTACTCAACTGAATGACGTTCAGGGAGTAGTTAAGAAGAGGACATGCCGACGACCATTTCCTACTCCATCAACAATCAACAAAGACTCGTCAATTTTTAAACGATAAGTACAAAGAAGAAAAAGACTACTACCACTAAAGTCTGAACTGAATTGATCATGAAGGACTGAAAGAACAAGTCAGCTCGTAGTGAATAATCTCCACTGTAGTAAAATACACAGGATAATCTACAGAAATAGCACTGAGTCTGAAATGATAGTACATTTTAAACAGAATTACTCCCTTCATAAAAAAAAAACTTAACTTATCAGAGGATTTGACCTCTATTAGAACAAATATTTGTTCAGATTTATTGTTAGGTTGAGTTTTTTTTGGATAGAGGGAGTAGTAGTATACACAAATGTGGGGGCCCTGCACTGCGACATCTCATGACTTCACGAGAGAATCGATCGAATCGAACGCGAACACCCGCAATTCTCATGACGCAGCGTGCGGCGTGCATTCATCATCAGTAGCCTTCACTGCTGTCAGAGCAGAGCAGGGCCGCATCCATATGAGATGATGATCCGTCGCCGAGGCGAAACTTCCAAACAGTGGCAGCCGAGGCGTGCCCGTACGCGTTGGATGCTAGTGCTACCGCTGCAGCTGCTGCTACTAGGGGTAGGCGCTGTTCGGGCATGGCATGTTTGTGTCAGGCACCTATCATTTCAGTTTCAGAAGAATCTGTCCTTGCGCTCCAATCAGCAGCCGCCGAGGATCTCGTGTGTCTGTGTCTGTGTTTTCCCCCTCTCTTGTCCTTCCGTTTCGTGCTTCCATTCGCAGGCCACTTCACTTCACCGTGATCGTGCGTGAAAAGACATTAACTATCCGAAACGTTTATTAGCAAATAAAATTTGTAAGTAAAACTTAGTACTACATATACATACCCTTAACAACTCAAAAGCAAATGCTACTCCCTCCATTCAAAAAAAAAAAGTCTAATTCTAGGGATGAATCTGGACACACTCTAGAATTAGACTTTTTTTTGGGACTGAGGGAGTATAAAATAAACTATGATAAAAACAGTATATTAAATTCAAAATTAAGTTTAAAATTCAATGTTTTTGCTTACAAGCATAAGTATAAGCCAATCAATTTCTTTTTATTCCGCCGTTATATTTTTCTGAAATTCCTGCTTTTGAAAGTGGCATGGTTATTAATACTACTAATATCTACCGTTCTACTGGTTTGTAGATATAAATTTAGATAAGAGCATATCAAGATACATAGTTAAAATCTAGGAGTACTATATTTTTTAGACGGACATAGTACAATATTATTTAACTATAATTTGTTTGTAGGATACCAAATGAGCCACCTATCCGGTGATTAAGGTTTTAACCGTTTCCTTTAAACCATTCCCAACCTAAAACACTAGACATGGTTTCCATAAACTCCACATCATCAAGAGACTAGTACTAGACACCGTTCTTCCAATGCAAACACTAATATTCCATACTTAAATTTAATACTTCTTATCTCACATGATGTCTTGGATGTTGTGTAGAAACCATGTCTCAAGACATGGTTTCCTTCTCTTTTCTCATTTATTTACATGCCACATCATTTTTCATCCTAGGTATCACCTTATTTAATGCTATAGACACAATCCTAGTCATTGAGTCGGGAATGGCCTTGTAATCAACGTCCCCCTCCAAGTCACTGGAGTATATTCTTGAGATGTGATATTCACAACCATGTTTACTAGTACTACTGGACTACTGGAGTACTCATGAATCATAAGCAGGGCTTCTAGAAAAGTAACAAAACGAATATAAATGAGTGCTCTGGATGTACTTCCCGTAGGTAATCTGTGGACGAAACATTGACATCTCGTGCCATCTTAACTACACCAATAATGCATCACGCAAGACATACCGCATCACGCATTATAAGCAGAGGAGTACTGCGCATGCAACCATACGTGGTACGACGAAGTACTCATCATCATGTTCATGTACACTGGGAGAGATAATTAAACACCCTTTTTAACCTACTACTAAGATAGGACATAGGAGGATGAGTAATTCACACTCCTCTCTTTCTTTTGTATCATGCTGGTTCATTTTTAACTAACAGATAAACTTTTTAGAACGAAAGAAGTAATTTATAAAGTTATACTAGATAAAATCTTGCATTAGAAATCACAGTTGAATTGTTCCTCTCAGCTGGGGCGCATTGTACTCTTTGCTGCAAGTGCACTGCATCATCATCATAAGTCAGCTCATACACACACACATGAGAAGGCCGTGTCTATTTATTGTAGATGCACACTGTTCACAAACTCAATTCATACACCTCCACGAAGCAAGCAGCCCATTCGGGCCCACATGTCAGCACAGGACGGCCTGCGTACAGCATCACCACATTGATGGAGGCGACACCCTCTTGGTTGGTTCTTCTCTCTCTTGCTCTCATCTCATCTCATACCATCTCATCATCGCTTTTCCTATGTACAGCCCCTTTCGCCGACCTACAAATCTATCCATTTGCAAGCAATTGTCACTCTCTGCACAACAGAAGCAGAGGGCCCTTCGCGGCTGCGTCCCCTGTTCTTCTTGTTCTTTTTCATGCTTTCCTTTTACTACGTGAAAATTAAGGATGTCACGCTAAAAAAAAATGACCCAAATCTATCGATGCATGCAAAGTAGTAGTAGTGCCATCCCTACAGGGGCCCCAAAAATAATGAACTGGGAAAGGGAAAAGGAGAAGAGAAGAAAAGCACAGGTTCAGAAGCAATATACTACTACTGGTAGCAAAGTGAGACAAAGAATAAAGAGAGCAATTCATGATTTCATTCGATCATTCTCCCCTCAAAACCACCAGAGAGAAAGGATCAGGATTCAGGAAGAGGAGGAGGAAAAAATAAAGTTGATTTGGTTCCCATTTCAAGATTTGCTTGCTCCAACCATTCATGATCCATCCAATCCAATCCAATCCACCCCCCACAATTTGCAGAATCCAAGAAGCCAGCACAGCAAAGCATCACAATGTTGTTTTGTCACCATCTTCTCCTCCTCCTCCTGCAACTGGAGCAGATGGACACCACCACCTACTACTACTACTACTTCTACTGCTCCAATGATGATTTTAGAAAATAAATTAATTAAGAAGAAATTGCTTTCTTAACAACCCATATTATATGATGATCATTTGGAAGAACATGAACTTAATTGGAAGAAGAAGAAGAAAAAAAAGAAGAAGAAGAGATTAAAGAAAAGTTGAGGAGGGGAAGGGGAGGAGAGGAGAGGAGCTTAATTCCAGGAGCAACAGCGACAAGAGAGGGGATGATGATGAGGGTAAATCACTAAATTGTGGTGGTGGCTTGAATACCCAAAATGGCTAGGAAGAGCACTCCTAGATCCCACGTCTCAATGCCAAACCACCGTCCATCCATGGCCGAGCCGGATCAACGCCGGAATCCCATCGGAATTCATCATGACGGAGGCGGTGCGAGGGGCTGCGGCTGCGGCTGCTGCTGCTGCTGTGGCCCGGCGACGAACCGATGTTGGAGAAGCTGCGCCGCCGATGGCCGCCGCGCCGGGTTCTTCTGGAGGCAGCAGCTGATGAAGCTCTTGAACTCCGGCGAGGCGTTGGGCGGCGGCGCCGGCGAGTCGGAGTAGCAAATCGCGCACATGAGGGCGGCCCAGTCTCCCTGCTTGCCGAGATTCTCCCCGAGGGGGAACCTGCCCATGTAGAACTCGAGAATGCTCAGGCCGAAGCTCCAGATGTCGCCGGCGTAGCCGTCGTAGGCGCCGTCGTTGAGGTCGGTGTTGATGCGCTCGGGGCTCATGTAGGCGATGGTCCCGACGGAGGAGTTGCAGGGGTCCATGGTCTGGTTGAGGATGCGGCCGACGCCGAAGTCGGCGATCTTGACGCGGCGGCCGGAGTCGATGAGGAGGTTGGATGGCTTGATGTCGCGGTGGACGATGTGGCGGCGGTGGAGGTAGGCGATCCCGGAGAGCACCTGGCGCGCGACGTCGGCGAGGAAGGCCTCGGAGGCGATGCGGCGGCCCTCGAGGGATCCCCCGTCCATGTACTCGAGCAGGATCTGGAGCTCGCCGGCCTGCTCGTACATGCCGTGGCACCGCACGACGGCCGGGTGCTCGGCGGTGCGGAGGATCGCGATCTCGCGCGTGATCTGCCGCCGCACGGCGTCGTCGTGGTTCCCGTAGAGCACCTTGAGCGCGTACGGCCGCCCCGTGGGGCGGTGCCGCACCATCCACACCGTCCCGCCCGCGCCGCTCCCGATGCGGCGGACGCGCTCCAGCTCCGACAGCGGCGGCGGGGCCGGCGGCGCGGAGCCGACCGAATTCGGCGGGGTGGGCACGCCGCCGAGCGAGGACGACCCGGACGACGACGTCGACGACGGCGCCGACGACGGCGGCAGCGGCAGCGGCAGCGGCACCGCGAGCGACGTGAGGTCCCGCTGCGGCAGCGGCAGCGTGAGATCCGGCCGGCGCCGCGACCTCCCCGGCGTCCCCGGCTGCTGCTGCTGCTGCTGCTGCAGCCCCGCCCGCAAGCTCGGCGGCCCGCCCGGTCGCATCGCGACGGCGGCGAGGCGCGGCGCGGCGGGTTGATTGGCTCGCGTCGGCGTGTGCGTTTTCTGGTGGGCTCGCGGCGTGGAGAGGACGAGGCCGATCGGGGGCAGGGAGAGGAAGAAGGATTCGAGACAGAGGAGTGTTTTTTTATAGACGAGGCCAAGTGAAGCCGTGATGGGGGTGGCAAGAAAATTATAACTTCCTTTTCCCCCTTTTTCTTTTCTCTCTGGTTTTACAAATCAGACGAGTCAGTTTTTGTTGTGTTTCGTATTGCCGTGTTCCAAGTGATAGTTCAACGTTTTGTGGACCTCGGTAAATTTTCTTTTTGGTGTAAAAAAAACTAGCAGGATTCCTACGCAGATTACGCGGCTAGCATCATTATATTTTCTCCTATATAATAGCATGTATGTTTTCTCAATCTAATATATTAAAATAACAACATAATTTTAAATTTTGTACTAACTTTACGAAACTACTAATGTGTAATATTTATATTGTATTTTATATACATGTTAGTTATTAATTATTTTTTATATCAAATTGTAGTAATTTGTAAATTATATTCCTATACGGACTCTAGACTCGTCTTTCAATATTTTATTTTCTTTTATTCTGAATTTTTGTTCTCTGTGAATTGTATTTCTATATAGACTCTAGGCACTTCTTCTAATATTATTTATTTTTAATTCTGAATTTCTATTATTTCTAATTGTATTTCTATGTGGACTCTAAACTCATCTTTCAATATTCTTTAATTTTTAATTTCGAATTTCAGTTACTTCTAAATTATATTCATATATTGACTTTATATTCTTCTTCCCATGTTTTTTTAATTTTAAATTTTAGTTATTTGTAAATTGTATTTTTATACGAACTCTAAACTCTACTTTTAATTCTATTATGTTTATTCTGAATAGTTAGTTTTAAATTTCTATATGGACTCTATTAATATTCCTTATTTTTAATTTTGAATTTCTATAATTTCTTAATTGTATTTCTATATGGACTCTATACTCTATTTCTAATATTCCTTATTTTTAATTCTGATTTTCTATTATTTCTTAATAGTATGGACTCTATACTATTCTTCTAATACTCTTAATTTTTTAATTCCGAATTTCAGTTATTTATAAATTGTATTTATATATGGACTCTAGTCTCCTCTTCCAATATTCCTTATTTTTTTAATTTCGAATTTCAACTATTTCTAAATTGTATTTCTATATGGACTCTGTTTTTCTTTTTTCTTCAATTAATGTAAGAATTTCTAGGCCGTGAGAGCGAACGTGGATGATCCTTTTTCTATTCCTTTAATAAGTTAATAGATAATTGGGTGAGGTTACTTTTAGTTGCGATTGGCGCCAACTTTTAAACATAGCGTCATGAGAAAGTATACGTGTAGTTATTAAATACACTACTATCATATAAAAACACTCTGAAAACGGCTACGACACATTATTAACGGTGTAACATTTATTGGTCTTATTTGCCATGGTGCCTCTGTGTTGGTTTTATTATGACTAGCCCTTGAAAATCATGATTTAGCTCGTGTCCGGTGTCATAAGATAACATCACCTAGAATGCAAAATTGAAATGTTGGTTTGAATTAGAAAAATGCATACATGTTTATGTGCATTTATAAAAGGTATTCTTCCTATCATACTTATTTCCTGTTAATAATTTTATAGCTAATTTGAGAATCCAACAATTCTTACTATTAGAAGATAAAAATGTGAGTAAATTCCACCATAATTAGGATGAAAGTTCTAATGCTCTGCTTTCATGCCCCAGCAGTTTAAAAAGAGTTACACCTAAGTTGATGTACTGGGCTGTTTTAGTTAGAAAATATTTCCGTGTCTAACTTCCAGCCTTCTAGATAAGCAAGTGGTGTCCATGCATGATTCGATTGTTGATTTCTTGAAAAAAAAACAAACAGATTAAAATGTAAGTGTAACCACCTATGCCCTCTTGTTCACATGCCATGCATATCAGGTGGGTATTAGATTATAGAACTGGAAGGCAGAGCATTTGATTTGAGAAGCCACCGGTGATCTTCCAGAATTTTTATATGATCATCATGGTTGTTAGGCTTAACGGTTTCTACTACCTAGTTCAATTGGTCAAATCCATTTCTAATGTCTTCATATTTGAAAACACACGATAAGGAAACCAGTCCAGATAAGAGTACTATACAGGGAAATTAATTAGAAAAGCTGAGTGTAAACAGAATCCACCAGCTAGATTTGGGTGTATAAAAACACCAGGAAATAATTAAACGTACAGTAGTTAGCTACTGAACCCACTATTAGAGCAGGTATAATAGCAGGCTATTAGACAACTATAAATATATTTTAATGATATAAACGATAAGAGAGAAGAGCAGCGGGCTCCAAGACACACTGTGTGTATGACAGGTGGGACCATATATTTATAGTATAGTAAGCAATTATTGTATAAATTGGTTATAGATGAATTGGAGCTAGTAGTGGGCTGTACTACTAGACTTGCTCTCATGAGAGCTTTTTGGCCGTTGATCACCGGCCAGAGGAAATAATTTGCAGTATCACATTGGTGCATCAGTTGTTGTAAATCCCAATTGAATTTTAAATTATCAGCGTTTTCGTTACATATTTGTCCTTTATCATATGAAAGACGAATATGCACCACACACTTAATACACTTGGTTATCCACGAGGCGGTGAGCATGCAGCTTTAAACACATACTACTCGATAAACATTTTAGTGACAAATTTATGATCTAATTAAATTTCTTCACTACAAAACATTACATGAATTTATTATGGCTCGAATCATGGCTTACATTACCGTTTTCAAGGTGAAATTCGGTCCTATCAATTTACCAAAACCAAAGGAAAAAAATCGATGACTTTCCATCAACTTTGTATGAAAACTAACTAAAATAATCTATCGGAATTACGAACCTTGGTTCCAGTTAGCCCTAGTTTGGTACTAAAATGCCATGTCGAAACATGTTTCCCCTCCCCTAAAAATAGACAAAAAGAAACATGTTTAGCCTCAAATTAAACAACGCAAAACAGCTAAAATGAGAGTTAAGCATGTTTGAGACATGTTTGAATCAAAATCTTCAAAAAAAACATGTTTGAATCAACACTGGTAATTAACAAATCTTGTTGGTTAAGCTAATGATTGTTCCTAGTCAGGCGTGCCGCAGGAGGACAGCAACAACACCACTTCGCCGTCGCGGTTTCTCCCCTGCGAGTCTGCGACGCACAGGGTCACTGACAGCCGCGCGCAGTCGCCCTGATCCTCGGGCCCACACGCCAGTGTCAGCAGGTGGGCCCCGCTAAAATTCTTGCCAGCTTGCGTGGCAGCGAATGTACGGCGTGTGGGTTTGTTTTTGCGTGGCAGCCGAGGAGGAGGGGGCTACTTGGGGATTTCGATGCTCCGATTCACAGCGCGATGAACAACGTGAGAGCGCGCCGTAAACAAACGGCTCAAAAATTACGCTCACCAACGCCCTCTGCCGGCCCCCTGCCAATTGCATCGAGATTCACAGGGGGGCAATAAATATCGTCTCATGTGGCACGTGGATTTCGGCCTCTGGAGCACCGCCTCGGGATTCACATCCAGCGGTTTTATTACTGGGTTCGGGAATTATACCATCGCCACACCGTATAACGAGCACCCCCGGAAATTATACTATTCCTACCTTTAGGGGTATATTTGAGAAAAAAAATCATGAAAAATACTTAAAACGAGATAAGTTTTTAGCATATGATTTTCTTTCTTTAAAACATGATACAAACATAGACGCTCACACACTTACTCTTAAGAACACACCCGCACACCGCACCTATCTTATAAATACATCTACTAGAAGACTAGCAAATATAAGTTCCAGTGTTTTTTATGGATATATTATCTAGCAATAAAAAAAATTAACCGTAAATACGAGCACCTTGTATAATTGATTGAATATTAATTATTTTAAATTTAAAAATAATAGATTATCATGATCTTTTAAACAATGCTTCTATATTTTATGCAATACACATGGCTTTGACAGTTTGAAAAATATTCGTGGAAAAACGAAACAATTTTTTCAAACGAACGCTGAGCATAGTGTGAAGTACTCCGTACTCCAAGATGACGTGTCATAGAGTGTAAAACCAAGAGGGAAAAAAAGGATAGGAGTAGATGAAACAAGGAAAGCGAAAGACAAAACGAGGAGCAGGAGGTAGTGCAGGTGGAGTGATGCGTGGGGGCAAACTGAAGGGGTACAACCAACGCGAGCAGCGCGGCTGGCGGCTGCTGCCTCTCGTACTCGTCGGATTCTCTCTCGGGTCCGGAAAAGGAGGCAGCGAGAGATGGACGACGGGTGATTGATGGGACGGCTGCTGCCACGCTACGCCATACGCGCGCGACGCCACAACCAAACAACGCCTCCAATCGCGTCCTCTTCCTCGCTCATCCGTCCGCCAATTTTGCCTCGTTTCTCCTCTCTGCGTTGCGTTTCACGCTCGCAAACCGTCAACTAGAGCTAGTGGCGATCACAGAAGGAGACAGCGCGAGTGCTCACTATTCAAGCGAGGTTACTGTCTGTCTATCGCGAATGTTTTGGGCTGTTCTTCCAACGTGCGATGCGTGTGTAAGCTTTGTTGCTGAGAAGTGAGAAGAGATCAATGAACCCCTGACTTGATCAGGTCAGGATTCGCAGCAACTTTTACTTTACCCCTATCTAATCTAACGATATTGTCGTCTCGTTTTTTCGCTTATACTTACACTTATCAGCTAAAATTTAATTTTTTATCTTAAATTTAGAGTTAATTTTAGGTTTTCTCATCAAAGTTTATTTTTCAGTTGCTTTTAGATCATCAAAAACACACATATAAAAAAGTTTTATTTACAAATTATTTTTCGTTTGTAAATATGCTGTGAAAGGATAGGTCTGCTAATACCCCACGCTACTACACGAGTACTGCTACTGCATTCCTGGTGGAGATTGGAGTTCATACGTTGATTTTGACATGTGCAAAAATATCCTACTCCTACTTCAGTTAGTTAATTACTACTCCCTCTGTTTCTAAATATTTAACACCGTTGACTTTTTAGCACATGTTTGACTGTTCGTCTTATTTAAAAACTTTTGTGAAATATGTAAAAATATACGTATACATATAAGTATATTTAACAATAAACAAATGATATGAAAAGAATTAATAATTACTTAAATTTTTTAAATAAGACAAACAGTCAAACATATTTAAAAAAATCAACAGCGTTAAATATTTAGAAACGGAGGGAGTAATACAACATCTACAAGTCAATTTAACTTGTTTCCTAGAAGTTGGCCGACGACAACATCACGGCGATCCGGTAAGCTCCATGTCAACGCCAGCGTGTCGCGCAGGACCTGCCACGTCACGCTCGTTTTCTTTTCTCTCTCGCTGGTGGGAGTCAACGCTGGCTTTGCCGGGTCGACGTGGCAGGCAGGCGTCCCGGATGGACCCGACCGGGTCGTCCCGGTCCGATCCGTTGGGCATCGCCTCGCATCGATCGGTCCCTTCGGCGAGAATGAGATGCATTGCAGGGGTTGCGCGGCTGCTTCGTCGGGGGCTTCGCCGAAACGCGGCGCGCGACCGGTCGGGTTGGGTTTGGTTGGCCGCGCGGAAGCCGGCAGGAAGCAGCGGCGACCGGGTCGGGGAGGGGGGGCTTAGGCTTACGTGGCGCGTCCACGCACTTTGGCTCTGCACGGATATGCGTGAACGTTTCAAAGCTGACGAGGTCGTGTCACCGTTAGTTACTCACCTACCTAACTGCCTGCCTAACATGGTTTAGGGCCCCTTTGAATCGTAGGATTGAAAAAACGGAGGAATAGGAAAAACACAGGATTTTGGTAGGAATGCAAGTGTAAAAACAGAGGATTGCAAAACACAGGAAAAATATAGGAATGACCGTTTGATTAGACCACAGGAAAAATGCAGGAATTAGATGAGAGAGATAGACTCTGGGAAAGTTTTCCAAGAGGTTAGAGTGGATGTTAAATTTCCTACGTTTTTGCTCTAGAATTGTAGGAATAGAAAAGTTTCCTACATTTTTCCTTTTCTCATTCCTACGAATCAAAGGCATGAATAGTGTAGGATTTCAATTCCTTTGTTTTTCCTCCATTTTCCCTCCAATTCAAAGGGGGCCTTAGTATCAAATTTTTTCTTCAAACTTTCAACTTTTCTATCACATCTAATATTTCCTACACACATAAACTTTCAACTTTTCTGTCACATCGTTCCAATTTCAACCAAATTTCTAATTTTAGCGTGAACTAAACACACCCATGGTATGGTACTAGGAGTAAGGGGCGAAACGCTCAATGGATTGGACGGCCAAAGATCCTTGGATCCGATTGATATTCAGGGCCGGTTTGGTACAGCTCCAACTCCTAAATTTAGCTCGAGGAGTTAGGTCTGGAGTGGAGTTGTGGAGCTGCCTAAACCCAGCTCCACAACTCTAGTTCATTTTGTGATAGAGTTCCACCCAACTCCACTCCCAGTTTTGGTGGAGTTGAAACTGTTTGGCCGAGCTCCAGCTCCAGGAGGAGTGGAACTGGAGCTGGAGCTATGCCAAACAGGCCCTCGGTAATGTAATACAGCTCCAACATTTTGCATTTGGTGTATCAGTCGCGATTTAAATTTTAATTCTGAGTTTTTATCACAGTTTTTTTTTCAGCTCGCTTAAAGTACTGAAAAAATTCACCCATACAACAAACAATGAGCTGAAAGTCTCGTCCAGTAGTACTCACTCGTCTCATAATAAATTTATTTTTTGGTTCCTTTAATTTGTCCAAAATAAGTTCACATTTGAGTATTCACTACATCAAAGTTTATGAAAGCATGAGAGCACCAAGAGTAGATAAAAAAGTAATAATTGTATTCAGATTTGATAAAGTGAGTGTACTCTAGTTTTTTTATTGGTATATGTGGAATGGATAAAAAATAAATCTATTTTGAGACAAATGGAGTAGTTAATAAGAACATATCTATATTTATGGTGTGTTTAATTTGAGTTATCACTAGTTCACTACTAGTCATCTCAATGTGTAAGGGTGGAATGGTCTATCAGTAGATGAGATCATCCCTTGATTTTGGCAGCACGGCGTCATTGTTTATTTTCCATTAACAAATAAGTAACAATACACCAATGTACGTTTAGAGCAGGAGATGTTGATGGACCAACCATTCAATCAAAACCAAACAAGATCTCATATCTGGAGTTCAGATCGATTAGATGGTCCATTAACCATCTCCTCCACAAAACGAAACACATCCTGTGGTCAACAAGTTCGTTGACTAGTACTAGTATAATACCGGCAAAATCCAAAAATAGAGAGATTTTCTATTTCTTTTTTGGCTGGTGGTGGAATGAGATGAGATGTGGACATGAGCATGAACTGATCACCGGCTTCATGATCACGGCCGAAAGAGAGCTCGAGGCCACGACTGATTGGGATTCCCGAGTATATATGTGGGCTCCAAATGATGCAGCGATGGATCATGACTTACTACTGCTGGAGTCATCAACAATGGCGCCGGTCTGTCCCACAAGATATGGAGAATTTGTTGTTCCAAAAAAGAAAGAATTTGCATATTTCCTTCAGAAAGATATGGAGTATTTTTTTTTTATGTAAGGCCAACACACTGATGCTTCTGTAGATCATTTGCATAGATGCAGCGGCAAAGGTGCTTTAGAAATAAACAGGGCTAGCGATTCTCTCGCTTTTCTCTAATTAATTGCCTCCAACTTGTATATGGGTTTTCATGGTTATTGCCCCTAATCAAGTGGCCATGAGGTGATGTAATCTGGCCATACCATCACTGCTTGGTTTGATGTTAGCTCAAGTACGTATAAAAATCCGTGTGCCTAGCCTAGTAAGCTTGGGATTTTTTTGACCCGATCTTATCAACTTCAACTCATATCAGCCAATCCGTGCCAGGCAAACTGAGAATTGGATCCTGGAGGGGAATGAACATATGTAGCTATTTATATCATCTTTTGTTTCTTCTGATTTATTGCCCTGAAAACGTTCTATTTACCCTCTGGGAAAAACAAAAATGCAGTTGAAAAAAAATTGTAGTTAAAAAGGGCATATGGGCGCAGATGTCATGAAGTCATGAAGATGAGATCGACCTACTAGGGCTGTTTTTAGATCCAAACTTCTAAATTTTTTATCACATCAACCTGTCATACACATACAACTTTTCAGTCACATCGTACCAATTTCAACCCAAACTTTCAACTTTGGAAGGAACACAGCCTAATTCAATTGAATCAGCTTCAGCTTCTGTAAAAATACAACAGTGTGGGAATCTCCTATGGAAGTCAGTCAGTATGTACTAGCACGCGGCCGGCTTGGAGCAAAACCAACGGCAGAAATTAAATCCAAATACCAAACCAGTGACTTCTGGGCAATATATGGTCATCTTTTCACATGAAACCTACACCACAGAGCAGCCAAAAATATGATTTGCAATTGCCAACGGTGCTTCTGTGCGAGTGGCATTTCATCTGGCATACAAGAATGTTGTTAGCTCATGGTGCTACTCGAGCTAATGGATAAAATGGGCTATAAACAAAGATCTGGTACTTGCTTTTGGAGCTGATAAGATCTTCAATTCTATTGGTTAGTGGCAGGGAAATGGATCGCTTTCGGCATATGTAAATTATGCATATCTTTCGATGTCAATGAACTCCCCTACCTGATTCATCACTTGTTTTTTTTGGGAGATTAGATTCACAATTTTTGAAGGACCCACCATAGTTGAAAAAACGCTAAAAATCTCCAGATTGAAGAGCTCGCTTTCCATGCTGCCCTGAAGGAAAAAGGGAACATTGCTTTCTTTTATCCTTTCCTCAGCGCGTGCCATTTTTCTTTGCAGCTTCACATTTGACATTGTGGAAGAAAACAACAAGAAAGCAACGTAGATGTAACTGTCATGGTCATAATTCCAGCTAGTGGGATCGAAAAAAGGTTTTCGTGCCGACGTGGATGAGTGATGAAGGCCCCGAGGCTGTCATCACGGGTGCGTCATCTATACCACATACTACACCACACTACCAGCAGTAACAGTAATCTTCTTCTCCTCCTCTCGACATACAGGAGCAGTTACGGATTGATCAATCCTATCCATTGCTTTTGTATATGTACTACATCGATCCAGCGTGTAGCAGCACGGCACCTTCTTCCATCTCCAAGAAAGTCGGAGGAAGCACGGCAGAAGGAGCACCGCATCTGTATAGGTCTACATTTAGAATGGTCCTGTAGTAAAGCACTCATTGCTGTAGGAGCAGATAAAGGAGCCGTTTAGGAAGCTTAAGATTTTAGGAAGAAGCTGGCTGGCTGGCTTTGAAAGCCGGTTTTTGAGAATCTGAAAAAAGTGGGTTTCCCAACTTATTGCTTCTAATTTATTTTCTAGATTCTATAATTATAATTTTTTATAATTATAATTTTTTAGAATCTTGATCAAAAGCTGAACTATTTTTAGAGAGCTTTTATTCTCAGGGCCAAAGATTCTCGAAGCATTTAACGCTAGCTAGCTAAGGCAGGTGCGCATCACGGTCACCGGTTGCCGCTCGGCGAATCCGCAATCGCGCGACGCTTGACAGCACACACCGTGTCATGGCGAACGAGCGGTGCATGGCTAGCTGCACGCTGCAGGGTTGCAACCGGCTGCGGAAACGCGCGCGGACCTACGCGTCGTCGTGCGCCGTGCGCCCCGGCCGTCGATCGTTTTCGCGGCGGCAGCGAAAGCCGAAAGGCCGGCCCGCGCGCGAGACACCGGCCGCGATGCCCCATCAGCGTCAGCAGGGGCACGTCTCCCGCCCGGATGGGGGTTGTGGCCACGCGCGCGCGCTGCGGCTAGCAATATTGGGTGTGTTTTCACTCTAAAATTGAAATGAAAGTTTAATTGAAATTAAAATAATATAATAAAAAAGTTAAAAGTTTATATGATGTGTAGGAAAGCTTTAATGTGATAAAAAAATTAAAAGTTTAAAGAAAAAGTTAGGAACTAAATTAGACCGTTGTTTTTTCTTTTGTTGGGCTCGTGGCGAAACACGAGAGACGGCGACGGCGTCACGCAGCGCACGGTGGCGGGATAGCGGAACCAGCGACGACGACGTACACGCGCGCTTCTATCTGTTTATCGGCCGGGAGGCAGGCACCTTTTCGGATTCAATGCTCGCAATAAAACGGACACCGGTGTCGTCTGGCTGGATGGATGGCTTACTCACTGTTTGTTGCCTGCGATCCACGGCTGTTTCGGCTGTCACGTTTCCAACGCTCCTTGACGCTAGTACGCAACCTTTTGGCGCCGTCTTTCTCCGGGATCAGTCGACGTGCCGATAACCTGTCCGAACGTACCGTCCGTCCGTCGCCAGCGTGCATGTATGTATCCAGGTACGGAAAATGGCAGCTCGTTTTGTTGCCTTGTCACACTTGCTGCCGGACGGGGATTGATGGGGAACTGGGCAGGATGGGGTGCCAGATAGTGAGGAATCGTTGTCGGCAAGGTTCAGCGAATGGAACTGCATGCTGATATATACGTATACGTATAGGGAGCATGGTTGGAAACTGTTTTAACAGCTCGAGTGGATGTCCACCCATTTATTGCATGTTATCTAAATGGTTATGAAAAAAATTGAAAAAATATGAATAAGATAGATCAATATGTAATGTATCAATCCACAAACATGCAAGTTAAAATTCAACTTCTACATATTGTAACAAAAAATAACAAACAAAACTCAAATTACTATATGTATATTTACACTTAAATTTGTTATTTTTGTTACGACTTGTACAAGTAGAATTTTAACTTGCATGTTTGTAGAGTGATATATTACATATTGATCTATCTTGTCAATTTTTTTAAAAAATTTTTTGCAACCATCTAGTTGACATGCAATAAACAGGTGGACATTCACTCGAGCTATTAGAATCCATCTCCAGCATGGTTCAATTATTTGGGTTCATTCAAATGGACGTGTTTATCCCGATTCAAGTCTTAAACTTAATATGGATGTTTGCGTATTGGTTTAGTTATCCTTTAAGTGATAAATGACTCGTTCGTCGATATATGGGTGGGTATGCATAGGTTTAGTTATCCTTTAAGTGATAAATGACTTGTTCGTCGATATATGGGTGGGTATGCGTACGTTGTAATTATGGTGTATGTAATATATTTCTAAAAAAAAAGCAAAAAGAATCAGAGCTGCACTACCAGACGGTACTACTACTCCCAGCTGAGTAAACCGAACAACATCACGTGGGAATAATCGTTATGCATGCTCTCTTGTCTGCACGGCTCGATCGTGGAATCAACAAATTCTGATGAATGCATTGAATTCCAGGCACGAGGAAAGTAGCATCAGGGGAGTCCAGTGAACTCCAAATTGCAATGAGCACGAGCGGAATTCTACGGGTCATCAGGCGAGTTCAGTAAACTCCAATAACGCAAAGAGCACGAGCGGAATTTTACGGGTCAGGCGAGTTCAGTGAACTAAAAAACGCAATGAGCACGAGCTGAATTCTACTGGTCTGGGAGATAGTACTCCAGTAGATAATGACGCTAAAGATGCAGGGTAATTCCATTTTCATGCCAGCCCTGGCTGATGCGACAGGCTCTATGTGCTGGGCCAGGGGGCCCTCTTCTACTACTAGGCCAACGCGTCAAAAGCTTCGTTGAGCATATGGCCCTTGCGTCTGCATAAGTGGAGTAGAGTATATGTCCTAGTGTCCCAACATGAGCGAACAAATCCAGCCGGACTTCGTCTCCGATGCAGCATCTGTCTCAAACATGTCGCCTGCATCTAACCTGTTGGTGTCCTGCCTTTTAGGTACAAGCTGTTGGCGAAAACAGCAAATGAATGGACAAAAGCCAAGCTAAACAAAGGTGTTCAATGAACCAAGTTAAACAGCTTAGCCATGAAAACCGCAGGAAGCTCGGTGGTTTTCGCTATGGGCATCATCCGACAGGTCTCTTCTTCTGCTCTGCTGCTGTTGCCTGCAAGGCCAAACGACACTGATACAGTGATGCTGTAATACTACAGCTGACAAGAGTTCCTGCAATCCTGCAGATGATACACTGAATTTAACAGGTATTCCACTTGTTTCTGCAGAATGCTGTAAGTGCAGGTCATGCCAGCTCGAAAAGTGTTACGGAGAAGTATTACTATCCTGTAATCTAGAGCACGTGAAAACCGTGACCAAACTGTCCCCGAAATTGAATGGAACAGGGCACTCGAGCAGGGTAAAATTCGTGATCACATCCAAGACGAGCATTACTGAAGAGCTCGTGCAACACGTTGTGAAGCAAGTGTAGTATAAAGATGGGCCGTGTAATTTGTTGGGCCGAGGAGATAGACAAGACGAGCATTCCTGAAAGGAATAAGTTCACTTTAGGTCCCTCAATTTGTCGCTGAATTTGAAATTCGTCCCGTAATACTAGCTGCCACGTCAGCCAAAACTGAGAGGAATATTGCATTGGGACCAAATGTGACCCGATTTTTAAGCTGAGAGACAAGTTATATCTAGTAGTATTGTGGTTTAGGGATGAATTTCAAATTGAGCGATAAAACGAGAACTTAGGGCTTGTTCACTTTGATGCCATTTTCAACCTTATCAAATTTTGGTAAAGTTGCCAAAAAAGTGGCTATATTTAGTTTGCTGCCAAATTTTGGTAACTATATAAGAAATCCTGCTAAAATTTTGGCAAGTTGCCAAAATTTCGGCAACTATGCCTTACCAAAATTTGGTAAGATTTATTTTGGCATCAAAGTGAACAGGCCCTTGTTCCTTACGGAAGAACTCGTGCAACACGTCGTGAAGCAAGTGTAGATGGGCCGTGTAATTGGTTGGGCCGAGGAGAAAGATGGGCCTGCGAAGAGGCAATGTGGACCATACGGTGGTTGGTGGGTGAACCTCGTGTGGTGGGTGGTTCAGGGGGCTCGTTTTCAGTCACGGTCGCGGATCCGGCCCGACCCGGCCCATATTCCGTCTCCCCATATCCCCCACTGCTTTGCGGGAGGACGAAGCGATCCCCAATCGGCCAATCGCGAGAGGGTGAAGACCCCTTCGTTGCTCACCTCGTCACCAACCAACCCCACCCCCCAACCCTCTCTCTCCCTCTCGGCCTCTCCGCTTCTCCGCCCACCTCACCTCGCCGCCGCCGCCGCCGTCGCCGCCGCGGCGCAGGCAGCGGAGCTCGGCGCGCCTCGGCCGCGCCGTCGTCTACCGTGCGGGCGCCGCTCCCGCGTCGCGCCTCGCGCGCGCGCGCGAGCGCGAGCTACCCTCCTCTCTGTGCATCTGGCGACGACTCGGTAAGGTTAGGGTTGTGCGCCGCCCATGCGCGCGGCTCCCTCGTCGCCACTGCCTCCCGCTCGCCGTGTCCTCTGCCACGGGCGCGGGTACCCTCCCATCCGGCGGAGTTGGGAGTCGTGCCTAGGGGGAATCTCAGCTGTCGGGCCACCGATCTACCCTCCACGGTGTTGCTCTAAGTCCGTGGTAAATATCTGCGCCCCAAATCCTTTCGACTGTGATATTTGCTTACGCGGATCGGCTGACCTGAGTGGGTTCGTGTGTTTATATATGGTTTGGATTCGCCAGATCTGCGATTGCTCTGAATTTTTACCTTAAATGTAGCACAACTCACGTTTACGGTAATATTCCCAAATGTGCTTCTGCGCAATGCCTCAATATCATGTGAAAGTGGGACCTAGATAGTAGGGGGGAATGACTTTTTGTGGCTGTGCTTGTTAGGGGATCGATCTGTGGTTTGTTCATGTTAGGGGAACTTCATCCGGTTTTTGGTTTTATGCATACTGTTATGTCTTAGTTTTCAGGGTTTAAGTGGTAATGACAAACACTATTCTGTAAAATCAATATATATTTTCTATGCATTCATCAATTAGGAGTTGTCCGTTTTGACTATTGTTGGCCTTCATTACAACACCAACGGTGAGAAAGTAAGGGTTCTTTGGAATGTGAATTGCTGAAAATTCCTTGGAAAAGAGAGAAATAATGTGCGTGTGTACGGATATGGATTGCCTAAACTTGGTGTCAAATTTTGTTGGTAGTGGTGTTTTGTGATATAATCCCAGTTTGGTTGTTTCAGTACTGGTAAAAATAGATCAGGACTTGGATTTTGGTCTTTCAGGAACTGGATGCAAACCTCAGCCTGGTATCTGAATGTGTTAGGTCAGGTTGTGTCATACTGCAATGTGTTTTCAGTAGGGTGGATTAGTTTACTCTCCCTTCTCTGAATGCTATTATACTTTTACAAACTTTGGTGCTTCTTCTCTCTTCACTGATATATCTTACCCTTGGTGCTATCATGCTTGTTTTGCATATCCATACTACGAGTGATGTCCTGTTCTTTGCCTGCCAAACGCCTTTGGTATTAATTTAAGGCATGTTTTTCCAAACATTGGCTATGAATGACCTTGGTCATTATGGATCATTGGATCCTATGAGAGGTGAATGATATTGTTTCTATATGATGTACCGTGCTGTGGTTATTGTAGTGTTGATTTTGACATCAGGCCTTCAGATCTGTTGAATATTCCACCTATTGCATCTCTAGAGTCTAAACTGTGGGATATGTTCTTACGTGCTATGATAAGATACAATACAACACATGTATTGTATTGAACCTTGCATCCTGATTTTACACTCTATGTTCTGGTTCCTAATTTAGCCTAGCCTGTTTTTTATACTTTGGTATAACTTTCACCTGGTAAAGTTGTGTGTCAGCTGTGGTTTGCTGTTAATCAGGTATAACCCAGAAAGTGGAAACATGTGTGAATAGACAGCTGCTAGCTTTGCCTGCATGGTGGTCTCTACACTTTATAATTTAGACAAACTTAAATATTACTAAATTAGGCAAACCTGCATACTGCGCATACATGTTCTGTCAAAGTTTATTATTTTTCTTCTATGCGTTGTGACCTGTCCATCTATGTACTGTATGGATATTATTATGCTTGAGAGGAGGTAGGTATGCTTTAATATCCACTGCTGTTTCTTTTACGCGTGTTAGTATTCTGAAAAGGGCAAAAACAATGTCCAAAGCCCCATGATTACATAAACGGGGACAGGTTTGTGATGTTTGATCACCTTTAAAATGCATCATAATTTCAACTTGTTGAACATACAGATTACCTGCTTTCTTCATTTCCGTGTTCAGCAGCTTTGCAATAATTTCTATGTTCATTTCTAGTCGTCTTAATGTTTATTTGAAAATTTATTTTCCTTCTATGTGCGAAATTGATGTTTTTTTTACTGTGTTCTCTTGCAGAATAGCTCTCTTTGTGATATAAATCTAAATGTTCACTTGAAGCTGGAAGTCTCTGCTGAAGCGTAGAATCGTAGATAATTCCTGCACTCAGTTTTGAGAAAACTGGAGGTCTCAGAAATTTAGCAGCTTGCTTCTTTCTTTGTTGCATCTAAGAATTGATGACCTCAGCCTTCAACGTTACTTGAAATTCAAGGTCATACCGATATGCACGCTTCGAGGATGGAACAAACTACAGGTGTTAGTGGCCATGAGCACATAATTGATATTCCAAGGGACAGTGGTCCATCTACTTCGACTTCCCATAGTGTTGCTAGAGAAAACCATGGAGAACCAAATCCTGTTGATAGATCTGCAACCAGAGCGCTAGTACCTGCTTTGCAGGCACCATCAGCAGTTGGTGCACCTAGTGCAGGACATACTTCAGGTGCTAGAAGAAGTGATAACTATGTTCGCCGGCACAGAAGCCCTTTGAATTCTGGACTCTGGATTTCAATAGAAGTTCTTGTCAATGTGAGCCAAATTGTAGCTGCTATTGTTGTGCTTTCTCTTTCAAGAAAGGAACATCCGCAAGCTCCATTATTTGAGTGGGTCATAGGTTATACAGTTGGTTGTTTTGCTACACTACCCCATCTTTATTGGCGCTATATACACCGCAATATTGTCAATGGTGAAAATGAGCCAGCACATACACTTCAAGGCTCCTCTCAGAACAATTCAACTGAGCCTTCTGCTAGTGCATCAGAGCGTCGAAGGAATGCTGCACGAAATGCAGTGCTCGCTAATCCAAGGTACTTTGTTGTGCATCTTTTGCATTAAAATTGCTATTGTGAGATCTTGCCTGTATATAAGTGATTCTTCTTTAGTTCTATGGCTAGGCTTGCCGAGTCGTGTTGTTGGCCTAGGAAAATGTTACAAGATATCAACTAGGCTAGATATGTTTTAGTGCATGTCTGAAGCATCTGTGTATGAGCATTGCAAGGAACACTATTGTTTAGATTGTTATTTACACATGTTCACAATGTTGCTATTTAAAGACAAATGCCTTTTCAGGATTAATGCTCTTTTTGACCACTTCAAGATGGCCTTGGATTGTTTCTTTGCTGTGTGGTTTGTCGTAGGAAATGTGTGGATATTTGGCGGGCGTTCTTCTGCTGCCGATGCTCCAAACTTGTACAGGTAAATACAAATATTTTTTGTGTGGATAAGATGCTCCCTTGATCTTGTTGCTGACTTTTTTCCCTGCCAGGTTATGTATTGTGTTCCTTACCTTTAGTTGTATTGGGTATGCCATGCCTTTCATCCTCTGTGCAATGATATGCTGCTGCCTGCCCTGCATCATATCTGTTATGGGATTTAGAGAAGATACAAACAATACAAGAGGGGCTACCTCAGAATCCATCAATTCTCTTCCAACATACAAATTCAAAACCAAGAAACGCCGTCATAGTTCAGGAAATGAAGCTGAAGGCCAAGATGGTGGGATAGTAGCTGCAGGGACTGACAAGGAGCGGTCACTATCTGCTGAGGATGCTGTATGCCCCCCTCCTCTCACTTTTTTTTTTTCATCTGTTGGCAGCAAACCAACTATTTCATATCGTAGTTATTTATTGTGCCTGTACCCTTTGATTTTGCAGGTTTGTTGCATCTGTCTTGCAAAGTATGCACACAATGATGAGCTTCGTGAACTTCCCTGCACACATTGTTTCCACAAGGAATGTGTTGATAAATGGCTGAAGATTAATGCACTTTGCCCATTGTGCAAATCTGAGATAGCGAGCTCATCTGGAACATCTGATACTCGTCGCTCTGACCACACAGATATTCCTGTGCAGGAGATTGAAATGCATTAGGGTGATCTGCTTTCTGAGGTAATACGGCAGAATACAGTTACTTGTGGTGACCGTGTGCTTGTATAAAGTTCAAGCTTTGATATGTGGATTGTAATGATGCATGGGGTTATTTTTGTTGCTGTTATTTTGGAGAAGACAGTTCTCACTGTCAACATACACGAGGAAATATACAATATCTACTCGTTCCATCAGAGTAGTACCCTGTGTTCTGTGGAGTTTGCACTAGAGTACTGCTACTTTCTAGTGGAAAAGAAGTCGACCAGGCCAATATATCTGGATGACTTCAGCAAGCTTTCCTATTGTACTACGCTTGCAGAAATGGCAATAACTGAAATTAGAGGTGGATATTGCTATCAAAAGTGGTACGTGCCTTTGATAACTGATTCGCTCATTCGTAACTCATTTGACGATGTTGCATGTATTCTGCACTAGATAACTTGATAACCTGAAGAAAGTATATCGTTTGTAAACTTTCCGATACCTTCCGATATGTGCGTTCTGACGTCAGATTATGAGAGTTTTGGGCTTTTATCGTACTATGTTGTGTGGTTTCTCGTCGTTCAATTCTGAAACCTGCCCTATAATACTTAAAATCCATGTACCTGTTCATCTTGCGCACGTATTTCTGAGACAATGGGCTAGTTGTTTCTTTCCTTTTCATCCGCATCCGCTGGAGAAGCCACGTCTATCTCCGAATCTCTGGAGCCACTCGTTGGACTCGCGGCTGCAGCGGTGAAGCTGCGCATGGCCTCTTGTTTCTTCCGTCCACTGTGCATCTGACTCGTGCTGCCGTTTCTCATTGTTTCGTCGCCATGCCTCTTGAAGGTTGGAGTACCTCTTGCCCTTCCTGTTACTGTCGTAGTGCTGCAGCCACCCGCGCTTCCGCCACAGAGACATGCTCCCGCCGCCGGACTCCGCCGACCTAAGCTCGTCGCGCTCCCGGTACACGAACGACGATGAGCATGACGCCCGACAGCACGCCGGTAACGAGGAACAGCCCGCCGAAGCTCCAGAAACTGAGGCTAGACGAGCCGACGCCGCTGCTGCTGCTCTGCTTGACTGCTTGTCACATTACCCTGCTTATAGCTCCGGCGTGTACTGCTCCGGTCCGCGCGTGCTTATAGCTCCTCTGCTTTACTCTCTTCGTGGAATTTCTGATGAGCAGAGGAAAGCATTGCCACCGCGCATCCGCATCGCATACTTCCGCTACGTATGCCTCCTCAATCCTCATTCTCGGCCGTGCGTGTTGTCTCTACGACACTACCGGTCTACCGCGTACGTTACACTATGCGATGCGGATGCGCGGTGGCCTCAAGGGCGGCCCTGCTGCTTCCAGTTGGGCCGGATGTTGCGGTCTCAGCTGAGAAGAGGAATAAGTGTCTATTTGCCCTTCCTCAACTCATGTCTTTGGTTGAATCGCATCCCTTAACCATAAAACCGGGTATAACCCGTTTTCTAACTCCCAAAACCGTTGCAAAACGACTCACTAGATGGTTGTTAATCTTAGCCTTATAGTCACCTTCGGCCCGCTCATGATTTGTTTACAACTGCTGATCTTTTTTTTTCATGAAATTGAGTTTTATATTAAAATGGTGAAGAAATATTTACATGCTTCCAAGAGGATGCAAAAGGAAAATACTACTCCCTCCGTCCGAAAATATAAGCACTTTTAGCATATGGCAAGTCAAACATTTTCAACTTTAACTATTAATAGAAAAAAATAAAAAAGATCAATCATGTAAGATTGATGTTACTAGATTTATCATTAAACAAATTATTATAATATATAACTCTTTTTATTTAAAACATCTTAATTTTATAGACATTGTTGATCAAAATAGTATTTCGGAGACCGTGTCAGAGTCCAAAAATATTTATATTTTGCGACGGAGGGAGTACAAATAAGTACACCCTCCGTCTAAAAAAGGCAATCTAGCAAGTACAACGAATCTAAATATATTTTATGTCTAGATTTGTTATATTAGGATGTGTCACGTCGTACTATGAGGTTGAGTTTTTTTTGTTTTGACGGAAGGACTGTTTGACCGTTAGTTTGCCGGGTGGAGGCGTGCAGCCGGATCGTTCAGTATGCTCCTGTAGTCCTGTCATCCTGTGAGTACAACTATTACAAGTACTAGTGATTTTTACATGGAAATTCATCCAGGACTCCAGACTGTCGTCCCATTTTGAAGTGTCACGGTGTTACCTGTACTCTTGGACCATTTATGCTCCCATCAACAAGAAGCAACTTGGTCTTGTCAGCTCAACACTCCACCTCCAGGTATTACTGGTGCAGATTTCAACTCTGCTCGTAGGGTAGCCTCGCCTTGTTTCTCTGTCATACTATTGTTGGGTTTGAGTTGCAGTAGTAGGCCAGCATAAAACCAGCGAAATTATGCTTGCTCCTTAAACATTTGTTAATGTAATTTAGGACACTAATGGGATGATTCCATTCATTTACACCCTCTTATACGGCGTGGAACGGAACAGTATTCTCGTACTCTGATTCTATAGGAGGACTGCAACGACTCGCGTGCTGACGACGCATCCGCTGCAATAATAAATAACGTGCTTTGCTGCCGATGACTGCTCTCAGCTGGTCGGCTCAAGACCCGGTTCAGTTTAGTGCCCTCCCAGCAAGTTGGTCTCGACATCGATCATAAGAGACTTCATGCAGCTAAACGGTATATTTCATGTGAAAATTTTATATATAGAAGTTATTTTTAAAATATCAAATAAATATTTTTTAAGTTTATAATAATTAAAACTTAATTAATTACGCGCTAATAACTTTTATGTTTTTAATGTCCTAACTTCATCTTCAACTTCATTAGAAATGATGCAAAAAAACATGGACGTGACTACACAGCTAGTGATAGCTGGTTTGTCTAAACCAACTATCACTTCATCTATAAGAGACACCATCCACCTATACTTCAAATACAATTTTCTCTTAAACTACTCATTCAATCTACGATCCGATTACACCGTTATGTCCATAACAATTAAATCTTTACATCAAGATCTCACATGATTATATTTTGATGAAAAATCATAAACTACTTTTATGATATGTCTAAATTACCTTTAGATTTTACTAAGTTACTTCTTATACATACAAAAGTAAATTCAGTAAAGCTTAAAAGTAATTTACATATATTATAGAAGTAACTTATAAAAAAAAGATAGAAAGTAACTTTGATTAATACCTTTTTTCATTGAACAAATTATCATATATTTAATTATCATATATATAAGTTACTTTTAGATTTGATTAAAATATTTCCTATACATTCATAATGCTCTGAGGTGATTACTTTTATTATTGTTTTTAGTTAATTCCATAATTTGTGCTGATTAATTTAATTTCTAGATAGAGTCATGTTTTTATCTCTATAACGGATTTACTTCAAATGACATGTCAAAGTTACATTCGTTTTGTTCTAAGTTACTTCTATAATATATGTAAATTACTTTTAGGCTTTACTGAATTAACTTTTGTATGTCTAAGAAGTAACTTAGTGAAATCTAAAAGTAATTTAAACATATCATAAAAGTAATTTGTGATTTTTCATCAAAATATAATCATATGAGATCTTGTTGTAAAGATTTAATTGTTACGAACACAACGATGTAATCGGATTATAGATCGGATAAGTAATTTAATAGAAAATTTCATAAGAAGAAAAAAAATATGCACAACCTAATAGCAAAAACTACTTGCATGCATGTACGCTAATAGTACTTCTCACGTAATTGTCTGCGTCGCTCGTTAAGTCTAAATCGAGATGCCTCTCGAAATAGATTTTGCGAAAAAACATCTAATGTTCTCCTCGTAGAAAATAGCATTAATGGAAATTACCATGCAAAGCTCGGTGCCCTTGATGGATCACTGGATCCTGAGTTCCTGACTCAATTCGTACTATATACTCTAACACCAAATTCTCTGCAGCGAACGATAAATTGCGAAACAGTAAAAAATACAGAAGGTACGTGTTAGTTCTTTGGGTGTAAAGTTTTTGAAGTATACGCATACACATTTGAAGCATTAAACGTAGTCTGATAACAAAACAAATTACAGATTACACATGTAAACTGCGAGACGAATTTATTAAGCCTAATTAATCCGTCATTAGCAAATATTTACTGTAGCATCACATTGTCAAATCATGGTGTAATTAGGCTCAAAAGATTTATTTCGCAATTTACATACAAACTGTGCAATTGGTTTTTTTCTACATTTAATGCCCCATATATGTGTTGAAACATTTGATGTGACGTTTTTGGCTAAAATTTTTTGGGATCTAAACAAGGCCAGAGTTTGGCGCCAACCTGCCAGGGTAGCTTTCAGGTATTGTACTAGGTTCAGAGTTTGGTGTGTTTAGTTCGCGAAAAGAAAATTTTTAGGTGTCACATCGGACGTTTGACCGGATGTCGGAAGGGGTTTTTGGACACGAATGAAAAAACTAATTTCATAACTCACCTGGAAACCGCGAGATGAATTTATTAAGCCTAATTAATCCGTCACTAGCACATGTGGGTTACTGTAGCACTTATGGTTAATCATGGACTAATTAGGCTTAAAAAGATTCGTCTCGCGATTTCCATGTAAACTGTGCAATTAATTTTTTAATGTATCTATATTTAATGCTTCATGTATATGTTCAAAGATTCGTTGTGACGTTTTTGGGAACTAAACAAGGCCAAAGTAGCTAGGGGTGGACAAAAAGCTCAAAACTCGTGGCTCGGATCGATTCAAACTTGTACTCTTAATGAGTCAAGTTGAGCTAGCATTTTAGCTCGCGAGCTTCTTGTTTGGCTCGTTAGTATAAAATATCATCATATCTTCATGAACTTAGTATTTCTTGACTAGTGCTTAGTCTTTTAATTACATCAAAACTATTCATATTTAGTGAGTATTATATTAGTTAGTGTTTATTATTATGTTAATACATAATAAAATGTTAAATTTGTAATTATTAATATGATATTAATGAGATATAACTCGTTAACGAGCCTAATGAGCCAGCTCGCGAGCCAAGCCGAGCTAGCCTTTTAGCTCATTAACATTAACGAGCCGAGCCAAGTTGGCTCGTTAAGACAACGAGCTCAAACGAGCCGAGCTGGCTCGTTATCCACCCCTAAGAGTAGCTGTGTTTAGTTCCCTTCAAACTTTCAAAAATTACATCACATCAAATGTTTAGACACATGCATGAAGCATTAAATGTGGACGAAAAAAACAATTGCACAGTTTGCATGTAAATTATGAGACGAATCTTTTGAGCCTAATTACGCCATGATTTGACAACGTGATGCTACAGTAAACATTTGCTAATGACGGATTAATTAGGCTTAATAGATTCGTTTCGTAGTTTACAGGCGGAATCTGTAATTTGTTTTTGTTATTAGTTTACGTTTAATACTTCAAATATGTGTCCGTATACTTAAAAAAAATTGAAATTGAACTAAACACGGCCTAGATCATTTCAAGATGACGATATCAGAATTCACAGGAAGGGAATACGGTGGAAACTACTGCAGGCACAACAACTGCGACAGTTTGTTCGCCTGTCTTACTTGGAGACTGATGTGACTGACCACATGGAGAATACTTAAACCAGACTAGAATGACGGATCTGTTTTTGCCAGATGAATTCAAAGATCAGTAGTCTCTTTCTCTGAAGGAAATGCTGGGAAATTGCAGCAGGCAGACTGAAGTATGCCTCAACTTTGTCTTATTTTGGTATGCTCTCCAGAAAATTCTTTCAATATTCACCGCATTTCTATCGCGTACACACAAGTGATGACTGACCAACATTGTTTGATCATTCACGGTTTTGTAAGATTATGCCATAGTCAGAAATGATGAAGATTGCTTTGAATGTGACTCACAAGGTCAAGATCTTACACGAATGGGCAACTAACAACCGTGAAAATATACTATCCTACCAAAGCTGACTTTGCGCATAAAAGTCTGTTTCTTTTTATTACAGGTAGATCTATGAATAGTATATTTCCCAGCATAAGTGGCAATGGCATTGACATTGCAACTCAACTATATATATTAATTTCCCAGTAGCATGAACGTCTAAGACGTTGAGATTACAATTGCTAGTAGAGTATCTGTTTATGTGAGTGGTAAGCGTCCCTAATAGGCAAACTAATTACTTTCTTTAGAAGCAAGGGAGTTAGATCTAATTGAAAAATCATTGGAACAAAGTTTGACATTACTGTGTTTAACTTGTGGTTGACAACTGAAGGAAATATCAGCTGTTCCTTTCCACGGTTCCACTTTTCATTTCGGTACCACGTTGCTTGGTGTTCTTTCATCATTTTTTATCACTATCATAATTTCCAAAAATAAATATGTTCACTGCTCGGTTCACAGTACTATTTACATAAATTTTACCATCCTTAAAAGTTATTAAGAGATATCAAACTTTACACTAGGAAATATATTTTCTTTTGATACCTTCTCAAAACTGTAAAATCACTTTAAAATTAAATTTTAGAGGGAGATGCCTCATGAATTGATACAGAGGCCGGATATTAAAATGTAATATTTCATATCTAAAAAGATGGCATTCTGAGTTGTGACCTGCATTAGCCGCTTACATTAAGAGGAAGCTTACAGATCTAATGCTCCATTATTATGTCCTAGATTTCTTTTTTTTAGAACTATGTCCTAGATTTCCAAGCGACCGGGTAGGTATACACATTAAAATGTTCTGTTAGATCGAAATTTCCAACTACCATAAAAAAAGTTTTCTTCTCAGCAGACTGTGTAGAATATTCAGATGCTCGTTCCATTTTAGAGCGGAAGATTCTGTCTGCTTTTCTTGACTTTTTGCAATAAGACATCCTCTTCAGAGCAAGGTAATCAAGGACTCAAGGTCTTCATAGCAAGGTACAGGCAGCATTGTTCCAATACTTCTGTAATCGGAACTCACAAGCCAAGGGCACGTTTGATCTAGATTATGGAACGGATTATTACTACGGATTATTTATTTATTATATTAGGGTAAGTTAAATATTTTGAGAAAAAAAAACATTGACAAATAACCAATGCACGCATGAAGCGAATAATTCAATGAGACTAAGCTAAGAATAACAGAGCCAAGGAAGAGAGAACTGGAATTCTGCACGTTTGAGAGCTCAAAATCCATGCCCACATTGTCAAACATACACCTGTTCCAAAGCGCGTACCCACTGATGGCAACTGTTAAACTAGCTCCAATTGTTTTGTAGCCCATCAGCTCGTCATTGTAAAATCGCAGCATATTACTTACAGTTTACAGCACATATCATCTGGTGTAGGCATTAACTGCAACTCGAGTCATTTTCTTCTTCTCAATCAGAGTCAACTGACCAACACATAAGCCCAGACCAAATAAAGATTAAGAAGTATAGACAAAGAGGAAAAAGAAATGATTAACATCACCATTGGCTTCGGTAATCGGTAGCTCGGTCGCTGAGTTTTCCCCGTACAGACCATATGTCCCGCGACCTCGAGTCCTCCTTTCCACCGACCCTTCCGACCGGTTCTTCCGGTGCCACGCACTCACCGAGCAGCGCAGCAAGGTCAAGTCAACAATGCAAGCGACGGAAAAGTCCCGTATTATTTTTAGAAACACAAACACAGCACTTATAACACACACTCACCTATATAAACACAGCCCCCCCCCCTATCAGCATATCTTGAAATTGACGAAGTTACCACGAGCATTTCGTCGAGGCTAGGGTGACATATCTTAAGATTGATGAAGTCACCACGAACGCCTCGCTGTCGACGAGTACGTTTTCTACCCCACTGAAAGAATAATTATATGCGCATATATTTATATTAACGAATTCATCATAGGTATCTCATTGAGACTAGACCGACATATTTTGAGATTGACAAAGTTATCATGGATGTCTTGCTGTCGACGGGTATATCGTTTATTACTGAAAAAATAATTAGCATTCGTGTCAAATTTAGAACTTAATCGGATGGACTAGTTGAAAAAAAAACTATCCCGTAAAATTTTTATCCGTATATAAAGCTACTGCCGCGTTGGACTGCGGCGGCAGCGCACGGCGAGAGCCAGAAAAATCTGCAACTGCTAGTGCGAGTGCAAGTGGTGGTTGCTGAGAGCCTGATATTGTGATGCGGGTGTAGATGGCGAGGCGGTCCTGCTTCTTCTTCCTCCTCCCGCTCCTGGTTGCGGCGCTCGCGGGGAGCCCGGTGGTCACGGCCCAGCGGAATGCGCTGCCGGCGGCGGCGGCGGCGGCGGCGAGCGTCCGGGTCGGGGTGATCCTGAACTTGACGTCGGCGGTCGGGGTGAGGCGGCGGGTCGGCATCCAGATGGCGGTGGAGGACTACTACGCCGCGAACCCCGGGTCGGCGACGAGGGTGGAGCTCCATTTCAGGGACTCGGCCGGGGACGTCCTCCCCGCCGCTTCCGCCGGTAAGCTCGCCGCCTCTCCCATTCCTTGCTCGAACTAATCAACTAACTAATGATGCTTAGACTACTACTAGTACTAATTTATTACGACGCCTAGTTTGTTTGACGGCTTGAATGGATAGTTCGCAGCGATTTCCTAGAATCAATTGCTGATGGCCTGATTAGCTATGCTCTGCTCTGCTCATATGTGGGTGAATTTGCACAAAACGTCGAAAATATCTGCAAATTTAAGGAGTTTTTTTGTTCGTTTTATATAGTCGCGTGTGGGTTTGAGTCCTTTGTAATCCGAGCCAGTAGATGTTGTTCGTACGTATATGTCTACATCGCATGATGCATAAGCATCTTGATGCAGATGATGCAAAAAAAAAAAAAAAGCTTCATAGCTGCCATTGTCATGTTGTATTGTCAACTGTGCTCCTGAAATTATGTAGATATGTACGTTCTTTTGTTTGGCTGTCGCTGATACTCCCTTCTATCATAATAGTTTCTCTTGAAAACGTTGAATTAAAACCCTTATTAAGCTTTTGCAATGATATGCTCGCATGCAAAGGGTCTTGTTGTCTTCCTTGATGCTGACCCAACTGATGTTGTCAAGAGAATATGCCACCTTGTCTTCAAATCAACGCCGGAACAGGAGGACAGATTAGACATTAATTAATTGTTTTTGGTAATCCCATTTCTGTATTAGGATCTCAGCTAATCAGTCTTATATTGTTCTGACATTTCTAACCTCGAATCCACTAGTCATAGACCCCCAACTCTCACGTACAATTGTACTCCCTCCGTTTCAAAATGTTTGACACCGTTGACTTTTTAGCACATGTTTGACCGTTCGTCTTATTCAAAAAATTTTGTGAAATTTGTAAAACTATATGTGTACATGAAAGTGTATAGTTAACAATGAATCAAATGATATGAAAATAATAAATAATTACTTAAATTTTTTGAATAAGACGAATGGTCAAATACATACTAAAAAGTCAACGGTGTCAAATATTTTGAAACGGAGGGAGTATATACTATCAGTTTTGTCAGAGTAGATACGTGTCTATATGAGATATGCTTGTTTAGAGACCTCCATTGCTACTTGTCTACAATATGCTACAGCTCCATGCATGATGCATGTCGCCTTCTAATTTGTTTAATCACTTCGAGTTGGACTAGTAGTCATCTCTACCCATTAAAATCACGATGGCACGTACCAACGATTTGGTCCGGTTTATGGTGTTCAAACCAGGCTTGATTTGAGTCAAGTGTCAAGTACACGAAATCTTGATGCTTGAATTGTTTAGCTGGTCACAAGTTCTATATAAAGTCTTCCTCGAAATAAATTGTCTCGTCACAAAATGTCAGTGGCCATGAAGGACATGACGATTATATTAATAAAATTTAAGGATGCGAAGAGGACGTTTTAAAATGTCAATCCCTTTCGTTGCTGACCTAAAACTCTCGCATACGTCCTTAAGTTGTAAAACTGAATCTAATTTCCGAATGTAAGCAGATAATTCTAACCAAGTAACTTCGATCAGCTGACAACGATATTGAGAAGATTTTAGCTGAAGATGCAGACGTCTGTGTGAGTATGTGTAGTGTAGGGATAAGAGAAACCTGTGCCATTTGCGCGTTTTGCGCGATCGGATTTGGACGACGTGGAGTTCTGAATTTTCCAAAGCGTGTGGAGTGAGGCCATTGGCTCCAGCATAGACCATAGACTTACTGTAGAGATGGTCAAGTGCAGTTTTTAATGGCCCTGAAAAAATGCCATAATTTGTATAGATATACAAGGTCCTTTTCAGTTTGTGACAAGTCGTTCTTTTGTCTATTAGTATCACATGTCAGCACCCAGCAGTAGCATTCATGAAAACTGTGTAGTGTACACTGTACCATTGCTTCTACTGTACTCCTAAGTTCTAACTGGAGTAGAATTATCTGGTAGGGTAATATTATGAGTCATCGTATGATCAAGACTGCCAATTGTGTTAGTGTATAATTATCTGGTAGGGTAATATTAGTGTAGACTGTGTATTATCAGGAGGACTGAAGGAACAAAATAGAATCGTAGTTGCAGTCCAGTCACCCCAGACTCTGCTTTGCACCTAAGCTACTCCCTCCGTCCCATAATATAAGAGATTTTGAGTTTTTGCTTGCACTATTTGACCACTTGTCTTATTCAAAAAAAATTTAGAATTATTATTTATTTATTTTGACTTACTTTATTATCTAAAGTACTATAAACATAACTTTTCGTTTTTTATATTTGCACAATTTTTTTGAATAAGACGAGTGGTCAAACAATACAAACAAAAACTCAAAATCCCTTATATTATAGAACGGAGGGAGTACCATTTTTGCCTGATCTGGTCTAAATCTGGGTCAAGGAACGTCTCACCGAAAGAAGAACCTGGTGTTCTTTCTTTAGGTTTTGATGCCCAATATCTGTTCATACCAATTTGTTCAAATCAAGCATCGAACCCCACTGAATAGTTGCTTTTGTTTTGATTCTTCTGTTATGTAGAGTTGTTCATCTTTTAAGATTTTTTTTTTAAAAAAAGAAAGCCATATCAATGAAATGATCTAATTTCGAAAAAATAACTGATTAGAATGCTAGAAATGACTTGACTTCGCACCAGTAATCAATAATAAGTGATATGCATCAAGTTGATTAATGATGCAATAAACGGTATCAAAACTCTTTTCACAATTGATAGTCTCAAGAACTGTCAGATTAGAAGCTGAAATAACTGTCAGATCAACAACTTTCATAATTGATAGTCTCAACTGCGAAATTCTTGGCTCCAATTTCTGAGCGGCTGCTCGTTGTTGTTGCTGTCGTTGCAGCGGTGGACCTGATCAAGAATGTGCAGGTGCAGGCCATGATCGGGCCACCGAGCTCGGCAGCGACCGAGTTCGTCGCCCACATCGGCAGCCACTCCCGCGTCCCCGTGCTGTCCTACTCCGCCACCTCGCCGTCGCTGTCCCCCGCGCAGACGCCGTTCTTCGTGCGCGCCGCCGTCAACGACTCCTTCCAGGCCGCGCCCGTCGCCGCCGTCCTCGACGCCTTCCGCTGGCGCGCCGCGGCCGTCGTGTACGAGGACTCGCCGTACGGGAGCGGCATCCTCCCGGCGCTCGCCGACGCGCTGCAGGGCGCCGGCGCCAAGATCATGGACCGCACGGCGGTGCCCGTCGACGCCACCGACGACCGCCTCGACGCGCTGCTGTACCGCCTCAGGGCGATGCCGACGCGCGTGTTCGTCGTGCACATGCTCCACAACGTCGCCGGGAGGCTGTTCCGCCGCGCGAAGATGCTCGGCATGATGTCCGACGGCTACATCTGGGTGGCCACCGACGGCGTCGCCACGTTCATGGACAGGTTCTCCCCGGAGGAGGTCGACGCGATGCAGGGCGTGGTCAGCCTCCGGCCGTACGTGCAGGAGACCGACGCCGTCAAGAACTTCTCGGCGCGGTTCAAGGCGAGGCTACGCCGGGATCACCCCACCGTCGACGATGTCCGTGAGCCGACCGTCCTGAGGTTCTGGGCGTACGACACGGCGTGGGCGATCGCCGCGGCGGCGGAGTCGGCCGGTGTCGCCGGCCCGGCGTTCCAGACACCGCAGACGAGCGCGCCACTGACGGACCTGGACCGGCTCGGCGTGTCGGCCACCGGCACGGCGCTCCTCAACGCCGTCCTGAGCACGACGTTCGACGGGCTCGCCGGCAAGTTCAGGCTCGTCGACGGGCAGCTCCAGCCGCCGGCGTACGAGGTCGTGAACATCATCGGCAAGGGCGCCAGGACGGTCGGGTTCTGGACGCCGGAGTTCGGGATCACGCAAGACCTGAACGCCGGCAGCGCCAAGACGCTGAGGCAAATCCTCTGGCCCGGCGAGCCGCGCGACACGCCGAGAGGCTGGACCGTGTCGCCGAGCGGGCTGCCGCTCCGTGTCAGCGTGCCGACGAAGCGGGGCTTCACGCAGTTCGTCGACGTCGGCAACGTCACGGCGACCGGGCGGCGAAACATCACCGGCTACTGCATCGACGTGTTCGACGAGGTCATGAAGATTATGCCCTATCCGGTGAGCTACGTGTACGACCCTTACCCCGATAGCCCGGAATCTTACGAGAAGCTCGTCGACCAGGTGTCGTCACAGGTCAGTACATGCCAAAGTTCAAGAGTTCTTGAGACAATCTGTTCGTTTGATTTGTTCGATCAGAGGGACGTGGATTTTCACCCACTCGTTGTTTACATATTATCTAAATAGTTAGCAATTTTTTTTAAAAAAAATGATAACATGGATGAATATGAAATATATCACTCCACAAACATGCAATATCAAATTCGATTTTTGTTAGTTGAAAAAAAACAAATTAAATTGAAAATAGTTGTAGCTCATTCACATATGTATTTGTTATTTTTGTTGCAACTTGTAGAAGCTGAATTTTAACTGTATGTTTGTGGAGTGATATATTTAATACTAATCTATATTGCCAATTTTTTTAAAAAAAAATTATAACTATTTAGATGACATATACGAAGTATGAAATCACTTTACCCGATCAGAGTGGTTGAATTGCAATGTTTGGTTTGCAGAAGGCAGATGCGGTGGTGGGGGATGTGACGATCACGGCGAGCAGGATGGAGGAGGTGGACTTCACGATGCCGTTCACGGAGTCGGGGTGGTCGATGGTGGTGGCGGTGCAGAAGGAGACGAGCACGAGCATGTGGATCTTCCTGCAGCCGCTCACCACCAGCCTCTGGCTCGCCAGCCTCGCCTTCTTCTGCTTCACCGGCTTCGTCGTCTGGGTGATCGAGCACCGCATCAACGAGGAGTTCCGCGGCACGCCATGGCAGCAGTTCGGCCTCATCTTCTACTTCTCCTTCTCCACCCTCGTCTTCTCCCACAGTACGTGCTTGCATCCTCCTTTTCTTCTCTAGCTCATTTCTACTCCCTCCATCTCTAAATATTTAATACCGTTAACTTTTTTAAGCATGTTTAATCGTTTGTCTTATTCAAAAACTTGAGTAGTAGTACTATATTTAACAATGAATCAAATGATATGAAAATAATTAATAATTACTTAATTTTTTAAATAAGACGAATGGTCAAACATGTTTAAAAAAGTAAAACATGTTTAAAAAAGTGAACGGTGTTAAATATTTAGGGATGGAGGGGGTACTTTCTACTACCAATTCAGCAACATGATTTTTGAGTGGCGATTTCAATTGTGTGTTTTTTTAGAGGAGAAGCTGGAGAGCAACCTGTCGAGGTTCGTGGTGATCATATGGGTGTTCGTGGTGCTGATACTGACGTCGAGCTACACGGCGAGCCTGACGTCGATGCTGACCGTCCAGAAGCTGCAGCCGACGGTGACCGACGTGAGGGAGCTCCTGAGGCGAGGCGACTACATCGGGTTCCAGGAGGGGACCTTCATCGTGCCGGTGCTCGAGAAGATGGGCTTCGAGGGGAGGATGAGGAGCTACAGCACGGTGGACCAGTACGCCGACGCGCTGTCCAAAGGCTCGGCGAACGGCGGCGTCGCCGCCATCTTCGACGAGATCCCCTACCTCAAGCTCTTCCTCTCGCAGTACTGCAACGGCTACACCATGGTCGGACCAATCTACAAGACCGACGGCTTCGGGTTCGTGTTCCCGAGAGGGTCGCCGATGGTGGCGGACGTGTCGCGGGCGATCCTGACGCTGGCGGAGGGGGAGAAGATGGCGCAGATCGAGAAGAAGTGGTTCGGCGAGCCCGGCGCGTGCCAGAGCCAGGGCAGCGCCGTCGGCTCGTCGAACCTCAGCTTCCGGAGCTTCGGTGGGCTGTTCCTCATCACCGGCGTGGTCACCAGCGCCATGCTCCTCATCTACCTCGCCGTCTTCTTCTACCGCGAGCGCGACGAGCTCCGTGCGGCGGAGGCGGCCGCCGCCGCCTCCGGCTCCGGCTCCGGCTCCGGGAGCCGGTCGCTGCGGCGGCTGCGCGCGTGGGCGCGGCACTACGACCAGAAGGACCTCAAGTCCCCGACGTTCAAGAGGAGGTGGAGCGACGAGTCCGTGAGGAATGGCAGCGAGTACGCCGCGAGCCGGACGCCGAGGTGGGGCGACGAGAGCCCGTGCAACGTCGCCGGCGCCGCCGACGCCGACGCCGGACGGATCCCGGAGGAAGTCGTCGGCGGCATGAGCCCGTTCAGCATCTCCACGAGCTCGGAGGAGAGGAACGGCGCCGTGTCTCCGGCGGCGGCGGAGTTCGATAACTCGTCCGATCGGGCAGCGGTGGTGGCGGGAACATCTCAACCGCGGTAGATGTACATGTGACATGGCAAGTTCTCCCAGTAGACGTGTCCGGTAGGATATGAACATTGACAGGTCAAGTACAAGTAGTGTGCAACCGTCTCCTCGCCTGTAGATAGATCCTAGTACTACTGTACTACTACCAGTAGATGAGAAATTCAGCAACTTGACCGATGAAGCATTGGCAGTGGCTTTGTAAAGTGTAATATGGCAACAATAATATGTGATTAATGTAGATGTATTTTGGGAATCAAATACATACATGAAAGCATGTTCATCGGTATACTACCTCTTAACTACTTAAAAAATTGATAAATTTCCGTTCGTCATACTTATTTTCCCTAAACACATCTTAGAGACTAAGCTTATATATCTTAATATTGACTTATTGTCGATAAGAAGCAGGGCATACATGCACTCATGTTAAGTTTAGTACTTAAACCAGCTAAAAAAATTGATAAATTTCCGTTAGTCATACTTATTTTCCCTAAACACATCTTAGAGACTAAGCTTATATATCTTAATATTGAGTTATTGTCGATATGAAGTAGTACATACATGCACTCATGTTAAGTCTAGTACTTAAACCAGCTAAATAGGTTCTACTACATTCCACTCACTGGGCGACACTCAATTCACAACCCTACCAGAATTTTGGCATTGAAAATAGCGACAAACTGAACATATCCTCAGTTCAAGCCCAGCAGCAAAAGATTTCCAAATTGGCATAACAGGAGGGGAAATCTGAGTAATTTACAGTACATTGTGTTTTTCCACTTGATTTTTTTTGTTTGTTTTGACGGTAAAAATACATTACAAATCAAGTTATATTTGATTTCCACTGAAATAACCTACGACACAACATAATTTATATGATACAACAGTACATTTTGCCCGATTGTGCTCCGGCCATGGCTAATCCCTGCAGCTGCTCCCGAACTATACATAATCTAACGATCTAGAATACGACCCTGGTATGAAATGCAAAACTGACGACCGGTGAGTAGGGAGCTATCAGCAAACGAGATGCTGTACAGAGCAGAAAAATGAACTTTCAGGAATATTACCTGATTGAAATCGGGGAAGATCTCATTGCTCCCCATTTATCATCAGAGAAGGGTAAGGAACTTTGTTTATCTCGATAATGGTTGACTGCTCCTGTAGGAGTGGTTGTTTCCATGGCTCTCCATCCATCTGAACATACGCACGATTCCATTGGCCACCCCTCATTTCAAACTTGATGGCTGCAGCCTGATACATGGCAGCGGTTTCAGAGGCCAAGGTATTATAAGTTCATGAAGACCAGAAAAAAATTTTGAAGAACATCTCCCAGTCTACCTAATATTCAGAACATTTTCTACTCCAAGCAAATCTTGTGGTGTTTGAGCTTGTTATAGACAATGTGGATTGCATGAAACACTTGAGGTTTCATAGTTTTTTTTTCCCAACAGACCATAAGATCCCATATGGGCATCCCAAATTCCCATAGAGCAATTCCTTGCCAATACTCAATAGAAATATAGTGTGCCAAACAAATGTAAGTACCTGAGCAATGTGCTTTGCTTTAATTAGCTCAGCCATAACGAATGAAGCATGCCAACCTTCTTTCAGACCGAATATTTCAAGCAATCCATCATCGGAATGAGCTTCGACAAAACCTTTCTGGGATTTGGAATAGAATAAAGCATCATTTTGTTTCCAAAAAAAGAAAAAGATGAACACATAATTTGCATATAAATGCAAATACCGCATGCGCATTCCCATTAAATGCAGCTGATTCTAGCTACTGCATCAACTAAACTGACAGAACGATTTCTTAAATAATACATAATTATTTGAAAGAATACTGAGCAATCATCCATGATGCAACTTTATAGTCATAGAAAGCCCTACATAAACAAACTAAAATTGAGAGAACATATGCAATGAACATGATAAATGTATATTAACTACTAACCTTTTCAAGGTAATCAGGTTTAAGATCACCCCATGGATGCCTTCCACTGCCGTAGTTGTATAAATTTAAGACCACCAGGGATCTAACACTGCAGTTGGGAAAAGAATGCAAGCTGTGAAATACAGAACCGGATTCATACAGCACATTCAAAAGAAAGATGAGAACAATAGCTACTTAAGTTCCAAACTTCTCCCAAATGGGAAGATAATCAATTCAACTTGTATGTCCAGAATTTATTATATGCTGACATTTCTTCCGAGCTTCATAACAGTATCATAGCACACATTACATTCTGAATGCCTGACACACCAGGTCACCAGCCAGTATGTACAGGAATACAGGATCAGAATTTCATGCTTCTGGTATTTTTAGAGAGTTTTTCACTACTAGAATGTTTGGGGCAGAAGGATGAAGGGCCACTAAGACATTCATATATAGGAACGTAGTAGTATCTTTAAACTTTTGGCATCACACAATTTAGGAAAATATGTAAAATCCTACAATCATATTTGAACCTATTGTATTAATCTTAATTACTTTTTTTTCATATTTTCAGCTGAAGATTTGTGAACACGGGTCAGCATGGCATCAGGTCATGTATATGCATACGTTGTCCGTTACCAAGTGTCATCCATTATCCCTAGCTTATTACTTACACTAGTACTATACCCGTTTATTGCAACAGGATCTGGAGTAATACGGGGTGGGCCGGTTTGGTTTTTTACAGGGTGGGCTGGTTCGGGTTTTTACGGAATATTCTCGCGTTGCACGGGAGGGAGGAAGACGACTGCGTATTTAAAGTAGTCGAGATTTAACAAAATGTCAGCATCTCACAGAATTGTTGAGTGATTCTTTTAAGGATCATAATTGTTTAAAAGCCTTTTTTTTCATATAAAAGAAACCAACAACTTGCCTTGAAGGCATTGTAACTTGCTCCCATTCAGAACAATTGACTTTTTTAATGTAAAGTCGCAAAATGTTCTTAAGCCCCCTGCAACAACAAACCATTCTATCAGCTTCAAACAAAGATAAAGAGAAGTGTGCAAACAAAGGAAGAATATCATAGCATAGCTGTAATTTTATTAAACCATCAAAACATGGAGAGAAAAGCTAAAGACATAGTTGATTGCTATTGCATCATGATTAGTGCCATGGGCACATGAAATTTTTTTGGATAATGATGGACACATGAAACTTGAATTCATGTCGTCAGATGTTAACTAAGAACAAATTCATCACGATGTTTAGATCCATGATATATCTTAGAAGTTTGGTACTCCCTCCGTTTCAGGTTATAAGACGTTTTGACTTTGGTCAAAGTCAAACTACTCTAAATTTGACTAACTTTATAGAAAAAAGTAGTAATATTTACAATACCAACATAGTTTCATTGAATCTATAATTGGATAAATTTTCATAATATATTTGTCTTGGGTTAAAAATATTACTACTTTTTTCTAAAAAAATAGTCAAACTTAGAGTAGTTTGACTTTAACCAAAGTCAAAACGTCTTATAACCTGAAACGGAGGGAATATATCAAATGATCAAAAAATCCTATAATTAACCTAAAATCATGGCAGCTTCCGGATTCTTGAGTGGATCAAAACAAAACTGCCTGACACCATAAAGTTCGGACTTTGGAGCCATTTTAGAATCCATGGAAAGGCAGGCTGTCTTTATATACCTTAACTGAGGGCTTGCTGTACAAGGTGTGCAGAACCACCCCTGTGTGCAGCTATAACCAGCATATATCAACTGCACGAGAATAAAAACAAAGATCATTACAAGAATCATTTATAAGATAAACATGACTGTGATACCAACAACTATGTTACAGAAACTGAGATTATTCACAAAAGCATACAAATAAGACATTGAAGCTGGGTTATTTCTTTTTTCCAATTTCAAATATGTTATATAAGCGGTGTCTCATCTAACCCATGTATCAGGTATGCACAGTAGGTTTCGTAGGATAATAGAACATCCGGAACTTACTGTAAAATGAGGGTACATAAACACAAGTTTTGTGCATGTGTGGGAATATGTGATCTATCAGCTGTCATACTTATCTGCTACTTATAAAATATGCAAGTGACATAATGACATTTAACTAGAACACTCTGAATGCAAGGACTTTTAAGCTAATTAACAATACAGAAATAAAGAAAATCTGTCAGCAACTCAGCACCTTATTTGCAACAGGCCCTTGAGCAAGATATGGCTTTTCATCACGAAGATGGTGGAAGCCATAAGCAACTTGGGCATCCATCCCTGTTCAATATAAAATAAGGAGCACTCAGCGATGACCAAGATTCCAAATAATTGCAAGAAGCCATAAGATTCACAAGAGAAAAATCATTAAACAAGTATTAATTTCTTGATGAAACTTAAACGATCATTACATCTACATGTCCTACAACTTTATGTCATTACAGCAATTAGGAACACCATCTTAAGTTTTAGTTTATTTATGTCACTCAGAATTTCAAACGACCAGCTGAAATACTAATTTGTCATTTTATTGAAAGTCTAATCACATGGGAACTAAAGCAAAAACTTAGAACCTAGTCACCTAACCACCAATTTATTAACCAGATGGTCTGAATATTAAAGATCTCTAGCATAGGCAGGATAGAGATAGGATTTATTTCATGAGAATTAATGCTTCTACCAAATGTAATCACCATGTAAAGTTCATGGGAAAAAAACAGAAGGAACAAATAAAAAAGGTTGATTAAGGATTACCAATGCTAAGGTAGTTGTAGAATACTCCTTTATAGCAAGAAGCTTTCTCAGGTAACTCAGTGCCATTCTCCTGCACAATATTAGATTTGGTCCTTTAACAAAACCATATGTATTAACATGTTCATCCGAGAACATTCACAAAAAAGGAGGCGGTGTGATGTTTTTTAAGCATTTATTGATAACTGACAGAGGAAAACAAAATGCTAGAGCAATCTATCGAATAATTATATGGACAGGACTACATTGTTGGTGAGTATCTCGTTCTTCACAACAAATGTTAATAAAGTCCACGAAACAGCAATAATCGCATTGGATTACAACACCAAGCACAGCATACAAAAACTACTACACATACTTAGTAAGCAGAGATATGAATAGCATATATGCAACTTGAAGTACTATTGAAAATAGTGAAACATGAACTATTTGAATTATTTCTGGCCTAGATAGCATATAGTGTCATTGTATAACTCAACATACAAATAACTTTCTTCAGGTTTATAGCTCCATTGCTTTCAAATAACTTAATTAACTAGAGTACGGAGTGAATAGTGAAATATTAATAGCATATTAACTATTGCCCTTATTTTTATAACTTCAAAGTATATTACTCCCTCCGTTTCACAATGTAAGACTTTCTAGCATTGCCCACATACATATATATGTTAATGAAACTAAACACATACATATGCTTAGATTCATTAACATATAAATGAATGTGGGCAATGCTAGAAAGTCTTACATTGTGAAACGGAGGAAGTATATATTTATTTCAGAGCAATAAGGTGAATTTATAGTCAAAACCTGGCAAAGTTCCAAGCAGTCTGCAGGTTCCGTTTTCTTAAGTGCATATGGCAACTCTTTTATCTCTCCATCTGGCATCATAACTACAGCTTGCCAACTGCATGAACATTACTGTTTCTCAGTGCAGAAGTTGATGAAGCACCTTTTCACAGTTACTATGAACTTGATAAAAATCAGCAGTACAAAAACTGATAATTAACATATCAACACCTTACTCTGCCTATTTACTGTGAGTGATCATCTTGTGTGTTCACACACTGAATTACTTAGCACAAGTATAGCAGATAGGTGATCACAATTCATATGTTTTATTCAGGAGGGGAACCATATTCTGCAAAGCTAATCATTATTCTGTCCAAGTGAGCTAGCAATAAAAAGGGGAGCTGATAAACGACCAATCATCCCTATCTCACCTGTCAAGACTGCAGGTGGGAGCTGTAGCTGCCTTGCTGAGATAACGCTTCACAGCTGAACGCCAACCAAAGGGAAAAGAGCCACCCTGTTCATATGCTTATTAGTTGTAGTATGAGTGAATCGCTCACCTTCCCTCAAAAGCTTAGTTAACACTGTAAATTACAAAGAAAGGATATAAATAGAACAATTGCATCATATATGGATCCTTACCCATCCAAATGATCTGGCAAGATCATTTCCTGTACCAAGTGGGATGATACCTGTGGGTGGAACTGGTTCTCTTTTCAACCTATAAAGATCTGTGAGACAGCCAAGTACCCAACCAACTGTGCCATCACCACCAGCAACCTGTCAGAAAGAACTAGTGCAAGGATGTTATGCAAAGTAGTTGGAAGACAATGAGTAGCCAACATAGGAGAAATTCAGTAAATAAGGAAAGAACAAGGACACCCTGTCATAAATTATTTTATAAGTAGATAGGATAGTAAAGGAAGCAACAACCTTTCATAAGTTTTAACAGATGCTAATGCTTGACTACTCAAACGTGCAGAGAACTCTAAACTTATAACAAATGCAGTACCCCTAATAAAGTCCATTACACACGTACCATAATCCTCAATTTTTTTCGAATGGTCTCCGCACAATTGTCACCTTGTTCGGCCAATTTCTCCAAACAACCCAACCCGTAGTTAATGAAATCAGAAGGCTTCACGACAGAGAGATCAAAGACCTGGAAATAGTTTCATCAGTATGTAATATTGTGTCCCAGAACATACAAAAGGATAAGGAAAAAATTCTGAAAACATGTGTGAATACATAAAGTGATCAGTTGATCATATTAAAAAAACAGTTACGAATAATCTTCAAAGTGTAAGTGCAAAATGCTTACATAGGACATCCTCAGGTTCCAAACATTGATACATAATGAACCCAGATAAAATCCAGTAATTCCATGTTGAGCAAAAAAAAAAAAACTCCGTAAAAGATAACAGTACAATCAAATGACTGTATTCTATTGGAATAGCATGTCAAGCCAAAAATTAGAGGCCGCCGAACTAGTCTCCAGCCACTTACACCTCAGAAGCAAGCATGGAGCTAAAATTCTGATGTTTAAACTTTTGATCTTCCCTCCCTGCCAACCTGCCGCTTACCATCTTCAATATTTTTCTTCATCCCTCCATATCAACAAAGTTCCAGGGCCATGCGAGAAAGTGAGGCACAAATGCACAATCTGCTGGAGGCTGAAGCTTTCACAACACCTATCATCCAACCGCAATGTTAGTATCTCCATCTCCTCATCCTATCCCCAAGACCCCAACCACACGTCTACACCCCCTCTTCAGAACACACGCTTTTTCGTTGGCACGTCCAAACTCCAATAAGCAACATAAATGCTAATAGTACCAATTGCACGATGAACTTCATGATTCTACTTACGGAGTACTACGTGATAACAACAGGAAATTTAGAAATTCATTTTGGAGATGGAAAATCAAAATCTAGTACGATACTACTAGCAATCCATTTTCTATAAAGTAGCAATTGAATTGACCTTATATGGCATTGGTCGAGCCAGAAAATCTTCATCAGATCACACGCGGAGCTGAGGCTGTTGCCCCTCTTTCCGGTAGTAGTACCACTCTAGAACGAAAGTTCATACGTCACCGACAGTGTAATTCCACAGAAATACGTCTAAATCGCTGCGAATTTTCAAAGGAATCTCAAAAGTAATCAATGACTCGCAACTCGCGAAAACCATACCAAGAGCAAGCAACAAGCCAACAACCCACACAGGAACAACCGGGGAGAAGCGTGAAAATTTGGAAACAGGGTTGCACGAGTGGCCGAGCCAATCGGCGATGTCATCACCTGCTCCTCGCTGATGAGCTCGTGGAGCCGCACCTTGAGCTCGGGCCCGTGCCTACCGCCGCTCCGCGAGTTGACGAACACCACCACCGGCGTCACGGCCGCCTCCACCTCCACCTCCACCTCCCCCTCCTCGCCCCTCTCCGCCGCCGCCGCCACGCCGACGGCCTCGTCCTTGGCCTTCACGGCGGCCGCGACCGCACGCCGCGCGTACAGCGGCATGACGACCTGCCTCCGCAGCTCGGCCTTGTCCACCTCCTTCCCCCACACCCCGCACGCGCGCACCGACTCCCAGATCGACACCCTCGCCGACGGCGCCGTCGACGGCGCCCTCGGCGTCTCCTCCGCTCGCTCCATCACCGGAACTACTCCGTATCACTCGCAGCCGCAGCTAAGCAAGAGCAGCTTCGAAATCCCCTCTCCTATGGCGAGCTATGGCGAGCTGGAGTTTTTTTTTTTGGCCCGAGATGAAATTGGGGGAAAAAACGTGCCGACTTTTTTTTTCAGTGGGTTTATATAGAGGAGATGAGTTTTGACTACACCGATTTGCGCGTTGCTTTATTGCTGTGTGTGCTGCTGCTTTGCATCTTCTTGGGGTGCCAATAGCGCGTGACCGTTACGTCTGGCCGGGGATGGATTTCAGGAGAGAATGGAAAGGACACGAATGATGATGGTGTTTTTTTGCTCTGTCACGACTCACGTCCAGGTTTGCTGATTTTGACGCTGTCTCGCCCGTTTTTACAACCTACGGAAAATCTTATATTTGGTCCGGAATACAGTGCTAAGAGTTTACAATATTTACAGAATTTTGTTATACTTTTTTAGAAAAAAAATCCAATATTTCGAAATAGTATGAACTCGAAAGAGCCATCTTCAAAGTATAGTATCTCCTCGATCCTAAAATAAACCAAGTTGTTTTATATATAGATTCATACATACAAAAATTAAAAATTGATTTCTTTTTTTTTAGCCAGCAAATATGACATCTCTGAATGTTGTGAAATCCCCTTTAAAGTGTTGTGGAGCTACCAACCCCCTCTTCATGGTAAGACTCTCTGGGTGAAAACCCGATTCATCTAGACATGCGACAGTGGTGCCATTTGGTGTCATGACCTCCTTGAAGACGTTGCCTATGAAGTATTCATCGCTCATTGCCGCCCTTCCTCCAGCTTGGTCCTTGGCCTTATTTTGGTTGTTGTCGTCAGGTTGGCTCGAGGGACGAGTGGATCTTCTTCTCTCTCGTCCTCTCCCTCTCCCCAATGCTTATACGTGATATGATTGGGAGACCGTCAACGACCTCCTGTGTAGAATTTGCGTTTGGAGAGGTATGTGCGACCCCCTATAGTTCTAGCGGCGATCGGTCATGCTCAATAGCGGTCTCTCTCGTCCTCAACCTCTCCCCAATCCTTATACGTGATGATAATCGGGAGACCGTCAACGACCTCCTATGTGGAATTTGAGTTTGGAAGGGTGTGTGCGACCCCTATAGTTCTAGCGGCGATCGGTCATGCTCAATAGCGGTCGATTTGATACTAGAGCCTTCTCTTGGGTTGTGTGTTTGTTTTGTTCTTTTCTTGTTATAGTTTTTCAGGGTTGCAGTGTTACCTTTTCCCTTTCTGTATTAATATAAAGCTTTGCACAGCAGGTTGTTTCAAAAGTTTGAGTTTTTTACAGTGGAAGTAGAGAGATTTAATTATAGATTAATAGATACATTTTCTATTTGTTTGATAAAATCAATAACTTCTCGAAGAGGTGAAACTTTTTACCGTCATTATCATTGGTATAGAACAAGTTAAAGGAAGGAAAATATGTGGAAGGTGTGGTGCCACAATATTAAAACTATACTTTATACTCTTTTGCGCCCAAAGGTTGATTCCTTATAGCCTTAACTACCAACAACCATACAATAAATGGCTAATTAATCAGGTCATTGGTAAAGAAATGTTATTGTCAAACCATGTCTATCTTGAAAGTTAACAATCACAATCACGCGCGTACTTATTAAGAAAACATCTCATTGTTTGAGCTTGCGATGAGCATGATAGCAATGTCAGTGTCGATTATGGAAATGGGCAATAATTAAAAAGAATAGCACATGAGATCTAAAAGTTGATTGATGGATGCAGAGACAAGAATTAAGACAAATTCAGGGCTCTCTCGATAAGAGGTAATACCTTACTATTATTTCGGAATTGTATCTGTCGGGTGTATATATTGATATGATAATCTAATTGTGACTTATCTTGCTATCTCTGGTTATGTCTTTGGAGAGCTTCCCGCTCACCTTATATAGGTTAGGGGTAGTGTTACAAAGAGTAATACCTAGCCGGACACAGTATCAGTTTCCTAATCAATTACTTAATACCGGTCGGGATTCTAAATTATGTTATAGAACATAAGACAACATTGTGATCAAGTCCTACTCTATTACATAGTACATGGATTTGGCTCACCTCCTATCTCTAGTCAAATATAGAAGTCGTGTGGGTACCCAGTACCCCATATTCTCCATAGTCAGGTTGTATTGGATCACTTGCTCTATCAATACCTACAGTTATACCTACATAGTCAATCCGTTCTATGCAATTATGCATAGAAGTGTTCCGACCGATGTGATTAAGAGTAGTGATCCAGCTATCCTTATTTTATAGATGATGTGGCTCAACGTATATATGTTGAGTAACTGAATTCAAATATATAGGAAGAGTAGATAACTAATTTGACACTGAATTTTAAAGATACTATGGGAGTATTTGGTAGTGATATCAGTGGCAGATCTAACAATTTCTTTGAGCCTGCGCAAACCTAACAACGGATAACACATACACATAAATCTATAAAACTCTATACTTATATTTCATGCACGCAAAGAAATAAGTTGATAGACACAAGTTGTGATTTAGGTTGAGAAAATACGATCTAATAATTTATAATAACGAGAAGAAAAAAAATGCAACTCCCCCTTAAGTTATCAGTTTCACGTCCTGTTATAGTGAGAAAAACTATAACAGTGAAAATTAGTATAAAATCAACAACCATGTTTTTACGCCTTCTTTTCTTTTTCCTATGATCCTACCTATTTGAAAAGTGCAATATGTCGAACTATTTTATTTTGCTTGACTTTGGCTTAACAAGCTCTATTACTCACTAAACAGTAGTCATAAACAGCAAGGTTAGCTTGGAGCAATGTCGGATCTGTTTTGTTTCAGGCAATTGTTTATGTTGCCAGAGTGATTGGTGAAGGACCAAAAGTGCACCTAACGATTCGTCGATTCCTTCCCGTTCCTTTGCAAATTTCCCGGTAGCTCTCGTCATGTGGAAAGGGTGGGATCGGAGAATGTGTGTAGTGGTCTAGTGGGGCATCCAATCCAGCCACCCACGCAAGGCGGAACCCAAACCCACTGGGAGCACTGCCTTTATTCCGGCTTCTGCTCTGCTGCCAGTGGCGTCAAGCACACGGTTGGTAGCACGCCGCCGCGCGCGTACGCAGCAGCAATGACGCCTCTGCCGGCTAACCACCTCCCCCACCACGTTGGTACTCCTACTAATTTCCATGTGAGCCCCCGCCTCCGCCAAGGCCCACCTGCCATGGCACAGCCGGTGCATTGGCTGGCCCGCGAGGCGGCAGATGACGACAGGATGGGGATTGGGGAGACGGCAGCGGCACGTGCGAGCCGCGGTGGCGTGGGGTGGGTGGGGTAGTTGCCGGCTGCAGGCGGCTGACACACAGCGCGACATCATCGGAAGGGGCATTCAAGTTTTTGAATTGATGACGGGATGGGAGGACCGCGCTCCCCGCCCCCCGGTCGGACGTTGGACATGGCGGCGGGCGGAGGAACCCAAGTGTGGGACCCAGCGCTGCGCATCACAGGAGAAGTCAGGTTACCATCGTCTTCTTCTTCTAGAAAGGGTGACTTCTGAAGACCGAAGAGGAGGTCCTCCGTACTATTACTACGCGTACTACTACCTCCGTGAAAATGGTTAGGCGGCTGCGTGGTGCGTGCTAAAATGGTCCGGTGATTTCACTACAATTCAAATGTTCTGGAAATACGAGTACTCGGTAGTAAAATTGTGCTACGACGACTTGCTACAATTCAAAGTTCTGGATTCTCTCTCTAAAAAAAAAATCAAATGTTCTGGAATATTACGTAGCGGTGCTTCTTTATATCTTGGCCGTGAGCCCGTGACTCATCAGCATGCGTTATGTACTCATTTTGGGTGTACTGTATCATATACTTATTTTGGATGTGTTCTTTTCTCTATGTTCTCGACTTCTCCTCACTCGTTTTTTACGTGCATGTTTCTTAAATCACTAAAAAAATATGTATTTTGTAAAATTTTCTAGAAGAAAGTTGTTTTAAATAATCATACTAATATATTTTTTAAAGTTTTTTCAGTTGATTCATAATTAATTAGGCACCACTACATTCCATCATTTTACATGCCTATCTCCGACCATAGCCGGAAGGCTGATCAAACAGCTTACTATAGAAGGCCATGCATCCTGGTGAAGCAACCCAATAACTGGGCTGGAGCAGGGTTAGCCTCTGGAGGTAAAGGTCCACTTTACTTTTTTTTTTAACCGTAAAACCAGATATTGTTCGCGCACCAGCCATCGACCATGCATCTGCGACATTGGCAACACAGTTCATGGTGTTGTCGGTGGGTAGGCATGGTTCTGGTAGGAGTGGGGGTGAGCGCGGTGTGAAAGATGATGGTGCCGCTGAGCTCCCCTCCTTATTCCCGGTGACTTGTTCTGGTTCTTCTCGTAAGTTGATTCGGACAAATAGGCACGTGAAAAGTTTTATTTTTTTTTCTTTAGTATATGTCTAGCAACTTATGGCATGTTCGACAAGCTGGCTGCGGCTGCGTCGTGTGCGTGCGACACTATTGGTGCCGGCTGCGCCGCAGCAGGCCAGCAGCAGAACAATCAGTCGAATAGGCCCTTAAAGCAGACCAGTGCAAGATGAAAGTTTTGTTTTAACACGTTAGCATCACGTGGGTGTCACGTCACATAAAAAACCAAGTCAAAAGTACTAGTGCCGCATAGAACAAAATCACCATTAAAACCACTTAGGGATATAAAATGATTTGGTTTTAGTAGTTAAGGGAATCTCTATACCTGGCTTTACGGTTGAAGGATACAAATAAAATTCAAAGCATATTTGAGGGATGCACATTGAACTTTTTCTGCTAACAAATGGGCATAGGCCTACATAAATCGGTCCGTGTGACCATAGGAAAGAGGAAAAAGTACACCAAAGGTCCCTTAACTTGTCATTGAGTTACAAAATCATCCCTCAACCATAAAACCAGATATATGGCATCCCTCAACTTATAAAACCGTTCACTTTAGATTCTTCGGTGGTTTTGACCCTGGTTTTGTCCAATGTGGCGGTTGAGTCAGCGTGGAACTCACGTGGGCCCCCCATGTCAGACTGTCCACGTCGTCTCTCTCTTTTCCCTCTTCTCTTCCTCCTCTTTATCACTCTTCTCCTCGTCTGGGACTCTAGGCAGGGTGGCCAACGGGTGCAGAGGAGGCCGGCCAGGCAAGGCGGGAAAGGAGGAGGTCCAATAACCAGTGACGGGTGGCACTGTGGCGGCTACTCCGGCCAGGGGCGCAAAGGAGGGAGCACAATGCCTCCCCTCCTCACCGTGAAGGAGCTCAACGTCGCCCAGCTGGGCGCCGGGGTGAGGCAGGCGACATGCGACGTGGCGACATGGGAGAAGGGGCCACACGACGTCGGTGGACTCGGTGGGCGCGGAGGTAGACTCGGCGGGCACGGTGCCCCGGCCTTCTCCCGCGCCGCCTCCTCCCTCTTCTTGTGCACTCGCTACCGGCCTCATCGCCTCCGGCCGGTGGACGCCTACCCGCCTCACCTCCGGCTTCTCCTCCACCGCCGTTTCGAATCACCCATGGGACACTAGAGAGAGGAGCACAAGCCCCGCCGTGGATGGTGCTTGCGGAAGGGAGAGAAGAGGGGGGAGAGAGAGATGACGTGGACAGTCGAACATGTGGGACCCACGTGGGTCCCACGCGCCAGATAAAACCAGGGCCAAAACCACCGAATGATTTAAAGTGAACAGTTTTGTGTGGTTAGGAGACGATTTTGTAACCCGATGACAACTTGAGGGACGTTTGATGTACTTTTTCCTATAAAAGACTAGTACGGCATGCTGGTTTCGGCTGGACCGCGCAGAACGCGAACTCCGCCAACAGGCGTCAGACGGTCAGAGACCAGCCCAGGCACGCCTAGCTGCCCGCGCGGCCCAACAGCCGCACGCGCTTTGACCGTTTTTCCTTCGGAATAAGTTCACTTTAGGTCCTTCAATTTGTCGGTCAGTCCGACTTTCGTCTCTTAACTGCAAAACCGGGTATGACCCGTCCCTCAACTTACGAAAACCGGGCAAACAAGATCCCTCGGTCAGTCCGGTTTTGGCCGACGTGACGCCTACATGGCTTCTTTGACTTGGTCTTCATCTCATGTGACATTGACGTGACGCTTAGGTGGCAATTTTATATCTCAAAAAATAATAAAAATCGTGGGACCCATATGTCAGCTACACACAAAATAAATCCTCTCTCTCTCCCGGCCGGAGCAAGCGACGGGTGGGGCGAGCCGCGGCCGGAGCAGGCCGGCGGAGCGGCGGCGGCCGGATCAGGCGAGGGGCAAGGCGGTGCTCCACGCTCTCCCTCTTCTTCCTCATCGCGCCGTCTTCGGGCGCTTCTCGCGCCACGGCGCTCGCCTCACAGCCGGCGGAGTGGTGGCGGAGCGGAGGGACGGGTGGAGCGGCGGGGCGGCGGCAGACCGCGGGGTGAGCGGAGGGGCAGGCGGAGCGCCGGCGGCAGCAGGCCACGGGCGGCGGAGGTGGCCGGGGGAGGAGGTCGCCGGCGAGCGCGGCAGCTCCACTCCGTCGGCCGCTCCGCCCGCCATGGGTCTGGACATCACCTCGCCGGGGAGGTTGAGGGTGTAGTCGGTGGTGCCGGCGCCGACGAGGAGTTGCGCCACTCGTTGCTGAAGTTCTCACGGAGGAAGTCCTCGAACACCTAACGTGGGATGTGCGTCACGCCCGGCTCCACCACCCGCACCGGCCGCCCGTACGGTGTCCTCCCCACCGGCAGCGACTGGATCCCGCCGCCGTACAAGTACTTGTTCCCGTACACCAGCACGCCCGTATGCCTACACAACAAATCAGATTGAGCCAAACCCAAATCCAAAAATCCAAATCGTTTAGACCAGAATAAACAAACAGATCTGGAACAGGATTTACTCACCAGATGGCCTCGATTGGCTTGCGGAGGAAGGAGGTGGAGAGCTGCCGCGCGAGGCTGTTGCTCAGGTCGTACACGTTCAGAACACCCTTGCCCAGAGGGAGGAGAAAGGGAGGCAGAGGACGAGGTCGCCGGCGAGCGCGGCAGCAACACTCCGTCGGCCGCTCCGCCCGCGATGCGCAGCAGAACGGCGCCGCCCCTCCTCGCCCGGCGTCACCCGGCGGAGAGGACAGAGGAGAGGGGAGAGAGAGTGAATACAGGGAGTTGGGGGAGAGAGGAGGAAGAAGAGGAAGGTGAGAATGACACGTGGGTCCCATCATTTTAAATCTATTTTTTTAACTGACATGTGGGTTCCTAATTTTTAATATTTTCTAAATCAAATTGCCAAGTAAGCGCCACGTTATTACCAAGACTGAGTCTAAATAGTCACGTAGGTGCCACGTCAGCGAAAACCACCATCTAAACCACCGCCATGGACATATATTGCACCGGTTTTGACAGTTGATGGACCTGTTGTATCTGGTTTTTCGGTTGAAGGATGAAAATCGGATTCGGTAAGTTAAGGGACCTCGGATGATCTTATGCCTTTTCCTTCCCTTTTCTCACGCGGTCACGCCTGATTTCTAGCGAAACCGACCAGAATCCCTATTGGGCCGGGCCGCAACACCGTGTCACATCCGATCTCTCCCCTTCCTTTATAAAAGCACCAGAATCCTAGACCACGATTCCTCCTAACAAACCCTACGTGATAACTCCCGGTGCATCGTGTTACGTCGCACAACCATCGCAGAAGAGCTCCCCGGAACGGAATCATGGCGGCGACGACGGCTAAGCACCAGACGATGCGGTGGAGCGACCTCGACGAGGACGACGACTACGGCGGCGGCGGCGGCGGCGGCCTCAGCGCCCTGCAGCTCCCGCCCCGCGTGGTCATCGGGCCGGACGAGAACGGGATCAAGAAAACCGTCGAGTACCGGCTCAACGAGGAGGGGAAAGCGGTGCGGGTGACCACCACCACCCGCGTCCGCGAGGTCGCGCGCACGCGCGTCACCAAGCGCGCCGCCGAGCGCCGCGGCTGGGCCAAGTTCGGCGACGCCGCGCACAACGACGACGCCGGCGCGCGCCTCACCGTGGTCTCCCCCGAGGAGATCGTTCTCGAGCGTCCAAGCGCACCAGGTATAGCAGTAGTCTCTTCTTCACTAGTACTACGTATATACGTTGCTCGTTAATTGCAACTTTGCTAGATCAATCTGCAACAATGGATTGATCGTTTTTTTTTTTGAATTTGTCTTTTTCATGTTAGCCGTGTATAGATACGTGTTACAGATCTATTTAGACTAGGCCATGTAGTATATCTGAGACTGAACAAAGGATATACTAATTCCTTTTCTTTTCGACATAAAAGGGATACTAAGTTTTGTAGCAATTCCGATCCGTTCTAAAAATACAGTGTGATATTTAAACTATTCATGTATAGAATATCTATCCGAGGAATATAAATTCTAAACATACACCCAATTCTGCATGCAAATCTTTATTCGCTAACTGTTCTACACTGCAGGGAGCAAATCGGAAGATCCACTCATCCCCGCACTGGACAAGGGCGCCGCGCTGATGGTTTGCAGGATCTGCAACGCCAAGGGCAAGCACTGGACATCCAAGTGCCCCAACAAGGACTTCGCCCCTCTGCAGCTCGACGCTCTCGTCGACAACAATATTCCTCCCAACTCTGGCGGCGACAATGGCGGCGGATCCCGGCCGGGCAAGTACGTGCCCCCGAAGCCGAGGGAGTCGGAAATGCGGCGGAGGAACGACGAGAACTCGGTCCGCGTCACCAACCTGTCGGAGGACACCCGCGAGGAAGACCTCCGCGAGCTGTTCGGCAGCTTCGGCCCGCTCACCCGCGCGTACGTCGCGTTGGATCACCGGACCGGGGAGAGCAGGGGGTTCGGCTTCCTCAGCTTCGTCTACAGGGAGGACGCCGAGAGGGCCATCGCTAAGCTCAATGGCTATGGCTACGATAGCCTCATCCTTAATGTCGAGTGGGCTGCTCCAAGGCCCAACTAGCCTTTACTAGCACTAAAATTTTCTATTCCATCCGTTTCAATCATATTATAAGTTGCTTTGATTTTTTCTAGATAAAAAATTAAGTTTGATTTAAATTTATAGAAAAAATATAACTTGAGTTGTAAATGCTAAATGTTAGTTTTAGTGAAACTAATTTGGTGTCATAGATGTTGCTAATTTTTTTCTATAAACTGGGTTAAACTTAGGAAGTTTTAACTAGAGAAATGGTCAAAGCGACTTATAATATGAAACGGAGGGATAACATAGTATTATACTTACTACTATCTGCTTTGCATGTTTCATACTATAGTGTTGGATTAGTGTGATATTTTGTTGAATCAATGGTTTCATCAGTTATAATATTTTGAGGAAGTTGCATGGTTGAATGTTGGTGGTTGGTTATGTGTGTACAAATCCAAATTAGTGAGAACACTAATATTACTAGGCCCAATAGAATGTCTCTGAGGCCTAACTTATCCGGCCCGTAGACTAAAAAGCCCATCAACGTGGATACCGCCTTACAGATCGGGGCGCACAAAACGATCCGAGCCGCTCGTTCCATTTCCATTCCTACGCCGAGGTCTTCTTCCCCACTCTCTCCCTCCCACGCCGCCGCCCCCGCAAACCCTAGCGAACGCAGCGGAGAGAGGAGAGAGCGCCATGGCCGTGGAGGTGGCGACGCAGAAGATCAGGTGGGGAGAGCTCGAGGAGGACGACGAGGGGGACCTCGACTTCCTGCTCCCGCCGCGCGTGGTCTCCGGGCCCGACGAGAATGGGTTCAAGAAGGTGGTCGAGTATCGCTTCGACGACAAGGGGAACAAGGTGAAGGTCACCAGGACCTTCCGCGTCCGCAAGATCGCCCGCGCCCGCCTCTCCAAGAGCGCCATCGAGCGCCGCTCGTGGCCCAAGTTCGGCGACGCCGTGCAGGAGGACGTCGGCGCGCGGCTCACCATGGTGTCCACCGAGGAGATCGTCCTTGAGCGCCCACGCGCCCCAGGTTGTCACTGTTCTTGTGCATCCCCCTTCCTGTCCAGATCTGCGTCGATTGACGTGTTCTCGAATCGAATTATTTGTTTATCGTTGTGCGCGATCTTCATCAGAACTAGACACGATGTATTGGAATGTTTCGTGCTGTCTATTCCTCTATGTGAGATAGATTATAGAATCGAGGCTGGTGATCTATTTAGGAAACAGCTGGTGCTGCTTTCCTTGAACACTACATACGTCAGGACTCTGTTATAATTTTTCTTGCTTGCTTGGTTTCAGTTTTATCATTTGCAGGCACACATCTAGGTAGAAAGAAATGTGCAATAATGTTAATCATTGAGCTTTATAGGAGCAGTTAATCTGCATGTATTGAAAGGAGTATTTAAATGGGTAATTATGGTGACACAAGAATGTCATTTGAAGTTTTGTTTAATTTTGAAGCGATTCTGGGGTTGAATATTTTTAACATTGAGTGGAAAATTAATAAGAGTCCAAAGTTAATATTTTTGGACTTGAGTGTAAAGTTTCAGTTAGATCTTTAGAGAAGCTGCGGTTGTTTTTAATCGAATATTGAGACAGGGGACATCGATAATGCAGATTAACACGTCTTTATTCTTCCTAAGAGAAGTGTTGAAAATACTGGATAGTGGTGGATCAGGAAAACAATTCTTTTGTGAATACCTATTATGTGCGTATTGTGTAATTGATTGTGGTTTGGTGTGTTAGTCATGCGTATTGTCTGATGATAGAATTTTCATATTGCAGTGGCATTGTATCTTTAGTTTTGTTGTTCAAGAATTATGCATAGGTAATTCGATATCTATCATGGGTGCATGCCCTCGTCCAGTCGTCCTTATACCAAATTGATCTTCGAAGTACATAGTATCGTCACATTTAGTTATGCTTGTTATAACCAATGCTTTTGGTCTTCTAATGCATCGACACAAATCTTCTTAGTGGAGTGCAGCCTTGTTGAGATCCTTCATTTTTTTTGTTCCAAATGATCTATACTAGCTGACTTTGCTTTAGTCTTGTAAATGTTTATGCCTTTGTCTTCTTGTTTGCTAACTGTCACTTAATTTTATAGAGTAAAGCTGAAGAACCTCTCCCTTTTTTCCCCAAAGGCTCAGCTAACTTTGCTTTAGTCTTGTAAATGTGTATGCCTGTCTTCTTCTTTGCTAACTGTTCATTTAATTTTAGGGAGCAAAGCTGAAGAACCAAGTGCTTCTGGTGATCCACTGGCAAGCAAGAGTGGTGCAGTTCTCATGGTTTGCAGAACCTGTGGGAAGAAGGGTGATCACTGGACCTCAAAGTGCCCCTACAAGGATCTAGCTCCCCAGACAGAAGCTTTTGTGGACAGGCCTCCCACTGCTGATGGCTCTGGACCTCCAGGTGGCGCCGTGAAGGGAGCATATGTTCCTCCAAGCATGAGGTCTGGTGCTGTTGATAGGGTTGGACATGACATGAGGCGTAGGAATGATGAGAACTCTGTCCGTGTGACCAATCTATCAGAGGACACCCGTGAACCCGACCTACTTGAGCTATTCCGCACATTTGGTCCAGTTAGCCGTGTCTACGTTGCGGTGGATCAGAAGACTGGAGCAAGCAGGGGGTTCGGCTTCGTCAACTTTGTTCACAGAGAGGACGCTGAGAAGGCTATCAGCAAGCTCAATGGTTATGGTTATGATAACCTTATCCTTCGTGTTGAGTGGGCAACACCAAGGCCAAATTAATTTTGTTACTCCCTGCAAGCGTTACATACTTTTCATGAATGTTCGATCAGTATGTCTCTTGAAATAGTACTTTTGGTTTGCGCATATCCTGTGTCCTGAACTTAAGCTGTACTATTTTTGCTTGGACGAGAATAACTGAACTCGCAGCTATTTCCTATATCAGCTGATATTTGCAAGTGTGTTTGTATGGATGTGCGAGGGTTCCATATTTCATCTTGTTCATTGGAGTTTTTCTTAAAATCTGTTTGATTGTCGCTCAACCTGTGCAACCCCTACAACTGCAGCTTCCTGCAATGTGCATGATTCTTTTTGATGCCCCTGATCACGAGCCTTGGGGAGTTTCATCATCAAATCGACGTTAGCTAAAGCAATGAACAGGTTGGATGCTGTAACAACCGGCAAAAATCTGTTGGCAAAATACATCTGCACGCGGATAGATTGCAGCGTACAACAGTAGGAAAAGGGACTTAACAGTCTGACGAATATCTCAGCCACGCCGAGTTACAATTCCATCAGGGTTCTGGTTGTCTGTACCTACTACTAATACTCCTCAAAATAGCAGCATCATTCGATGATAGTATTGGTACAAAAAGGGTTCTACAAAAAGGTCATATCAAGGACCTTAAGAAAACAGCGAAGTATATGTCTCACGCCTGTACTGCAAAACCTCACGCCATATCTGCACTTGCAGCTCTTCCTCTCTCCAAGAAATTCAGCCTCACTCATCGAAGTGAGAGGCATGGTGGATACAAATGAACCATTTGCCATCAACCTTCTCAAACACATTGGTCGCAACCTGCCTTCCCCAGCTGCTGCTCCCTTTGGTCTTAACCAGCTCCAGGCAGGTCACATACCCAAGATCACCTCTCACATGGACCTCAACATCCTGCAGATCAATCTGGAGAGGGAACTCGTAGTCCGCGTCGCACACCATCTCCCAGCTCTGCATCACCATGTCGTAGCCCGATATCCGGCCTGCCGAAGGATGAACAACGTACACATGGTCGCCCTTCGCCCATGCCGAGTGCATTGCGACAAGATCCCCGTTCTTGAAGGCATTGTAGAACCGCGCATTCGCTGCCAGCACTGCTGACCTGCTGTCCTCCTGGAGGACTCGGAGCTCGTCCCTGAGCTTCGCGGCCTGGGCATAGTTTTCTTCCTGAATCGCTGTTTGCAAGTCACGCTGCAGAGTTTCCTCGTCGCGGGTGATGCTCTCTGTGCTTGGACTTCCTTCTGCCTCCCCGCTTTTGACATGAACTGTCCGAACTTTGTTCGCGCGGGTGCTTGTCATCTGAAGCCCTGTGCTGTTGAAATGAGAATATAAATTATTACAACATACTAAAGCACACTGACCAAGGCAATTTGTTGAAAGTACATAAGCATTTTGGTAAGACCAGGCAAAACATTGAAAGTAAACATTTTGTTAAGTTGATGTCACTGTCTAGCTACTAGAATAAGGTACACTAGTACTGACTACTCACTACTAGAGTGAGGACTAACTGAACAAGCGTAGAGAAGAATGATATCTAACAGCTGATCAACTGCATAATGGATGAGCTACGAAGTTGGTCAATGGGTGGCGCTAAACACGTAGCGAGAATATTGCCCTAATTGTTTTGTTTTTGGTGTTCACATGTGCTTCGGCAACCTGGCATGTACAGTCAACTCTGTTGCTGATTTTCGGTTTTTTCTCCTGCTTATAATATAGCGTCAACCTCCTTCGTTAGCCTTTTCGAAAAAAAGAAGAAAAGACTGATATATAGTACTTGAACCTAATGAAAGTAACTTGACTAGTTGAGCAATCTAGTTGTAAATCACATGAAAAGTAAAACGTTATTGAAACATTTTTGTTTAAGCATGAGTATAGAGTAAATACTAGATTCAACCAGTGCATTGAGAACTTAGCAAAACTGGACCTAGCTGGCTAGCTATAGTAAGTTGAAACGATTTAGTGTCACATGATACGAAATATAGCATCTTGGAATCAGCATTTTCACTTCAGTTCGGACTCGAATTCAGCCTCTTCCTAAGTGTGACACCCGTGCCACCAAATTCACTTCAGAACACCAAAACAGCATAGAATTTTCATAATTCAGTGCAAAAATGCTAGCAATTTATACACTGAACTTTGAATTTTACTTGAACTGTTCTTGTCTAGTACAGTTCAGTTCCACGAGATGATGAACTGAGCGGATGGGGAACCTGCTTCCTTAGCGTCAATCAAAGCACTTCACCCCCAAAGCATGCAATTTCCGAGCCGATAGCAAGATTCATGAACACAAGATACCTCCTTTGCCCTAAAGTGGCGTGTATCCCGACGCTAAAAAACTACCAGAACCCAATGTTTCGACAAGAAACCCCAGTACCCCACTAATTAAGCTTGAAAGCTAAGAAGCTTAGAGAGAGGAGGTCTTACAGGCTCTTGGCCCCAACTCGGAAGCAGCTTACAGCTGCAGTTGAGGCACTCGCCGGAGCAGCCGCCCGCCACCAAGCCCTCGCCGGCGTGGACGCCGCCGCCGCCGCCATAGTAGCAGAAGGATTTGGAGCTGCCATGACGAGATCAGTGTGGATTTGGGTAAGGTTTTACCCTGGACCTATGATTTCATCCTCCTCTTCGTTTCTTGGGCCGTTTTGCTCGGCCCATCTATTTAGCCCACTTATCGGCCCCAAAGCCACAGTATGCCAGGAGTGAAAAAAACCATCAGCTTTTTTTCTTTTTCATTTTTACGATTACACAGAAGAAACACACGCATAAACACCTCTATACACTCACACCTTACTTACATATCCGCTAATGTATCACTAACACACACTCAAAGAGACCATCTGTAAATCCTTAGACTCACTAAAATCCTATTGAACGCACATCTATGTGTTCGTAATATTCGTGACCACTATAGTTTGAATTTGATGGATCGACTCATGACTTAACCACCACACTTATAGTGATTCCCCTTTATCTGTTCGATTTGCTTCTAAATGACTGGACGCAAGTTGTAATACATCTATCATCATCCAATTAAGTTTCTATACAAAATACAACTTATGCAGGGAAAAGAAACAAATACCGTTAAGGAGTAAAGTGAATCGATTTCAATAGTTTAGGAGTGTAAAAAAAAGTCGAAAAGTAGTTTAATGGGTTAAATGCTTTGATAAAATAGTTTGAGGGAGTAAAATGGATATTTTCATAAATTTATTATCATGGTAGAAGTTAATTTTGACCAGTATTTTTGCTAGTAAAATTTGAAATACTATCTAGAACGTCGCATTGCATATGTAACCATCATCCACTGACCACAACCAGATAATTTTGAAAACAATATTAGCCGACATAAATAGTAACAATCATACACTGTCACCAACTTTAAAGAAAAAAAGAGAGTAGAAGGGCCTCAATCAATTTCACATTACTATTCCTCGACATCCAATCTGACCCACGCAGCGTTAATTCTCGCACTGCCTGTTTGCATCTATCTGTGTGAGAGCGACTCCTGAAGAAGCCGCTGGCCCCAGCTCACTGAACACCAAACAGTAAGCACTGGGCACTACGTATTCTGGAGTTGTAGCTGTACAATACATGTTGCATCTGCTGCTGCTTTTGCCACTGTCGTCGCTGTAGGCATGCAGTACTCCCTCTATCACAAAAAAATGTTAATTTCACTAGATAAAATGATTTTACAGTTCTTAAAAACATATCGGGAGGTATCACATCTTTTATTGGGAATTTTGATATCTCTACGTAGGTATGAATATACACACTAAAAATTTTGATAAGTACCTGTCAAAAACCTTAACTTTGTCTTTGAGAGATGGGACATATATAAGTAATGCGTATGTCTTATTCGTTCAAAAGTTTATATTTTGAAATAGAGATAGTACATCAAGATTTACAGAGAGAAGTTGTTTTATTCATTTTTAGAAGGAAGTAAGTCTGCTGCTAATCGTTGCGACTCGATCCTACCAACCACAACATTTTGGGGCCAGGCAATGCATGGTAAATTGGCAATGGCATGGCACTGAATCCTGTGGGGGCAAGCAGTGGAAAATTAAGAAGCAAAGCTGCCGTTGCCCATGCCAGTGCAGCAGCACCGGCTCGGACTTTGATGGCGCAGAAATTGAAACGGAGTGCGTGGAGGATGGCTGCAGTAGTGCAGTGCAGTGCAATGCAGTGTTGCAGCTTCGTCTTTGATTCTTTCTCCTCTATCTGTTCTGCTAACTCAGCTGCTATAGTTCATAAGCTGTGGCCAAACCACCAAAGCAGGGAGGGGTATAATTTACCACTTTATCTCCCACTCCCAGTGAGCCCCCCCACACTGCTGCAGTGAGATGCTGGGTTGCATTGGCAATGGCAAAGGCAAAGAAAAGCTAAGCTCTAGCTAAGGTAGTTACCTGCTTAACGTGCCGCTATTTTGTCCTCTGGCCCTTATCCCTAAACATGCAGCAATTTTGTCCCTGGCATCTAGCTATCGATCCACTTTGCTGCTGCTCCTGCTGCAATGCTTGTCTGTCCATCTATTCTCCTCCCACTCAGAGCTCATTGCACCTACTACCAAGGGATAAGCTTATGGTGACTGATTCTTTGAGACTTTCAGAAAGATACAAGTTTACCAGCACGTCACTATCTTGATTCAGAGATTTGTTGGCAATAACTTTGCATTGCTTCACAATAACTTTTCGTCCTAAAAGACCATATTTGTTGTAGTGATATGTCCTAACAAATGATCACAATTTACCATTTGTGTCTTAGTTTATTGGGAATTATGCTCTGAAACTGGTTACCACAACACCCTCCAGCTTAATTATACTAGTACTTTATCAGCATTCAGTAGACACTTTATAGAGTTGGTTTTTGATTATGCGAGCATGATTTCACATATTATTTACTGGTTAATAGATGTACAGTAGACGATACGCAGAAGATGGCAAATGGGCCAGCTGAGCTGAGAGCTTTTCTTAATTAATACATGCACTTTCAGACTTCAGAGGCCGTAGCAGAGAGTAGTTATAACGAAACTTTAGCTTTCAGTGCATTTGTCCTCTGGCCCTTATCCCTAAACATGCAACCATTTTGTCTCAGGCGTCTACTAGTGATCACTAACTACTGTTAGCTAATTAATTACCAACTGCTCTCTTTACCAGAGGGGAATTTTGGCACGGCGACAAATCATCATTCCATCTATTCCCTTCCATTTCACCTCACGAGAACGAAATGTACTGCAAGATATCATATTGTAACGACATACTTATTCTTGTGTGTGCATGCATTCCTAGAGGATAACATTGGTCAGTGGGTACATGATTAAATTAATTAACTAAACAGGAGTTTTAATTACCCTGAAGCACTTAACCAAATACAACTCCCCAGCAATAATATGATTATCGCTGCATTCTCTTTCCTAATTAAGATAGAAATGCCCTTATGAAGATTAGTCAATCATGGAGGTATGTACTAATCATCATGAAAATTAAATCTGGGGTAGAATTTCTGCTGGGTTGCTCTGATCAATCAAGAAACTGAAGAATCGAGCGTGATACAGCAGTATCTTCCATGAAAAGACGTACTCCTATATACGCACAAAGCCAAATATTCCAGCCGTACGACCGGGTTCACTGACGACAAGAGAGGAAGATGGGTGTGAAACTGTAAAAATCCTAGTAGTCCTCTCCAAGCTGATTATGGCAGATGTACTACCGAACAATAGATTAACCCGGGCGGGGTTAAAAGGTGATTAGTTACGGCATGGTCTCGCCGCAGTAACTTTTCCTCATTTTTTTGGATCAACTCGCGTCTTTTTGGCTAAAGCGGCGGCAGCTACCGGCCGGCGTGCGCTAGCTCTGCTTGCTGCTGCTGCATACGTACAACATAGCATACACTGCCTAGCTTAGCTTCTTTTCGGACGACGTCTTCGTCGTCGTCGTCGCTTGCCGGCATCCGAGACGGCATCGCATACGCGGGACATGCCCTTTTTTGACCACCTTTGATGATCTACCTAGCTCCTCTCTCTTTCTACCTCGGGCGGCTACTGAATTTTTTTTTTTACCAGCTGCTGATAGGTTGTATGTAATGTACTACTGGCATGCATGGCATACAGTTGCTTCTTGCTTGCACTCGTTTTAGCTAGGATTCAGGAATGTCCTGCAGAAAGCATTGGGCTCGATCGATCTGTGTGTGTGTGTCTGTGTCACTGTGTATGTGTGCAGAGGTGTACAGGACTTGCATTTGGCATGTATTCAGTGAGTCCATGGCAGGTAGTAGGAGTGTGTATAAACAGGCTAGTTCGTACATGGGACTGTATGGGTTGTGAACCTTATGTGTAAGAGCTCTGTTAGCATTGCCTGCATTCGTACAGGCAATCATCAAATACTAGCCAGTATATGACTGTACATTGCATGCATGGGACTTGGGCTCTACTGATATGCAGTATCTGGATAGGTTTTTAACATGAAATGTCGTGTCAGTTTGCAGGTGGTTAAGGTGGTTTGTGCAAGAAAAAATTGCAAAAGATGGCAAAACGCTGTGAATAACCAAACCTAGAGTGACGTGTAATACGTTAGGGTCGTTACTACATGCCCCCTACATATACATGCCATTACCCCAATATAACAGTACTTATCAAATCCTTAACCTTGAAATATTGCATATATATATATATATATATATTGATGTATCCTCCATCATTTAACTAGTTAAGAAATCACCAAAAATGCACGCCGAAACGTCTTTGTTCCAATTCATTAGGTTGCTGACTAAACGTCACGAACGACTGCTAGCTACAAGATGACACTCTTTGGTCCATGCATGCATAGTTGGTAGGTCAATGATAATAAGGACCGGCAAATATTAAGGGACCCATGCATGCTTGTCTTGTTGAAATGAATCCAAAATGTGATTATCAAAACAACTACTCCTTCCTAGCCCCGTACATCTCTAACTTCTGACAGCTGAACATTTACATGTACTAATGTACAAAATGATGATGATCATATTGATGACCAATTTAACCCAAAAAAAAAGAGTAAACACGTGCATGCATGCCAGGTGGACTGCGTCATCAGTTTCCGTCGACGGCGACGGTCACCGACGTCGGGAACACCTCGCCGTCCTTCCTCCGGCGGCCGCCGCTGCCTTCCACCGCCGACAAGCTCACCGTCGTCGCGCCGTCGACATCGTTGGCGCTCAAGCTACGTTTCAGCTGCCGTATGGTAGGGCACAGCACCTCGTCGGCCCACGCCTCCAACGACGTGGCTGACTCTCCCGCCGTCCACGCCGCGCCGGCCAGCCTGTCCAGCACGCCGTCGTCGACGTGTACGGACAAACCGGCGCCGGCGCCGGCGGCGTCCCCGAGCTTCGCCGAGACCACGTCGGAGACGCTCCGTTTGAGCGGCCCGAAGTCGACGGGCTTGAACACCACCGTTGCATCCACGGCTTTGGTGAGCTCGGAGAAGCTCGACGGAGCCGAGAACTTGGCGGCGGCAGCGGCGGGTTGGCCGTACTCCTGCTCGTGCTCCACCGTTAGGTCACTGGACGAGTTCCGGGATTCCTCGCCGCCGCTGTCGTCGTCGTCGGTGTGATCCTCGCACATGGACAGGTTCAGGTCAAGGTGAAGCGGAGGCGAGTCTTTGCGCGGTTTCAACCGCCGGTCGCCGGCGCCGTCGAGCGGCTGCGGCTCCGGCCTCCGCTTCCGTGCGTTGTTCCGGACTCGGAGCTCAAGGTTCCATGGCGAGTCGGTGAACTGATGATCCTCTTGGCACCGCCTCGTGTCGTCCAGCGACATGACGACGAAGATGGCTTCGCCGAGGGCGACGTCCCGGCCGCGCGAGTCCACGAGGCGGCCGGACTCGACGGCGCGTAGTATGGACGCCTGCACGACTCTGTCGTCGTCGTGGTGGTCGAATCCGTCGAGCACGATGACACGCAGCGGGTTGGCACGTATGGCGTCGGCCACACAGTCCAGCGCCGTCCGGCCGCGGCACGACGCGATGGGCTCGCCGCCGTTGCCGGCGAGGCGCAGCGCGACGGCGTTCGTGCCAAAGACCGACATGGACAGCGCCTCCGCCATCTTCGTCTTCCCGGCCACGTCATGGCCGGAGAAGAGGACCCACGTGTCGGCCCTGGTGGGCCCCATGCCACGCCGCTTCCGCTCGCCGGACCTGGCCTTCGTGATCGCAGCGGCAACAGCGGCAGCAGCCTCGGGTTGCCATCGCACCGCCTCCGTGAGCCGTTTCACGAGCAGCTTCTCGTCGGTGTCACAGTACGCCGGTGGCCTCGACGCCGTTGATGCCGCCGGCCCAAGCGCGAGGTCGGTGTCCACCGCGGCGGCAGGCGCCGCCGCGGCCGCCGGTGGCGGCGGCCTTACTGGTATAGCCTGCATGTTGGCGAGGACGCTTGCGCCGTTCCATTCCGAGCAAGTGACCATCGACGACGGCCGGCCACCGCCGCAGCCGCCGCCGCCGTGGGAGTGCAGCTGCGCGCACCGGTCGAGCCACCGACGTCGCAGCTCGTCAGCCTCCCGCGCCTTGTCCTGCAAAGCGACAGACACAGAGAGAGAGATTCCGCACGTCAATGCGCTGCTCACGGCGACGGAACACGACGCGGCTTAGTTTGTCGTTGTCGTGCGCGGCAAAAAAACCAAACCGAACCAACCTGCGCGCGGTCGAACGGTGGCCGTGCGCTGCTCGGCGTCCCGATCTGCAGCCACTGCGACATGGGCTGCTCCGTGGCATGGAGCGCGCCGCAGCCCGGCGACGACGCCATGTCGGCGCGCTCGCGCTCGTAGCCGTCGAGGCAGGCGCTGCACAGGCTCGGCGACCTGCTTTGCATTGCACTGGTGGTCATCGCCGATGACAACACCTCCACCGAGCTGCTCAGGATGCCTCTGTTAACTCCATTAACACTGTAAAACACAAAGAGAACACAAACACATCGTTATCGTCGTGGAAAAAAAGGCGAGGTTGATGATGGAGGCAGTATGCTGTGTTTGTCACGGATGCAAACCTCGGCGAGAGGCCGAGCGATGACGGCGGCGGCGGCGGCGGTCGCGGCGTGATGGGCACGGCCTGGAGGTCCCACTCGCTCTCCAGCGACGGGTGGTACACCTGGCACTTGAGATACGTGGCGCACGTCGCCGTGCCGATCACCCAGACGCGGTGCTCGCGCTCGCCGGACTGCCTCAGGATGCGCGCCATCTCGGCCACGGCGGCGCGCGCCGTGTCGAGCACCACGTCCCTCCGCTTCTCTTGCTCGCCGGGGGCCACGCATCTCTCCTCGACGAGCCACTGCAGGTTGCCGAGGTTGACGACGACGCCGGCGCTCCTGGACGCCGGCGAGAGTAGCTCCGATCTTATCGCCTCGCCGAGCTCCTTGATCTTGGCGGCGAGCTCCGCCCTGTCGAGATCGACCAGGTCGCCGAATTCTCTCTGGAAGGAGATGACTCGCGCATTGCCGAGCCGTTGCCTCTGTATCATGGTGACAACCTCTTGTACCACGGCGTCCACGTCCACCGTGTCGCCGACGAGCACCGGGTTGCGCTTCTTGCCCCGCTTGAGAACTTCCACCACCTTGTTCACCTCCTCCTCCCGGTGGGACACCTGCCGGTGCAGCACTCTGGCGTTGACGTAGACGCCGGAGTCGGGGGCGGCGGGGTCGGAGAGGGAGCGCAGCATGGCGGCCTTGACGGCGGTGCTGGAGAAGGATGCCTCGCGCATGACGCGGGCGACGGAGGGGTCGTCGAGGATGGCGAGCACGAGGTGCGGCACGCCGACGCGGTGGTCGTCCGCCTCGACCACGCCGCTGCCGATGCGGCGGTGGTGCGCGTACGCCCGCTTGAGCGCGGCGGCGAGCGCGTTGGAGAGCGGCGGCGCCGCGTGGTGGTGCTGGTGCTCCGTGGACGTCGGGAGGCGGTCGAGCGCGACGGCGAAGCAGAGGTCGAGCGCGCGGCACCGGAGCGGGTGCGGCGACGCGAGGCCCGCCACGCAGGCGTCGCGGAGCAGCGGCGCCGGGCCGGACAGCAGCGCGGCCGCCGCGTGCAGCGGCGTGGTGTGCGCGTGCCGCCGCCTCGACGCGTCCGCCGCGGCGCGTGACAGCACCGCCGCCGCGTCGGGAGTCAGCGGCGGCGCGGCCGACGGCAGCGACGCCACCGCCGCCGCGGCCGCCGTCGCCGAGTAGGCTCTCATGTCTGCAACTCCGCGCGCGTGGTGTACGCCGTATAGCTACGCTACGGGGGCGCCGGTTTGTTATAGGTTTAGCCGCGAGTGCTCGAGTGGTTGCTGGCTTGGTGCGGTTAGTTTGGCTGATCGATCAGGTGAGGTGAGGTGAGGCGATTCACTCAAGTCGTCATGTAAAAAAAGGCAGGGGTGGCGAGGCGTGCGTGCGTGTGCAACTCAACTGGGAAAAGGGGAGGAGGGGGGGGGGGGGGGGGGGGGGGAGACGGAGAGAGATTATTTGACGTTGAAGCATGTGTGTGGGTATGTGCTACTGGCAGGGTGGGACCGGACGGGCCAGGCAAAGGGCACTATTTGGATTTGACCCTTCCGAAATCTCATATTTGGCATCTGTACTATTATCGTACTATGAACATTGTTCTTGCGAGTCGTTTGAATTCCTATGTTGGGTGTGTTTTCTCGATCGTGCGTGTAGTACCTCCCCACTTGTTGGTCAAATGATTACGAAAAGTTTAGAAAAAAAATGGTCCGCAGACGGTTAAACCTGAAACCAGATCTGTCAATTGTTATGGAAACTTGGTGATACTCTTCTTGGGTTTCCATGCAAAAGTTTCAACGGAAATTTTTGACGCACGAGTCCGTAATCTTAATTACTAGAAAGGCTTGGAAAGAGAGAAATGCCAGGATTTTGGAGGGAATCGGTAGAAGAACTGCATGCTATTGAGGTCTCATGGGGTATAGCAGAAGAATGGTGGGCATGGTGCAACTTCATTTTTTTTTTCTAAATTCTCATCGCTGGAATTTCAACTTCAAATTTTGTGAATGGTGGGGGTGCATATTCATTGAAAAAGTCTTTCATTTTGGGAGAAATAAACCCGTGAGTGCACATTGTGAATTTGTGATAACTGATAAGGTTTTTGAAATCAGCCTACCCATAAGGCAATGACTTTTTACCATTGCATTTGCCTAGATGTTACTTCCCAACATATATCACCAGAGACGGATCTAGAAATTTGATAGATCAATATATAATGTATATATCGGTGTTATAACATGCCGGTCATGGTTAAACTATGATATTATATTCATTTATAAACAAGACTAGCTATAGGTTTTAAAAAAAGTCGTCAGCATCGTCTGTCCCAATTTTCTATGTTAGATCCGTCCTTATACATCACTACCCTGTATGCCTAATAAACATATAGCTAGAATAAATAAAAATATTTTTGAACTAATATTCATATAATCATATTTATATCCTTGATGGTTTGATATAACCAGAATAAATAGAAATATTTTTGAACTAAGATTCATATTTATATCCTTGATGCTGTCCAAAAATATTTTTATTTATTCTAGTTATATGTTTATTCGGAGTAGTGATGTACAAGGACGAGAACTATATCATTAACGATAGAAATAGAAAGCGATAAGAGGAACATCTAAATTAATTCAAATGAAATTCAAAATTGGCTACAGCTTCGCAGACATGCATGCAGGTAAGAACAACCGCTTGCAACCAGCTCGCCCAAAAGTTTAAACTGTTAATCAAGACATACCTACATACATACATACTGTTGACCAATCTCACATTTCAAAATTGACGACTCACCATAAGCTCGATCAACTACCAGACCAGGCCCCTACCACATCCTGGTCCACTACACAAAAAGGCATGCACTACAATAGTATAGTTACGTATAGTACGTACGTGCCCCCCCAACGGTGGCGATCGCGATTCATATGTATTCACTCATTCACCGAACAGTGATGCATGGGCACATGCCGCAGTAGGTGGTTTGGCTGGCCATGCATGCGTGCGTGCGTCACACCAGGTAGACGCCGCGCACAAGCCACCACGGCCACGGCCCCGGTTTTGTTCGCGAGGCACGGGGAGAACAGCATGCGGGCACCCGCTACCCGCACAAGCCGCAACCCAACAAAATCCCCGCAAAAGCCCCCTCCATTTTAACCAAACCCACCACACCGTCCACACCACAACATCACGGAAAAAAATTCAGTGGAGACCGGATGTAACCGGCCTCTTATACAGCCCCGCTTCGGATGGATGCCACGTGGATGACATAGGGATCGAACGGTTAGCTCGGTCCGGCTCCCGGCGTTGCGTGATGAGGACACACGCGGCTTGGCTCCACGAGCAGCCGTGTCTTTCAAGCTCTCCGTCGGCTCAATTCGACGAACATCATATCGCATCTCCTTTTGCCTGGTGAGCAGCGACCCGCGTCTTCCTCCGGCACTGCAGGGGTCGTCCTTTTCCTCCTCCGGCGCCGCAGACGTCCCTGAGACTGACATATATGGGACTATGGGAGCACCATGGCCGATGTGCCGAGCTCCACCACCGACATCGCTTCTGATGTGCTCTTCGTGCTTGTGTTTTTTGGAGATCGGCTTCTAAAGGCTAGAGCTTGAACCGTTTAGAGTCGAGGGTCAGGTGCTGTCGCCGGCCGCTTCTCCATGGCATGAGAAGAAAATTAACATGCAAAATTGAAGTGCCGTAGGATTAGGAACCAGAAAACAATATACAATATTCATATCAGGGAGAAGAACTGGAGGTAGGGTCATCGTCGATCGAAGCCGTAATCGATGAAGTATTGCGTTTCGTCCGTGGCGGCCGCCAGAAATTGGAAGACGGGTACAGTCGCAGCCAGCATCCAAACGCGCCGCGGGATCAATTGCCTGGCGCTGCGGCTCGCCGGCGGCGGCCGCCTGGAACGGGAACAGAAAGACGGTCGTCGATGCAGCCGATATCCAGGCGAGGAGACGCGATCTGCGTTGAATCGAGCCGTCGGCGAGGCTGAAAGCCGCGTCTGCGCCTGGAGCCAAGCCATTTGCATCCTCGTCACGCAGCGCCGGGAGCCGGGCCGAGCTAACCGTTCGATCCCTAGGTCATCCATGTGGCATCCATCCGGAGCGGGGCTGCAGGTGAGACCGATTACACCCGGTCTCCACCAAATTTTTTGCGTACGCACGTTGCGCACATCGGCCCCCGCACCGATCACGTTACGTACGCCTCATCGCGACGCGACGCGACGCACGTCGATCGCGCGCCCGCGCCCCACACGCTGGTCCGGGCGTACGCTGCGATCGATCAGCGGGAGCGCATCTGCTTGTCCATCTGCGGCGAATGATATGCACGCAACGGCATCATGTTAGTATGATGACACGTCTTTTTCCCCACAAATACTAGCTGGGTGAGAAAAGAGGGGGGTTGCGCTATGGCAGCTGATCGATCGATGGGGGTACGCGTCCACGCACATAAGCTCATCGATTGCGTTGGCTTTTTTCTTCTCGATCTCTACCTTAGCTTTAGTTCTTGGAAGAAGATGCATGCATGCATGCATGCATGATATGCATGGAGGACTCATCCTTAGCTTGAATAGTTGCATATCTGGTGGATGTGCATGTATATGTGGCTGATTTTTCTTTTTGGGGACTGCATATGCTATATTATTGTACAGTTTTGAGGGAAAATCCAAGGAAGTTGCCATGCCATGCATGCATTCAGCTTTATGCATTGGGACCCATACTCAATAGCAAGCTGGATGGGCAGGCATGTCCGTGGGCTTCAAGTTGGGTTGAAGGCTACAACAGTATTCTACGTCGTCTTGCATTGTAGAAATTTTGTACGGAACTAGGTAAATACGAAACTACCGTGTAGTACTATACCTCTAGTTTAGTAGTAGTATATGATTAGCACTAAACCATGCATGAATGATTAAGGAATCTACTAAAGCATGAAGCATGCACACAGATCAATTCTTAAAAACAAAGTATCGTGGAGATTCCGCGTGAGGTTAATTTCAGAGAGCATGCATTGCAGACCCTAGATCTGGTCTATATCTTTACCATATATACCGTAAGGTAAACTTAGGAATGGCATCGATTTTTAAGAGCAGGTATAATAGCAGCTGGTATGCCAGCGACATACTGGCCACGTAGACTGGAGCGATGATTTGGCAGAAAAAAGGCAGGAGAGAGAGGGCGAGTCGGCGACTAAACTGTCGCCCGGCTGCATGCGTTTTTCGAGAAAAGTGGGCCCCGTCGGTGCCATAGATCAGCAGCGGTGAAATAATCTCCAGAGAGAGAATAAGATGAATAAAGAATAAAATACTATTGTCATGAAAGGATGGACAAACAGGTTAGAGACTGTTTATTGTGCTGGTAAGCTACTAAACCAACTTTTGATGATATGGTGAAAATTGCAGCCAACTGTGGGCGTTACTATTAATCTTGCTTTAAAAGGTACTGATCATGGAGCTCAGGAGCTGAGTGTTCTTGTCATGTAATGCCAGTAATCCTTTTTTTTTTTGCCTTTATCTTTTCTTTTAGACGAACTAGAGGGCGTGCGTAATTATTGGAGAAAGGTGAAAAGTGAATCGAACCAAGCAAGCATGATTTCTTCCTTGTAAGCATCAATAATTCAAAGGAGGCTAGTAGCGTGGTTTATACACGCATAATTCACTAGGCTTTTCATGTCTTTTTAAGGGGCGTAGTAAGCTTTTTTTTGCTCTTCTTTTCTTCCCCTCTTCTTCACTCCTCGGTGGATGGCACTTTGGTGGTGAGAAATCATCATACCGATTCAATTCATTCATGTCATGAGATGCAAGCAAAGTTTGGTGCTATAGCTTTCCCCTTAGCTTCTCCCCATCCCTCCTCTTTAGCCCATAGGGAGAAAGGAAGAGGGAAAGCGGCTAGCATGTCACTTTTCGCTTGCTTAAGTTACCATGCATCTCCCACAACTCAAAGTAGACCATCATGAGGAATGATTTGTGTGCCTGCCTCCCCTGCTCGTGTATGTATCAATCCTTAGCTTGAAGAAACAAAGTTGGTGCAAAGTAAAAGCGTAAATCGCATCATAGTCCACCCACCCACCTAAAGTTGCACCTTTTAACCAGCATGATTAGCTCTATCAAGCCTTTAATCAGGCAGTACTTTTTTTATATATTTTAGTGAAGCAGTGTTTAACCATGGGTGGCATGAGTGAAACAGTCCAGCTCAGGAATAAATACACACACACACAAAACCAATTGAAAATGGTTAGCAACAACAAAGTTGGCAAGCTTTATAATTGTGCTTTGAGAGCCTCATCTCATCCCCTTTATAATCTCTCTCTCCATGGGAAGCAAAGTAAGGTGTGAAGGCACCTGAGAGGAGAGAGCTTGACAAAGAGCATCATGCATGATGCCCAACTAGGCCCACAGTATGGATGGTGAGGGCGTGTAGCAAAAAAGAAGGCATAACCTTTTTGGGTGAAAAAGAAGAAAAGGTCAGGGAGTTTGAGACACCAATGAAAGGAAGAGAAAGGATTAGTCACTTTTGAAGGCAGAAAGATTGCACTACTAAAAGTCATGGGGAGAAGGAGAAAAGAGCTCCTGTCTTTTAAGATGGGCTAATTGCGAAGTGGGATGCACTCTGCAGCAAAGATGCCCCTCTTTGCATAAAGGGAGCACCCCTTCTTTCTGTTTGCTAGGGAGGGGTTTTTTGGCCACTTAGGATTCCTTAAAAACAAATGTGAGGTGCCAAGGGAAAGTTGGAGCCCCATAAAAGGGGCAAACTCCGGCTTTGTATGAAAAGTTCCTCAAAGCATTTTTCGCAGTGGCTTCCCCCTTTTTCTTTTTATTAGTCAAGCATAACAATCCCTTGCTTTCTACTGCCAACACATTTGCTCATTCTTTGTACTAGTACCAAAAGAATTTTATGACTGTACTGCCTCTCTACTGTTCCATGTGTTCATAAGCATTAGGTGCCTTTTTTTCCACTCAAGGACTTGCATGCATTGCATGATAACGAAAAGATTCTCCAATTACAAAAGAAGGGGCTCTGAACTGAAGTGACATGTGCAAAAGCTTCTTTCAGCAACGATTTGTGTCCCATTTCTGATAAACGAAAAACAATACGGTCCATCATAAGTTAATGACTTTGTAGATAACCCCTTGCTATTGGATTGTGTTTGCTACTACTAATGAACAGCCCAACATAAGAGGCAGAAACAAGATAAAGGCCCAGACCATTTAGGCCTCATTTGGAAGGGCCTTAATCCAGGCCCATCCACATGTGATGGGCTGGGATTTTGTGCCTTAATCCAGGCCCATTCACATGTGATGGGCTGGGATTTCGTCCTATCCAAACAAGGCATTAATTTCGTACTGTGCAACAGAGGGATCAGAAAACACACAGAAGGTGCCTTGGAAACAAGGGTTGCAAGTTGCAACACTCAATATCCAGCAATCTCGATCTATAATTAATTGAGTACATATAATTGCTAAAGGCGGTTTAAGTAACATGCTGGATAGACCTAACAACAGTGATTGACAGAAACACGGTATAAGCAAGTGATGAAGATATTCCACTTCAAGGAACTGAGAAGCAAGCAGCTATGCAGGTACATGCATTACATGGTTGGGTCGAATAATTACAGTGAACTCGGTAATTCTAGCAAAATTCTGATAAACACACGATATTTGACCATTTTTGAGCGCCGTAACCGTAAGCGGGGTGAGTAATAGATATGACATGCCTGTGGCCTCACCTGCTGGGAACTGCACTGCACGCGAGCTAGGTTTCGTAATTAGTAGTTCTCCACAATTCTGAGTACCGACGAATATGTTCCAAGAGCAGCGCTTATGGTGCCCAATATTATTATACCAATACTTGCAACGACCTGAGATTGAAACAAAAATGTCAACCACGGATGTAGTTGACAAACAAAAGAAACAAAAAAGAAAGAGAGCGATTTTTGGTGTTGGTCTACCACGCGATGTGCATTTTACCTGGGCAGTCGTTGCTTTATTTTGCCTAATCTTCAAGAAGCACAGTGCAGGCATTATGACGGCCTGTAATCATAAAAAAAAATGTTGAAATGAGTATGTTTGTTGCTCCTTGTTCAAGGGTTTATCTGAAAACAAGATTCTAGCAGAAGAAAGTTACCACAAGTATACTCAACAGAGATCCAATAAGAGCCATCACGAGACCTGAAATATGCAAGGCACAACTCAGAAATACAGAGCATACGCAGGTTTGCAGCAAGACAGATTTGATATGCCCACTCCACATTACCAAGCTTACTGCTATGACAAGTTTAAAATCTAGATTCCGTTAAAAAAAGGGTTTAAAATCTAGATAAAAAAGCATAGGAAAACACAAACGAAGGTTTTGATTTAATAACTGGATTTAACATGACAAACAAGTATAGTAAATTGCACATTAGACAACATATTTTGACTGGGTTGCGTAATACAAAGGAATTAGCAATCTTTGAGCATAGAACCACCTAAACTGACTCCACACTCCACAGAACACCAGTTTTTGACCATTTGATGGGAAAAAAGGTTTAGAAGAAAAAAAATATCGCATCTCAAATTGCATAAAGTTGGTATTTCTTCGAGCTAACTCTTCAAATGATCAAAACCCAGTTTTGTGGAACATTTTAATTATAGAGGGAGTGTCTGGAGGTGTAAGCGGCTAACCCACAAATCCAACGGTTTATTTTGGCCTATAAGTGGGTTCGCAGGTTAGTCACTTACATCTTTAGTGTCATGCACAAAAGGTACTTATAAGTACATGATGTTTTGAGAACTCAAGTAGAATATAGGTGGTTAAATGAGCAATTTACTAAAAAAAATTCTTTCTGAGAGAATGCAGCTAAGAGAGTTTCAGGAAAAATGAAGCAGAATTAGGTACATATGCCAGAAAATTGTGTATACGTACCGAAAAATGGCATAAGAAACGCAATGCACACGGTTGATGCAACAAGGGCAGTCCTCAGTATAATAGAGCAGATTGTTTCGTTCAAAAATCCTTCAGGGCGCAACTCCTCTAAACTCCGAGCCAATGGGTTTAACAACAGGGCATATCTGTTGTGGTTAAGGATCAAGCCATATTTTTTTTTAAAAAAAAGGATGAAGCAATTCCTATGAATAATTAGGCAGGCACATAAATAATCACAATGTAATCCTAGAAGCCAGAACACTACAAGTTTTGATATTCAAAAGGATACTTGGTGAAAGGGTTGATAACCTGAAACACATGACAATTCAATGGTAAATATTAAGAAAAAAAGAACAGTTGCAGTTTCAAAAACTGTAATCAACAATTCTCACCGTGGTCCACAGTGCGACCTTGGAGGCAAATGAATGTTTAGGAAGATTCAGAGTTATTTGCGAGAGAGTTTTATCTCCGAACATGAGATAGCCAATGATAGCAAACGAGCCATATATTGCTGTGCAAATTGCAAAGCTGCACGACATGATAATTTTAGAACATTGAAACATTTAATTACTCAACATAGTTAATCTGCATCCGAATGAAGTTCACACATACCATATAAACAGTGCCTTAGTGAATTTCGTGCGGTCTGACATTGATTGGTAAATATTTGGAAACACTGAGTGCCCAGAGTAGCAGAAACCATAAATGCCAATAGCAAACGGTATACCACCTAAGTTTACTGCTTTCCCAGTCAAATGAAACCCTACGCCATCAGTAGCGCCAACTAAAACGACAGAGAGGAAAACAAGAAGAGTTGCAATAACACCACCCGCTGCACAAGAAATTCAATAAACCTTGTCAATTCAATTTGCTGCCTTAATATCATTAATGATCGCAGTGAGAAAAATACTTGAGGTTAAGAGTGTTGAGACCAGAAAGGTAGGAGAGAACCCGAAGATCTCTCAACCATACTGTAGGCAAGACTATTAGAGCAGTCAACACTCCAAAGAAATGTTTCCCATCAATATGGACGCCAAGCCAATCAAAACCAATATGAGAGAAAATTGATGTCATATTATCTCCTTCCAAAATAATGAATTCCACACAATATGACTGCATCCAATGAATAACATATATAAGATAATATTTTTTTTAGAAAGGATTGAATAAGATAAAAGAGTGCTCAGTTGGATTGATCAATAAAAATAACTAGATGAATACCCCGCCGCATTGCTACGGAAAATTAAGTTATATAATATGTACAAATAATATGTAATATGATCAAAACTAAAACAAATTGGTACAATTTTGAGCCTAAAAATAATTAAGATTGCATAGTTTTATGAGAGAAGAAGAAGAGACAATTTGAACCATAGATGTATCATCTAAAGGCTAAAAATAATTGAGGTGATGTGGTTTAATGAGAGAAGAGAGAAATAGCATTAACTACACTTAGTGGGGATGAACTATATAGGATTAGATGGAAAACTTTGCAACATAAAGCCAGGTGAAAGCTACTTACATATAGCTCAGTATAGAGTATAATCTGCAAAAACATTAAAGAAAAAGAATCAGCCATTGTTTCTTCTCTACCAGAAGTTAAAATTAGTTGCACAAAAAAGTCTGATAAAGATCAATATAATATGCATTTCATCAGTCATGAGGTATCAAACATTGAAATGCCATATTTTATAGTTTACAAATATGCCATATGCACTCCTTTTTAGTGGGAGTCAGCATTTTAGAAAAGGAAAAAGAAAATCCAGAGCTTGAGCAGGCAGGTGTTTCTACCAGTTACTGAACCTTAAGAGAGCGCTTTTCATAAGCATGGATCATATCATCAATAATCGCATACAAGCAAGGTTATACAAAATAGAAAACTAATACAGCCTGCACAGTGGTCGTGTCTCCATTGTCCAGGTTAGTCTTACTCTTTGATACACTTGCACGAATTATTTCGTTTATTACCATCAATGGTTGTTCTTACATTGCAAAAAAAAAAAGGAATAGAAGTTTCTACAGATTGTCATTCTTTTAATTTAATGAAAATCCACAGATTATTAAAAATGACTTTGATTGGTGCTGAGATATTCGGATGCAATCTTGCATGCAATGCAATACAATTCACTTGATAGGAAAGAAACCAGGACTTACAGAGATCAGCAGACGACCAATCCTTCCAAAAGCAGCCTCGCCAATGTCTGGATATGTAGAAATACCATCTTTGCTCTCAAAACAGTGTTTCATCAGAACTCCAGTATAACAGCAAACAATAGCAAACATAGCTAGGACCGCAAGGCCTACCCATCCAGCTTCATGAATTGTAAATGGAGTGGAAAGAAGTCCAACACCAGCAAGTACATTAACCCCTACCAAAAGAACAAGTAAAACATTAAGCATTTCTTTTATCTTAGGCAGGTAATTGAGCAATCTAACATGTTAATGATAGTACCATTGAACACCGTCTGTGTCACACTGCATCCTTGAGCGATGTAGACTTCTCCAGTATGTTGCGTAAGTAACGAGCTTTTCCTATCTATTGCTGAACCAAGAGTCTTTCTCAAGCTCTTGACAGAGTCTTGCTTCCCATCTAGCTTATCAGACAACAAGGGCAACTTCAGGTCGGATCCCAGACTACTACGACCACCATCAAGGATCGAGTATTTGCTTGTAGAGGGACCCAAGTAACCAAAGCTCGGAGATGCAGCAATTGTATAGGTGTCAGTTGTTTCTCTGCAAAACAAACAGCATATCACCATCATAATGTTTGCACATAACGGTTGGGAAGAAAACAAAACATGTGGTTTAACAGCTGGCATTCATCAAGCTTGGGTATTAGATTGCCAGCAAAGCCCTTGTCTTAATTTTTTTGAGACAACCAAAAACAACTATACGATGTGTCAGTACAAACAATCCCCTGATCGACAAAGCAAAAATGATTTTGTACATATTAGTTTACCATGATCAGAGTCAGTGTTAATGAAAGCAACCAAGTCCACATCAGCACAGAACTTTCACTAACAACAGTTGGAATTGGCAGAGCAACACCACCACTAACCATGGCGCAGTAGAGCACACAAATCAAACGATGTCTGCACGAGGAGTCGATCAAACAAAGAGTGCAGCCATAAAATGATTTTGTACGTTAATAGTTTACCACCAGCAGAGGTTTTTTTTTTTTTGAACTAGGGCTTGAAAGCCCCCATTTCTATTATCAGAAATGCAACAGTAGTACTCTGCTAAAACAAGAGAAAGGAAAGGAGATTACAGCACTCAGGCTGTGAATTTTTTATAGACCATAGCACTGTGTTTCTTAAGCAAAATGAGAGGAATTCCACCCCACATCCCAACCTGGGGACACAGCAAGCACAGTTTACCACCAGCAGAGTTAGATAGTGTTAATGGTCAAAGTTAGTAGTATCAGAACTAGCGCAACAATATCCCATCCCAATCATCAGGAAATTGAAAACACAACCGGGTCCCCGTCAACATACAATTTTCACAAGCAACAGTGGAAACTGCCAGAGAAACCCCACCAGAGCAAACCGCCCCCACTAAGCACTAATTGAACGCAGTACAGCAGACAGATCAAACGATGTCTGCACGGCTGTAGTACGAGCGAGGAGGCGATCGAACAGTGATTGCGACCGCGCACGTTGCGGTTTCAGACCCGTGCTGTCGGAGCACTGTCGAATCAATCAGATGTTCTACGAGTGCTGGTAAATTCTAGAATCCAGGCCACTCGGATCAAACATGAACTGTTTGCCCGAACTATCCCAACCAAACACGTCAACGATCAATCTAGTATTATCCGAACAAGCGCTCAGTCCAGTCCCATCACGAAACTCACAAGTTATTCCGTCCAGTACAATTCAACGAAATCTACCCATCAACATGAGATTTCACAAACAGCGGTTGAAATCGATAGAACTACCATGAACCATCACCACCACCAAAAACAAAAACAACGCAGTAAACGAGGAGGAGGATGAAGCGGAGAATGCAACGACGTACCGGTAGCTCTGCGGCCACTGGCGGGACTGGAACGAGCGAGGCGATCCCAAACCTTCGCCGTCGTCATCCCGGTCGTCGTCGCCGCTCCCGCCGTCCTCGTAGTCGTCGTCGAAGCTGCGGCGCGGGCTCTCCTCGATGTCGCCGTCCTCCAGCGTCATCTCCTCCTCGTCCTCCTCCTCCTCCTTCCGGTGCTTCGCCTCCGCCGCCGCCGCCGCCGCTGCCATCTCGCAGTACGTTCACAGCAGCGGGCGAAACGCACAAGTGGAAGCACACGAGGTTGGAATTGGATTGCGTGTGGTGGAATCGGGGGGAGAGAGAGAGAGAGAGGAGGCTTCGGGAGAGATGGCGAAGCGGAGGCAGGTATTGATGGCTGGGATTGGGTTGGAGTGGCGCGGAGGCGGAGGAGGGGGGTGAAATAGGAAGGCGGGGGAGCGCGCGTCGCGACAAGCTGGCAGAGGCGCGGATTGGTCGGAGGAGGCGAGGTGGGCGTGGGCGCGGGGGTTTATTGAGACGGGGACCCCAGTCCACGTACGCTGACATGTGGGGGAGGTTGCGGTGGGGACGTTGGGTTGAGGCGGTTTCGGCTTGTGGGGGCGCGTGGGCGTGTAAGGGCCCGTTTAGTTTCCAATTTTTTTTCTTCAAACTTCAAACTTGTCTTTTATATTGAACTTTTTTACACACATAAATTTTCGACTTTTCTATCGCATCGTTTTAATTTCTTCAAATTTCTAATTTTGGCGTGAAACTAAACACAGCCTAAGAGCAAGTTTAATAGTATAGCCCACTACTAACTCCAATTCATCTATAGCCAATCTAATATCCAATTCATACAATAATTACTTACTATATTATTAATACATGGTCCCACCTATCCTATATATATTGTGTCTTAGAGTCTGTGCTGCAGCTGGCTATAGTTTTATAGCACGCTGCTCTTCTCTCTCATCATTTATCTCATTAAAATATGTTTGTAGCTAGCTAATAGTCTGCTATTGTACATGCTCTAATCCTTAGGGCTGACATGTGGGGCCATGTGGAGACTGAATTATCGTAGCGCAGTTGCAGACCGATCAGCTGATTTGGCAACAGTGATTTCTAGAGCACGGACCATTTTATGGATGGACCGAGTCCCTACTAGGATGGGCCCTAAATATCCCGGGGAGGTCCATACTAGCAGGGTTCGGCTGGACGACAAATGGTAGACATTTGAATCAGCTGCACATGCACAAATCAGTGAAGTAATAGGCTAAGGGCATGTTTAGTTCCTTAAAAACATCACGTCGAATCTTTGAATATATATATTAAACATTAAATATAGATAAAAAGAAAAACTAATTGCACAGTTTGCATGTAAATCGCGAGACGAATCTTTTAAGTTTAATTAGGCCATGATTAGCCATACGTGCTACAGTAACCCACATGTTCTAATGACGGATTAATTAGGCTTAAGAGATTCGTTTCACGGTTTTCAGGCGAGTCATGAAATTAGTTTTTTTATTCGTGTCCAAAAACCCCTTTCGACATCCGGTCAAACGTCCGATGTGACATCCGAAAATTTTCATTTCACCAACTAAACAGGCCCTAAGATAGCCTAAAATATCTCGCTGATACAACCAAATCACAAATTGCAGTGCCAGTGTCCAGTGTCCAATTTCCAGCAAGAAGAATATTGCGAACGATCGTCTCACCGTGCAACCGGCGAAAGAACGATGATGCCAAGGATCGAGTTCCGAGACAAGGCGGCAGCAGCAGCAGCTGGGCAGGTTTGTTCCATGCGGCTGGTTGCATGAATCATACATGTTACAGGGCTCCAGGCGATGGCCACTCAATATCAATCCAGTATCTTATGTTATCTTGTCAATCGGGGTGACGTGGAGACGCGACGGCACGAGAGCTGATCGATCGGCCGGCCCGGGTCAGCCGGGTAGCTTCCGCCAAATCGCAGTGACCACATCGCCGCCGAATGCGGAATCTCTGTGTGCAGCAACGGGCAAACACGGGATCGGGGTGGAGAAAGCTTATTGGGAGAAGTTTGTGTTTAGCTACAGTAGCTTTTTAAACTTCAGTTTTTCTTCTGGTATAAGTCAGTCTGGCTGATTGTGTTGTGTAACTATAATTTTTTTTTTAATATATTAATGCGTAATTTTTTTACGCGTTCGCAGAAAAGAAAAAAAAAAGCTTCTTAGGAGCCAATGGCATGCGTGCTTGTTCGGCAAGATCAGATCACCGCCACCTGCGATGATGGATCGATGATCGATCTGTTCCATAATAATAGACGACGATTATGTACAGTCTTCATTACGCATGTTCGCATTGGATTATTGCTCCACGATTATGATGCTCATGCTGAGTCATTCACAAATCGCAACCACGATGCCTATCGTCTTGGGCTCTTGGCCGACATCTCCGGGGTAAAAAAATTTGTACCAGAGCATTGACCACAAGCTAAATTAAGTTCCGATCGGTTAAGTTTATCCCAGATGTGGTTGATGTGGTTATTGGGGACCACTTGTACGAATTATCTTTTATAGTGGAGCCTGACAATGGGTCTGACGAGCCTGTACCAATGGATATGGAGAATCTGGATGATGGGACTTTGGAGAAGGAGGAGGGGAATCTGAACCAGGATTTGGGGAAGGAATCTGGAGGTGATCCTGGTAACAATTCCTTAATAGGTTCTGGTGGTCAGGTTAGTGAGAGGGGTGGTCCTTCTATACCGGCTGCTCATTTGAGTCTGATACCTGAATCTGATGGCTTGAATGTATCTGATGAGGAATTTGATGGCTTAGATGAGGATTCTGTAATGGTTAAGAAGGTTAATACCCAGCAAAGTCTAGGGGAAAAGCTCGCTGCTATTCCTGAAGCAGTAATTTCTCTCTCCAGGAAGAGCAAGAGAAGGGCAAGTGACAGTGATCAACTTGTTCTCCAAAGAGCTGAGAAATTGAAGGCTGATAAGAATTTGGACAACTTGCAGGCAAAAGGTAACTTTCATGATAATGTTTCTTTTTTACAATTTACAAATGAACAAATTTCTGCTGCTCTTGATAATCTTGGTGTGATCACTTTGGGTACGAATTTTATCTTAGATGATGTTATAAATGATTTAAATAGTATAGAGGAAAAGAGGTTAAGTAAATATGTTAGTTCTTCTGTTAATCAGGTACATACTTCAAATGTTGATAGTAAGATATTAGATGATCAGGTGGATGATAATTCTCTACTTCAACATTTGTGTGGTGAATTAATGGAGGAAGTGATGGATTTTAGTGCTGTGGATGATAATTATTCTCAGACCACTTTAAATTCTTTAGATACCTCTCCTAATAGTAAGAAAAAGACTAAAAGGGGAAAGAAAAAAAATAATATTTTTAAATGAAAGGGTTGTTCTGAAATTGTGATGGGTTTAAGGACCCGAAAAAACATAAGTTTATTTCTGATTTAACAAAGGAACATCACCTTGATTTTATTGCCTTGTCAGAGACTATTAAGAAAGATTTTAGTCCGGCTATTCTTAAAAATCTGTGTGCTGGCAAAGAATTTTTGTGGCATTGCAAGCCTCCTAGAGGTAGGTCCGGTGGTTTGCTTTTGGGCATCAATTTAATTAATGTTGATATTGGTTTGATTGATGAGGGAGATTTCTACATTAAGTTTCATTTATGTAATAAAGTTGATAAGTTTAAGTGGGCTTTAGTTCTGGTGTATGGGCCAGCTCAAAGTGAATTTAAGGATCAATTCCTTGCTGAATTAGTTAATATGTGCAGTCATGAAACCTTACCAATTCTTATTGGTGGTGATTTTAATATTCTACGTAGCCCTGATGAAAAGAATAATGATAATTATGATGATAGATGGCCCTTCCTTTTTAATGCTATTATTGATGGGTTATGTCTCCGGGAGTTACAGATGTCTGGTAGGAAATTTACTTGGGCAAACAATTTAGCGAATCCAACATATGAGAAACTTGATAGGGTTTTAATGTCCACGGAGTGGGAACATAAATTTCCTTTATCTTCTGTGGTGGCTCTTAATAGAGATATTTCTGATCATACTCCTTTACTTTTAAATACAAACACTTCTTCTTTGAGTAATGCTCAACATAGTTTCAAGTTTGAACTTGGTTGGCTTTTACGTGATGGCTTTGTTGATATGGTAAAGGAGATATGGTCTAGTGTTGATGAAGGCAATTCTGCCATGGAGCGGTGGCAGGCGAAAATTCGTCGTTTAAGACAGCATCTTAGGGGTTGGTCTAAACATACTAGTGGCTTGTACAAAAAAGAAAAAAAAGGAGATTTTAGATAAGTTGGATTTGCTAGATAAAAAGGCAGAAACTATGCTTTTGAGTCAGGAGTAATTGGATTTTAGATGGTTTTGTAGAAATAGATTATCTACAATTCTGAGAGAAGAGGAAGTTAAATGGTATCAGAGGGCGAAATCTAAGGATATTTTAGAGGGTGATTCTAACACAAAATATTTTCATTTGGTTGCAAATGGAAAACATAGAAAGACTAGAATTTTTCAATTACATGATGGTGACCAATTAATAAATGGTGATGCAAATTTGAAATCGCATATTACCACTTATTATAAAGGTTTATTTGGGCCTCCTGATGATTCTACTCTTCAGTTTGATGAGAATAAATTTGCTGACATTCCTCAAGTTTCTCAATTGGAGAATGAGGCTTTAACGCAGGTTTTTACTGAAAAAGAGATTAAGGAGGCGATCTTCCAAATGGAACATAACAAAGCACCGGATCCTGATGGATTTCCTGCTGAATTTTATCAAGTTTTCTGGAATGTTATAAAATGTGACTTATTAGATCTTTTTAAAGAATTTCATAATGGTACTTTACCTTTATACTCTCTTAATTTTGGTACGATCATTCTTTTACATAAGTGTGTTGAGGCCATGACAATCCAGCAATATAGGCCTATTTGCTTACTTAATGTTAGTTTTAAGATCTTTACCAAAGTTGCTACAAATAGAGTCATGACTGTTGCCCAAAAGGTAATTAGTCCTACTCAAACTGCTTTTATTCCTGGGAGAAATATTATGGAAGGTGTGGTTATTTTGCATGAAACTTTGCATGAGTTACATCGTAAAAACAAAAGTGCTGTAATTTTTAAGATCGATTTTGAGAAAGCTTATGATAAGGTTAAATGGTCATTTGTACAACAGACTTTGAGGATGAAAGGCTTCTCTCCTAAATGGTGTGAGTGGATTGCCTCTTTTATTCAAGGTGGTCATGTTGGTATTAAAGTGAATGATCAAACTGGTAATAATTTTCAAACGCATAAAGGGCTTAGACAAGGGGATCCTCTATCTCCAATTCTCTTTAATTTAGTTGCTGATATGCTAGCTTTACTAATTAAAAGAGCTAAATATAATGGATCTCTTCATGGGGTGGTTTCTCACCTAGTGGATGATGGTTTGTCTATTTTGCAATATGCAGATGATACCATCATTTTTTTAGAGCATGATTTACAACAAGCAAAGAATTTAAAATTGATTTTGTCTATCTTTGAGAAATTATCTGGCTTGAAAATTAATTTTCACAAAAGTGAGTTATTTTGCTTTGGTCAGGCAAAGGAGTGTTATAAGCAATATTCTAATATCTTTGGTTGTAAGTTAGGGTCTTTTTCAGTTAAATATCTCGGTATTCCAATGCATTTTAGAAAGCTATGTAATAATGATTGGAAAGTTATCGATCAAAGAATAGAGAAAAAACTTAGCAGCTGGAAAGGAAAACATATGTCTGTTGGGGGTAGACTGGTTTTGATTAATTCTGTCCTTTCAAGCTTAGCTATGTTTATGATATCTTTCTTTGAGATTCCGAAAGGGGTTCTTTAAAAGATTGATTATTATAGATCTCGTTTCTTTTGGCAAGGAGATGACCATAAGAAAAAGTATAGACTTACTAGATGGGATATTATTTGCCAACCCAAAGAACAGGGGGGGTTTGGGGGTTCATAATTTAGAGATTCAAAATAGATGTCTTTTGAGTAAATGGTTGTTCAAGTTAATAAATGAAAATGGTGTTTGGCAAGACTTATTGAAGAGAAAGTATCTTTATAATAAGTCTATCACCCAAGTTGACAGGAAACAAGGTGACTCCCATTTTTGGTCAGGACTCATGAAAGTCAAAAAAAACTTTCTTAACTATGGGTTCTTGGATTGTGAATAATGGGGAACACATAAGACTTTGGGAAGATAGATGGTTAGGAAATACGGCCTTTAGAGAAAAGTATCCATCTTTATATGCTATTGTCAGAAGGAGAAGTTCTTCTGTTGCTAGTGTGATGGCTTCTGTTCCGCTCAATGTTTCTTTTAGGAGAGCTTTAGTTGGTCAAAATTTAACACTTTGGCATGAATTGTGTGCATCTATTGTTCATATTCAATTGAATAATACTTTTGATTATTTTAGATGGAACTATCATCAGAATGGCCAATTCTCAGTTAGATCAATGTACTTAGCCTTAATTAATAATGGTTACATTGACAGAAATAAGTTAATTTGGAAACTCAAGATGCCGCTTAAGATCAAGATCTTTATGTGGTATTTGCTTAAGGGAGTTGTGTTAACCAAGGATAATTTAGCAAGACGGAATTGGACTGGTAATTTAAGATGTTGCTTTTGTACGAAAATGAGACTATCCAACATCTGTTCATTGATTATCATTTTGCAAAGTTTATTTGGAGGGCAGTTCAGTTTTCTTTTGGTTTATATATTCCTACTAGCATATCTCATATTTTTGATGATTGGCTTCAGGGAGTCATAAACAAAAAGAGCAAACTGATACTTGTTGGAGCTTCTGCCTTGTGTTGGGCACTGTGGCTGAGTAGGAATGATAGGGTTTTTGACAAATCACCTACTATTACTTATATGCAGGTCATTTTCAAGGCAACATATTGGCTTCGTCTGTGGGCACAGTTACAAAAGTGTGATGAAGATGCAGATTTCTTAATTGTTGCATGTCGTAAGGTTGAAACGACGGTTATGCAACTGTTTGCCAATCATGGATGGAGATTTACCAATAGACTGGAATAATGTTATTTTGTCTAGTTTGGTTGGTGTGTTTGCTTCTATTTGAACTTCACTCTTACAGAGTGCTAGTGTAACGCTCCGCTTTTCGTGAGTCGTTAAAAACTAACTCGGCAAAATCCTAATTACGAAAATTTTCGTTCTTTGTGTGAGAGTCTAAGTTGTGCCAGGGATCTCAATTTAATCCCGTTGTTCCCTCTCATCGAAATCAAAATCCTCCACCTCGAAAATTCCTCTTCCGATTCGAGTCTCTGAAATCAAATTCTGAAATTCAAATCCTTCCTTTGAATCCTCACCAAATACTTCTACGAATCCAGAATTATTCAAATCCCGCCTCGAATCCTTTCCTTGACTCCACCCTATGTTCCCGAGAACAAATACCCAAGTATTCCTTTTGAATCTTTTCCATGACTTCTCCTTGAGTTTCCCTTGATACATCCCTAAACCCTCAAGTTCGAATGTCAAATTTGAATTCGAATCCAAACCCTAAATATCTACAATTCTATCCAAATCGGTTTTCTCTGTAAAAGTCTACTTTACCTCCCTGTATTTTTGGATGGACCGATTTTCTCCCCCGGCCCATCTCCCCTCCCAGCCCATCATCTTTCCCCCTCGCACGTGCGTTGCACGCATGCGAGCCGAGAGAGAGAGCCGTCGCTCGCTCTCTCTGTTTCTCTCGCTCTCTCGTCTTCCTTCTCTCTCTCTCGTTTTCTCTCTCCCTCTCGGTTTCACTCTCGCGCCGACACCGCTTCCCGCCGTCGCCGCCCAAAACCTCCACCGCCTTCGCCCATTACCGCGCGCGCCTCGCGAGGTGGCCGACCGGCCGGTCGCTGCCGACGCCATGCGCTGCCGCCTTGCCCCCGCTCCATGCCAAACCGACCGCCGCCGTCATCGTCGACGTCATCCATGGCCCCCCCGCCACTCCACGCCGCACCCGTCCAAGAGTGGGAGAAGCAGCTGCTCTCCCTCTCCTCCTCCTCCTCACTCTCCCTCTCCTCATTATGGCAAGAGACCAAGCCCCTTTTTCCCCTTCTTTTTCCCTTTCCCGACCACTGCCGGCGTCACCACCTCTGCGCCGCTTGACCGCTCGCGCCACCCGCCTCATCTACTTGACCACGCCAGCCCGCGCTCCAGCGGTTCGATCTCCGCCGCTCGATCCACCGCCTTCGTCGCCCAAAGCATCCACGCCGTCGCCGCTTTCGCATCGTCCACGAAACCGCCGCTGCCGCCAGCCGAGCTCCCCTTGACCGCCAAGGTCAGTTCTCCCCTCCCCAAACCGACCTCACCTCCGCTATAAAACCAAGCCACCCCAAACCCCTTCCTCTCTCGTTTTCACTCGCCTCAGTCCTCACACCCACCGCGCCATTGCCGCCGAACCACCGTCGCCGCCTTGTTGCTGCTCGTCCCGCTCTCGCCGTTGTCGTCCGTTGCCGAGCACCGGAGGAGCCGGTGCGTGCGTGGACGCGTGACGAGGAGCTCCGGGCACCACCTCTCCCTCCCTTCTTCCCCGGCCGCGCCCTCTCAGTGCCGTGCCGCCTCGGCGTCGCGACCACCTCGCCGCGACACCGACCGCGCCGCCAACGCTGCCTCCTCTTCGTTGGTGAGCTCCCCACCATAATCCTCCTCCTGCCGTGCGATGCGCCGCGCCCGCCGCCGCTCGCCATAGCTCGCCATGCGCTCTTGCTCTGTCCCGGAGGCCGCCTCTCGTCGCCAGCCAATCTCGGTGCCGCTCCGTCCAATCCGACGCCGGAAACGGATTCCTTGAACCCCGGAGATGCTCCCACCCCTTTGAATCGAACCCTCGTCGTCTCGTCGTGTTTTCCCCTTTTTGCTCTCCGGTGGTTGCCGCGCCGCAATCCATCGTCGTCGGCTCCTCTCCCGTCGATTCCTCTCGCTGCCACGCTCCCGGGGATCCCCTTGACCTCCCCCTGGCTGCCCCAAGGCCGTCGGTCTTCTCCCTTGTCTCCGCGCCGTGTCGCCGCTTCCGCCGCCGCATAACGCTGCCGTGCGTGCGCCGCCGGTGACCATCGGGTCCCGCGTCACCGCGTGCGCGTCGCAACACCATACCGGTTCGGCTAAGCCCGAGCCCGCGCACCCTTCGCTCTTCTCGCGCGCGGCCACGTCGGCGTGCCGGCGAGATTGGCCGCCGCCGCCGGCCGTCGTCGCGCGTCCTCTTCCTGATCCGAGCCGTGGAATGAGTTCCCCTTCTCCTCCTCCTGCCGCCAGTGCTAGCCGCCCCTTCCGGCTCGCCGCCGTTCGCCGGATCCCGCCGCGCGCCGTGGGCCGTCCAATGAGCCGCCCGGCCTCCTCCCTCGCCCGTGCCAACGTGGCTGTCCACGAGGACGCCACATCTACCTGCCCGGCCCCGCGGAGACCGGTCAAAGGTCTCCCGGTCCACCGATCCAACGCGCCGCCTTGCGTGCACCCCGCTCGCGTGAGCCGTGTCGTCGCCTTGTGGGTCCCGCCTCGCGCCCGACTCGGTGGACCGCGTCCATCGGCTTGCGTCGCGTGGGCCGCGCCTCGTTCGGCCTTGGGCCGCCTCCCTCCCGCGCGCCGGCCCGCTCGCCTCGGCCGCGCCCGCGCATCTCTTCGGGCCGCGCCCCTTCGCTCGGCCCAAGTCCAATTAACATCCCTCCATCCTTTTCTTTTTCCAGGGATTTAATAAATCCTTTTTCCTTTGTCCCATAAATCAATTCCTTATTCCAAAATTCCATAAACCATTTCCTTTGGTCCCGCATGACAGTGACTGTCAATAATATTCTTGAGAATATTATTTCTACAAATTCCATAAACCATTTCTCCTATTCCAGAAACTCCAATTAAACTTCCAAAATTCATATCACCCAATTCGCAACTCCGATTGACTCCGCTCAACTTCCAGTATTCCCATAAAATTGAGATCTATTTAATGGCACTACTAATTAGTCTAAATAGGATCTTTCTTTTGGTCTTTTGTTTAGGTTTTCGATTGTTTGCGTATAGTTGCGGTTACCGGATTTTCGTCGATCGCGGGTTTTCTTGAAGATTCGTGAAGCTTCGTGAAGACTTTGAGCAAGGCAATTCACCCTTTGATCAATTGCCCCTATAACTAAAAAGTCATTATTATTTTGTTTGCAACTTGCATTATTAGAATCACACACTTAACTTGCTTGGCCTCGGTTTGCGTGCCAAACCGACGGACCTACCCAGTAGTCGCACTAATTCCCGTAGGTCGTACTACCCTGATTCCTTGTCGCTCCACCCTTGTGGTACCTCGGTATTCGTGTTCTCTGAGCGCGTATACCAAATATCCCACATACACCGCTGTTTGTCGAAAACTTGGGGAATGGGTTTGAGAAGCCTTCAAAACCCGACATGTGGTGTCGGTGTGTTTGAAAATAAAATGAATTGTGAAAACTTGCGATGCGGGGGTTGTGCCTATGTGGCACTGTCCCGTATTCGCATATAAGGACCGATTCCTGTGGGAAACTCATCGAACATAATCAAAGTGCAACCACAAGGTGGAATGGGACACCCTGGCCAAGTAACTAGTCGGTTCAGGGAAACCTCGCATGCCAATAGTTGGGAACGCCGGGACGGGGTCGGTTGGAGCCAAACCGGGTTCCTGGTAATGCAAGAACGAGAAGCTTGCTGAATTACCGATCGAGGTGGTTGGGGTTTGATTTGTGAACGCCTAAAATGGCCTATGTTTATGTGAGGATTTGATCCTTCTATGTGGCATGAGGTATCCCTGGGTCGGCTTGGGAAAGGCTTTGTCGCGAACCTCTGACACCGGCCAGTGTCTAGAGTAAGTTCGTGTCTTGTGGGTAAAGTGTACCCCTCTGCAGAGGTTAACTAACTGTTCGAACAGCCGTGCCCACAGTCATGGGCGGATGTGAGGTGGTTCCCATTGCGTAGATTTGTTTGCCTGTGCTTTGTGAAAAGTTATTGTGGTGTGGGAATCGTAACCAGAATCAGCCTATGTGGCAGATGGATGACCTGAGTGGTCAGAAACGAATCTGTGTGATTCGGGATGTCCGTGGGCATCATAGACTAGGCTTCCCGAGTGGAAGCGGATTGCTTTGCTGCTGGGCAGCTGGACTCTGGGAGTCCAAGAAAATGAAAAAGGCTCTGGGAGCCGATTAATCAAGTGGAATGGCTCTGGGAGCCGAGAAGTAATGATCTGACCCGGGAGGTCGGTACATTACTAAATGAGCTGTTGAAAAACATCTCTTAAAGTCGAATCGAGACGCAAGTCTCTTTTCGGCCCAAACTTAGAAAGAAATAAATCACTTAGTGATTTCAAAAAGTCTTCAAATAAAAGATTTGCAAAACGACCTTGCCTCTCTTCCAAGCTTGCATTAAACACCTAAGTTCCCGTGACTTGCTGAGTACGAAAGTACTCACCCTTGCTCTATATAAATATATATATATATAGTTCCTCCGCCCTGAAGAGAAGATAAAGTGAAGTGAAGATTAGGGTTTCGTCCTGGTTCCCAGCCGTCGCCTGTGGTGTTGGGTGTTAGACCGTTGGTTCCGCTGCTGCTGTTGTTGTTGGTGTTCGCCTCGTCCGTGTCGTCGGTTGTATTCTCGGGCTGTCTGAGCTGCAACCTAAGTTAAGGTAAATAAGTCATCTATTTATTTTAAGGATTGCTATGATTCATATTTGTCACCGTGGGTACCAGCACTATGTCCTGGGACTGGTACCGAGATCGCGGTTTCGTAGGAAGCGGTTCACGCCGTTTTCCCTACGACACGCTCCTGTCAGGTGCCGTTGTACGGCGGTATCAGATTGGGGTGTGACAGCTAGTTTGTAATAATTAGCTGTAGCTCTTTCGAGTAAAGGCCGGGATGCTATTTCATTCCATTATCTAAAGAAAAGTTTATCCGTTTGGTAATATTGTAGTACGAGTTAAGGGTGTGTTCGGAGGTGGGTGTTGGGAACCATCTCCCATGCATGAAAAACGGAGCTATCCATTAACACGTGATTAATTAAGTATTTGTTAACTTTTTTAAAAAATGGATTAATTTGATTATTTTTAAACAACTTTCATATAAAAACTTTTTTAAAAAAGCACACTATTTAGTAGTTTGAAAAACATGCACGTGAAAAACGAGAAGAGGGGTTGGGAAACTATAGTAGTAGGACTCAATTATCCGTACAAGTAGCGTGTGATGCAGGGGAGGAATAGCGTGCTGGGATAAAGGCCGGCGAAGCAGACGGCTGGCCAAGCCCAAGCAGCTAGCGTGCGTAGCGTAACAACGACGTCGTTCGTCCGAGGCGCCGCGCGCTGGCAGGGCGCAGCACAGCGACCGGCAACGTGTACAGGCGCGAGGCTGATCGAGGCGGCGCCGGATTGGGCCACACACACGCTTGCATATCATCGTATCGTGGGCCATCACGTGGCGGCGGCGCCATCGATCCTGCAGAGCCGCGGCCCGCGATTCACCTGGGCTAGCCGCGAACCACCCCGTGAACTAGCGGCACCGTCCTGCCCAGGCCGCCGCGCCGCGTGCACAGCTTGCGCGAAAGAACGAGCGCATCGCACCATGCGCGCGCGTGGGGCGCCTCTCCACGAGCGACGGCTGATGAGTCGCCCACAGTCCCACATGCATATCCCTCCCCTACCCGCCGGCCGCCACCCTGCGTGCCACGCTTGTATGGAGATTTGATAATTTGACACTTCCGTTTTCAGAGTCTCTTCTTGTGATGCTGTCGTAAACCTGGCGACGATCGACTACGCATAGCAGGGTCGTTTTAGTGCTTACGTGGTTAGCATGTGGTTTCTGTCATTTTTTTTACTTTATTCCTTCTTAATATATTTGGATGGTCCCCTTGGCCTTAAAAAAAAGAAAAAAATATTTAATATCCTAATCTACATTTATTTACTATGATCTCACAAGTCACTCTCAAAAATTACCAATTAAAGCAAGTCGACAACGATAAAAGTGCCAAATTATCAAATTTCTTGTAGCAACGGATATTTGATACGCAGCCCAGCTGATTGTATCCATGGTTTGTTACCAAATGGAACAGCTCCTCATTCCACAGACCACAGCACAGTATATATGTTCAAGAGAGAGAGCCACAAAGGAGGCACAACGTATGCACAGTATAGATGTTAACCTGCAGTTTTGGCCACAAAAATACATTGCACAATACAACGAAATGTCTATCAGTTAAAAGCAAAAAATAGCCGCCCTAACGCTTTACAGACTCCCAAAAATACAGACTGCCTTTACGTTTGATCTTTCTTCAGTTCTTTTACGCTCTTTCTCTGCAGTCAAATGTAAGGGTGCGGCCGTTTCTAAGATCTCAAGAATGTTACAAGCACAGACGTGTATATCTGGATGTACAAGTTGCCAACGCCTAAAACATCTAGTCAACTCAAAGCCTCGATCCCTTCGTGAATTCGCTGCTTCTCCATGTTTTTTAGTTTCCAAGTTAATGAACTTTCTCATCAACAATTGGACAACTCGTGCCGTCGATCCAACAGTATATGGTAGTATAGCAATGGTTAACTGGTAGCAGCAGAGTTAGCAGAAGCAATGGCTGTTGCATTTTAGACCTTACTCACAGGGTTCAGCTGAAAAATCTGGCTCATCCGGCTTTCTTAGCTTAGGCAACTCTTTCATGTTCTGAGGTCCTTTCCTACTCCCACTCATGATCTTCATAGCGAGATTCTGCTTAGGTGGCGAGTCATCTTCACCATTTGAGTCATCTGATCTCATGGAGCAGAATGACTCCCTCATGCTCAGGTCCCTTGCCATCTTCCTCCTCTTGTATCGCCGCCAAGCAGCTTGGATGAAGCATGAGGCCCAAGTTCTCCAGTGGTGCGAGTAGTACCGGAAAGTGTGTTGCAATCTTTTGCTGTGCAGACGCCTGAATTGGTTTGCAACAAACTTGAGATCCTCAGCTTGGAGTGCGAATGCCTCAACTTCTATGAGTGCCTTCACTGTCCGAGTGGATGACGGCAAATTAACAGTAGGTTTGGGGACAAGAGCCCACCCAAGCAGTTCCTCGCCGCAGAAATCACCGGATTTCAGGGTAGTTGAATTGAAGAAGCCAGTGCGGCCACCATTTGTTGTAGAGCTTTCGAGTTTCCCACGAATGATGAAGAGCATCTCGGTCACTGGATCACCCTCACGGACAATGTATGTGCCCTGTGTGCACAACGATGATACAAGACGCTCACAGATGGCGTCCAAAAGTTGATTGTCCATCTGGGAGAAGAAAGGAACCTGAAATATTGTGGTAGGTAAAGACAAAATTAGCACACCGGTCAAGTATAAGGCAAACCTGTAGTGTAAATTGCCCAAGAAATGCATTTTTTTAAAAAAAAGAAGTGTATATTTGGACAGTTTCAAAATAGTTGTTTGGAATCTCCAGAATATTTGGACCCTGCGGTAACTATGCAAACTAACAATCTCAGACTGCCTATTTCTACACTTAATTAGGATCAAGGGCCATCTATTGTCAAAACCCGGCACCACTAGCTTAACTAGGATCAAATAGTTACTGCTGCTATATAAGAATCCAATCACTTCTAGTTCATTGTGACATTGCCAAATATGATGCTAAGATCAATTCTAATATAAATGAAGGAATCAAGTAATTGCAACCAGTAAATATTCCATTGATGAGGTAGGTCAAGGGGCAAATTTAGTGAGTACATGAGAAACTCCAGGTATATACTGAGACCAAAACAGCACTAAAACTAACTATATACTCTAATAATCTTTTAAAAGAGAAGAGGACCAGTATATACAATAACTTTCTAGTACCATTCATTGCTTAAAAGAAAAACATCAAAAGATCGCACAACAGTTTCAAATATTTACTTGGGTGTATTTTATAAAAGCATGCAAAAGTATTTACCCGGCGAACAAGACCCAAGCAAAGGTGACGTTTAATGTCACGACGAAGATCTGCAGGAAGAGCCTGTAATATTGATTCTTCATTCACTCCTCGAGTTGCGAGCCACTTGTACTGGATAAACCGTCTCACCCTTTCTCGTAGTTCATGTGGGAGTTGACGATGCCTCATCCACTCCTCTGTATCTCTTTGTTTTAATCTCCATTCCTCAACCCTCACAGTGATAGATTGCAAGTAGGTCTGGAAAAATAGTAGCAGTGTATAAAAAAGTGCCAAAAGAATCAATCGTAGTGTAGACATGATCACTAAACATTTAAAAATTACCTGTACATTTCCAATCAAATGTGCAAACAAGACGAGACCAAGTACTGCCAAGAATATACAGTATAGAGTCTCACCAATATAGGTACTCACAGTAATAGTCTGGCCATAGCAACTGTTGCAAAGGAAGAGGAGGATATAGCTCGTTAGAAAATGAATATAGATCTTGAAAATTGGTAAAGTAATGATCCCATTAAAAGAACTAGGCTAAACTTCCATATTTAATTTACTGCTTTGCTTGACACAAAAATCTCCGTGATTCCCATGAAATTTCTGAACACACACATTTCACAAGGAAACTGTAAACTAAGTTCCTTCTTATAGCGCTGTAGTTTGACACGAAGATGTTTTGACAAGGAAATACCTCAGATTCTGCAAACCCCACCAAAGGGAATAGAAATACTTCATCAAGAAACGTTGCCCTGGGGCTTGATTAAACAATGCAGGCTGAAACATGCCATAATCAAAACTGATTGAAGTGTTAGTTGCGTCACAGGTATTGAAGATAGCAGTTTTGCTTGCCCAGTTTTGATTTGGTATCACATCACAATCTAGAAATTTAATATCACAGCCAGTTTCATTCTTGCAATTGCTCTTCCAGCAGGCAGTTTGGCGATCGACAGATAGCAAATACCATAGAGCACCTAGTACCTGAAAGAAGATGAATGGAGATCGTGAAAATTTGGAGACATTATAGCTATGGAGTTAAAGACTTGCAAATACATCTAATTCGACATTTGCTGAACACCAATATTTGAGATGTAGAAAACATTTCATGTAAACGCTTACGAATACCATACATGACTGGCTATCATGTAAAGCAACATATTGTATGCAGCCCCTTGCCAAGCAGTCTTTGCGACAACTCCAGTAGTTTTGACAATTTCATAAGTCAAGGGGAATATGAGGTATAGTCTTGGAAAATACTGAGCAAGAACTATCAGCACCAGAATATTGTTGTTATGCTCATCAGTGGAATACTTAATAGCTGGTATCACAAACCAGATTAAGATCTGCATAAATGTAAAGATACATAAGCAGCAGGCAAAGTCAAAATCGAAGATTCCTCCATTTGAAGGAAAGAGCAATATAAACAGCTGCACAAATAAAATTCAGTTATTTAGTGCTTTTAGGTTTGACGATGTACAAAATTGCCCTATGAAGCATAGAGAACCTAGAAATCCCGATGAGTAAGATTATAACCATTGAAAATCAGCTCAAACAAACTGGAGATGCTATGGCAGGTTGCTGCATTTTGGAGCCCATTGTAGTAAACTTATCCAGTGGAACATTAATATGAGGTTCAATTTTAGCTTACAGGAATTCACAAGAAAAATCAAGAGACAATACATGTGGTCGGCACTGATGGTAAAATAATAGTTATTAAATTCATAATGCATCATATGAAAATGTTTCAGTTTAGTGATTGGCTCTTAAACTATGAAGAATATTTGCCAAGATTGAACATGATGATTCCCTAGGATTTTCATGCTGACTTAGAGACAGGATGATTGAGCAAGTGACACTTTTTTTTTTTTTTGAGAATACGCAGAACATGCGTATCTTTTGTATTAAGCGAGGGGAAAATTATTTTGTCCTTAGTGTGGTCTGGGCAGCACTAACACAGTTACAAATCATTATTTATCCACAAGATACTATAGTAGCATCTGCTGTAAAGAAACTTAATTGAGGTGATCCACAATAGAACTTCACGATTGATATTAGCACAGTAGCATATTTATGTCCGCATGCAGATAAATGAACATAAGACAACATCAGAGCTAACAAATATACTCAGTTATGAAAACGACCTAACAATAATGATCATTAATACTGGTTATACTCCAGTTGACAAGAATAAAAGGAAGAGCGCCAAGTTACCTGTGGTAAAGGCAATGCAGCCACTGCATCGACTACGAAGTCAGATCTCAAATATTGCCACGCAATTTCCTTTGGATCCGTGATAAGGTCTCCTCTTCCAAATACCCTCATGGTTGAGCTCGGATTAATATATGCCGTTCTAAACTTTATTATAATGTGAGTGAAATATAGTAAATCAGAGATTGATCGGAAGAATGTAACAGTGATGGCTAAATGCCTGTCTGTCCCAATACACGAATTTGGGGTGCCATAGGAGATTTTTGGCACGTAGAAGTACAGAGGGTCTATAAATAGAGCAACGAAGCACGAAAAAAGGAAAATGTGGTTCCATGTCAAGATGAAGTCACTTGATGGGTCCAAAATCCTTTTGTACCACAGCTCTTCTCCTGGCACAAAAATTTTGTTCTTTCCTGAGCTTGCCACACCAAGTTTACTAGCAGCGAACCCTGCCTGTTTCTGGTGAGTTGGTATAGTTGGTTTTGCCTTCTCATCATAGAACCTGTGAATTACAGCCTCACATAAATGTTTGAACTCTACATCATGAATATTTTCGTATGTCCATCCAAAACAGTGAAAATAAGAAAAATAATGTTGGGAATGAAATAGAACCTCCCATTGTAAACTAAATCACATAAAGAACTGACAGTTAGAACAGTTTTTGTACATTAACACAATTTAATTCTAATATCAATTTTGGTTGAAGCCCTATATTTCTTATCCACGAAAGGTTAATCTTTCCTGGCCAGATCAACTAAAAGGGATGAAAACCTTCATCATACCATGCTATAGAATAAATCGAATGGATTAATTTGGGTTCTTAAAAGGAGTCTATGCTCTAAAAAACAGGTCAAATACATAAATTGTTTGCAGAGTAACAGGAAATTAGAAAGCTGGCACAATCCAGGCTAAAGCGTCCTTCCTCCTAGAACAACAAGAAAAAGCTCACAGCAAATGCCAAATCACTCGCAGGTCGCAGAGCCTGTTGGATCTCTAAGAGCTGAAAAGCTAAAACTAGACCAAAGAAGAGCTTTTGCTTTGCTCGTGCAGGCTCACCTCACGGTTCTCTGCCTCTTGAGCGCCATCTCATCGTCCACCTTCCCCGCCCCAAACATGGCATCAGCTACAGCGAGTCAGCGAGCAAGAACTCGTCAACCACACCGCGCAGCAGCCTTGGCAGCTTCACCGGCCGAATCTGGCGGGGAGGCGGCCAAAGACCGATCTTCTGCGCAGCATCGGCACGAGGAGGGTGGTCAGCGCAGCGGTGGGGATCGTAGAGCCTGGAGGAAGCAGAAACTCCTCCCCGTGGATGCTCCCCACCTTGGGCTTAATTACTTTATTAGTCGCCGCTAATCGATGGCTTTGGGGGTTAGTGGTGCACTTGTTACTGTGGTTAATGGTAAGCAAGCGAGAGTTGTTCAGATTCTTTTTTTTTCTTTTTCTTTCTTCTTTGGCGATTATCAGAAGGGAGAGATGAGAAGGTGGGTGGTAGGTGGTCGTCGAGGCGAAGAAGGGTATGAGAAATAAAATGAGTTTTTTTTCTGATCCGAAATGATTTAACTGACCGGAAAAAGAACACTTTGAATGTGTAGTAGTAGTAGACAAGACTATAAATAGTACTAGGCGAAAGTCATCAGCATCCATCAGGTCCTGGCTGAAGAAAAAAAGAGCAGAAAAGGCCGTGGAAACAACGGGTGGCGACATGTTGAGGCTAACGGTTTGGACCCCCAATGACGGCATCTGTCAGAGGAAAGCCGTGAGGTGACTGAGGTGCTATTGTTTGGTTGGTTGTCTTGCCATCTCTAGATCGCTGGCATGTTTCAGCCGAGCTGCTGCAGGCAAATGGTGTGGCATTAACCATCTGGCATATGCGATGCTGCTGCACACTTGCCTAGTACTCCCTGCGTTTCAGGTTAGGGTATAAGACGAAAGTGCTTTAAATTTGATTAAGTTTGTAGAAAAAAATAGTAACAATTTTAACCCAAGAAGAATTATTATGAAAATATATTTAATTATTGATTTGATGAAACTAATTTAGTATTATAAATATTACTATATTTGTCTATAAACATAGTCAAACTTAAAACAGTTCAATTTTAACCATAGTCAAAATATCTTATAACCTGAAATAGAGGGGCAGTAGCTATTTGTCCCCAACTCCCCGAGTGGTCACCGCAAAATGGCTTGATTAGAGCTAGAGGTCAACGAAAGCGAATGGACGGACAAACACAGACACAGGTTTGTGCAAAGCGAATGGACGGACAAACACAGACACAGGTTTGTGCTGCTTAGTACTACTGCATGATGCCCGCGGCTCTTTTGACCCTTTTTTCTGCCGTGGTGCGTCCCAGGAAGGGCAGCAAAAAGGACCAGATTCCGTTTCATTAGGGCACCCGCAATGATTATCTATAGGCTCTCTACAAGAGATCCATGTCAGCATATTTTCCTACTTGAAAGAGATTAAATGAAGAGAGAGCAAAGCTATCTACTAACCTGGAGATAGTTTATAGAAAAAAAAACGAGGCAATGCATTAGAGAGTTATAGATACCCATATAGACATACTATTGAGGTAGTTTACTTTAATCTAGTCTATTGCTGAGATGTACATGTTTTATAGAGAACATCTTACTTTACCATTGCGGGTGCTCTTAGTACTGCAAGGAGTCAAGGACTACTACTAGTGTTGCATTGTTGCTCGTCTAAATCGTAATGATTTTGGATGACGAAAAGCGCATGATCGATCGATCCGTTGGACCGAGCGTGACACGCTAAACCGCATAGCAAAAGCAGATGCCATAGACACAGTCACTCAGATATTTACAAGCAGTGCCTTCATGGTAGTATACAACTACCTACGTCGGCGTCTCCGAGCGCTGTGCACTGTCGCTGCAGCAAACGCCTCGCGCGTGCGCAGAAAACGCGCGGCGCCACACACGGGCGGGCGGGGCCGCGGGCGGAGGACGGACGGGCACGCGATTCGCAAGGGAAGTTTCCCGCGGACGCACGGACGGGAGGGGTGATGGCGATCGCGAGCAAATTGCCGAGCCGAGGACGCGGCGCGGCCATCTGCGGCTATGCGCGTTCCTGGCGCGCGGGCGCACGAGGGGAAGTCCACCTACGAGTCACAAAAAGAATGGAGGGATCTCACGCGCGTCCACGTCGTGAGTCGTGACGTGCTCTCCTTCCTCGGGATCCCCACCGGCGCCTCGTGCGCACGACAGCTGGGGAATAGAGAAACTGGACTTGGCGGTGGCGAGTGGGCGACTCTGCTTGTTGTTTATGCACTCGGAGGCAGCTCGATTCGCTCGTCCCGTGCTGGCGGTTAAACAATGTTCAAAACCAACTAACGAATCGTCATCTGGTACAAACTAGTACTCCCTCCATTCCTAAATGATCTTCGTATTACCAAAAATAAAAGTTCCAATTTGATCATCGTATTTCGTTAGGAAGCGGCAGAAATCATGGACGGCGCTTCGTATTAAGCAGCACTGCATACAAAGTTATGTTGATCGATGGGGTAGTAACTGCTCCTTGCTTTTGCTGGTGAAATAGGTAGATCATTTAGGTGGTGTTTGGGAACGAGGGACTAAAGTTTAATCCCTCTCCACCTTAGGAATGAAGGGAGTACTACTCCACCTTATGCACTCGTAGAGCCTGGAGGAAGCAGAAACTCCTCCCCGTGGATGCTCCCCACCTTGGGCTTAATTACTTTATTAGTCGCCGCTAATCGATGGCTTTGGGGGTTAGTGGTGCACTTGTTACTGTGGTTAATGGTAAGCAAGCGAGAGTTGTTCAGATTCTTTTTTTTTCTTTTTCTCTCTTCTTTGGCGATTATCAGAAGGGAGAGATGAGAAGGTGGGTGGTAGGTGGTCGTCGAGGGGAAGAAGGGTATGAGAAATAAAATGAGTTTTTTTTTCTGATCCGAAATGATTTAACTGACCGGGAAAAGAACACTTTGAATGTGTAGTAGTAGTAGACAAGACTGTTACTAGTACTAGGCGAAAGTCATCAGCATCCATCAGGTCCTGGCTGAAGAAAAAAAGAGCAGAAAAGGCCGTGGAAACAACGGGTGGCGACATGTCGAGGCTAACGGTTTGGACCCCCAATGACGACATCTGTCAGAGGAAAGCCGTGAGGTGACTGAGGTGCCATTGTTTGGTTGGTTGTCTTGCCATCTCTAGATCGCTGGCACGTTCCAGCCGAGCTGCTGCAGGCAAATGGTGTGGCATTAACCATCTGGCATATGCGATGCTGCTGCACACTTGCCTAGTACTCCCTGCGTTTCAGGTTAGGGTATAAGACGAAAGTGCTTTAAATTTGATTAAGTTTGTAGAGAAAAATAGTAACAATTTTAACCCAAGAAGAATTATTATGAAAATATATTTAATTATTGATTTGATGAAACTAATTTAGTATTATAAATATTACTATATTTGTCTATAAACATAGTCAAACTTAAAACAGTTCAATTTTGTACATAGTCAAAATATCTTATAACCTGAAATGGAGGGGCAGTAGCTATTTGTCCCCAACTCCCCAAGTGGTCACCGCAAAATGGCTTGATTAGAGCTAGAGGTCAACGAAAGCGAATGGACGGACAAACACAGACACAGGTTTGTGCTGCTTAGTACTACTGCATGATGCCCGCGGCTCTTTTGACCCTTTTTTCTGCCGTGGTGCGTCCCAGAAAGGGCAGCAAAAGGGACCAGATTCCGTTTCATTAGGGCACCCGCAATGATTATCTATAGGCTCTCTACAAGAGATCCATGTCAGCATATTTTCCTACTTGAAAAAGATTAAATGAAGAGAGAGCAAAGCTATCTACTAACCTGGAGATAGTCTATAGAGAAAAAACGAGGCAATGCATTAGAGAGTTATAGATACCCATATAGACATACTATTGAGGTAGTTTACTTTAATCTAGTCTATTGCTGAGATGTACATGTTTTATAGAGAACATCTTACTTTACCATTGCGGGTGCTCTTAGTACTGCAAGGAGTCAAGGACTACTACTAGTGTTGCATTGTTGCTCGTCTAAATCGTAATGATTTTGGATGACGAAAAGCGCATGATCGATCGATCCGTTGGACCGAGCGTGACACGCTAAACCGCATAGCAAAAGCAGATGCCATAGACACAGTCACTCAGATATTTACAAGCAGTGCCTTCATGGTAGTATACAACTACCTACGTCGGCGTCTCCGAGCGCTGTGCACTGTCGCTGCAGCAAACGCCTCGCGCGTGCGCAGAAAACGCGCGGCGCCACACACGGGCGGGCGGGGCCGCGGGCGGAGGACGGACGGGCACGCGATTCGCAAGGGAAGTTTCCCGCGGACGCACGGACGGGAGGGGTGATGGCGATCGCGAGCAAATTGCCGAGCCGAGGACGCGGCGCGGCCATCTGCGGCTATGCGCGTTCCTGGCGCGCGGGCGCACGAGGGGAAGTCCACCTACGAGTCACAAAAAGAATGGAGGGATCTCACGCGCGTCCACGTCGTGAGTCGTGACGTGCTCTCCTTCCTCGGGATCCCCACCGGCGCCTCGTGCGCGCGACAGCTGGGGAATAGAGAAACTGGACTTGGCGGTGGCGAGTGGGCGACTCTGCTTGTTGTTTATGCACTCGGAGGCAGCTCGATTCGCTCGTCCCGTGCTGGCGGTTAAACAATGTTCAAAACCAACTAACGAATCGTCATCTGGTACAAACTAGTACTCCCTCCATTCCTAAATGATCTTCGTATTACCAAAAATAAAAGTTCCAATTTGATCATCGTATTTCGTTAGGAAGCGGCAGAAATCATGGACGGCACTTCGTATTAAGCAGCACTGCATACAAAGTTATGTTGATCGATGGGGTAGTAACTGCTCCTTGCTTTTGCTGGTGAAATAGGTAGATCATTTAGGTGGTGTTTAGGAATTAGGAACTAAAGTTTAATCCCTCTCCACCTTAGGAATGAAGGGAGTACTACTCCACTACTTACTCTATTACTCACTCCGTCCCATAATATAAGGGATTTTAAATTTTTGCTTGCACTGTTTGACCACTCAAAAAATTTATGCAAATATAAACGACGAAAAGTTATGCTTAAAGTACTTTAGATAATAAAGCAAGTCAAAAAAAATAATAATTCTAAAATTTTTTGAATAAGACGAGTAATCAAATAGTACAAACAAAAACTTAAAATCCCTTGTATTATGGGACGGAGGGAGTACTACAAATCAACGAATCGTCATCTGGCGCAGTAGCATACTGAACACACTCGTTGGTTCTGTTTAGAAATCGATCTCTTGTTATCTAGTTCATTTGGCAGTGAGGTTGCCTGGTTGCTGATTGGATATTCAGGCGAGCATCTTGTGACAGATAGACACTGTGATGAGGGGAGTAGAGTAAATTGTGTTTACGAAGAAGCGCGTCATCTGACAGTCACTAGCACAAGAGCACGACTGCTTTAACATATTTGCACGCCAACCTTCACTAGATTAATTTGATTTATCTGCAACTAGACAGCATCTCTTCGTTTGCTAAACGTATCAACTACTAGTATCAGCCTGATACTAGTAGTTGATACGAAAAAAAAGCAACTCTGATTAGAGCCGTGATAGAGGCCAGGGTAGAGAACATGTGGGCGTGCGCTATCGTGTGGTGTGCCCGTGCAAGAAATTATAATGGATATGAAAAAAATCCGACCAGGGTTTACCTCTTCTTGAGGAAATATCCCAAGTGTTGTATTGTTAACACATCTATTTGGTTACGCGAGAGGTATCTCAGAATATCATATTTGACCAAAGAAAGAAATAAAAGGAAGCAAGCACAGACAGTTATCAGCAAGAACTCCGATTAACTATACCATACGTCCATAACTGACTCAGGAACAGCAAACTCACATCCAAATCTCTTCCAGGAAACATTTCTTTGGCTTATTTTGAGCTAACTTTGTTATAGGAAAAATATAATCACTAGAGAGGACGGAACACACCGAACATGGGAATTTCACAACATCTAGTGGTAGGGGATGCTACAGCTTCTCTAGTTTTTGATCCAGATTCTGAGAAGCTATAGTTATAGAATCTAGAAAATAAACTAGAAACCAGAAACTGGGAAACAAAGCTTCCCAGATTCTGAGAAATTGGCTACCAACCAGTTGCTTCTCAGATAAGCTCCCCAAACAGACCCTAATTTATGGTATGGATCTCTACGGTTCCAGAACCAGACAAGCAACATATACTTAGTACAGATATATTAGATGAGTGACGTACAGCACATAAATATGAAATGGATATGAACTGAGGCTGTTATTAGCTCTAGGTCAAAAGAGTAATTCACAACAATTGAGACATGAAGTGCTGGCCACTTGTTCTGAACGGTTGAGATACAAATAAAAGTAATAAACCACATAAACAGAAAGAAAAAAAAAACATATTTTGTCTAATGGCCGCCGGTAGGAAGAATGCAGAACGAGAATATTTCATCTGAAGGTCCCATATATAGAGGCTACTATTATGGCGATGCAGTGCAGGAAGAAGGCCGACAGATGCGCAGAGTGAAGGAAAAACCAGAAAGAATAAAGCCAAGGGGTGGAGTCGGTGGAACCGCTTAAAAGGTAGTCTCTGCCTCTTGCGGAAGCCAACCCAGCAAATTCCTTTTGTCGCTGAATTACAGGCTGCAGATGAATGCGATGTTTTAACCCAACGACTGACATGAAGATTTATTTTGCTGTATCAATCTCTTGATGCATGGTTCTATTAAAAAAATGGTCTATTTACTTGCACGAGCTGCACTAATCACTAGTTAGTATTGCTCAAAATGTTATCAATTTTATGAGAGGAAATATGTTACTAATTTGTGACGATGCAGCATCTTCAACGAAGAGTGCCAACCACAACGAGGCATCATAGGCAGGAAACAATGGAAGATTCTCTTTTGCTTGCAACTTCACATGAAGCAGGCAACACGCTCGAGGAATGAAGAGTGCAGAACAAAACCATGCAGACAGAGCCGGTAGTTGGCTGAGTCGCTTAAGCAGAATGATCCCTCTTTAGCACATAGTAGAAAGGTAATATGTCTTAGTTGCATATTACATCCATCCCATAAGTTTTTTAACGTCAGAAATAAGAGGCTGAAATATCAAGGCAGATAAAGTAGTAAACCTTAATTGAAGTCAATCAGTTGATGCCAGTCTTAAAGCATTCATGGCATGCAAGCCAAAGAGCAGACGGTCAAGCACAGGCATCAGGGTCTAGCTCCTGCTACGGCGGTACCTGCCACCATCTCTTCTGGAAAAAAGGTGAAAAGCAGGCATGCATAAGAATGATAAAGAATATATGATTTATAAAGCCATACAAGACGAGAATTGTAAAATTAACAAAATATGCCTTACCCATCAGCATAAGGAGAACCACCTCGGCCACGTGGTGACCTGCTGTAGCTGCGCCCACGAACTGGTGAAACACTGCGGCGCCTTGGAGAGCGATCACGAGGACTGTAGCTTCTGTTCGCAGAATAATTAGCTCAGTTCCTTTCTTTTACATCATATATTACAATAAATTCAACAACAAAGTAGGTGTTTAATAGAACAAGTGGATTAACTGCAAGTAAAAAGTGGATCACGCGAAGCGTATTATGAGACAAGAGTTATTGATGTGTAAGTCCCCACCTTTAACACAAAATATCAAAAAAAAATTGGGCATGGAAAATAAAGTTGACACCAAACTAACCATACTACTATATTTATATACAACATTGAGCACTATAAAGTTACCTTCTACCATAGGTCGGGCTCTTGCGGTATTGAGGGCTGCGACTGCGGCTGCGACTCCTGCTACGACGCTTTCCACTACCCAGACCTCCAGGACCAATACGCAAACGACATTCACGAGCAAAGTGCCCAGTTTCACCACACTCATAGCACTTCATCTCAGACCCACCATGTCGATCACGACCTCCGCGGCTACTTGAGTTCCGTGAGAGCTCAACTCTCCATCCATTCTTGCCTATTAAAAGAGGAACCACGCATTTGAACAAATCCTGATAATGCATAAATTAATTCTAACTACACAGGGACAAAGCTTGCACAACCTATGAAGATGATTGGTCAGGATGCATTTTAATACAATAGGATAAAAGAAATTCAAGAACTCGAGATAAGAGACATTGTCAAACAGATAAAATTTCCTGGCCACTCAAAGCAGGGGTGGGCATTCGGTCTAGACCGAAATTTCGGTCCGGTTAGTTCGGTCTTTTAAAAATTCGGTCTTTGGAAACAGGAAACCGAAGTTGTTAAGCAAAAATTACTAACCGCTACTTCGGTTAACCGAAAATTCGGTTCGGTCTTCGGTCTAAACCGAGGTGCCCGAACCAGAACGTGCGTCCTCTTCAATCTTCTCGTCTTCTTGCTCCTGAAAACCTCCATGGCTCCACCTCAGTCACATGGGACGGATATCCACTAGCATGGTGACAAGTGCTGGCGGGACGGAAGGCGACGACGCGGCAGAAATCAGCCGCGCGACGCAGACGGCACGCGATGGCGCAGCGGCCGGCATGCGGCTGTGCAGCAGGATCAGCAAGCCAGCAGCCTGTGGCCTCCTTATGGCTTCCACGTGACCACACGATTGCATGCGACACTGCGGCGACGCCGGCGAGCAGCAGCATGCGGCAGCACTGCAGAAGATGGCGGCGTGGAAGGAAGGGGACATGCGATGCGACGAGATAAGTGGTGCGCCGGCGGCGCGTGGCCTAACTAGGGTTAGGAGTGCTTCGGTCAATGGAATGGTGGGGTCATGGGGATTGGGTCATTGACGTGGATTTGGGCCTCACCTTGTTGTTGGGCTGTTTTGGTCCATAGGATGGTCACGTTGTCTGCTTAGTGATTGTATTGATTTGGTTTCTTCGGTCCTCGGTTTCTTCGGGTAGTATTGCACGATGACCGAATCTTTCGAAGTTTGTTCGGTCTTTCAGATGTCACACCCGAACAAATGACCGATGCCCGAGAGTTCAGTCTTTTCGGGTTCGGTTTCGGTTTTTTCGGGTTTGGTCTTCGGTTATCGGTTTTAATGCCCACCCCTAACTCAAAGCTTGATTCAAAAAGAGCAAAAAGGACAAGAAGTCTACCTGTATTGCTAATTTGACATATAAAAGGTCATCAAAATAGAACAAAAGAATTTTCTGACAAACTTCAGACAGTGTGCAGAAAAAACACCGTTACATACCATCTAAATCACGGAGTGCATCCTCAGCATCCCTCTTGTCATCAAAATCGATAAATGCAAAACCAGGTGGTTTACGGGCAACCCAGACACTGCATGGAAAAATACACTTGAAAATTACATCAACAAACATACCCGCAACGTCCAAATAACTTATAGTACAAGGGGTACCACTATATTGAGTCAGGAATAGATGGCCATCCAATTAGCTAAGAATTTTTTATTAAAAAAAAGGTAAAAGGACATAGAGTTCTGTCACACTTAAAACAACACATATCATCAATCCAAACGTAGGACTATCATGGGATGCACTATTTTCCTCCTGGTACACGATTAATGAACTTCTGTCACTAAAATACCATAAGACTGATGTTATAATGCAAGCAGAATATAGTTGCATGAATATGCACAAGTCAGTTATGGCATTATGCACAGCTGGGATGAACTATTACCCTTCCGGCACACAATTAATGAACTAGTCTATCCAAAAACTACACAAGACTAATGCAGCACAATGCAAAAACCAAACACCCAATTAGATGAAGTGGAAAAATTGCCTAGGCAGAAACTGACCTTCGCAGAACTCCAAACACACGAAACTCATCTTCAAGTTCCCCGGAAGTCACTCGGGGATCCAAGTTGCCAACATACAAGCGGGCCATCGTGAACAAATCCCTGAAGTAAGAAAGGAACCAATTATAGCTCTTCCCTAAATATATTTCTACATGAATGCAAGAGGACCAAAAGATAAATGTTACACCTTCAGACCATAAACTATGACTTGCTACAAGCTAATTCAAGAAGCTTTTCAAGCTTTTTACTAAGAGTGCAGTTCTGAATTCATTTCATCCACATAGTAGTAAAGAGCTAGGTGTCAGAAATCTGAAGCTGATCGACACAACATGAAACAGCCATAATAGTCCACAGTATCGACTTTGGAGATTCTTACCTATTGCAGTAATCCTTAACCCAACCTCGGACCTTTCAGGTTTAATCAGTACTACCTCCGTCCCAAAATAAGTGCAGCCATAAATATGCGTGCTCGGCGTTTTGACCATCCGTCTTATTTGAAAATTTTATAAAAAATATTTAAAAAAATAGTCACACATAAAGTACTATTCATGTTTTATCATCTAATAACAATAAAAATACTAATCATAATCTTTTTTCAAATAAGACGAACGGTCAATCGTTGGATATGAACAGTGCTAAAACTGCACTTATTTTGGGCCAGAGGGAGTATGAGTTAAAAAGAACATATATCGCTTAAAGTGAAGCATCACAGATTCTCCACAGGACAGCAACACAGAACTAACAACATCCAATTTCATACCCTTGCGCACAAACCAAAAATAGCCCAACCAAAAGTAGCCCTAATCGAGAGCCGCCCAAAAAAGAAAAAAAAATCACATCCCGTCACGAGATGAGCTTTCCTACGGTTCCTCAACTAGAACCGGCTGACGGATCGAACCACATAAGCAACGAAACCGACGGAATCAAAGTGGAGATGGGTTTCTAGGGTTCCGAAAGCGGAGGGGATCGAGGGTCGTGGACACTCAACGCATGAGGTGAAACTTCAAGGTGCATGGAGTTACCTGCGCGGGAAGGGTGCGAGCGACGATGGCGTGTGGACTTGGCACCGGCAAGTCCCCGCCGCGGCGGCCGCGGCGGTGGCGGTGGCGGCGGCGCTCTAGGGGCGAGGAGACCTCCGCTCCCGAGCGATACGAGGGGGAGGAGAGTGACGCGGCCAGCGTGGTGGTCGAGCGGAGCCGATATATATTGGGCCGCTGGTTTCACGCGTGGCCTCGGATGGGCCTAGCGGATGCTATCCATGAATTTCCGTGGGCTTCACGGCCCAACAGGTTGCCTATTTTTCTTTTGGAATAAGTTCATTTTGCCTCCTTCAACTCATGTCCGACGTCCTGCTGCTCCTGTCGCTCCACTGAGGTCCCGCCGCCGCCGCTCCCGCTGCCTCGCCGTTCCGGCGAGGTCCCGTCGCTCCGGCGAGCTCCCGCCATCCGCCTCGCCGCTCTCTTCATCTCGCTCGTCGTCGAGAATAAAGAGGGAGGAGATGAGTAACTGACATGTAGGCTCAAAATTTCTTTTCCTTTCTATTTAGGTTTCTTTTTACTTTAGTGCTACGTAAGCGCCACGTCGATGCACATAGGATAAAGACCAAGTCAACCCGTCACGTAAGTGCTAGGTAAGAGAAAACCGCCTCCGAAACCACCGAGGGAGTCGATTTGCAACGGTCTGGTTTTACGGTTGAGGGGTGCGATTCAACCAGACGCATGAGTCGAGGGAGATAAAGTAGACTTATTACTTTTCTTTTCTCTTGACCCCCTGGGCGAAGCAACTGCCAAGTGGGCCCTCACCTCGTCGTCCCCGCCGCGTCCGGGCGCGTCGCGTCGGGCGCACGCACGCACCAACCGACCATCACGGCGCCACCGCGGCCACGTGGCGTTCTGTACTTATACCCCCCTCTCCCGCGATCTCACTTTCCCCTCATCTCCGCTCCATTCCCCCCTCCCGTGTCGCAGCGAGAAGCATCCATCGGAATTCTCGTCGACCACCGCAACCGCCATGGGCGGCGCCCACAGCCGCGAGGACCTCGACCTCACCTCCTCCGACGACGAGGACGACGACGAGGAGTACGACGCCCAGACCGCCACCTCCGCCGCCTCTCGAGAGGACATCCTCCGGACCTCTACCCCCTCCTCCCTCGAGTTCCTCGACGCGAAGCTGAAAGCGCTCGATCTCAAGTACCAGGCGCCGAACGCGGCGAAGCTGTACCTCCACGTCGGCGGCGCCTCCGCCTCCGCGCGCTGGGTGCCGGCCGAGCGGCGGGCGACCTACGCCTTCGTCGACAAGGCGACGGCGGCGGGCGACAGCGATTGTGGCGGCCCGAGGTGGGTTCTGGAGGTTGGTCCGGGTCCCAGGGTCTCCGCCCCCGTCGGCCCGGCGCTACAGCTCAAGGCGCTCCCCGCGCAGCGCCGGGCCGATTTCGCCGCGGGCGGCTCCGTCTGGGCGCTGCGGCTGCCGACCGACGCCGCCTTCCGCCGATTCCGGCAGGAGTACGACCGGTGCCTGTTCGAGAACACGTATGGCGTCGAGGCCACGGATGAGGGCCGGAAGGAGGTGTTCGGCGCTGACTTCGCCGCGTGGGCGCGCCCCGGTGAGTCCGACGACGCCGTCTGGGCCGACGCAGAGGACTCCTTCACCCCTCCCGTTGCGACCCCGGCGAGAGACCTGCTCGAGGAGTTCGAGGAGGAGGCCGGGGACGGCAGCATCCAGAGCCTCGCGCTGGGCGCGCTTGACAACAGCTTCTTGGTTGGAGGGTCAGGGATACAGGTGGTCAAGAATTTCCGGCATGGCGTGCACGGCAAGGGCGTCTCTGTGAGGATATCTGATGGCCGTGGTGGTGGGAACGCGTACATGACACCGCAGAAGGCTCTGCTTATGCGTGGCGAGACGAATATGCTTCTGATGAGCCCTGGAGAGACTGGCACTCGCCATTCCAATGGCGTCCATCATGTTGATATAGAGACTGGCAAGGTTGTGGCTCAGTGGAGGTTTGAGAAGGATGGAACTGACATCACAATGCGAGACATCGCCAACGACAGTAAGGGCGCGCAGCTGGAACCCTCTGGATCAACCTTCTTAGGATTGGATGACAACCGGCTATGCCGGTGGGATATGAGGGATTCCAGGGGCAGGGTGCAAACAATTGGGAGCTCATCTGAGTCACCGGTGCTGCAATGGTCGCAGGGCCATCAGTTCTCAAGGGGCACCAATTTCCAATGCTTTGCAAGTACAGGGGATGGTTCGATTGTGGTTGGTTCTGTGGATGGCAAGATTAGGCTCTATTCCAAGAGTTCGATGCGGATGGCGAAGACAGCATTCCCAGGGCTTGGATCACCAATCACACATGTTGATGTTACTTATGATGGGAAGTGGATTCTGGGCACTACTGATACATATTTGATCTTGATCTGTACCATCTTTAAGGACAAGGATGGTAAAGAGAAGACAGGATTCAGTGGGCGTATGGGAAATAGGATTGCAGCACCAAGATTGCTGAAGCTCTCCCCATTGGATTCAATTTTGGCAGGGTCCGAGAACAAATTCCATGGCGGGCAGTTCTCTTGGGTAAGTGTGAATTTCCTATTTTGTACAGCATATTGTTTTTCATAATTGAGATAGAACACACGGTAGTGAATGTTCCTATTTTGTAATCTAGTAAAGCCAAACAGAATGTTGCTTCATATGTGCATGCTAGCAAACCATCTACACTTATCTATCTTGTCTATAGTAAAAGTTTGTTTTCACTTATGATCAGTCAGTGCAAGCGTTTCATATCCAAAATGGCTGCTTGTCAGTAATTTGCTGTGCCTATAATACAATCTGACCAGGAAAATGTGTTCACTCTATGTCTCTATCTCCTATGTATGTTAATTGACACATTAATATCTTGAAATAATCATGCTGTACCTTTTGGGAGAAACTGGTAAAGTTATGATCCATCCCAGTTTAGGGTAGTACGGCTAATAAATATGTTTTCAGTTAATTCATTGGTAGCAAGTATGTTCAATATTTACATAAGCTTGTTAAATTAAAAACAAGCTTATTGACTGCTTGTTTGGAACATTTGGTTGCTTGAAGTTCCAATTCTCAGCTTGTCAAGGGGCTAATGAGTAGAACTAAAGTAAAGAACCCTGCACCTTAGGCCCTAGCTCTGTTTTTAACGGATCAACCTGTGACCTTGTCATAAGAGTGTATGAAGTAATTGCAGTAAATCAGTTGTTTCACTTGCGTCAATCATGTTGATTTTGTTCTAGTGGCAATCAGTTGTTTCACTTACGTCAATCGTGCATTATAAAAAGTTTCATCCTGCAGTTCTGTTATGTCCATTTGGCATTTGGCATTTGCCATGTTAACTTTCTTGCTAAATTAATGCCTACATGCTGCATAATTATTCAATTTGTTAAGTATATGTCCTTATGTATGTTCCTCTATATGTTCTGATTTTCCCAGGTAACAGAGAATGGGAAGCAAGAAAAGCATCTTGTTGCGACAGTTGGCAAATTTAGTGTCATTTGGAACTTTCAGCAGGTGAAGGACAGCAACCATGAGTGCTACCGCGATCAGGAAGGGCTCAAGAGCTGCTATTGTTACAAAGTTGTCCTGAAAGACGAATCCATTGTTGACAGCCGTTTCATGCACGAGAAATTTGCAACAACCGACTCCCCTGAGGCTCCTCTGGTGGTGGCAACACCCATGAAAGTCAGCTCCTTCAGTTTAGCCAATAGACGATTACACTGACAGTCTTATTTTGCTTTGCGTATCATGGTGGGAGAATCTACTGGTTTTTGTGTAGCTCACTGCTGTTCCTTTCGTGGTGCGAGAATCTACAGGTTCACTGCTGTTCCTATTGGTTCATTTGTTACTTGATTTTGGTGTAGCAGGCATGTTGATAATACTAGTACTCTTTGTGAAGATTGCTGGAGTTGTAATACTTGTTAGTTGTAACTAGGTTTCGGTGTACTCTTTGTAAATGTTGACGATAGCGTTCTGGGTGAAGACCTAATCTCTTCTGGGACTGGAGTTGTAACTAATCTGCGTTTTTATGGGGCTGTTTGGTTCCCAGCCACACTTTACCATTACTTGCCAACAAAAGTTGCCACACCTTGCCTAAGGTGAGGTGATCAAATTGTTAGCCACAACTTACTAAGCCTAAGGGAATCTTGCCACACTTTTTTGAGCCATTGACACGTGGGACCTAATTTGTTGGAGGGGAATCTTGTCACAACTGTGGCTACAACCAAACACCTGTCAAATTTGCCTAACCTTAGGTGTGGCAAAGTGTGGCTTGCAACCAAACACACCCTATGTCTATGAAAGTGAGAATATATGAATATTTGAAAGCAATATGTGTCTATCCTCTTATCTGAATGCTTGTACTTGTTCCTCCCTTCCGTCCATTTATATTTTAACTTCTGCCCAGTGAATCTTGACATGACGTGAATCACAACATATTGCTGATTAGTTCAGTTCATAGTCCAGAAACCAAATAGTGGAGTAAGAGCCATATACAGTTGCTGGTGATGTTAATGGGCCATGGAGGCCCATATTCACCCACGGTGGCAGCAGTGGCCTGACCCACATCATGTAAGTACATGATGGTAATGGGCCATAGAGGCCCATACGTACCCACATTGGCAGCAGTGTCCTGGCCCACATCAGTACAGTAATCCTCGTGCAGAACAATCGAATGGCCCGGACTCCCGGTTAAAAGGATGCACTCACAACATCTCAAATGGCAGTGCGATGCACTGTGCGCTGGTGTGTCCATATCGACGTGTCGTCGAGATCTCGTTCCATTGCCCTCCAATAATACGAACTCCACTCCTGTAGCCGTTGTAGGACGTCCTCCAAGGCTCCAAATCCACAACCTCCGGCCACTATTGAAAGCCGTACCTCATCCATGCCACGAACAGCTACTCACGTGTACTACTAGTACTACTCCTATCTTTCTCTCCTTTTTTTTCTGTTGCCCTCACGCACACGATGACACGAATAATCGTGAATCATGGTGATGGAGCCAAGTGTCATCACCGCTAATAATGGCGAGATGATCGATAACCAACTCCCGTTTCCAACTTTCCATGTACTAGTAAACGCCATCGACAAAGGCACAAGCATAACCACCGGCACTGCGATGCTACGCGACGCGACGCAGTGCAGCCGTGCAGCGCGTTTTGCTACCAACCATAGGGTTTAGTGTGCGTGTCCGGACCAGAAAATATCCAACACATCGATCACCTATCCACCATTAGCTCGATTGGAGATCGCGCAAGGCGAGACGCGATTAAATGACGAAGCCTTTGGACGTCCTGCTCGTACGCAACAGAGGACTAGTAGAAGAAGCTTAAGAGCATCCCAGCAGATCATTTAAATTTGGACTTCTATATTTCTATTTGAATGGTCATCCAAAAAAGATTCCTCCTCTATACCTTTACCCACTCCAATAAATCATCCATATTACAGCATTCATATCACACTATTCTATATTTTACTAATATTTTTTAACTACCCATATATATCTAATGATTTTTTAAGAGGCATATATTTACAATGGTTTGAATAGGTGTTGGTTCGATTTAATTGCAGTTACCACTTTGAGAACACTGTGTACCACCTTTAATCCTCTTTTAAAACCACATCAGCCACATTTACCTTATCCTCTCGCTAAAAACAAAACAAAACAAAACAAAATCCACCAAATCCATCGCTCCTGGGAGACCAACAGATAGTGAGAGGCGGGCGGAGGAGCGACGGAGGGGATGCGGCAGGATGGCGCGGCCGACGGGGGCAGGGCGCCATGGGCGGAGGTACAGCGGTGCAGGTGGCAGGGTGGCGCGGCGACACGGACGGAGTCGCGATGGGCAACGCAAGCGAAGAAGCAGCGACGCCGGTTGATTTGCAGTGGGGGCGGCACGGGCGGAGGCCGGATGGTGGCGGGGCCTCCACTCCGGCGATCTCCAGCACGAGCGAAGGAGCAGCGGCGCCTGCAGTGGGGGCGGCGCAGGCGGAGTCCGGATGGTGGCGGCGCGCGGCGGAGGAGCAGTGGCGGGAGCAGTGGGGCGGCGCGGACGGCGGGGCCTCCACTCCGGCGATCTCCAACTGCAGACCCGGTATGTCCATCCTCTCTATTCCCCTTGGCACAGTTCGGATGGTGGCGCGAGTTCGTCGGAGCTGGGCAGTTGGGGGAATGGCGTGAGGAGAGAGAAACGCCAAATATGGCATGGAGAGGGCTTGGTTTGGAGGACATCTAAAATGGCGTGTGTAATGGAGACTCTGCTGGACCGTGTTTTTTCACCTCCATACGCCAAACATGGGATGGATGTCCGGATGGAAGCTCTGCTGGGCTTGCTCTAATTTCGATCAGCGGAGGGCAGGTGAGGTGAGGTGCGTGTTGTGTGTGTGGGTGATCTTTGGCGCGCCTCGTCGGCGATATTCGTACCAACAACTCCTTAGATCCGCAAAAGATTATGGCAAATTATTGATCGGTAATTAGCTCCTAGCAATTTGAAGAAGATGAGAAAGCCAGCTTTTAGCTTTTAGTTTTTTTTAGTGAGAAATTTTATGATCCTAGAAAAAGTATTTCGATGTATTTAAAGTTTAGACTAATTTTTATCAAATTTTACATTAGAAAGTGTGATACATTCTGGTAAATTTAAGGATGATAAAATTACCTTTTTTTTAATTCAATAACTATTTTTTTACATAATGAAATAAAAAGAAAAACTGTTTAGAGATTTATTATTATTATTTTTTTGGGAGAAGTTCTTAAAAACACCATCGATACTACTACCTCCGTTCCATAATATAACAACATAGTATTGGATGTGACGTATTCTATTACTACGTATTTGAATATAGGTTTCATGGGAGTACGATCGAGTAGCTGTTTCCAAGAGCCTTATCCTTTCGTTGGAGAAAGCATGATTTTTCCATGCTTTTGGTCCCGTACTAGCCCGGAATTGTGTCATGTACATGGGCTACTGTGATGTCCTTCCAGGAGGCTAGACAAGTGGGCTGGCTTTGGGCCCATTCGGCTAGGGAGAAGGAGACTAGAAAAGAGGCAAAGCAGCCAGCAGCCAGGGTCATCGATGAATCAATTACCAGAACGCCTCAGACGATAGCTTCTTCCTCCTTGCTGCTGCTTCCCCTCTCAATTCCTATTCTCTAGTCCCAATCTCCTGCTTCCTCTTGTCTGATCTCTCTTCCTAGACTATACCTCTCTTTCTCCTCAATTTTGTATCCCTAAACACTTATATTCTTGAGTAGATTGTAATATATCGGTGGCATTTATGTGAGAGATTTGGTGTGATTGTGTTGGTTCGTGACAATATGGTATCAGAGCAGTCAATTCGTGGGGTTTCTGGTGTGGAGATGAAGTGGGAGAGCGCTGGTGGTCAGAGGAACTGCCAACAACTTGGTGGTGGTGTCTTTGGAGGAGATGCCCACCACCTGTTCGATGAAATGTCGACCTGTCCAAGAGGCGATTCAGCTGCTGTCCTTCGCGTCACCGTGAGCCAGATCATATATCCAGTGACATCTGAGGTGTTGCATCAAGTGTACAATACCTATGGAGCAGTGGCGGTGCAGGTTCTTGCAGTGAGCACATGGCAAGTCAAGGCTCTTGTGTCATTTATGTCCAGCCATGACGCGGAGAGGGCTCGGTCCGCCACCCACGGTCGCGACATCTACGACGGGGGCTGCTTAATGGATGTGCAGCACGTCCAGATGTTCCCTGGAGATGGCGCCACCACCACGCACACCACCTGTTTGACAATGGTACCAAGTAGCGCCACCGCCAGGCCAGCGGCCAAGAGTACTGCTGCTACACCAGAACGCGTGTTCCCTGCTACAACAGCTTCATCTATACCCTCAATTACATCAGCAGCCATGGTGACATCGGTTCCTTTCAACGAGACCAAGAAGGCTGAGACTGACATGGACAAGGCGGTAGAGAACTTAGACAAGACCATTCAAGACCTGTGCACCAAGATCGATCGGATGCTGGAGGCATTTCGCCACACCAAGGTGGATTTATCCTTGAGCAAGGATTCCACTAGAGATGTGGCAGCGTTGAGCGCCAACACTGATCCAACTTCCATCGCATTGGAGGTCAGTACAGAGGCCGGCTCAACTAACCATGTTGACACAGCCAAGCTTGGCATGGGAACAACCATCGAGTGTTCAATGAAGTGTGAGAACCAGTTGGCTGATGATGATGGTGGCAAAGACATGGCCAAGGAGGAGTGGATGGAGCTCATGGAAGTAGATACCAAGTTCACCACTATGTATTTATGCTTCAGAGATCCATTGTTAATCATCAATGCAATTCCTCCCAGGAACTGGAGTTGGTGCTTGAGCCGTGACTACTTTGGAGTTGTCGGCCTCTCTTTCGTTTCATTGAAATTGGAAGTACTCTATGGTTGCTTTGACCGGAGCTCAGAATACACAGCTAGCCCTCCACCAGTACCACCTTGGAGAGCAGCAATTCCACGGAACAAAGCTGAGATGACCTCAGGTTCTCGGCCGTTACCATGGCTTGATCCACAGCTTTGTCAAGGCAGCGGAGGCGTGGTGGTAAAACTCTTACAACCCTGGCCGCCACTTATTCAAACAAGTGTTTGAGCTGAAATTGAAACACTGAATTTATATGGTGAGTCTCATCAAGTCTCCTTGAACTACAGCGTTGCCCAATTCATGAGTAGAACAATTAATTCCACTGAGGGCTTGCTGCAAAATCTGATTGTTGGATGGTGTATTTGGTATGAGATATGTCTCTCTGGTGCCTTTAGGAAGGCCTATCAGCACACACATCATTCAACCTATGGTTGGGCATATGGGGATCATGAATTGTTCTTGCTGCTGATGCTGATTTCCCATCTATCACCCGATGCATGGTGTGATTGTTTGTTCAGTGGAGCTAATGTTGATGGTAATTGCACTTGCAAGTCACATGAGAGACGTACCCATCGCCATGCTCGGTTCTATACTATTCCAATTTCATTTCAGGTTCAGAGTAACAACAATGATGTACTAGATGATACTTCTTGGACTCAATTTGGATCAAACAATGGTGAGGCATTTAGGGTTTCAACAAGAAAGTTGGTCAACTTGCAACCTTGGCCTCCTCCTTCGCAATGGAGGAGTGAGGTATTCAGTTTGTGTGCAGCAGGAGGGCAAGGGCTCAATTTTTCTTGGAAGTGTATATCTGAAGGGAAACTAATGTTATGGACAAATGTGAAAGTTATTAGAAGAGAATATACAAACAAGGTGTTATGGCTGTCAGTTGCCAATTCTTGGGATTTAATATGGGCAGTGCTACAACAGTTGCTATGTACATCTGAGCTTATTCTTCAATGGAATAATTAACATGGGCAGACACATGAGCTATTGTTACAAAGGGAGCAGCTGAAACTTGGTGCAGTCCATCTCAGTTTGGAAGCTAGCACTTTCAGTAAGAATTCTCGTGGAATAGAACTGGTTAAATGTTCAGAGAGATGCCTCATTTGTTTAGTTTGTGAGGACAGCATAGTCTTGCACACATGGGCCTATCGAGTGGTTAAATTAGTTGATGCAAGATTGGTTGGTGATCAAGGTAAAACCATACAATTTTTAGCAATTTGGGAGTTTGCAAACAAAGAAGTAGCTCTCATTCAGACAAAGAAGCATATGCATGTTTCTCAGCCCACTGATCTCAATATTTGCATGTTACATCTGGGCTCTCATGGAGTATATGCTGATAGTAGTGGTGAAGAAGGCGTGAAGGCTTGGTGGTTGAGGCAGCAAAAGCATGGTAGAGAGTGTGGTTGTAATGCTCAGGTTTTATGTATGTTGGATAAGTGGATTCAACAGTGGGCAGGGTCTACATCAGATGGTTCGAAGGTCATCAAACAATTGTTCTGGGATTCTGCCCAACAAGGCATTTCCCTGCAGGTACCTTGGGATCTTGGGGGCATTAATCTGGCGAGTCAGTTGCATCGGCTTGGGGACAAGCCGATTCTTAACGGGGGAAGAATGTCATGTACATGGCCTGCTGTGATGTCTTTCCAGGAGGCTAGACAAGTGGGCTGGCTTTGGGCCCATTCGGCTAGGGAGAAGGAGACTAGAAAAGAGGCAAAGCAGCCAGCAGCCAGCAGCCAGGGTCATCGATGAATCAATTACCAGAACGCCTCAGACGATAGCTTCTTCCTCCTCCTTGCTGCTGCTTCCCCTCTCAATTCCTACTCTCTAGTCCCAATCTCCTGCTTCCTCTTGTCTGATCTCTCTTCTCAAACTATACCTCTCTTTCTCCTCAATTTTGTATCCCTAAACACTTATATTCTTGAGTGGATTGTAATATATCGGTGGCATTTATGTGAGAGATTTGGTGTGATTGTGTTGGTTCGTGACAAATTGCCGTGGTAATTTAAGGTCGGAGTTAGTTATCGGTTGCTACTGTTTTGGTTTGCCTTGGATTCGTGCATATTGATAGCAGCAGGAACGCATGTTTAACCCCAAATTATGCACGACACAAGACACGCATGCAGTGTCCTCTCTCTGCTTCCTTTTGTCCCTGGTCCTCACCTAGCTTGTGTGACCAAACTACAAGCTGGAGTAGCTAGCTATTGCGTGCAGTCCAGTTACTCCGTTTCATTGGTCGATGCTAAATCTAGTTATATATCTAGATGAAGAAATTAGTACAGTACCCAATATAATATACAATGCAATTATGCAAGGAGCCGTACGATCTCCTCCCAATTATTTCTGCACGACATGGAAATACCAATTAGACCATGCAAGGAGAGCCTGCATCCCAGCACCTGTCTCCTAAGCATCCTGCATATACACACACACACACACCTATTTTGTTCGAGCAAACTCGATTATTGGTTTGACCTGATTTAATTTATTCGATAAAGTCATGCCAAAACGAGCCGATATTAACGGAGACCACAGGAGCTGACCAATATATACGGGTACACTTACAAATGACCTGTTGACTTTGTGAATGTATAGCATTCTCAGGGGCAGAATGGTCATGACCCAGATCAGCAACGAAAGGTAGTAGTGGTGCCAACAACTACTACCAAGTCTACAATGGTAGTAGTGCATACGTGTGTGCCAGTAATTTAATATTGTTATGGATTAGGCACAGAAATGTGCTGGTAGTTGCCTCTGGAGCAAGATTTGCAGATATGAATTAAAGTAGATTTACTCCTACGTTCCAACAACTTCATTTCTTCGGTTATTTTCTTAATGGACTTCTAATTCGGTACGGTCTCGCGCGTGCAATATATAATTCGCAATTAGTTCGCCACAAAACGGGAAGAGATAAGATCGCCATCAACAAACCGAAGCCCTATACCCCGGATAACATGGCGTATTCTGTGCAAAAAAGTACCCATGTTTCGATGGCATTGGTGGCCTGAAACATGCTGAGCCGGAATGCTGCCAAACATTCCTGGAGTAAAGGATTTGAACATGCTAATCAAGTATAGGATGGTCCAATGAATCCGTACTGTTTTTATACCATAACCTACTCTTTGATCTGATCCACAACGACGACGTCGCCGAAATGAAAAGGGAATTGATCCTGATCGAACTGTCTAAGCAATTGCCAACCGAAATTCGCCAGGGTCAAACCCATACAATCACGGCAAAGATCTCGCGATGGATTGAAGAAGATCTGCAGAGAAAGCAAAAGCAACACCTGTACCCACTGCCCTCATCCTGTCATCCCAGCAGCAGCTGCCGCACTATAGCCACAGCATCATTATCCCCAATGTGAGTATGTCGCTAGCTAGCTAATCCCCCTTTTAGCCTTTGCGATAATAGCAGTAGTACAGACGATCGAGTAGCATACGATATTCTTATCTCCGATCGTTGGATGCGACCAATCATTCGACATCTCGACCACCGGGCGATACTACGGCTACGTCATGTTCCTTTCGTGTGCAGTGTAGTGTACTCACTCGCGAGTCGCGACTCGTGTAGTCGTGTGTAGTGGTTGTGTTGTGGTCGAACGACATGAGTGAAAAAACGGCGAGTACGACGACGTCGCCGTTGCTGGCCAAGTGGCCATGCAATGCAACCAGTGTACGCACCGCGACGAAATCCATCGCGAGCAATGCGACGAGTTGACCGGAACGCAAGCGGATTACCGGGCAGTGTCGGCGCGGAGATGTCGGGAGAACGAGGGCCCCGATCGGTCGAAAATTTCAAGCATTCCGGCGCAGAAAAGCGCGCGCGCGGCGCGTCCCGCGAGTCAAAGACTTGGGCGCGGCGCGGCGCGGCGGCCTGGCCACGGCGCGACATGGCACGGCGCTGCAATGGCATGGAGTCCAAGGCAAGAATCGCATACGCGCCGTGCGCTGTCGCCGAGCCGAGGCGCACACATGGCAGCGCAGCGCAGCGCAGCGCATGCATGGTGGTCGAGTCGAGTGCGCTGGTCTTTTTCTCCAGCGAAATGTTCGCATCGCACACAGCAGCAGCAGCAGAAATCGCACGATATATTTCTGACGAGCATTGTTGCGTGGTGGTGTCGTTGGACGACACCTCACCTTCTAGCACGTCTGGAAATAGCTCCGAGTCATCAGCCTTTCAGGTGAGACATGGAGTGCCATCCTTTTTAAGCAATCTGGTACAGTTGGGAAGGGGCCCCAAGAGATCTATCGTGATCGTAGCACCACCATCCGTCCAAGTGTCCATCTGATGAAATCTACTTCGTACTCTTTTTTTGGAGAGGATAAAAGTGGTGATGGTGAGGAGATAGTAGTTTTCTGAGTTGCTCGTCAACATCATACATCATCCTCACCAAAAAAATCATGGAAGCGATTACACTTGGGACCCTAGAGACCCACACGATTTTTTTCGATCCCCCCGGTAGGCCGGTACGTACGGCTCGCATGCACGAGGATGCCGATCGATCGAATCACCGCACCTTATTACACATGCTAAACCCCGTAATTAGCTCGCATTCCCGTTCGAGTTTAGCAACGGATCGAGATCGACGAGCGCGACGCGGGCGACAGCGAGAGGCTGCCTGCTCCGACGAGACGCGTCGACGAATCGCGCGCATACGACGCGTACGTTTTGGTTGACTCTGGCGGTGGTGATTTTCACTGGTGTGCCCCGATCCCGCGGCGTGCAGCACACGATGTTGATCTGTGCGGCGCGCGCCTGGCTGTTTCCCGGCACGAGCACACGACTAGCAGCGTGAAAACGTCGGAATTTCTCGTGTGAAAATTGCTAAAAGACGGGTCAAATGAAAAGGGCCACATAGACACAGCATATGACAGCTTCAGCATTACAGCAATTTGCAGTTTTCCGATCTGAGTGCGGGCGCAGAAGAGGATTAACCTAAACAAACTAAGTACCATAATGCTAGCTCCAGCTGCAGTAACCTTATCCGGATAACAATTACTCCTACCTGCTACTACTACTACTGCTACTGCTAGCGTAGTGGTAATCCCTTCTTTAATTATCGATTTCTTAATGAATTGGCCGCGTGGAGGACCATCTCTTTAATGATCTACCAGTACGTCAAGATTTGGTTGGTTTATTATATCCTAAAACACTGCCTTCACGTTCTTGATAGCGCCGGGTCCACCCTTATAATACTGTTCGCCCATTATATTATTTATCTCTTTCCCATACCTAATTCCATCACCAGGACCAGATGCAGGATCAGTACGTACTAATATATGTTTTTTTTTCGCGCGAAAAGTCACTGTGCACATTGCTTTGATTATGTTATCCCGTCCGAGGATTTCCCCTTTTTGCAGATCGCGTGCTTTACTTTCTGATCAAGACTTGGAATAACACCTCACCTTCTTAGTACATTCTAACCTTCTCTTCATGATCCTGTCAAGCTTGTACAGCACAGCAGCAGTAGTCTAGCAGCAACTAGTAGCTGGGCAAAAAAAGAGAAGAAGATAATACTACTAAGTTAGCACTATTACTTTATTAGGCTGTATTCTTTTACGTGGGTTGGAACTAAAACCATATTTAGATGGGACTAAAACTTTTTATCCTTATCACATAAGATGTTTGGACACTAATTATAAATATTAAATGTAGACTATTAATAAAACCCATCCATGATCTTGAACTAATTCGCGAGACGAATCTATTGAGCCTAATTAATTCATAATTAGCCTATGTGATGTTACAGTAAATATTCTTTAATTATGGATTTAATTTGGCTTAAATAATTTGTCTCGCGAATTAGCTTTCATATATGTAATTAGTTTTGTAAGTAGTCTATATTTAATACTATAAATTAGTGTATAAATATAGACACTAAAGTTAAGTCCCTGAATCCAAACACCACCTAATCCTTCGTGCAGAAAAAAAGAACGTTAAATTAGTACATAATTAATTAAATATTAGCTAAAATACTTAAAAGATTAAGTTCTAAGTTAAAAAATATTAAGTATGGGTGTGTTTAGTTTACACTAAAATTAGAAGTTTGGTTGAAATTGGAACGATGTGATGGAAAAGTTAAAAGTTTACGTGTGTAGGACAGTTTTGATGTGATGAAAAAGTTGAAAGTGTGAAACTAAACAAGGCCTATATAAAAAAAATAGTGATCTCTTATGCTAACATTAACAAGCTAAAAGATTACCTTGGTTTCACTTATTGCGACTATATATTAAAAAACGATGTAAGCGTATCCGAGTAACGAACTTTAATTTTCATTTCTAAACCCGTATACTTAACTAAAAAAACCCGTATACTTAACTAAACTTAACTAAGTATAGAAAATGTGACGATGATCACTAAACTAACGAAGCTATTACGGGTATGGGTTAACGATATCGTTGTTGATTCCACAAGTTGGTAGCAAATCCGTACGGGCGGCCAATGGAGTTATAAATGGAGGCATGGCCCACTGGAGTACAACTACTCTATAGCTGTAGCAAAAGCCATGTTGCGAGTGGGGGCCAGGGGCACGCACCCGGTTGGCTTACGCGGCACGAAATACGGGCCGGGGGGAGAGAGAGGATAATGTGGCGGCGCCCCACAATCTTGCACTGTGCCTGCCATGCCGTCCCTCCATTCTTTTCTTCTCGTACTCCTTTTGCTGGGGACCACCGTTCCCCCGGCCGTGCTACGCTATTGGATAGGATCAACGCGTGGCTACTGTCCGTGATCCATTCATGGCCCACATTTATAATTAATGTTCCCATTTTAACTGTTTCCATCCCTGACTAACAAGCCCTAAATAACTATTCCAGTTAATTACTTTCTCGATTCTAAAATATAAGAACATACAACCGAATAAAACATTTAGGGTGTGTTCGAGGGAGAGAGGATTGGGAAGATACGCAAAACGAGGTGAGCCATTAGCTCATAATTAATTGAGTATTAACTATTTTAAACATCAAAAATGGATTAATATGATTTTTTAAAGCAACTTTTCTATAGAAAATTTTTGTAAAAAACACACCGTTTAGTAGTTTGAAAAGCGTGCGCGCGGAAAACGAGTGACAATCTCCCCTATCTCCAATGAACGAACGCAGCCAGTCTTATAGTACTACGAATTTGAACAGACCACTTTTGTACTCGGCGATGAGGCGACGGATCCAGTGGTGCCGAGGCACGCGCACGACGGATCTAGCTCTGGCGGTCAGCGAAGGCGGTGTAGCGGTGGCGGACTTTGATGGGGAGGCGGCGGTTCTGTGGGAAGGGAGGGAGCACTGGCGGCGGCGCACGGTGAGGCAGGCGACGGTGGCTGGCGGAGGACCGGAGGGAGGAGTGGTGGCGACGCCGTCACGCGACGCGCGTTGGGAGGTCGGCAGTGGCGCCATCACAGTGGCATGCGTAGGGAGGTCGGCAGCGGTGCACCGCTTCGGCGGCGGCGGTGTGCTGAGGGAAGTCGGCGCCGGCGCCATCGCGCGGCGCCGGCGCACGGCTTCGGGGGCGGCGGCGTGCAGATGGAGGTCGGCGCCACCGTGCGGTGCGTGTAGGGACGTCCGCGCGTGCTGTCGTGCGGTGGAGTGGTGGCGGCGTGCAAAGGGTGGTCCACAGCGGCACCCAGCATCAACCTCCGAGCTCTAGCTACTGTCTATTAAATTTGTCAAATTGATTTAGATTTGTTAAAAGGTCCAAATATATGTATATTTTGATATAACAGTGTCAAATAAGTAAGGGTAAAATGGACTATTGGCCCCTATTTAACCGTGTTAACCCGCCTTAACGGAACATGGTCAAATAGTTCATTCCATTTTGAAAAACAGGTCCAAATAAGTAAACTAAAAACAAGTAGGGTCAAATTGATAATTATGCTTTAAAACAGGGTCAAATAAGCAATTATCTATTTCTACGAATTTAGACATACCACTTTTATACTCTTGTGTAGACTAAAATGTATTTATAGATGTAAGTTTCTTTTAACTGAGTAAACACACCACTTTTGTGCTCACGCGCACATACACGCGCAGGTGATTATACGTTGAATGCCTAGCTTCACATAGATAGAGTTCCTCCATAAAAGAAAATCATCTTAATTAGAAATGAGACATAAAACAATAAATTTGGATTGTCCTCCATTAAGTTATATTTTTTTATTAAAGAGAGTAGACTTCATTACTGGCTGCACCCATGTGTGCGAATAGTATTAATCTTATTTCATGTTGAGTGCTTATCCTAACTCGTCTCTTTAAAACATCAATTTTTATTGGAGCAATTTTTTTCACATAAATAAGCTTGTTCAGCAGATGGGCAGCTGTGTTTGCGTCGCGTGTGCGCGATACCGTATCGCCGATACTGTTGCTAGCAGTCGAACAGGCCAATACCTCATTCATACCTTATATTACTGCGTTTTCGTTTTCAACAGTTTCGAAGATAAGGCCTTGTTTAGTTTTAAATTTTTTCTCCAAATTTTTAACTTTTTCATCACATCAGAACTTTTCTACACACATGAACTTTCAACTTTTCCATCACATCGTTTCAATTTCAACCAAACTTCTAATTGTGGCGTGAACAAAACACACCCTAAGGGTGAAACGAAATGATAGGAGTAGGAGTACTCGTAACAAAAAAAAGAAATATTTTTGAAATTTAAATTTAGCTACACTTTTTAGAAGCCAGCGACGAGTCAAAAAAACGAAAAAAAGACTGACCCAGGTGGTGGAACCGACCGACGTGGACAGAGCGACGAGTGAGCCAGATGGATGGACTGACCCGCCGGAGCGGCACGTGCCGGGGACCGGGAGTCACCATCCACGCGTCAGTCCCCCCCGCAATCCCCTTCACGTCAACCCTCGCTGCCGACCGTGACGTGTCGACCATACGAGGTTGGAGGAGACCCAAGTTCCCACTGCAACCGCGGCTCCGCCTCGCGACACCCACGTGTACGCCCATAACTCAGCCACGTTCGCTACGACTGTACTGTATCCGGTAGTAGTACGTGTACGCCACACACAAGTGCAACGCAGAGGGAAAAATATCACCTCGAGTGGGCATGTGTTTGACTACGTGGTGACTGTGTCTGCGTCTGCACGCGATGCTTCGGCGTGGCGGGGCAACCGGTGGGGGACGGCCCAGTCGCCAGTGTCGCTTCGGCCGTTCGCTCACCCGTGACTGCAGTAAAAAGGGCCAGCTGCCGTCGTCAGCGACATGCGACATGGAGATGGTTCGAAATCGTAACGATCTGTTGTGCCTCACGGGCAGTAGAAGCGCGCCTCCGTTTATTTGGGGGGTTTGACTGTTGGTAGTGGTTTTAATTAATGCTTTTTAAAGAGCTTGGCTGGCTACGTTGACGGCTAATCTGTTTTGTTGCTGTCTTACACATAATCCGTACCGATCTACTTGTAGGAGTTGCACAACTGCACAAGTTAGAGCTACAACTACTACAAAATACCCTATATAAAAGAAAATCGTATTCTTCTGATCTTCTGCTAATCCGTCTGCGTCCTCCCTGGATCTGCATGACGAGAACGGTAGTGCGCCATGTGAGATTAGATTGGATCAGGATCAGGATCAGATCAGATAATGTTTGGTTGGTAGTACTAGTATGTTAGGCGCTGGGCGATATTTGCGTTCCCGACATGCCACGGGCATATACTACCACAGATGCTCGGCTGCGGTTGGTATGGATACACGTTTGAACGTTGCTGGGGCCTCAATTCAAAGCCGCCGGTTGGCGACGGCGGCGAGGCGCGGGGAGCTCTCAGCTTTGGCAAGGTCGGCAAGGCGCCGCCGCCTGGGCCCTGCAGTGCTGGCTGCCCACGTGAGCTTCCACGTTACGTGGCAGATTTTGGTTGGGGCTTAAGCCTGGACGCCACGGCACCGGGGCAGTCTATCGGCTTATCCTGTCGTGGCTGGCCGCCACGTGCCGGTCCTACGGTGTGTGCTGGCCTTACAGCTGTGGAGCTGAGCCGGCAACGCGGTCACAGCTCTTCGCACGTCTCTGTGTTATTTCTCACGGGGTCTACAGCTGGTCAGGATTACTGTCCCCAAAGGTAAACCTAACTTTAACCTAACGAGCTTTGTTTAGTTCATTGGTAAAACCAACGATACTGAACTTTTGCAGGAAAGAGAATGAAGGTCGCGGAGTAGGAGTATTTGGTTCGAAGCTTTTGTCGCTAGGTAGCTGAATGGAATGGGAATAGTTTAATTTTTATGGACTACTTTTGTACTATATTATAGATGCTCTTACACCAAATTTTTTTAGATAATAAAATATAATATCCCGGCCTTTGCTCAAAAAGAATTACAGCCAATTATTACAAAAATCTACTCCAGAAGAGAGTGTAGTTCAAGACAAGTTGAACACACCAAACAAGAGAAGAGATGACCCAACTGAGAAAAGAAAAACAAAAGGTGGAGCTAGAAGGCCTTGCAAGGCCTAGGACTGAAGTTCGAAGTCAATGCATAGACCAATGACAATATCCTTGCACGAAGAGGTTTCTCCAAAGCGGTGCCCCAAGGAGGATGCGACGTGGATCGTCGCCATCGCTCGTTCGGAACCGAAGCAAGGTTTTCACCCGGAGAATATGGTAGAGAAAGGAAAGGGGTATGCTAAAACAACGCCTCCAAGAAGGGGAACGACGCCAAACGGCGTCGCCGTTGTCAGCCAGCCAAATGGCTCGGCAAGGCTTTCGCCCGCGATTCCCTGTCCAAACCCACACCACCAATCCGCACAAGAAGGATCGTCGTCGGTCAACAACATTGTCCTTTCAGCGATTCGGCCAAGGCCACCGCCCGAAGTTGTTCCCGCCGTTGACGGCGCGCCCGCACCCGGACTCCTCCTTCCCTGCCGCTAGACCCCTTCCCCGCCTCCACATACCGCCGCCGCCGCCGACGCACCGTCAGCCGGATGATGGCCTTCAACCATCGCCGCTATAGGTACCATCGTCGACAGCCGCCACCGCCACCACCACGGACACCCCTGTCCAACCACCACCGTCCAGCCGCCACCGTCAGCCGCCACCGTTGCTAGCCAGCGCCGCCAAACGCCAGCCGTCCAGATCCGGCCGGGGTGGCGCGGATCGAAGGTGTAGCACGAAGCGCGGGTCGCCGGCATCATGGAGGAAGGCGTCACGGGCACGGCGTTCACAGCCGGAACATTGACGAGGGCGCCGCGCCTCCCTCGTGGTGGTGAGGTTCTTGATGAGGGCCGGCGTCGCGGCACGCGCCGCAGTCCGCCACCGTCGTCGCCAACTTCGTCGCCGCCACATCCGCCACCATCGCCGCTGCTAGCCACCTCCCTGCCAGGTCCGCGGAGCGGCGCCGGCGACGACCGAGCCCGTCGCCGATCACCCCGGCCAAGCGGGGAGACCAGATCTGGCGACGCCGTCGCCCGTCGCTGGAGCCGCGGAGAACCGACACCATGGTGCCCCACCGCCGTGCCTAACTCTGCGCAATGGTTTTCAAAAAATTAGACGATGTTTCACCCTATATAAAAATAATGTTTCAGCAAATAGCAAAATAATGTTTCAATTCTTAAAAAAAAGTGAAACAAGGTCAGATCGCTAGATGCAACAACTTGGTTCAACGTATACAACAAACGATTTGAAGTCATTGCAGCACTTAAACCCCATGTACATCAGCAACCCACGTGTCCATCAAGATGACATTATTAAACAATATCAAAATCCACTGCAACATTTGATCCATAACAAAATGAAACATCACGATTACACTTGTAACACTGTGGTGGGCACGGGCGCCCGATTTTTTTGGCGCGCATCGAACGCTCGACCCAAAGGATTTTCCTCCAACTTAGTGTAGTTTTTCAGAAAAGAAATTTTCGGAGTTAGTATGATAGCAGATACATATTTGGTTTATTGTCCTGTCGTAATTTGATATGGTTAATTAGCTTATAGTGAAAATTTTAATAATATTTGGTATAATATCATATTCAATCGGTGGCTCTATCTCGATTTCCAACAGTTGCAAGTGTTAGTTTTCTTTAAACACGTTTTATATGGTGCACATACATTCCGCTACTAAAAACATTTTTTCCATCCTGCTCAAACCGATTTCTGCATGTGGACAAGCGGCCCAAATGCACCAAAAGGTATGCAAAAATCGTTTTTTTTTCATGCAACCAGCACAACCGCATGTGAAAATCCGTTTTCCGCATGTAGACACTTAAGCCGACCGCATGCGAAAAGGAATAAATGTGAAGAAAAATGTTCCGAAAATCCTGTCGTCGTCGCAGCCGCTGTCCTCCTCATCCTCCCGTCGCCACCGCCGTGGTCGACTTCGCCCTACCGTCAACAGATCCACGCGGGGAGGGGAGGGGGCGCTGGATCCGATCGAGGAAGGGCCACAGCCGGATTTGAGCACGGCAGAGCCGCGCGCTCGTCGTTATCGCTCCTCACCTCCTTTATCGGGCGGGGAAAGGCCGTCCCACGCGCGCCACCTGTAGGGGAATGGCGTCGCCCGCCGCTGCCCCTTGCCGCTCCTCTCCCGAGCGGGGGAAGGTCGTCCCCCGTGCTCCTCACCATGCCTCACCACTCCTCGCCAGCTCGGGAGGAGAGAAGCGAGAAATGAGAGAGGATTTTGAGACATATAGTAGTTTGAGATAAAGATGAGTAATGAGGGGGTGGGAGACAAGTAGAGATAAGAATGACTTGAAAAAAAATTTAAAGTGCTTAGAGGGAAAGAAGGGATATATCAGACTTGCGGACTTTAAAAGTTCCGCATGCGAAAATATGTTTATTTTTGTATGTGGCCACCTAAGAGGCATCGCCTAAAAAAAATAAATTTTTGTATGCGGGCCTCGTAAGGAGCCATACGTGAAATTGAATGTTTGAGTTTTGGAGACGCGCCATATTACAGTCTGTTTGTCTCTCGTATAAAAAATCGTTTTTTAAGTTGTGATTGGATTGTAGAGTTCCTTCTAAGTTTGCGAGTACGATAAGTGAAATGGTGGGTATTTTTTTTTAAAAAAAAGAGAGGATACGGAATCTTCGTTTTGTACATGTTTATTGCATTGATAGATTTTATGGAATTGTTAGCATCAACTTCTTTCCGTATAAGATAAGGAAGACGCACAATATTCACATGTTCTTAAACATTTTTCTTAATAGTTTTTTAACATAAGGTGTGGCAACAATTTTGGTATGTATTGTTGCTTGGAATATTGGATTGTCATGGTGGTTAAGAATCTCTTAGCTGTGCGCGCGCTATATGTGTTTATTTTTAATCTTATGTAAAAAAGTTATGATGTTGTTTTATAAATTAAATTACGGTTAGTTAACAATATTATCTAGTATTATCTATGCTACGCGTCTGACAAGAATATACTTCAATTTAATTTATACTCGCCTATACAGACAACATATATGACAGAAGCTAAAAGATTGCAAGATTTTGATTCTGAAATTTTGTTGAATGTGATTTGGAGCCTGCCACGCCGAATAACATATTGTTTTTTTTTTGAAAGCACCATAACACATTCTTTTGGCGTAGCAACCAGGAGTAATTTCAACACCAACAATAATGATATGGTCATGAAAGTCCAATTTAAAACACATGCAACAGAACAGTGATAATCTGTACCATTATAAAAGGAAGTTCGTTTACGACTTTTCATTTTCACATAAACATCATGACAAACAACACCACCATATTACTATCACCCACGTAATTCACGTTCCGATGCAGCAGATCAAAATATCTTGTGAAATAGGAAAGCCCTAGTGGTTTGCTAGTCATGTGTGCATGACTTTACTTATCATGATTCAAATCCTGCTACCCACAAATATTACTTTATCTATCTCATTTTAAGTACAACCATAGTTTTCTATACCCAATTTTAATTATCTATTTTATTTAAAAAATAAAACACGTATAAAATAGCATTCATGTTTTATTATCTAATAGTAATAAAAATACTAATTATAAATTTTCTTAAAATAAGTTGAATCATTAAAGTTGGATATGAAAACACGTGGTTGCAATTAAAATTGGAAGGAGGGAGTATGCATTTGTAGATAGGTTTCAACATGATTTTATCAAGAACAGATATATGTCTCTTATAGTGTACGTACGTATACGTCTGCCGTATGATTAAAAGAATAATGGGAAAAACTATTTGGAAAAACCGTGCACAAGTAATGGCTCTCCAGTACTCCTCCCCATCTGTCCCACCTGCCAACAGCCCCGGCGTTATCCACCCCCACCGTCCGTCTCCCACTCCGTCTCCCACCCGCACCCAAAGGTGAGAACCGTTCGGTGAGAATACGTCTGCAGCCGCGCGCACCACGCGACGTATCCCTCCCGTAAGCGCCTCCGCGATCCCCGACGCCGCGAGGCACGAGAAGATTTCAGATAAAACCCGGCCGTTACACGAGAGTGAGAGGGGCAGCCCCGTCATTTCCTCCCCGTGCAAAGATTGGATGGATAAGCACACCCCACCACCTCCACCTCCACCTCCACCTCCTCCTTCCCCTTCCATCTTCCTCCTCTCAACTCTGTAGACTCTGCTGCTGCGATATATATCTATCCCGTTCCCACCCCGCGATCTTCCGTTCGATTTTCTTCCACCGTATTTATAGCTCGTCCTCTCTTCTCTCCCACCCTCGTCCGTTCTTATCCACCTCCACGCCCATCACGCTTGCGGCCGTTTCCATCCTTCCGCTTCATCGGAGTAGTTCGCCGCCGGGTTGGGTTTTCTTCTTCTCTTGATGCGACGTGGAGGCGGCGAGTTGTTCGTCGGGTGCACGAACCGGTGATTTTTTTTTGTTTTGGCGATGCCTTCGCTCTCCTGCCACAACCTCCTCGACCTCGTTGCCGCGGCGGACGACGCGGCGCCGTCGCCCGCGTCGCTGCGCCTCCCGCGCGTCATGTCGGCGGCGTCGCCGGCCTCGCCCACGTCGCCGTCCACGCCGGCCCCCGCGCGGAGGGTGGTCGTGTCGCACCGCCTCCCGCTCCGCGCCGCGGCCGACGCGGCGTCGCCGTTCGGGTTCTCCTTCACGGTTGACTCGGACGCCGTCGCGTACCAGCTCCGCTCGGGGCTGCCCCCCGGCGCGCCCGTCCTCCACATCGGCACGCTCCCGCCGCCCGCAACCGAGGCGGCCTCCGACGAGCTCTGCAACTACTTGCTGGCGAACTTCTCTTGCCTGCCGGTGTACTTGCCCGCCGATCTCCACCGCCGATTCTACCATGGATTCTGCAAGCACTACCTGTGGCCTCTCCTCCATTACCTTCTGCCGCTCACGCCGTCGTCGCTGGGCGGGTTGCCGTTCGACCGCGCGCTCTACCATTCTTTCCTCTCGGCGAACCGGGCCTTCGCCGACCGCCTCACCGAGGTGCTCAGCCCCGACGACGACCTCGTCTGGATCCACGATTACCACCTCCTTGCCCTCCCCACCTTCCTCCGCAAGCGATTCCCGCGCGCCAAGGTCGGTTTCTTCCTCCACTCGCCGTTCCCCTCCTCGGAGATCTTCCGCACCATTCCCGTCAGGGAGGACCTCCTCCGCGCCCTCCTCAACGCCGACCTCGTCGGCTTCCACACCTTCGACTACGCGCGCCACTTCCTCTCCGCCTGCTCGCGGCTGCTCGGCCTGGATTACCAGTCCAAGCGCGGCTACATCGGCATCGAGTACTATGGTCGCACCGTCACGGTCAAGATTCTGCCCGTCGGGATCGACATGGGCCAGCTGAGGTCGGTGGTGTCGGCGCCGGAGACGGGGGACCTGGTGCGGCGGCTCACCGAGTCGTACAAGGGGCGGCGCCTGATGGTCGGCGTCGACGACGTCGACCTGTTCAAGGGAATCGGGCTCAAGTTCCTGGCGATGGAGCAGCTGCTGGTGGAGCACCCGGAGCTGCGCGGCCGCGCGGTGCTCGTGCAGATCGCGAACCCGGCGCGCAGCGAGGGGCGCGACATCCAGGAGGTTCAGGGAGAAGCCAGGGCGATCAGCGCCCGCGTCAATGCGCGGTTCGGCACGCCGGGGTACACCCCTATCGTGCTGATCGACCGCGGTGTGTCGGTGCACGAGAAGGCGGCGTACTACGCGGCGGCCGAGTGCTGCGTGGTGAGCGCCGTGCGGGACGGCCTCAACCGGATACCCTACATCTACACGGTGTGCCGGCAGGAGAGCACTGGCCTGGATGATGCGGCCAAGCGCAGCGTCATTGTGCTGTCGGAGTTCGTCGGGTGCTCCCCGTCGCTCAGCGGCGCAATCCGGGTCAACCCATGGAGTGTGGAGTCTATGGCAGAGGCCATGAATGCAGCCCTGAGGATGCCTGAGCCAGAGCAGCGGCTGCGACATGAGAAGCACTACAAGTATGTGAGCACCCATGATGTTGCCTACTGGGCGAAATCTTTCGACCAGGACCTGCAGCGAGCTTGCAAGGATCATTTCTCGCGGCGGCATTGGGGTATTGGGTTTGGGATGAGTTTCAAGGTGGTGGCACTTGGCCCGAATTTCAGGCGGCTGTCTGTCGATCACATTGTGCCGTCATACCGGAAGTCTGATAATCGCTTAATTCTCTTGGACTATGATGGCACAGTGATGCCAGAGGGTTCAATTGATAAGGCACCGAGCAATGAGGTCATCTCTGTATTGAATCGTCTGTGCGAGGACCCCAAGAACAGAGTGTTCATCGTGAGCGGTAGAGGGAAGGATGAACTTGGCAGATGGTTTGCACCTTGTGAGAAGCTGGGGATTGCTGCAGAGCATGGTTACTTCACAAGGTAGTAATCTCTTATCTTCCATTCTCCTTGTTGGTACGAAGTTGCTTTGCTTGCATATTAGTAGTGTTTTAGATTTGGATTAAATCTGTAGGATGATATAAATCATGAAACAGTACATCAACCAGTACATTTATCGAATAACATGAAGCAAAATATTGAGTTCATAAACATATCTAGATGCAGCTGTGATGTCCATTGTACTAGGATAATCTTGAGGAGGCTTTTGATTTATGCCATTAAGCTAAACATAGGTTTTAGCGTATTTATCTAGTGTCATTTTCAGTTACAAGACAGGTAGAGGAGCGTTTGAATTTGTTCTGGGAAATTTGTGATTTTTACTAATCTATGGATACCACAGGTGGAGCAGGGACTCAGCTTGGGAGACCTGCGGGTTGGCCGTGGACTTTGATTGGAAGAAGACTGCAGAACCAGTGATGAGGCTTTACAAGGAGGCAACAGATGGTTCAACCATCGAAGACAAGGAAAGCGCGTTAGTTTGGCACCACGATGAGGCAGATCCAGATTTTGGTTCATGCCAGGCAAAGGAACTGCTTGACCACCTCGAAAACGTTCTTGCAAATGAACCAGTCGTTGTTAAGAGGGGCCAGCATATCGTCGAAGTAAATCCACAGGTAAGCGCCTGCCATCTTCCTTCCTTCCTCTAGTTGTTTGACAGTATATGTTTGATTAGTTCTGGTTGTAGACTTGTATGCACAACATGTTGATCAACTAGATGTCGCTGTCAAACTAAAGGCAACGGATAAGGATTGCTCTAATCCAATCCAGTCTTCATCCACCACATACTTGGGGACAATCTATATCTGCTCGACAAATAGGATATGAATCAGCATGGACCATGTCCCGTGTGGACTGGAAAATTCGCGAAAAGAGTCCCCGGTCTTTTTAATATTTATCCCTGTTAGGAACCAACTCAATCTCAATCTCGCCACCCAAACCACCAACCTCGAAATTTCTGTAGTGATAACATACTAAAATCATCTCTCATGACAAATTATCTTTCATGTCATGCAGGGCATCAGCAAAGGTGTGGTTGTGGACAACCTCTTGTCATCCATGGTGAGCCGAGGGAAGGCGCCCGATTTCGTGCTGTGCATTGGGGACGACCGGTCGGACGAGGACATGTTCGAGAGCATCGTTTGCCCGTCGAACAGCAGCGTCAAGCTCCCGGCGAGCAGCGAGGTGTTCGCCTGCACGGTCGGCAAGAAGCCGAGCATGGCCAAGTACTACCTCGACGACACGGTCGACGTGATCAAGATGCTGCAGGGTCTCGCCAATGCGCCATCGCAGCGGCCAAGGCAAGTGCAGCTGCGGGTCTCGTTCGAAGGCTCACTGTGACGGAGACAGGGATTATTCTGCACAGTATAAAAACCAAGGAGGAAATTCCAATAACAAATGGAAAAGATGATGATGATTCAGTTCGTGTGGTTTAGGGGTTAGCTGCAGAAGTTACAGGATAAACAGGTTTTTTTTTGTTTTTTTTTCTTCTTTTTCTTTCAACATTTTCAGCCTTCTTCCATGCTTGTATATGCCCCGTATGATAAAAATATGCGAGAAGGTTTCAGCCACCTTGTATATGTAGTTGACGATGACGATGAAATCAGAACCAAAAAAAAAAAAAAGGAAAAATGATTCTTTCTTCATGTTGTCTCTTGCTTGCTTCCCTTCTCCGTCCAGTGGCCGTCTCGTTCGGGCATTTTGGCCATGCTTTTCACCTTTGCTGCATTATTACAGACCGATATGGATGCCCAAACGCCGGATAGCGCCAGTGTCGCAGACCTTGGTCCTCCTTATCCGGCTACGTCTCCACTCTCTTCTCTTGCCGGCGCCTGACGCTGACCGGAGGATCGCCGCCGATATTGGCAGCAGCAGCAGCACATTCCTCTCCTGATCCGAATGCTGTGGAAACGTTGAATTTCCTTTTTTTTCCTTTAATTGCAACACATTCCTCATCCAAATGCTGTGAAAACGACGCTGGGAATTCTTCCTTTTCCCCCTTCCGAATTGCTGCACATTGCTAATCCAAATGATGTGAAAACGTTGATTTCTTTTTTTTTTTCAGAGTTCTGTACCAAGACGGGAGCCTCGCCAGCTGCCAAGTTGTAGTTCAATGGACGCAGACATCTCCTACGAGGGATTGGGAGATTTTAAAAAAAAGGCACTAAAGTAAGGCCTTTTTTTGCCATGATTATGGCGGGAACGATTTTCTCTCGGAACAACAGGTTCCTGATGTTAGTAGGCACAGTTGATGTGGTACACGAGAGGCTGTGGAGGACAACGCTGATGATAAAAAGGACAGACGATCCATCATTTCATCTCACCGGCAAGAGACTTTTGGCCGAAATAATTCAGATGTCCGGCTGACCCGCCACACTCTGTCGGCAACCGTGGATGTTCATCTATCTTTAATCTCCTCATGTCGCTGATGAACAGGAGTAAGCAACTAGCAGCCGGATTAGGAGAGAATTCTATGGCCTAATGAAGTTGCTAGGAGTAGGAGTTTACCCAGAAACCTGAACCAAGTCATTGCTGTTCTTTTTTTTTTGTTTGTTTTTCCAATGGATCAAAGACTGATGAAACTTCTGTGATCGCCCATATTAGCAGCTGTGGTCGAAATGACAAGCTGCTTTGACCCGGCTGGCCTAAGAGGGTAGCACGAATCTTCTTTCCTAGTGATAGCTAGCTAGCTTTGGGCAGGCTTCTACCAATACTGAAGTCAACAAAGGTAGCCAAGGATAAGGAGACGATATGCATGAAAACCTCCAGCTTTCTTATTCTTTTCGCTACTACCCAATCTTGATATGGAGGTATATGGACACATGGCTTGCCATAACGCTACTAACCAATTAAACTCTCTTACTACCTAGGATGCCATCTCAGGTTAAATTACTTTAGGTCAGGTCACTGTACTAGCATCGATCCGGCTTGTGTCCATTCTGCATTTCAGCATGTGGAGCAGTCTCATCGTTTGATTACAGCTGATTAGCCGTTGAACGAACCAAAACCGAAACTAAATTACGGGTAAAGCTCTTATTTATGCTTTCTTAACAACTTAATAATCAATACTGAAAAACAAACTATGATTGAAAGAAATCAAAATTAAGTCCAAAACTAAGTTCATGGGTGTGGCCTACCATGAACGGTGTTTGATTTTCATGGGTGTGGCCTACCATGCAAGACTGTGACATCAAAGGTAACAGATGGCGTAGGGCGACCGCGAGGAGAGGATCGGATGCATGACGACGCGCCGATGGCTTGTCTGTCTGGACTGTGTGCCGTCTGCTCTCCTCCTGGCCAGGTTCAGAGAAATGATACTACAGTGCTAGTAGTTTTTGGTAGGGCTCAGCTACATGGATCTGATCGTGCCATGAATGGCATCTCGTGCTTTTGCTGTAGCTAGGCAGAAATGCTTGACCCGAGTTAGGGCATGAGTTCTCAAAAAAAAAATTAGGGCATGTTCTTTTCTCATTAAGATTTAGATTTTTCCTCGATTTTTGTACGTTTTCTAAACTACTAAATGGTATATTTCGTGCAAAACCTTTATATATAGAAGTTGCTTCGAAATAACAAATATATCAATTTGTCAAGTTTATAATAATTAAAACTTTATTAATTATATGCTAATAATTTTCTCGTTTTACATACGCCAATGTAATCTTCAACTTATGCAAACATGAACATATTTTTTGATTGATTGGAGATCAAGAGTATAATCACTTCTTAAGTTTTTCTTTTTTTTTTTGTGATGGTAGCTGGAATGGAAAGGGCAATGTGAAGTCTGAAACCATTTATATTCAGTATTCTTGATAAATTACGTGTGGAGAATTCTCTCCTCAGAGAGGAGGTAGTTTTATATCGTAGTAGGTCGTAGAAGCAGCTACTGCTATACGTTGCTATCTCCCAAAAGTGTTTTGTTTCGTTCTGTTTAGTTTCGTCTATCCTTTTGCATCACGAGACATGAAAAAAAAAATCCACATCCTCATGGTCTTATCTCGTATCTGAAGATTGCCGGAACCAAGAACAGATGAAAATAAAGCTAGATATCTCACAGTCGATGATGCTTCTTATCCATATATCCTCGAATACAGTTGGTTCTCATCGAGATAGGTTCCCTGTCAAAAGATATTGAATTGTGTTTGCTAGTACTCCTACCCTAGGACAAGTTTTGGATATGACCAAATTAGGCCTTGGACTATTATTATCAACTCTCCCATTGGCACATCTGCCTGTCCATAAATTCCAACATATTATTGCCGCCTGACTCCTGTTGGTGACACGACATGAGCCATGAAGCACACCGAGTTATTAATTTCCCGGTGATCTCATCTGATCATCTGAACTGGATGGAAGGGTACAAACAACTGTATGCATGGCATGGGACGCCGAATGTTCTGACCAAGAGATGAGGCAGGCCGGCCGGCGCATCGTCGATAAGGCAGCAGAAGGCTCGGTGCAATGTGTGCGAATAATTGAGCCAACCAAGGAAGAGAATATCCGATGACCTTGCTTGCTTCTCGATCGATCAGAGCTGGAAAAAATCTTCTTTAGCATGCATGGCATCGATCAATCGGCCAAGAAATCCTCCCCCGGATCAAGCACAATATACATATACCTAAGCATCATGTCCGTCCAAGGAACACGACACTAGAGGCTTCCAATGAGATTATATATTCTACTGTGTTATGAACTTTATCAACATCGCCAGCATTGTTCATGAGCAGAGATAGACAGAGTTGGTCTAATTCAACAAGCATGTGTGCCGACGAAGAAATACTCACAGTCGTCACACGTCTCGCTAGTTTTGGACGATTTCCCCGTGTCGTATCCGTGCGGATCGAGGAGTGATCGATCGAGCATATGCTCCGCCCGCCCACAGCGACGACGTGCGCGCCGTGTCGTCGCTGCGTGCAGGTGCGTCCTGGGCGGGCGGCCGGTTGATTGATCCTGCACTGCGCCCAAGCCGATTATTCCCTTCGGTGCGCGTTTGTAGTTTTGTGCTGTGCACTGAATTTGAGTTTTTTTTCCTTGAACCTTTTAATTTTTAATTTTAAAAAGAAACCATTTCAAAAATTATTTCCAATAACTGAACTTTTGATCATGTCAGTAGGCAAAACGTGGTCATGTCCGGCTGACAATTATTTGGCCACATCATATCGACTGGTATGGCAAGATAAAACTGTTACGTCTGTTTAGCGTGGTCAAAATATTCAGATTTTGAAAATAAGTTTTAAACTTTGGAAGAGTTTATTTTTAAAATTAAAAATAAAAAGGTTCAGTAATGAAAAAAAATCACTGAATTTCCTAGCTAGTTAGCTACTCTCGTCTCAATACAAAATCTAGATTGGAATGGAACATAATCGTCTATTTATTTAATGGGAGAAGTAGTTCGGGTTTTCTTGGTAAGCGTGACGGTTGGTTTGGTGCCTCGATGGCCTGGTATATTCTCTCAAGAATCTATGGTGCTACAACCTTGCTTCGTTGGTGTGCCCACATGCACTTTCTTGAGAAAGCGACAGCGTTGGACGTGCACGAGTTCAACGACGGCTCTGGGCTAACAAGACGTGATGTTGTACAAGAGCACTCGGTTTGGTTACTGAATTTTAACCGTGCACTCCAACGTACTAGCTATATACATATGTGTCGCAGTAAGAAAGGTCGCTACGTGGAGAGTTTTAGGTTGACCTGTTTGGTTGGTATGGCAGCCTTGTCGACTGTTTCCTCTAAAACGTGGCCTAGTTCAGTTAGTTGTCGTAATTTTTTAGAACAGTTAGTTGTTGTAATCAACTAATGACACAAAAACAACATTATTGGAGAAGCTAGAGCAGGAAATAGCAGATAATCGCAAAAAGAAAAGGATATAATAACAGATATATGGGCCTCGAATGGTGGGCCTATCAAACTGGACGCTGGAGGTGGTAAAAGCCTGAAGCGCTCAGGCCTACTGATTAGTCAAGTCGAGCTCTCACACAAATAGGCCAAGCCCAATGAAAGCCGCTCAACTGGGCCTAGAAATAAACGATTTCAAGCCCAAATTAAATAGAAATAGGAGGCACGGGGCCCATTGGCCTACGATTAGACGGCGATCCGGTGCCATACCTCGTGACGACCGGAGATCGACGACCGCACCGACGACCGAGATCCCAAAAACGGCGGCGACGAAAACGCTCGGTGCCATGCCGTTCGTGGCGACGAGGCCATGGACATTTCTACGCTCCTCATCACCGGTGCCTAACTTCACCGTCACCGGCTAAATACAGAGTAAGGCAGCGTTCGTTTAGGCTTCAAGATCATCAACAATGTCGGAGAAGGTAATCGGTTTCATCTATGCTGTTGAAAGCTTTTGTTGTTTCGGCACTTTCAAATATTCTAACTGATCGCGAGGAGTATTGTGCGCCGAATCCGACATAGGTGGTGTGTTGTGTTGGGGGGCTCAATAAACCAGAGGTTCTCGAGCGATGGTAGCAGCCTGATTTCTTACTCGTTGAAGCCAATGGATGACCATGCTCTGGTTACCTTGGGGCAGCGTAGGAAGAGGTGCTCAACATCTTCATCATGGGAGTAGAAGTGGCAACTGCAAAACAAATCTATCCCTATACGGAAGCGGCGATCGGTGGTGAAAATTCATCGCCAGTGCATTTATTCTGGCCAAATTTATCCCATATGCTGCACCGGAAAGGGTCATCTTGTAGGAGCTGATTATACGCTAATACTCGCCTTGTTTTACCATTCTCTCAAACATTCCCTAAATCATTCTTCGGTTACCAAAGACCACATCTTCCTTGATGTCAAAAGAAGAAGAAGATCACATCTTCCTCCGAGCATTAGTGACCGACCGACCGCAACGGCTGCCATGAGAAAACCAAACGCCCGGGACGACCACAGACACTGGCCGACGACGACACGACGGTGACCACGAAGCTACCAAATTCTGAAGGAGTAAAATCCGATCAGGTAGTATGGCCGATCAATTATTGCATCTCCCCACACACCGGTGAACTGTCAATCTCAGAGAGATAGACTGCAGTTATAAAAATCTCTGTCCGAACTCATAAAATTCATGAGATATATACTTCGTACATCATACGCGTATGAATAGAAACTTTACTCCTCCACCGGAGTATAGTACTCAAAGAATTGATGAGTGCATGAGCTGTTGGAACAGCCTGTGTGATAACGTGAGGGGTGTGTGTGTCCACCGTTTCCCGTTGTGGTGGACTTGCTGCAGTAATGGGAGAACAGCTCACTGACCACAGCAGAGTGTAGATCGTGTGACTCGTGAGAAGATCTCGTTTTCTCAAGTGAAGATGTAGCAGAGAAAGTGTAGCAGTAGCAGTAGCAGAGGAGCTGGACCAGTCCTTTTCACATGCTGGTCCATCTCCAGCTTATTTACCTGTTTCTACTACATTAAGTCAATTATTAGTGAAACCAAACCTTTCACTCAGATCTTGTACCTGCAACCGAAGTACTGGAGCTGAGACACTTGGATCCACTCATGGTTGGACTCACAGTGGGTTAAGTAGAAAAAAACTGATAGAGGAAAAAGGATAGGATAAAGAGAGAATCTTTGATGAGCCTTTACAGATCAGACAAGATCCCTTCCCAAACTTGACGGCATGCGTGGTGTTTTTACCTCTGAAAAGAGAAAGATGTCCTGGCGAAATTCCGAATGCGAGGAGCAAACAAAAGAGCACACGCACAGTGGCACAGTGCGGTGGTGGTGGTGCAGCACAGCAAGCTCACATGGTGATGGTCGCCGAGAGCCAACAAGCCGGCCGATCAGACGATGGGATCAAACAAGAGAATTTCCTTTCCATGCTGTGCACAGTTGCTTTTGCCCCCGGTTTCGCATCACCATCATCAATTGCAACCATCGCAGCTTGTGTTCTTGGCCTCTCTGGTCTAATCGAATGGACTAATTTGTAATGAGATTAACACACTGTAGTGTACAGTTTGATGAGTGATTAGGTGGTGTTTGATTGTCCTAATAGGTAATGTTTTCTTTCGAGTAATGATCAGGGAGTCACTTTGCTGAAAATTGAAACCAACCCGGACTCAAAATCTCAAATGCAGTTAAAAATGAAAGGAAAATTTCTTCTCTTCGTAGCATATGGGTTTTACAATTTCTCTTGCTGTTGGATGCAATCGCTAGTTCGCTACCAATAACCTAGCAAGCAAAAGGAGGGGGTAAAAGAACTGAACAAAAGAATCATCTTTTTTTTTTTTGGTTTCATTTTGAGATTTGATGATCGAAATGGTGATCATGAACAGCTCCCGACTCTGCTGAGCTGCCTGCTGCCTCCGACGACCCAGAGCAGCGTCCTCCTCGCGAACGACGGCCGCTCCTCCGCCGCCACCGACGACACGGCGCTGTTCCCGCCGCAGCTCCCGGCCTCGACGTCCCAGTCCTTCGCCGCCGGCCACCGGAACGACACCGCGCGCCTCTCGGCGGCGGCGCCGGGCTCTTTCTTGGACGGCACCATCCAGATCTTGGACACGGAGAAGCTGTCCTTGGCGAGCTTCGCGCCGGCGGCCGCGGCCGCGTCGTCGTCGGGGTTCTTGCGCGGCGTCGCGCGGAACGGCGGCAGGCGGAGCGAGGACTCGCCGCGCTTGGAGGCGCCGAACTCGCACTCCGACATGGCGCCGCGGCGGCGCGACTTGGAGGCCGCCGCCGCCGGCTTCTTCCTCGGCGGCTTGATGGACACGCGGAGGGAGGCGTGCGCGTCCATGACGTACTCGTAGGATCCCATGGAATGGCACCGTCTTTGCCCGAGACCACCAGCCTTGGCATTGGCGTCGCCATTGCCGTTGCTGCTCGTGCCGGCTCTATCCCCTTCGCCGGCGATGGCGTTGACGTTGAAGAAGACGTTGCCTTCGACGCACATGAACTTCCCAAGCTTCACCTCGACCACCTCCTCCGCTCCCGGCGCGTCTTCGCCACCGACGTCGGCTGGCTCATCGTCGGCGGCGTGGACCATGTCGCGGGAGCTCTCGGACTCGAGCACCATGACGACGGGGGTGCACGTCGGCGAGAGCTCGGCGAGGAGGCTCCTCCGGCAGAGCGGGCAGGTGGAGTGGGAGAGGAGCCAGGTGTCGATGCACTCGAGGTGGAACGCGTGGCTGCACTTGGGCAGCAGCCGGAGCTGGTCGTCGGCGGCGAACTCGCACAGGCAGACAGCGCAGTCGAACGGGTCCTTGCCATCCTCGCCGCCGACGCCGACGACGTTCCGGTACAGGAACACCGGGAGCGCGTCGATGAAGGCCTGGTCGACGCCGGCGTCGTGGAGGTGGAACAGCTGCTGCAGCTGCCCCTCGAACGCCGTCGCGCTCTCGGCGTCCTCCCTCGCCCTCCGCTGCCGGTGCAGCCGCAGCAGGTGCCGCACCAGCAGGTGCAGCAGCCCGCACACGAAGAACACGATCGCCAAGACGGCCACGATGAACACGATGCTCGGGCTTATCTTGTTCTCCACGCCGTCAATCCCCGACGCCGACGACGCCGCCGCCGCCGGAGTCTGCGGCGGCGACGGCTGCCACGTCGAATTGCTCATTCTTCAAATACGCTCTACGATCCAAAGATGAATTTTCTTGGGAGAAGAGACGATTTCTAGCTTGTTTTGCGATGAGCTAGGGGTAGGAGAAGGATCTTGGTGTTGGCATGGCAGCCATTGGCGATGAAGAAGGACAGAGGACACACAGCAGCAGGTGATGGCGATGGAAGAAAAAGAAAAGAAAAAGAGGAGCAGTAGCAGTTGCAGGTTTAGGGGGAAGGGAAGCTTTGTGTGTGAGAAGTCGTAGGCGAATTAGTACTAAAATGTGCAAGGAGGGATTAACTTAGCTTATTAATCAATGGGCAAGAAATGGGGTAGCTTTAGGTGTGTTTAGGTGAAGGGTTAGCAACCAAAGCATGAGGCGACATGCAAAGGTGTGGGTCACTGTAATGTGAGGTCATTTGGATTGCAACAATAGCCAGAGAAAAAAACAAAAATGGGTATTAAAAAGAATTAATCTGTGGCATCGCTGTTCTTGTAGCTGATTCGCTAGCAAGTGTAGTACCACAGGTAATTAGTAAGCTGTTTTTATGTGAGCATCTGTTTTTTCGTCCTCGACATTTAATTTCTTTGCTGGTTTTGTCGGTGTCATGATGTTGTTTTTTTTTTTGAGGTGTTTTGATCGAGTAACTAAACTTGGGGCTTATTTTTAATCTTCATTGACTTTTGCAGGATTAACAAATTGCCGGCGCGTGTGATGTGTGATGCATACGCCGGCCATCAGTGTCCCGTTCAACGTGTAGTACTTGTGTGGAGGATTCTGGCCGTTTTTCTTTTTGTAGCCTCGTGTACTTTCTTCTTGCACTCAGGTTGCATTGACTGGCTATTGTTCTACACCCTTCCGGCTCCTGCTACCACTACGTTGTACAGTATTACTACTACATGCGGTCGTGAAAAGAAAATTTTTAGGTATTACATCGGATATTTTTTAAATGCGAATAAAAAAATAATTTCATAATTCACTATAAACCGCGAGACGAATCTTTTGAACCTAGTTAATCCGTTATTAGCACATGTAGGTTACTATAGCACTTATGGTTAATCATGGACAAATTAGCCTCAAAAGATTCACGATTTTCATCCTAACTGTGCACTTAGTTTGTTCATTTATTTATATTTAATGCTTCATGCATGTGTCTAAAATGTGATGATTTTGGGAAAAATTTTAGTACTACTACTAAAAATCAAATCGAACCATCGTATGATCAGTAATTCAGTAACTGTTTATACAGCAGTGGAGTACTAGTAGTACTAAAATTCTACTCGCTTCGTCCCATAATATAAGGGATTTTGATTTTTTACTTTCAACGTTTGACCACTCATCTTATTTAAAATTTTTTGAAATTATTATTTATTTTATTTGTGACTTACTTTATTATCTACGGTACTTTAAGCATAACTTTTTGTTTTTTACATTTGAAAAAAAGTTTGAATAAGACGAGTAGTTAAACGTTACCAGTAAAAACTTAAAATCTCTTATATTGTAGGACGGAGGGAGTATTGTAGAGCGAGTAGTAATCGGAGAGGTACTAGGCAGGTGGTAGCCATGAAATTCTGCAAGAATATATCCACATGGGTATGAGAACGGTGAAGGAATTTGGTAACGAAGTATCGTAAAAGTTGTAACGTTTCTGGCCGTTTTCGACTCTAATCATGTGTAGAATTTGATTTCTCTTACTATTGTGTTGCAATTATCAAAAAATAATTAAAACTGTTTTGCTATATATTTATGGATATTTTTTCTCCTAAAAATTCTATCATCCAAAAATTTGCTAAACGTAAATTAGTATAATTGTAATGTAATTATATTGTAATTTGTATGCAACTTTCATGTAATTTTAAATAGTAAAATTTGTTTTAAGTTTCGTGTAAATGAGGAAGAAAAAAAAACACATCATACAAGTGAGGGGATTCGGTCCCTCCTCCCCACCCCCACGACTTTCATTTCACGAACACGATATGTTACCACGATTTTTAAAAGTTACGTACAAGTTATATTACAATGTAATGTATCTACACTATAATTGTAATATACTTATATCTAACAATTTTTTAAGAAAAAATTCATTGATAAAATACATAAGTAGTCTCTATAATTGTAGTTGATCCCTTAAAAATCGGTTACGTAGAGATGCTACCATTTCTTACTGTTTTTATCCCTTCCATCCAACATCCATGGCTAGCTCTCTGTGATTATGTGATTTCACATCATGGCAATGTTTATCAGTTTTCACAAGATTGCAAATTTGCAATCTGCCGGATCCGCTGGTGCTGATCGTTGGCTGGGCACCGACGCCACACGCATACAGACGGACAGACGCAGCAGGCGGAATTAATGGCTACACGATATGTTTCACGGCTGAGAAAGAGTTGGTTGATAGCCAGTTTTTTAAAATTTAGAAAAGCTAAGTTCCTATCTTCTAATTTATAGTTTATTTTTTAGATTCTACAACAATAACTTTTCAGAATTTAAATCAAAAGCTAAACTGTTTAATAAGTTTTTGATTCTGAAAGAAGCTTCCAAAGAGACCATGGTGCTGGCCGCCATCATCACTATCCACTACGACCTTGTGAATGGTTTGATGGCCTCACTCTCTCTCAGGTGAGATTAGCCGAGGCAGAGAGGGAGAGCGACGATGCACAAGCGCAACAGGAGATCAGGGAGCAAGAACAATGGGGCGCGAATCACGAGGCACAGATTATTCAGATCCAGATACTTCAGTACTCCATGCTGCTCGTGATCGTGATGGCTATTTTGATGAGGATTTCTACTGTAGTACTCGACGGTAGGAGGTGAATTTGACTTTTGCCAGTTTCCAGAAGGCTTTTGGCGAAGCAGGTTCCCAAAAGTGCCCTCCATTAATTCCTTGTCCATGCAAAAGGACATAAAAACAGGCTGCAAATCTGCAACCTGCAATGCAAAGCTTGCAAGTGCATGGTGATCTGCTGCAATTTGTGCATGCGATGCCAAAGCTTTCTCTCTGCTCTTGTGATCCTCTCTCTGAGGAGTGCTGACCACTGGTAAGTCAACGCATGGTCCAACCCAGAATTCACGGTCAAACTGAAAAATGTGGACAGAAACTACAGTGCGAGTGACCTCAGTTTACTGCACTTTCCCTGCTACAGTGTCGTCCATATTTCTTTTATTGTCATTAATACGATCTCCACGATGTTACTGCTTGATGCAATTCTTGCAGTTTATACACACGAATTAGACCGTTACTAACATTTACAGATAAGATATCTCCAGCATAGATCATGTGTGTTCACTGTTGAAGAAGGTAGTGATACAGTGGTGTATGTACCTGCATCAATCATATCAACAATGAGAGGAAACTAGTCGAGCTCACTTTGCATTGGTTGATCCGTGGATGCATGATGAGTGGATGCATGACCAAACGCAGTGCAGACTGCAGAGTGCACAAAATGAGCCATCTGGCCTGTGATGCCATCGGCAGACAGCATTAGCTGGCAATCTGGCATGGAACACAGGTAGTAGCCACATCACAGAGTAGTGGTAGCAGTCTAGCAGATTAGCACTAGTGCAGCATACTGAAAAATAGATTTATTTGATTTTCTAAAGGATCTTTTATATAAAAAGTTATAAAAATGTTTTAGTAGGAAATGTGCCGTTTAACGGTTTGAAAAGTGTGCTAATGGATACCGAGTAATTAACCAATCCAAACCGTAGTTTAGAACATGCCTTGATTATAAGCTGTAACGCAGCTATATATATATTTGTGTGTTTTTAGTACTCCCTCCGTATTTTAATGTATGACGCCGTTAACTTTTTAACCAACGTTTGACCATCATCTTATTCAATTTTTTTACGCAAATAAAAAATACTTATGTCATGCTTAAAGAACATTTGATGATAAATCAAGTCACAATAAAATAAATGATAATTACATAAATTTTTTGAATAAGATGAAAAGTCAAACGTTTGTTAAAAAGTCAACGGCGTCATACATTAAAATACGGAATAAGTAATTTAAAAGTTAATGTCGGTGCTATTGTTCAGGGCCTCAGGCCACCTCAACTTGTCAAAGCTGACCAAGAACAACAAAGTGAGCTTCTCGAATCTCGACCTAAGCACTGTACTACAAATTTCTTCCCTGTTTTTGGGGTGTTGACATTGGAAATTCCCTAGCACTACTAGCTGTAGCAGTAGCATAGCAAGAAGGAATGAGTATTTTGTTTACAGTGTTGAGGCCATCAGAAATTCAGAATTCAGTAACTCATGCCGGCAAAAACGGGGGTCCATGGACCATGGCCTAGAAACCAAGGCGATCGAACCTTCCGAAGTCTCCTGTTCTCTCCTCGAGCTTGATGGAAACCCATGGGTCCTTGGGATGTGAGAACCTTGTTTTGCATCGATGCTAATTGTTCTTCTGAAGAGTAACAATGGGTTTAATGGCCTCGGGATTCTCTACTACTCTCTTCAGATTGTCTTCTTCTTTCTTGAGATTATTCAGATTTTCAGACTGTCTTCTTCTCAATTTTTTTACTAGAAGGAGAGTACTGTTACTGAATAAATGGAAATTCAGCATCAAAATTAATACCTGGATATTTATAGGGATAATTATTATGGTTGTTAGCAGGTTGTGTGCAAGATTTATGCCTGTCCAACAAAGTGATAGTAATGCATGCTACTCCTACTTCTGTTTCTTCAGGTTCAGGTTCAGTATCTGCTGATATATCACTTTATGCTAAAGTGCCACAGCTCTAGCTCGCAACGACCATTAGCCGTGACACAGATTTGATTTGGAATAATAATTAGCAGTAGGCAACAAAAAAGGGTGGTTAGTGGCAGTGCAGCCCTTTTGATCATTAGTTTGGTGTTTTGGCACCTTCACAGGAGGGATTTAAATGTGATTTGGTGGCTTAATAATTGGCTTTGTTAGCTGCTAGTGTTGTTCTCTTCTGCATCACAATTCACAGAGCGCAGGGACCGAGTGGATTGCTTGCAAGCAGTTCTAAGGAGTTGCAGCCAAATCATGCCAGTCCAAGGGAATAGTATATACTGCATGATCATTCCAGGATAAACTATATATATTTTTTAACATGGAAAAGTATAGTGTTTACAAGGAGATAAGACAAAATGGTCTGTGGAGAAATAGTGTCTGATTGATTGTGATTTCTGTCTTTCTTTAAGGAATACGCAAAAGATTTGTGTATCATCTCATTAACTGCATTATTAAGGGTGATTTGTGTCTTCTGCTGGAAGGCTTAAGTAGTACTCCATTTCAAGCTTTCAGCCTTTCAGCCCGGCCCAAGACTTGGTAGAAACTTCCCAAAAGATCAGCGGAATAAGATCACTTTGACTCCCTCAACGGACCACCGAATCTAAATCGTATCCCTTAATCGCAATACCGGAAATCTTGACCCCCAAACTGTCAAAATCAGTACAGTTTGACTCCCTTAGTGGTTTTGGACGGCGGTTTCGCTGACGTGGCGCACACGTGGCAGTGTTGACTTGGTCTTCATCCAACGTGGCATTGACGTGACGTTTATGTGAAAAATTATATGCGGGGCCCATTTGTCATTTACACAGACAAAATTTGTCATCTTCTCTCTCTATCCTTCTTCTTCCTCCTCTCTCCCTTATCTCTCTCTCTCCCCTTGACATGAGCCGGCGGCAGGCGGGGGCTCGAGTGGAGGCGGCGGCGGGCGAGTGCCAGGCGGTGGACCTCGGGCGACGGGCGCGGGAGCAGGTCCTCCTTGCGGATGCAAAGCGGGCGCTCAAGGTTGCGCGCCGCCTCCGATTTTGCGGTGGTGGTGGGCACGTCTCAGCCTCAAGGCGGCGGCGCGAAGCGAGGAGTGGTGATGGATGCTCCCGAAGCACCGCAAGTACATCTGTGAAGCTCACGACTCCAGTTAGCGCGCCACTGACCTCGTCGACGACCCAGACGTACCCGACTCGGTGCGCAAGAGCCTACGCCATGATTGCCACCAGCGAGCTCCCAGCATGGCATGTGGCGACGTCCTCCATCGACCTCCACCATAAGCTTCCCGACGAAGACCTTCTTGCACGCCGCGCACGCCCATAAGGTGAGTCCTCGTCGGACGATGCTGACGAGGAAGACGATGGGGATAACGACATATATGAGGCAGTGTTGTCGGCCGCGTCCATGAGGTCGGCCATGGCGTCCAGGCCCCCTGTCTTGAGCTACGCACTAATGGAGCAAAGCACCCGCTTGTAGCACACGGCCGAAGAGGATGGGGAAGCGGCTATCGTCGGCGGCGCAGCAGCGACGGCCATGGCGCGGTCTATCGGGAGGAGGAAGGAAGTGAGGGGCTGATCCGGCCTCCGGGTCCGCAACTCCAGCGGTCGCCCGCCGCTGCCACAGCTTCGGTCCCCGCCCACCGTCGCTGCTGCCGATCCGGACGCCGCTCCCCACGCTGAAGAGAAAGAGGGAGAGATGGAGAAGGGAGGAGAGGGAGGAGGAAGAAGGGATAAAGAGAGGATGACATGTGGGACCCACAATTTTTGTGTGTGTTAATAACAAATGGCCCCGCATATATTTTTTAATTTTAATGCCACATAAGCGCCACGTCAATGCTATGTGGGATGAAGACCAAGTCAACACTGCCACGTGTGCGCCACGTCAGCGAAACCGCTATCCAAAACCACCAAGAGAGTCAAATTGTATCGATTTTGATAGTTCGGGGGTTAAGATTTCTGGTAGTGCGCTTGAGGGATACGATTTAGATTCGGTGGTTAGTTGAGGGAGTCAAAGTGATCTTATTCTAAGATCAGGACAACAAAGTAAACGGTCCGTCCAAAACCTGGTCCTATTTTTGGTTAGGTGCAGTTAGGTTGGCCTACTAGTGGAACGGTCCAATATTGAATTTGTACCAAAGTAGTACAACTTATAAATTTATTGAAATTGAAAATGACTGGAAGGAACGTAAAAGCAAGTTGCCATATTAACTAGTACTCCATTCGTTTCAAAATGTTTAACACTATTAACTTTTTAACACATATTTAACCGTTCGTCTTATTTAAAAAAATTGTGAAATATGTAAAACTATACGTGTACATGAAAGTATATTTAACAATAAATCAAATAATATGAAAAGAATAAATAAATAATTAATTTTTTTAAATAAGACGAATGGTCAAACACATACTAAAAAGTCAACGGTGTCAAACATTTTGAAATGAAGTGAAGGGAGTAATAAATTCCTGAAAAAATTCTCAAGGTGGTGGAGACGATGCAAGATGGAGGCGTTTCAACAATAACGTCAGCAACGATTTTACATGAATGCTATATTTTGATATATGATTTTGTTAAAGTCTCCGACTCTCCGAGCATTAAAATTGTGTGGCATATGTTCTAGCTAATCATCCTTTTAAAGTTGAAGATTTCTTGTAATTGGGTTTTTTGGCTCCTATTTTCTTGCTGAATGTTCTAGAAAACGATGCGACTATGTTTACATATTAATAAAGCGTGCCAATTGGTTTATAAAAAAAGTTTCCTTACTAGCGAGATTGTTTGTTCAATAGTGTTTTTATTACGAGTCATGACTCGCGACAATAGGGGCATATTTTGTTTGATGCTCAAAATTACCATTAAAAAAAAAGCAATGCCCCCTTCCAAAAAAAATGTATTTGGTTGCTACACTACAACAATATAAGGGCATGTACAAAGGTAGAGTCAGATATGAGCTCTACGTTATCTAGAGACTAACATCTTACAACAGTTAAAGACAATATGGTCTCTAATCATTAATGTATAAAAATACGTTTTCTTTCTCTTCTTTCCTTACTTTCACCACAATGCAACAAAATTTGCTCTAATAAATGCTAAGAGTCGACTCTGAACCGTTGTCATGCATAACAACCATACTCATTTCTCTTTCTTCCATGTCATCAAATTTACTTGCATGACAATAAAGAGACCATTAATAAAAACCGTTATACATGCCCTAAAAATGAGAACCTAAGCACTTGGCAAATTTTTGGCATCAAACTAAACAGTAACTTCTTACCAAAAAATAACAAATGCCATATTTTGCCATTACAAAATTTTTGGGAAGGTTTGAAATGGCAATAAACTAAACAAGTCCTAGAGTTTCTTCCTGTCAGATATTATTTTGGTTAAAATTTACCATGTAATTATCACTCCGCCAATCAAATAATCGTTTAACCTCTTATCTTTTGCTGTTGCCTTATCAGTTACAACCAATTTTTTTTATAGATGATTTTCATTATAGTTTATTTTCTATCATTTGTTTTTAATTGCTAGGAACATAAATATAATTTTTACACATTATTTCGATCAATTTTTTTCATAGCTTGTCAGAGACAGAGCAAAGGATTTTATCTAGGCAGAAGTGTCTTATTAATATTTATCCAGTCTTATATGGGTTTCGATGTATTGAAATATAAACAGAAAAGAGCAAATGAGTCATATTTACAGTTTTCCAAGTATATTGTTCTGAAATAATTAGCTTGATACATAAAAACAACAATACAATATCGTAAGTCAGAATAAATATTCTGAACAGATCTAGAGAATTCATTATAACAAATCAGATATACACTAGGCACAAAAGTAAGAACTAGTAGAGCACTATGTCTAAAAAAAAGTGAAGACCATGGAAACAGCTCAAACTAAACAAAAAGGCAACCTGAAAGCTATTTCTTCACGTTGGAAAATCTAAAGCTATAGCAGCCATCATCTGCAATAGCCATTGGCTGTCATCTGCTTTCTCCCTCGTTAATTAAAATCCAAACACCCAACTCATCTTAACTCGTGCTAAGTACTCACTGTCAGGGTTATGGATACCACATACCTAATAGTAGTTGACTAAATCTCGGCAGGATCCATTACATACCATGTCTTATACGGAAACTGACCTCGAGGGAGTTCTGGATAAGGAAAGACAATCAGAGTTCTACATGGAAACGACAACAACTACTCGGATTGTATCCATATTGGTTTCCCTAGTTCTACTTGGACAAGGGGACACCTATGGGTATAAATACAGGACCCCCTAGGAGGAGAGGGGGGACAAGACAATCAACACCCAACGGGATCAACACTCGACAGGATCAACACCCAACACAATCAACATAGAAGCCTACATACGCCAAGACACGCCGCCGGATATCGACTTCAGGGATAAGCACGGCTAATACCCTACGGTGTCTCCGAATACTGTCGGGAGAAACGAAAGCGCTATCTCTGATCTCGCCGGGCACGGATTCGAGGAGGAAGGCTACCTTGTTGTCGACTACGAGTCAGATCGTCAGACCGCCATGTCGACAACAGTTAGATTGGCTACCCCAAATATTGTACTCGTGTGATTATGGTGAATAAGAGCAATACCGGCTTCGGCCAACAGAATGTAGGGTTATTACCTGACAACTCAGGGGCCCGAACCTGTATAAAAATCCCTGTCTCCATCTCTTTTACCTCAGTCTTGCGTATATCCTAGCATCGACGATCCCCATACCATGCAAATACCAGAATTGCGACATCAAACGTCGACAGTGGCGCGCCAGGTAGGGGGATTTTGGTGCTTCAGGATTTCGACGAGATGGGTTTAAGAGATGGACTCTCCGACAACAAGCTACTCGACGACTTCGGCTGTGGGGAGATCCAACCTGTCCAAGTACATCTTCTGACTAGATCGGAACCATCATCGTCATCGACAACTTGGTCTATCGAGATCATCCAAGCCTCAAGCTCCGCGGCGTACCAAAAGATGTCAGATCGCCTGATATCGAACGAGTACGCAGCAAGGTAATTGGTAGATTGGTTTTTTAAAATTGATCTACTAATTTCGTAGATACATCCGGCATGTATCTACAAAGGTACACAATATTTTATCTGCAATTTATCGTACCTATTCAGATCATACAGTATTGTCAGATCCATAATTTATTATGTTTACCCAGAGCACGCTTTTTATACAATAATATCTGTTGCGCGGGTGTCCCTGATGTTAAATCGACTACGATCTAAAGGTGGGGGCTCGCTCTGTCTTCTTCTGTATAAGTCATGCTTGTTACATAATGCCTGATATTTACATCTGCTCGTTATATCCTGATATTACTAGAAGATCCATGCAGTTTTTAGTACATACTCGATATTCTCTGCTATATGTCTTGCCTTCTAGAAAATATTTTTCAGCAACATTTGAGCACTCGAGTAGGTTATGGTCGAGTACACCCCACTATCGAGAACATTCTCGACAAATACGGAGTCGTCGCACCCAACTTACCAACGAAGACCGACGACCTATCTCATAACACCGGCCATGGCTGGACTACTCGAGAAAAGGTCGTTAACGGATAATTCCTCGCAAACGCCGTCGGTTTAATCACCCGACATGATTGCGAGCGGACATCCGGATATGCTATAAGTTGGGTATGTGAGTCATGCTGGCCACATGATATGCACATGTAATAAACTAACTTTAGCGCCCCTATAGGTGATTAAAAGACTCCTACTTCTGGTTCTCGAACCAGTAAAACATAGTGATCTCTCTCGCCTCACTTTAAGTGGTTGAGTCACGACTACTGCATGGTCCTCGACCAGCGATGTAGCGTTTCTCCCACTAGTTCCACTTTAAGTGGTCGAGTTACGACTACTGCCTGGTCCTCGACCAGCGATGTAGCGTTTCTCCCACTACTTCCACTTCAAGTGGTCGAGTTACGACTACTGCCTGGTCCTCGACCAGCGATGTAGCGATTCTCCCATTACCCCTCTTTCAACAAAGTTGATATCAGGTGCATAAGATCGCCAAGTGTTTTACCCAGAGATCCCTTACCCAGATGACACCTAGCGTTGAAACCTATCCTACTGTCCCTTTACGCCGTCTTGACAAGGCCTCCGAGGAACCTAAGGGAACTTCGGTTGGGGACGCCCAGAGCCGATAAGGCCTTGTCGGATCCTTCAGAGACGAAAGACCATGTAAGATCTGGTCATGTAAGAGTTCTCGCCGTGCGTATTAACCAAGCTGTGTAATCGGAAATGGATTTTCCAACTTCACAGCTGGGGGCTAGGATCAGTGCTTGTTCAACCGAGGCAGGTCAAAGGTCCAAGAGCCTTATCTTCTGAGAACGATTCTCCGACGACAAGGCTGGGGGCTAGGGAGAGTGTATGACTCTACAAACTGACTGATCGGAGTCGGTAAGAGAGAAGACGCTCATATACAAAGCACTGGTCTGTACATTCAATTCACTAGTCTGCCATATTATAACATGTCACCCTTTGAGAATTCGCTCGGGGGCTATTTCTATCTAATATTCTTTTCTGAGTATTGATTTCAGGAAAATTCTATTCGACATTATCGAAGACTCCATGTCTCTATGGTTCTACACCAAGATCGACTAAGGCGAGTACGACAAATGTCGACAAGGCTCCGTCGCAGACTCTACGCCTTCTCGATCACTCGAGAACGGTTGCTGGATCTCGACAAAGAATACGGAATGAAGAGATGGTGTACCCGCCGAGATAAAGTTTCTTGACTTCAATCCAAATTCTCGATTACAGCAAGACGGGAGACTTAGTCGTACGCTCTGTACTTTCTCGGTCGACATCAGAGATTGACTTAGACAAACCCTTTCGGTGCCCGCATGAGGCTAATAAAGGAAGTCTAACGTTATCTCTAAACTCACCGAGAACGGTCATGTGAGCTCGATAACAGTTCCTCCAAAGTCTGCGGTTGAGAATATGAACTCGTTCATTTGCATCGAAGTCGGGGGCTACTGTCAGAGTTATGGATACCACATACCTAATATTAGTTGACTAAATTTCGGCAGGATCCACTACATACCATGTCTTATATGGAAACTGACCTCGAGGGAGTTCCGGGTTAGGAAAGACAACCAGAGTTCTACATGGATACGACAAGGACTACTCGGATTGTATCTATATTGGTTTTCCTAGTTCTACTTGGACAAGGGGACACCTATGGGTATAAATACAGGACCTCCTAGGAGGAGAGGGGGGATAAGACAATCAACACCCAACGGGATCAACACCCGACAGGATCAACACCCAACACAATCAACATAGAAGCCTACATACACCAAGACACGCTGCCGGATATCGACTTCAGGGATAAGCATGGCTAATACCCTACGGTGTCTCCGCATACTATCAGGAGAAACGAAAGCGCTATCTCTGATCTCGCCAGGTACGGATTCGAGGAGGAAGGCTACCCTGTTGTCAACTATGAGTCAGATCGTCAGACCGCCATGTCGACAACAGTTAGATTGGCTACCCCAAATATTGTACTCGTGTGATTATGGTGAATAAGAGCAATACCGGCTTCGGCCAACAGGATGTAGGGTTATTACCTGACAACTCAGGGGCCCGAACCTGTATAAAAATCCCTGTCTCCATCTCTTTTACCTCAGTCTTGCGTATATCCTAGCACCGACTATCCCCATACCATGCAAATACCAGAATTGCGACATCAAACGTCGACACTCACTCCATCTCAAAATATAATAATTTAGAATCGAATGGACCAAATTGCTAGTATTAGAAAATGTCTCATTTAGTTCTACTCCCTTCGTCCCAAAATATAACAGCTTTTAGCACTTATGAATTGTCTCAAAATATAACTTCTCCACCAATATTCACTTCCTAACTAATCGTAACCCTCCAATATTCACATTTCCCACCTATCTCGACTTCTCAACCAATCACAACTCCTTTCTATTTGAGGGCTGCTACCTCACGGGATCCCGTGGGAACGGGATGCCCTTCGCATCACTCGGGGCGACAGCATAACGCCGCATATATCCCCGAAGTCGCGCACCTCACCCCCACATGCAAGCTTCCAACAAAGCTGTGAAGCCACGCGACTCTTCCTGACGTGCGTCGGCCGCCACTTCGAGCTGCTCGTCGAGGACGTCGCCCACATCGAGTTTGTCCATGTTCCCTTCCCTACTGCAATACACTGCCGTCATGTACAACCACACTACGTACCTTGCCGCCGCTACCGCCGGCCATCTCGATGATGAAAGGTATCAAGCCTAATACTCACATGTACCAAGTATGGTACCTAGAGTACCAGGTATCACGGGTACCGGGTACTAGGTACCAGGTGGTACCTGGTACCCGTTGTCATGGTTATGGATACCACATACCTAATAGTAGTCGACTAAATCTTGGCAGGACCCACCACATACCATGTCCTATACGGAAACAGCCTGCGGATATAGGAGGAGTTCCGGATAAGGAAAGACAACCAGAGTTCTACATGGAAACGACAAGGACTACTCGGATTGTATCCATATTGGTTTCCCTAGTTCTACTTGGACAAGGGGACACCTATGGGTATAAATACAGGACCCCCTAGGAGGAGAGGGGACACACCCACCATAGACGACACGGAACATAGATCAAGACACAAGATCAACATACAAGCCAACATACGCCAAGACAAGACACCGGATATCGACTTCAGGGATAAGCACGGCTAGTCCCTTACGGTGTCTCCGGATACTGTCAGGAGAGACGAAAGCGCTATCTCTGATCTCACCGGGCACGAACTCGAGGAGGAAGACTACCCTGTTGTCGACTACGAGTCAGACCTTCAAACCGCCATGTCGACAACAGTTAGATAGACTACCCCAAATATTGTACTGGTGTGATTATGGTGAATAAGAGCAATGACCGGCTTCGGCCAACAGGATGTAGGGTTATTACCTGACAATTCAGGGGCCTGAACCTGTATAAAAATCCTCGTCTTCGTCTCTTTTACCTCAGTCTCGCGTATATCCTAGTACCAACGATCCCCATACTATGCAAATACCGGAATCGCGACATCAAACGTCGACACCCACGATACCTGGTACCCGTGGTACCTGGTACCTGGTAGCCTGGAGGAGGAGGAGGAGGAGAGAGAGGATAAGGCAGCCGCGTGGTGGAGCATGGAGGCAAGACGACGGTAGCGCGACACCTGGACCACACCTTCGAGAAAGCTCGTGTCGGCGCACCTCCCGCTCGTGGCGGCGGCGCCGCTGGTGGACGCGCTGCGCGCATCGCTTGCCGAGCCGCTTATGCTCCTCGACCTCGCCCGCCGCCTCCCGCTCCGGCTCCACCGGCGAGGCTTCGTCGGAGCGCGGAGGCGAAGTCATCGTCCGCCTGCGAGACGTGGAGAAGATGAACAGCTCGTGCGGGGCGTTGTCGGAGCGCGGAGGCGGAGTCGTCGTCGCCGCCGCTGGCCATGTCGGTAGGGAGCTGAGTTGACGAGGCATGGAAATTATCTGAAGAGAGAGCGACAAACAGATGGGGCTCGGGTGGATGAGCGCTATCCCGTCCCCACGGGATACCGTGGTTTAGTTTTTCTCTTTCTATTTACTTCTAAAACATCAATATAAATATATATATGTCTAGATTCATTAACATCAATATAAATATGGAAAATGCTAGAATGATTTACATTGTGAATCGGAGGAAGTACTTTATTAATAACTGTATCCAACTCTAAAACTCTCTATATTTTGGGATGGAGGGAGTAGTTATTATTTTGGGATGTAGGAGGTAGTTTATACAACTGATTATCTATTGGCTCTTGTTTTAATTACTTCCTGTTCCTGTAGCACTAGAAGATTTTGGGCCAAAAGAAAGAAAAACATCATCTTTGGCCACTACCTGCATCTCCACGTCGCCGTCTCCATCAGATCATTATTCCTTTCTCCTTCCTGTCCCTTGTCGCCGGATTGCAACAACGAGTGCATTTTCTTGTGAATCGCATCGGCGTTGTTTGCACCCCGCGATTCCCCAATCCATCCATCCAGTCCCCCCCCTCGCTGGAATCGTGGGTGTGGGGTGGGTTCTGAGGATTCGAGGCGGCAGGTCGCCTCCGAGGATTCCCCCTTCGAGTTCGAGGTCCCTTGTTTTCTTGCGAGGATTGGGGGCCTGATTTAGAGGGCGTTGTCGGTCGGTCTCGGTTTTGCATTTCTTCCAGCTCGGGACCGACGACCCTGGGCGATTCCCGAGGAGGAGTGAGTTCCACTCTGATTTCTTGGTGTAGCGCGGAAAGTTGGCTTTTTTGGGTCGAATTGTTGGTAGTCTCGCTGCAATTGGTAGGCGTCAAGCTGAAATTTCCCGTCAATTTGCCGCTTCCCGTGATGAATTTGACGATTTTGCAGGAAAATTTTGGGCTTTCTGAACCTTGGGGTTAAAGATCGTCGGCATGCCTAAAGTCGGGAGCTTGATCCTGTCTGGTGATCATTCTTGAATCGAATGCGGTTTGGGCGGCCTCGTGGATTGGGAAATTTCAGGGTGAAGTCTTCGATTCGAGGCCTTCCCGTGCACGCTAAGAGAGGAGATCCTCAGCTTCGAGCATCCATGGGGTTCCTCAGCCTTGTGGGCAACTCATTTGGGTGCTCGGCTTCCGGCGAGCGGCTCGTCTCGGCGGCCCGCGACGGCGACCTGCAGGAGGCGCGCGCGCTGCTCGAGTACAACCCGCGGCTCGCCCGGTACTCCACTTTCGGCGGCCGCAACTCGCCGCTGCACTACGCCGCCGCGCAGGGTCACCATGAGGTGATGCCATTTGTCTGCCAAAAATGTAGCTGAAGTATCAGTGCTTCTGTATAGATGGGTAAAAGAACTGCATTCACATTGTCTGTTGCTTGCATGTTCAGATTGTTTCTCTGTTGCTCGAATCCGGCGTCGAGATCAACCTCAGGAATTACAGGGGCCAGGTAAACCAAGATTTCTGGTACATTTACTCGTTTAAGTTTCACTTGCGAAATGCTATGGCAATATGCTATAAATTTTCATTGTATGTAGACTGCTTTAATGCAAGCCTGTCAATATGGCCACTGGGAGGTTGTTCAGACACTGATGCTTTTCAATGCAAATGTGAGTATTTTGCTTGCTGTTCACTGAGAAATTTCTAGTCGCTTGGATATCTAATCCTGAGGCATTGGAACGTATTTTAGGTTCATAGGACAGATTATTTGAATGGCGGTAGTGCTCTCCATTTTGCTGCACTACATGGTCATGCCCGGTGCCTTCGTCTTGTGCTTGCGGATTATGTTCCCAGCATGCCAAACTTCTGGAACTCGATGAAGGACAGCCTATCTGAAGAAGGTCCATCTGCTGATCTTGATGAAGAGTATGTTAGAGCCCCTTGATTGTTTCCCATTGGTTTATTGGTTGTTAAACCGACCATGAATCATTCAAATAGTATGTCTGTGTTAGCAGTGGTTTGTTCAAGATGGTAAATCAGAAGGCGGATGGAGGACTGACTCCGCTTCATATGGCAGCGTTAAATGGGCATGTAGAGTGTGTGCAATTGTTACTGGACTTGGGAGCATCTGTTATTGAGGCCACTATTGAAGATGGAACAACTATTGACTTAATAGGTATTTTTTTGCAACTTTAACTTTCCTTTCTGTGCTTGGTGTTTTTCAATTTGATAATGTTGGAGCACACTCTTAGGGCATGTAGCGCTTAACATGTTTGAATGTATCACCAAGTTGTCCATACTATCTACAGTTCTTGATTCTTCCAGCTTTCTACTCTGTTTATATTCTCATATATCTAGATGTAATATTTTGTTGCTTCCATCTGCCAGGAGCTGGTAGCACCCCGCTTCATTATGCTGCATGTGGTGGGAATGCTGTCTGTTGTCAAGTATGTTCTGCCAGTCTGAAGGCTTTTTCATAATTTAAATGTTTGTCTAGTTTTATCAACATATCTAACCAGAAGCTGTTTGATGCAGCTTCTTATTGCTCGAGGAGCTAGCCTTTCTGCACAGAATGCTAGCGGGTATGATTCTGAAGTTTTGATACATGGTTAAAGAGCTATCTTTTTTCACGGGGCATAGTGAAAGAACTATCACTGTTTCTGTTAATTTTAAAACCTAGTAGTTAAAAGCATATGTTTCATTTCCCTTATGCAGCTGGACCCCGTTGATGGTAGCTCGCTCATGGCATAGGAACTCTCTTGAGGAAATTCTTAGCAAAGAACCAGAGAGTCGAATACGCACTGTTCCTTCTCCATATTTGTGCCTCCCGCTTATGAGTATCATGAGCATTGCCAGGTAAGGTTGCTGCTAAAATATCTTTACTTCCTTTTCCGTTACATATATGAGTAGTAGTACTAAAGTACTGGTCATGTTTGTAATCATTGACTTGCTTAGTTATTAGTTTGCTATGACATGCTTAGACCAATTCGTTTACTCTAATTGTGCAGCATTGATAAGTATTATCCTCCATTTTTTAAAATTTAACCATAGTGCAGTGCTTTTGTTGGTAACATCTGATAGTTCCATTGCAATTTATTTTGCAGGGAATTTGGCTGGAGGTACCTAAACCAATCACCTGTATGTATTGACCCATGTGCTGTCTGCTTAGAAGGAAGCTGCTCTGTTGCTGCAGAAGGTACACTTCCAAACAAACGTATTGCTTATGTGTTATTGTCGTTGAAGCTAACTGAACTTTTAGCACGAAAAGTTTCTTATATTTTAAACAAGGGCATTAAAGTAGTACTGTCGACTACCACACTAGCATTAATATCATAGGAAGTTCGCTAATTATTTCACCCTTTATGTTCTGGTTCATAAGTCATAACTAGTAACTCAGCAGCTATAAAAAGTAATCCAGTGCACTTATCCTTACAGTTAAACCAATATCAGCAGCCGATAAACTGAACCTTTTCAACTATGTTCGATTATGCAGGATGCAAACATGAATTCTGCACGAGATGTGCTTTATACCTTTGCTCAACCAGTTACACATCAGTGAGCCCAGCAGGTGCCATACCATGCCCTCTCTGTCGACACCCAATCATCGCTTTCACTGCGCTTCCTGGGACAAGCCCAATAAGAGAGCTCCCAAGAAACAGTCTTTCATTGTCATTTTGCACCACATGCCCAGCTGTGAACTCCGATTCTACTCCCTCAATCGCCAGCCATCTGTACCGGACTGAATTCCAGTGTGCACGCATGCCACCTATGGGTTCATCCTCCTTCCGTTCCTTGAGCTGCCAGAGGTTGCCGGCGATGAAGCTTAACCCGTCGTTTTGTATGGGTGCTATGGATACAAATCCCTGCCTAATAAGATGCTCAAGGTTCGGACCTAGCTTTCGTCGGTCGGCTTCCCAAGGAGAAAGTAGCAGGAGAGCATGGCCTCTAACCTTTGATCCAATTGCTGCCACTGGTAGCTGATACCTGATATTTCCTCAGTTTTGTGCCCATTTTGAGGTTTACCATGTATATTCATTGGTTGCATTGGTCTGGTTTTTGCCGATGTGAGATGAACTTGCTGGTCCCAATTCCTTGTTGATATCAGTAGCAGCATGTAACTACTCCTTTCTCTTGTCTGTAAATAACCTTTGTATTGCTGTGTATTGTCCGGAAATGAAGAAATGAAATGCGGATGAGTTGAATTATTTTCTTCTCTGCACTTTTGCTGGAAACCAATGATTCAGATTCTGTTAGTGGCAGGCATGAAGGTATCATGTGTTGTGGCTGGTACAGTACAACCCTGCATGTTCTGTGTGTGTGTGTCTCTGCTGCTTTTGGTGGTTTCCAATAACCGTCCATGTGATGCTCTTCACGTAGTACAGGTTTGTTTATTGCCGAGTTCTCTGCATCAAGATACTCTGAAGCAGATCTTTCGGACTGGAAAAAGATGGACATTGCATCGACAGGAGGACAACGATAATGGAAGGGTATATGCGACAGATCTGTCCATGCCAACTGCACTGGTCTACTCTTTTCTGCAGTTTGCAAAAGTTTCAGTTGGCTTGCTTTGTTGCTACTCAGTTTGAGTTATTTTAGCTAATCACCTGATAAAATGACAACGTAAAGTTTAGCCGTGTCCCTTGTGGGTGCTTTGATTTCCAACAGCTACTACTAGCTGGCAATGAACTCTGCAAGATCGCCATGGGGAGGGAGAAGAAGCTGGCCGGCTCGTGACCCGTGGGCTAGCCACCTAAAACGACCCAATACGGCTCGTGGACTAAGGCGGCCCAATATGGCGAAATTTCTGTAGCGGCCGCGTGCCAGGAGCCCAATTTCTGCCGGCTCGCGCAAGCGCGGCCCAATCCAGCTAACTTTTTATGTAGTTTATTTATGGATTCTATTACTATATATAGGCAGTGAAGGTTCATGGGAAAGTGATCATGGGCAGACATATGTAGGGTTCAATTCATGATGATGGAAATTAACTGTGCTGCTTCTGCTGTTGTACTGTTATTAGCAACGTGCATGGTGGGCCAGTGCTAGCTAGCTGGAGTATATGTGTGACTTTGGAACATGCCACCATTCAGGGATATACAGAGAATTGCAGAAGTAACATGCGAGATTGGAAGTAAGCAGTTGGTTGTTGCAAACATGCACACAACTTATGCAGAAAAAGCAACCCAGTCACGGTGATGCACTGCACGTACCGTGTACTCCCTTAATACCGAATATGACACATCTTACCACTACGAATATAGATATACATCTGTCTAGGTTTATAATACTAGCGGTCACATCGTTTGGCTTTTATATATGGGTTCATGGTAACTTAAAAATGATTTTTGTAGGTAAAAACTTTTATATGTGTTCATGTTGACTTAAAAGCCAATGCGGAAAAAGAAACTACGTTTAAAATATGTTAAAATCAATCTTAAAATTAAGTTTGAAAATTTAAAATTTATATTTTTTTTCTTTGGCTGATTATTAGGCCATTTGATGGGAGCTTAGAATATATCACAATCGATTTTAGATTTATTTTTTACGTAACGGAGAGAGTAATACTACCGACTGTGCGTGCACATTGAGCAATTGACAAAAGACTACTGCATCCACGGGAAACTATTGTAAATGCCAGCAGCGCGCCGGTCGATGTGACAAGTGCTGTTACTACTTCTTTCTCCGTCTTGTTGAGGTGAAAGGAGATCGTGGCTACAAGACGTACTACAGCCACTACTACGACCTCTTGCATGCATGTGCCTGTGTGCTTGGGACCCCCTATCTCTTGATCGGTGAGCGATTATATGATATCATGATTTGATTGATCCTGAGAAGGGTTTTTTGGCATACCGTTGAGTTTCCTTAATTTCTCTCTGAATTTTAACCCGTTCCATGGCATTGATCAGATGATCAAAACTGTGAGCTTTCCTCCGATCCGGCCCCCTGTGCTGGCACTGGCAGCAGGCGACCAGGCGTTATCTATCTCGTGGCCGACACAGGCCTTGTTCTTTTTTCCAACAAAAATTGAAAGGAAATTTAGATATTCGTGACACGTTATTTAAACTGCTAAACGGCACTTCAGTCAATATAAAATTTTCATATGAAAATTTTTTATATGGAAGTTGCTCTAAAATATCAGATAAATATATTTTTCAAGTTTGTAATAATTAAAACTCGATTAATCGCATATTAACACCACCTCGTTTTGCATAAAACACTTAATTTTTATCTTTATCTACATAAGTTTCAAACACCACCATGGTCCTACTTAATTCTATATATGCTTCTGCTTAATTACCTGTGATGTGAATACTCACAACTGTATATGTGAAGGTGAATTTAGCAGTCGATCGATCGCTTAGGTAAATTGGCGAACAGACGACACTGCACATGTACTCCTAGCTAGCAGTTGGTGCTGTGGCGTTTGAGAAATTCAGAGGCTGGAGATGGGGTGGTGCTCGTGTTCGCTGGTGCGTGCATGTTTTCCGGATCATGCCAGAGCCCGGCCCCGGCCTGCACTATACTAAGCTGCCTATCCCTTTCTAGCGAAAACGAGGTAAAGCTGGGAAACTATTTTAACAGCCCGAGTGGATGGCCACCCGTTTATTGCATGTCATCTAAATGTTTATGAAAAAAATTGAAAAAATATGAATAAGATAGATCAATATGTAATGCATCAATCCACAAACATGCAAGTTAAAATTCAACTTCTACAGATTGTAACAAAAATAACAAACAAAACTCAAATTACTATATGTATATTTACAGTTAAATTTGTTATTTTTGTTGCAACTTGTAGAAGTTGAATTTTAACTTGCATGTTTATAGAGCGATATATTACATATTGATCTATCTTGCCAATTTTTTTAAAAATTTTTCGTAGCCATTTAGTTGACATGCAATAAACGGGTGGACGTCCACTCGAGCTATTAGAATCCATCCCCAGTAAAGCTTGCCTTGTAGCAGCAAAAGCTTCGATCGATTCGCTCAATTAATTCACATGACAAAAGGACACAAACCACATGCGTGCACCAACCGATCGATCGATCCATCATCGATCATAGGTTTATTGGTTTCTAAGCTTTCAATCCATGCTCGATCGGTCGATCGTGTTGCAGTGCAGCATGTACGTGTGCTGCTATCTGAATATATATATGCAATAGTTTAATCAGTTCAGCATGAGCAGTAGCCAGTAGAGATCATTGATCAATTATGAGAACAATGCTACTAGCTTGCATACGTGTTACTAATAGGCACACACAGTTAATTAGCTGCTGATCAACAATTAATCTAGCTAGCTCGTCTCAAGAGAGTAGGGAAGAACCAAAGCGAAATTAACAATGATGCATATATGAACACTACTCACATCACATGCTCGCCACCAAACGCACTAGTCGTCGTCGTCGTCGTAATACGAGGAGGGTGATAACTGATAAGCAAACAAAGCATCCCGCTAATCAGGGGGCCGGCCGGGCCATGTGTCGTACTGCCTACACGTGTACTAACTCGTGTAGCTTATCATGGCCATATCCATAGACGACTGAAGCTTAATTAATCTGGAGCAGTAGTCGTTAGGTCCTTCCGCCAGTTAATTCTGGTCAAGCCTTCGTCGTCCTTTTGCTACCTGCACAATAACACACCCCCTCTCCCGCGCAAAAAGAAACACTTAATTATGAACCTGGACGTAATTTTTACAATGGTATTAATATACAATCTTTCTACGTGTTCGTGAAAATAATTTGTATAATAAAAATAGTTACAATAGATACACAGTAAATAAGTTTTAGGCTTTTCGCGTTGAGGGATAGAAAAGAAAACAAAAACAATATATCAAGTGACGGGACTAGTTCCCAACTCCTTAAAAAAATCACCTAAATTAAAAGCTAAGATAAATCATATAGATTAACCAGTAATTCTACAGTTACTACGCTATCCAAAACAGAACAAAACACACTTGGCTATCAATTTTAAGAGTATAGTATTACTGAGCATCAGGGATTAAATGGAATAATTAACGAGTAGACATGAGCGTAACATATATAGGATTAACCAGTTGCTATAAGGTAGACATAGCCGATGTCTAGATTCGTAGTTAGAAACCGATTTTTTTTTAAGGATGAATGGAGTATGGAGGGCATCGGATATATATACATGTCTGCAGCTAGGTTGTTCTACGGTCGATTCAGATAGTATTTTCAGACGACAGATCAGGCAAGTTGTCAGGCAAGTGTGTGCACAAATCAGCCCCAGGCCAAGGCAGGCAGGCACGAGAGCGTGCTATAGCTACTTGTAAGATTCATGCATGCTACCCATCGACTACGTTACAACTTGCAACACTGTTCGTACGGCCGCGTCTCATATCCAGCCAAGGGACCCCTTCCCCCCACCCCCACACTACTCTCAACATTTCGGCCTTGTTGCTTGGATTCAATCCGGGCCAGGAATGATAAATGTAGTAAAAAATTTATGATAGATACAATGGGAGACCGGGATTTATTTCGGGCCGAAAACCAATTTATTTATGATAGGAATAATAAAAGATCAGGAATCAATCCACTAGTCAAGAGGTGTGGAACTAATTCTGGTCTCTTAGAGCAAGTTTAATAGTACAGTCGACTACTAGCTCCAATTTATCTATAGTCAATCTAATAGTTCATTCATACAATAGTTACATACTACACTATTAATACATGGTCCCACCTGTTATACACACAATGCGTCTTTGAGTCCGTGCTACAGCTGGCTACAAATCTGTAGCCCGCTGCTCTTCTCTCTTCTCATTTATCTCCTTAAAATATGTTTGCAGCTGGCTTATAACCTGCTATTGTACCTGCTTTTATTGTCCCTATCATGAGTAAATTGGTTCTCGGCCCAGAATAAATTTCGATTTCGATCTCTTATTATATCTATCATAAATTTTTTAATATACTTTTCATTTCCCGCCGCGTAACACTGTGCAACTGTGCACTGTGCAACCGAACAGGGCCTTCAGGGGCGTTGCACTGTGCAACTGCCACTGCGCTGCTTGCATTGTCTCTCTCTCTCTCTCTCTCTCTCTACACGCGCGCGATCGAGTGGTATTAAACTCACTAGCTCAGTGCGGCATGTGTGCGTGGGCGTGGGCCGCAGCGAGCGCGAGCCACCCATGTGCATGCATGTGCATTGTCTCCTCTCGATCGATCTCTCCTCCTAGCCAATACTCCTCTCCTAGTCCTCCTAGTCCTAGCTAACCTTCTTCTTCTTCTTCCTCTCTTTCCCTATAGCTAAGCCAATATAATGGAGACATGGGCTCCCCTCTCCTCTCGTGATGATAGTTAGATAGCTCTATCTCTCTATTTCTCTCTCTTTCCCTTTCTCTCCAACTCACATTCCAGAGATCTTATCCAATGAACCTAGCTACATACATGTACGAAAAGATCATCATCATGATCAACGAGTAGATAGTACGTGCACGCATAATTGATGCGTATGCATGCCAATGCCTACTTATATGTCCATGTTGCTCCTTCGATTCTGATACACTCCCTCCCATCCATTTCCATTTCTCTCGTTGTAGGATTAATTCTTGCTCCATTTCAACTTTGCTGCAACACGTACACCTACCATAGCTAGCAGCTGTTTGAGCTTGCTTGGTCACCACCATGCCTTCAGCTAGAGTGCAAGCTGGCGGCGGCGGCAACGGCGGCGCCGGCGGCGGCGGCTCGGGGAGGTTCAAGCGGGCGCTGCTCCGGAACCTCATCCTAGGGCTCAGGAAGGGCGGCGTGGCGTCCGGGGAGATGGGTTTCCACGAGAGGAAGAGCGCCATCAAGCGCGCCGCCGACGCCGCGCTCGCCGCCGCCAGGGGCGCCGCGCCGTGCTGGAGCCGGTCGCTGGCGGCGGAGCTCGCGCAGGCGCCGCAGCAGCACCGTTCGCCGCCGTCGCCGTCGCCGAGGAAGATGATCTGCAGGAAGATCGTGAGGAGGAGCCTGATCCGCCGGCGGCGGCGGCCGATCAGGCCGGCGAACAACACCACGGCGGCCACCACAAAGGCGTACGGCGGCGGCGGCGGCGGCGGCGGTGGCGTCGCGAGGGCCATGGTGAGGAAGAGGGCGAGCGTGCTGAAAGAGATCGTGCCGGGAGGGAAAGCTCTCGACATGTGCGCGTTGCTGGGGGAAACCCTAGACTATGCCGTGTCTCTGAAAGCTCAGGTCGATGTAATGCAGCTTCTTGTGAGGACTCTCCAAGAACAAAAACTCAAAAACTCAGGTAATTAGTTAATTAATTAAGCTACTCGATCTCATAAACTTTCCTCACCGTGCTTGCATTGCACACACCCATGCATGAACTAACTGAGCCATGGATATGCATGTGTTGGTGTTAATTTGCAGGTAACTAGCTAGCTAGTAACTGCTGTTTCATGTAACAGTAGTAGTACTGAAGAAGAAGATGCAGTGAGGAAGACATGATCAATAATCAATTGATGTAAGAATCATATGTAGTTGTTGTTAACTTCCCCTCCTCTTCTTTTCTCTATCTACTATATATATATCACTTCTTCTTTATTAATTAGCACTGAGAGTTTCAGATCATGCATGAGTGATGCCCGAGTTGAGGGTAATGTGCATATGTAAGTATAGTGTCATGTAACATATTTGTCAGGTGATTCGATCTTTTTCTTTTCTACAAATTGCATGCAAACCTTGTATACATGTCTACGTACGTAACAGCTATGTATAAAGGATGTCGTAACGTATGTGCAATTAATGAAGCAGTTCTTTTGGTACAAGTGTCTCTTCACTGTATGACTGTATGTAATGCATTTGTTCTGTTGAGAGTACGGCAATTATCTAAGCTAAAAGGAAGAATGACAGTACTCCCAATACTCCAAACATTAATCCATTAATTAAGGTGCAATTAATTATATTTTTCTCCATTTACTGCTTGGTTTGGTGAAAAAAACACGAATATTAGGGAATGATCTAATATCAAATAATTAGAAGAGGTGAGGCTTCGAACCCAAGTCATCTAGCCTAATGTCTTGTGGAGCTAGCCAAAAAATCTCTAAGTGTTTCTCTGCGTGACACTACTCAAGTGCTTGAGCTGAGCCAGGTCAGCCAACTATAACTGAAGACAAGCATAATCGCTTTTCAGTTTTCTCCATTTAGCTATCTGACACCTGACAGAGAGTCGATGCTCTCTCACTTCACTAAAGGGGTGTTTAAATCCATGGGTATAAAGTTTTAGCGTGTCACATCGGATATACGGATACATTTAAAGTATTAAACGTACACTAATAACAAAATAAATTACAGATTCCGCATGTAAACTGCGAGACGAATTTATTAAGCCTAATTGATCCATTATTATCAAATGTTTACTGTAACACCATATTGTCAAATCATGTAGCAATTAGGCTTAAAAGATTTCTCGCAATTTACATGTAATCTATAATTAGTTATTTTTTTTATATTTAATAATGTATACATGTGTCTAAATATTCGATGTGATAGGGTGAAAATTTTTATTAGAGGATCTAAACATGCCCTAATTACAATATTCTTTCTGACGTCCATTGACAGTCAGAGCCTACCCACAGTCCAGTACAGTAGTTGAAGCTTGAAGGCTGATGACATGCTTGACTCTTATTGCCATCTGATCGATATGATTCGCTGGGTTTATTCAATGAACTGATCACTGTGCTGTTCACATTACAATTGCCTAAACCTTATCCGGAACACTAGCGGCAGCGATCAGTGGAACGTACAGTAGTCAGAGTAGTGATCAGTAGTCTTCAGTTTATATATTTATATATAGCTATATATAGCTAGGGCTTATTTCTACCACACACCATGCATTTTGACTAGGAGTAATATTAATTGTTTAGCCGATAAATTAAAAATATTACTATTTTCTAGTTCATCTCAACTCAAAACGAAAAATAAATAAATCTAGCTGATAGGGATGGGGAGATGCGTGTCGGAAGATATAGCGAAAGAGAAGCATGCGAGGCACAGGCAGATGATGGCGATATATACAACGACCTATGCAACGGAGGAACTCGTCTAGATGAAAAATTAAGCTCCCAGAAATTAAAATTGAAAATTAAGGACGTGAGAATTGTCGACGCGTGTACTCTACTTATGCATGCTTCATGTGTGTGTGGTTTTACTCTTGATTGACCAGCTTCATAGTACTTTTGAGTCTTTGGCAAGTCAATCGATCAGTATATGCATGCATACTCTGTATGTCTTAATTAGCTACTAGCTGGCAATCATGATTTAGGTCGTTGGTCGACTTGCACTCCATGTAGCAATTTAATTTGTCTGATTAGTTAGTTTGGTCAATTGTTCCTCGTGTATCATATAGAACTACCTAGCTAGTTCACCCAAACCATATGACTATTACAACTATATATGTGGCATCAACGTACTGATCGACCTGTGAGTAGCTAATTACCCATTATTAGTAGTAGACTAGTAGTAGAGCAACATGGAAGCAGAGCCAACCGAAACCAAAGACAACCAAATTTATGACGGGTGCAGCTAGCGTACTATCTAAAAAATTCAGAGTAGCTTGTCACGGCACTGTACAGCAGTGCAGGGGCATCGCTAGTTCGCTACTAATACTGCAATTAGACACAACAACCAATTAATAACTGACACTGTCATGAGTGTACATAATACTAGCTAGGAGTGTCACGACGAGGCTTCACCCTGACGATCGAGACGACATTGCATACAGGATTGATTGGTATTATTAGCTGTAGCCGATCGATATATGTAGAGATATGGTCGATCGATCGGTCGCTGTCCCCGTTTCAGAGAGGCCCAGCGAAAGTCCCGTTTGCCCTCTGCTCCTTCCACCTCTCGATCTGCACACACACCCACACACAAAATCCCAACGCCAAACAAGAAACACGCATGTGAGAATTATTCAGAGTTGTCTTCGCAAACAGCTAGCTTAGCTAGGGAATATTGCATGCAATCAAGCACAGTTTCGAACGATCAAGCCAGTGAGGAACAGTGCTACTAATCGAACAAAAATGGCACTGCACAGTGGTAGCCAGGACCAAGCTGCGATCGAGTATTGTACTGTACACTCTCTGTACACGGCGAGTTTATTAGCTATAGCTAGTTCAATTCCGGCGTGTAAATAAATGGCCGTGCTACTCGCGTCGTTTTCGTCAGCATGCTACTTGGCTACTTGTATGGCTAGAGACCTACTAGAGTGCATGTATCATGCCTGCTTCTTTGCATATTGCTTGGCTTGTGCATGCATGCATATATTCTGTCCAGGATGAACCACTAGCAGTACACTAGCCGCATGCCTTGTCTTGACTATATATATCTACATCTACATCTTCACGGACCACACATAGATATGCGATACATATTTTTCTTTGTCGCCATTTGAGAGATACTTCTTCCGTTTTATATTATAAGAGTTTCTAATATTGCCCACATTTATATACATGTTAATAAATCTAAACATATATGTGTGTCTAGATTGATTAACATCTATATAAATATGGGCAATATAATGCTAGAAAGTCTTATAACTTAAAACGGAGGAAGTAGGAAGGAGTACATTGATCGATCTCGATCTCTCTGGTACTGTATTGTGTACTGCTACTGGTTCAGAGTACGTGATATAGAATAACTTATACATGTAAACTATCTTATGTCTCAGTTTCTTGTTTAACAAATTATTACCGTGTGTTTTATAACAGAAGCCGAAGATGTAAAATATTTCCATTAGCTATAAGTACGTACCCATTCCCCGGGGCAGAGGGATCTGTAGCACTTGGCATACTTGGTGCACTCGTCGGACCCTTCACCCTTGGCTTCTATGCACCTGCATACAGAATTATAGATAGGATTTACGTACCATATGGATATGAGTCATCGTGGTTACTTCAGCTTCATGAACATGCGTGCTATAAGCTACTAGGCGTGCAGATGAAACATCGCTATATATATGTACTGTACTCCTATCTATCAATCTATCTAGCTATATATATATATAGGGGGTACTGTATAGGTAAGGATCGATGGCGAACTTGCTTGTTGTACTCGATGTAGCACGTGAAGCATCGCTTGGTCTGGTTGGCCGACGGGAACCTCCAGTCTCCCGGCGTCGTCTCCACCTTGATCTGCAAATACTCATCAGATCAGCGAGAGATGCAAGAATCGAATAAGGCCTGGTTTAGTTCCAATTTTTTCTTCAAAATTCCAATTTTTTCATCACATCGAAACTTTCCTACACACATAAACTTCCGACCTTTTACTTTAAGCTTTCGATTTTAGTCAAACTTCTAATTTTAGCGTGGAACTAAACACAGTCTAAGAGAGGGAAAAAGTGCAGACATTGGCATACTTACAGTTGGTTTCTCGGCCATGGGAGGGGCGTCAGACATGGACGACGTACGACGATGGTTTCTTCGTTTACTGTCCTATACGAGCTGCAAATTTTACGATGAGATATGGTTGGGGGTTTGGAATGTTCATCCGGGCAGTGTATTATAGGTGGTGACATCTGCAGCATGACGAAAGTCCTGGGCAAGTTGGGCGTTCTGGGCGTTTACTTCTGCGTAAAATACTGGTTTTGATGCTTCCTCCAGCGTGTCCAGTCCACGGCTGCAATACAACGGGCGCTAGCTGTTTTGTGTGTTAAGGCTGGCCGGAATTGGAAGAAGGAAACTGGATTTTCTAAGCCCAAGGACGAAGCCCAATAAGGTTTCCGGCCCGTTACGATGTGTCGCCTCGGCCTCGGCTGAATCGGGCCTCGATGAGAGAGCCCATATATATACATGAACTTATGCTTTTCAGGCCTTGATGACGGTAGGCGCGCCGGCCCATTAGGTGAGAGACGTCCTAGTCTCGTGGTACGTACTACGTACGTGTATTTTAGTCGTGTATGTATGTATGTACTACGTGTAGGCGTAGGAGGTGAGGGCAAAAGTGTCGCGCCGTGCGTGACGGCGACGGCAACGTACGGCTGCTGCTGTTGCCATTCAGTCGTCGTCGCGTACGTACGTACGTACGCGCGAGATCGTCGGAGCGGCGGGTCAAGACGTGACACCACGCGCGCGAGACCGAGAAACGAAACGCAGCCACGACGTGCGGTGCGCGGCCGGGAAAGTCAATTGCGCGGCGCAGGTACGGATAGATACCTTAGCTCACCACCTCTCGCCAGTCGCCATCGCTCGGATTTGCGTATGTAAATAGTACTCCGTATATCTCACTTCAGAAAGTTACGACGCTTGAGTCTTTGACCGATCCAAGCTAAGTAATGAATATCTTTCTTCTTAAAAAAAAAAGAAGATAAGAAAATTGACGTTCCAGAATCCTGTGCAACGGACACGAAGACCCACTGCACTTAAAAAATTTATGTAAATTACCCACCACTGCTATCAAACCCAACGCATCCGTTTCCTTTCTATCTCCCTAGTCACGCGCGAATCATTCTCCAAACCCAAACCCTGCGCGCAAATCCTTCCCCAAGCCCCATTGTTGGAGGGTGAACTCCGCTAGCGGGGGACAGTGAGGCCCCACTTTGTTGGTTTGGCCGGAGGCAGCGGGTGAGATTCGAGAACTCAGTGAGATCGGATTCCTCGAGAACAATGAGATAATAGGGGTTTATACATGTTCGGGCCGCTAAGAAGCATAATACTCTACTCTTGTGCTTAGCTGATTGTGTGAGAAATTACAATATCTCCTTGTTAGAGTAGAAGCTGTTGATGATGAGGGCAGAAGACTGCTTTAGTGAAAAAGGCTCATCCCTCCCTAGATAGGCCTGAACCGGGGGTGGCTAATGGGCGGGTGACCGCTCCAGGCGATCACCCCCATCCCTTATAAGCTACTCTCTCCCTTCCTCCTCCCATCTTCTCTTCCTACTACACCATACATTTTTTAAAAATAAAAAAATAAAGTTGAAAAAATTTATGTATAGAAATACTATATATAAAAATATTTGAATTCAAATTCATATTTGAAACGGGTATGTAAACTTTTGAATTATAAACTTTGGGCCTATAAACTAATATTTGAATTCAAATTCAAATTTGAATCGGATATGTAAACTTTTGACTTATAAACTTTGGGTCTATAAACTTTAGGTGTATAAAATTTAGATGCATAGAAATACTATATATAAAAAATATTTGAATTCAAATTCAAATTCAAATTTGAATTGGATATAATTCAAATTCAAATTTGAATCGGGTATGTAAACTTTTGACTTATAAACTTTGGGTCTATAAACTTTAGGTGTATAAACTTTAGATGTATAGAAATACAATATATAAAAAAATATTTGAATTCAAATTCAAATTTGAATTAGATATATAAACTTTTGACTTATAAACTTTGGATCTCTAAACTTTAGATGTGTAAACTTGAGATGTATAAACTTTAGGTGCATAAATTTACTAAAATAAGAAAGTAATACGGTGACAAAAAAAGAAACCACGTGGAGGGAGGGGGGACCGCGCTAGGGGCGATCGATCGTCCCTTAGCCTTTCCGGCCTGGACCTCCTTTTATATCTCAAGGGGTTACTACATGGGCCCACCCAGCCTATCCAGGGAGGATAATCACATTAAATGCATGTCTCGTTGCTTGCCTTGGAAGTCTATTGCACGCGTTGCTACGGCGTGGGGCCCATCAAATCTATCCAGTTGACACGGGGGACATGCATGCCATTCGGTATTTAATGAGTGAAGACTTTTGGGTCCCCACTTGCGCCGGGAAACAGAAATCTTACGCTGACCGGGTTAGGCAAACCGTCTCCGGCTGTGATACGCAATGTGACAGTGCACAGGCGTACTACCCTGGCCACATCGGTCATTCGACTGGTCCCAGATTGGTCACAATACAACAAGGCGCACCACGCACTGCATTTAATGTAGCATGGTGCGCTCGTTCACACTGCCTTAAATGCGGTTAGGTGGGCGGAGGAGGCCGATCCCCCTGGCGGGGTGCACGTGGCTACCGGGGGCAGCCTCCTCCCGATGGTCCTGATACCTCCAGACCCATATCACCGACACCCATCCTGTGCCCCGCTCCTTCCCCTAGCCGCATCACCGCCGCCGTCTCATCCTCCTCCCACTCCGCAATAGCTTATGGTATTATAAACATTAATTAGCTCAAACCCAATAATCCAGAGAAATAAACAACTCATAACTTATTCTTATTCTACTATAGTTTATTATAATCCAGCTTATAATAACGTGGATCAATAATCTGAATTATAACAATCTTATGTTGAAACAAATAGGACCTTAGTTGTTTATAGTTACATAGGTTGCAAAAATTTTAACCCGAAATCGTTTATAGTTATGTACAGATTCAAAAATTGCAAATACTAATTTGTTAACAATTTTAATTGAAGTCATATTAGTATTATTATTGGCTAACCTATAATTAGAGGGATAACCTCACAGAAATTTATTACTCGTGTCATCATGTCACGATGTTACTATCATCGGAGATGGATGGATATGCATATTTTTGTTGCGGTCGCGACGGAGATTGGAGCGCGTGGAAATTAAAGCCTTTCTTGTCATTTAACGGCACAGTTGAAGGTTTCATTTGCAAGCTACCCATGTTATAGCTGTCCTGATCAATTGGCTTCTTTTTGTTTGGACGCCCAACAAAGTGAAAAGGGGCCCGTGTGTCCGGTGTCGTACGGCGAGAGCGAGTTTAGATTAGTTTGATCGAGATGAACCAATCAGATTTGGTAACAGCACCCAACTGTACCAACTGTAGATGATAAAATTTAAATTTTTGACCAAAAAATACAAAATACTTTTCGTAAAGACTAGCCAGAAACGGCTCATTGTTTTGGATAAGCATATTAGCAAAAGTTTGCAGTAACTTGAAGCTTACGCACTCGATCAAACCAACTTCTAGCGCACTAATCCATCGTATCGTTGGACCTGTCCTTCCTGAAAAAAAAAAACCGTAGCTCTCATGTGTCACGCAGGAATGATGAAAAAGAAATCAGAACCGAACCAAAAAAAGAAGAATAAGTTCGATCGGCCTCCATATCCACCGAGCTATGATGACCAATGCTCTTCTCCTCTTTCCCCCCACCTACAACTACAAATGTTCCTGGTTAGTGCCACGTCACCCTCTCACTCATCGGAGTATATCACTGGCTTAATTAATCGCCACTCATAAGGAAGCAATCTCCAAAAAAGCATCCATTCACGCATGCACGCATCAGAGTTCACAAGTGATCCTATCGGCGTCCCACTGTTTACTCCATGTGGGCACTCACGTCCCAACGACAGATCAAGCCAGCTTTTGACCACCCAAACACGGGGAAAAGCCCCCCGTGCTTCACATTACGGTCGCTTGACGCAGTGTTGATTAGGCTGGGGACACCCAGTTAGCTAGGGGAGTATTCCCTCCATCCTCTATCCTATAGTATAATACTCCTCCCTCTCTCCTTAAATATTTAACGCCGTTGGTTTTTTAAATATGTTTAACCGTTCGTCTTATTTAAAAAAAATTAAGTAATTATTAATTTTTTTCTATTATTTAATTCATTGTTAAATATACTACTACTACTCAATTTTTTAAATAATATTTACAAAAGTTTTTGAATAAGATGAACGATCAAACATGTGTAAAAAAAATCAATGGCATCAAATATTTAGAGACGGAGGGAGTGATAATTTAGTATAAAATAAAAAAATATCATAGTACTATGAATCTGTGCAAATCTCATGTTCACATTTGTAATATTAGAATATGTCTCATTCCCTATTAGGTTGTTATATAATCAGAGTAGAGTAGTCAGTGATAAAGGCTGAGACATGCATGCGCTAGGCCACCTCCCATAATACAACAATCTAGTACGTGTTAAACTTATCCTAGTACGATGAATCACTTTTGTAACAATATGATGCATCTCATTTCATATCATGTTGTTATATTATGAAACAGAGAGACTAGTCAGTAAGAAAGGCTGAGACATGCATGCACTAGGCCACCACCAGCGACTCAGCAAGAGCACTTGCAGCAGGGTTGGGTAGGAGGCGTCACATGGGCAGTACGTATCCGTGCACAGCCAGTGCTTGGCATTGCAGGCTTGGGATGCAAACATTTGCCACTTTGGCAGCAATGGTGGCTTGGGGGGTGTGGAAAGGTCGTCAAGAGGACGCACATGAGATGATCCCTCTAGGGGTTCTGGCTGGTTCTGTGTTGATTGGATTGGGGAATTTTGGGACGGATCCTTTGTTTGGAAGTGAATCCAAGGCTTCTCTCCAACAACCCAACATTATATGTGGTCTCTTCTTTTTTCTCGTGCTGCTGGTAGGGAGGCTAGGTAGCTCACTACTACTGTTACCTGAATGAATGCAGGAGGCGGCGGCCATCAACCGTGAGCTCTCTCTCGATCGGTTGCTGGGCTGCGCGTAGGTAGATGAGGTCGTTTACGACAACGCATCGTGGGCGACTTCCAACTGTACACGATCGTGGGCGAGACACAAATCTAGCAAACGATCTAGCCGGCCGGCTGGCGCATGTAGTCTTTCCATAAAAAAAAACCGCTAAATTTTTAGTAGGATATATCAATCTTAGGGTGGTGTTTGCATCCTTTAGTCGTAGGACTTAAAAAACTTTAGTCCATGTCTGTTTGGATACAGGGATTAAAAAAAGACTAAAGATTATTAATTGCACTGTAAAAAGAACATGTTACCTCTAAAACAATGCAGAGAGAGAGAGGATAGGGTTGTGAGTGGGGGCAGCAGGTGGAAAGAAACAACTCAGTCCCTATAAGCTTCTCTTATAGGGACTAATGGACTAATGTTCTAACCATACATGCCATTAGCTATTAAGTTAGTTTTTTATAGGATAGAATGAGTACTCGCCATAAAATCCTGGAGGCTGGAGCAAACAAACGCAGGGGAAGGTTTCAGTGATAGGCGATTAGCACACGGAGAAGATCGTGCGGTATGGGTCCAACAAGAAAGGCAACTAGCAAGGTCTGTCTAACAATATGAATTCTAAATTGGATTTCCTCAACCCCCGGCCTTCAGATCCATTGCCACGATGGCACTGACTAGCGTGGAGCACTGGAGCATGACTGCATGAGCAACCTCTGTCGGCTCTGTGTGAGTTTGGAAGTTGGAACAAGAAAACGAGAAAAAAGATGTCATCCGCCGTGGACAAAATAACGGGGTTGATAACCCTAGAACTTTCACTTCAACGTCATTTTGGTCCCTGACGTGGCTTAATATAGTCTTCGGGCTTACTAGAAACGCCAATGGTCATTCCACATCATCCATTCATACAAATTTAGCATTTAATATTTGTTCTACTATTACATTTTTCATAAAAAAAAGGAAAAACAATGAAGAACAAACAAACAAAACATAACGGCATATCTTTTGGAAAAGAGAGTTTTATCGATAAGTAACTGGATTACAATCATGCTGCCCATATACATAACACAAGCCATGATAGTCTCACACCAAACTGCGTTCTGACTTGATTATTTTGCAAGCTGTGCAATATCATGAGCTAACCTATTACACTCTATTTTACAGTGTGACAGATCACACTTCTTAAACAAATGACATTGTATCATTCGTTGCGCGCAGCAGAAAGGTCCACCTTGATCTTTCTTCCTCTCTAGCCAATAACCTCCCAAATTAAGCCTACCAATTGGGCAAGATCCACCCCATATTCAATCCAATCCACAACAGCTAGCAATGTTATCCCAAACCATCCCAATCCACTAGCCATCCCATAAAATCCAAACCAGACCAATCCATTTTCCTCATTAGTCTAAACCGAACCAACCTATTCTTCTTTTATGGCCTCAATCCACCTCCCAAACCATTTAAACCTACATCAAATCCACTTCGATCCTTCAATAGTCATGCCGTACTCACCGGCGGCGACGCAGCTGGATAGAGCAAATGTTGCATGCATGTAACTGTGGCGTCGTGGTGACGGCAGAGGACATGACGCCAGCGCCGTTCTCAGCTACGGTCACGTCGACGTAGGCGCAGGAGCATCGTGAGGCCAGCCAGCTCGCTAAGGCCGTCTCCTCGGCGGTGGCGGCGGTGAGCGATGGGCCGACGACACAACTGCTCCCTTGTACATATCGCACACCTGCAGTTAGCTATGGTGACCATGCCCAGCGGCACCATCCCCGCCGTAGTAGATGTTGTCTAGGCTCAGCACGGGCCATCACCAGCCACGGCAAGGAAATCCAATCGCCATGTGGGAGCAGTGGGGCAACAACAAGAAGCCTAGTCGGCACAAGAGCGGGTAGCTCTAGCGGCGAGACGGGAGGAGATCGAAGAGATGCAACGAGACACGTTCCAACTGCCTCGACTCCCACGAATACGGTGCCGCCATGCGCGGCCTCTCCGCTGACTGTCGCCACCAAGTCCAGGTCATGTGTGACCTCTCCCGAGACGAAGAGGACGGCAACAAGGAGTAGTCAAACTCGGTCTGTTAAAGGAATCCACTTGCCATCCATGGGTTAAATCCACTTTCAACCCGATATCACCAAATCAAATCCAGGCCACACCAATCCACTTATGTGTCACCAAAACCGATCCAATCCATTTGAAATAGCAACCCATTTTCACCCAATCAAAGATAATCCAAACTAGAATCCAGTCCATTTAAGCCATTCCAACTCAATCCATTAGCAGGCTTACTTCCAATTACCGTGCCACAGTCAGACTCAATACTCGACCGATATTGGTACATTTTAGGCCTTCACGACAAGCAAATAATTCAACCTCCTCTGCTGCCACACATTTTCTGAAAAATCTCTAGGACGTTAGAATTACTCTCCCGTCAATATTTCTAATCACAATTCCTATTGCTCCATTTCCTTCATTAGAGGAGAAAGCCCCATCCATATTGATTTTGCCCAACCATTTGGTGGGGGTCGCCAAGGGTTTGTTATTCTTAGTATAGTTGAATCAAAAGGACTCCCTGCCTGGCAGATACTTTTGCCCTTTGGGTCTTCAGTTTTTGGTCATTGGCGAAACAGATGTTGCATTGGTAATTAAACAATGTGACATCTTCCTTTGTTTTATGTTCGGTGTCTCCTTTTTCTTCTCTCACCCACTTTTTTTTCCTACTCAAAATATAAAGCTAAACATTGTGCACCATATATGGCTGTGTTCAGCCGTCTCTCTTCTCAACTCATTTCCCTCATTTTTCACGCGCACGCTTTTCGAACTACTAAATGGTGCGTTTTTTTTGTAAAAAGTTTCTATACGAAAGTTGCTTAAAAAAATCAAATTAATCCATTTTTTTAAAAAAATAACAAATACTTAATTAATCACCTGCTAATCGTTGCTCCGTTTTCCGTGCGGGCACTTAGTGTTGGGAACCAGGGTTCCGAACACACCCATAGTTGTAACAGGTAAATATGGAGATTTAAATGCTGACTTTTATGTGCAAAATAACTTGGTAATACCACGTGGCATTTTTAATGGTGTTCGAGAACTGTTTTAAGCCACACGAGAATCTTTTAAAGCTTGTTCAGAATATGTGAAACATCAAGAACTAATTTAACACGTAACAAAAGTTTAATGACCGAATTAGCTATTCACCGTAAAATAATCTGCTCCTGAAGACCTGGAAATAATAAGATGAATCACACTGTCCACGCTATTGCCATTGCATGACCACGTTAAACACCGCTTCCAGATAAACTAAAACACACAAATCTGACCCCCCATGTGACACGATTTCTACGGGCATAATTTTTGTCCCCCCCCCCCCCCCCCAATAAATAAATTCCAAAAACAACTTATCCAAAAATAAATAAAATCCCAGTCAATGGAAGCTTCCTCCATTAAACTCGTCGAATTCTCCACACGCGTGAATTCATTTCACCACCATTATTACCGCACGACGCAATGCCATTCACAGCAGATTAATTCACACACTCTTCACGCGGAAACACAAATCACTACACAAAACCAGCCATTCCCAATCGATCAATATATGATAAAATAAATCCATCAAAAATAGCAACAAACTACTATAAATAAATACTCCCTTCCACACAACAAAGAGAGGAAGGAAAGAAAAGGAAGGAAAGGAAACGGAAACCGATCACCCTCCCCTCAACCAACCAACCACCCACCCAACCAGCCAGGCGGCCGGCCGCCACCGTCAGCGAGCAGCTGCCGCGGCGGCGCTCACGCGTCTCCTCCCCCCCTATTTATATCCGGCCTCGTCCCATCTCCACCCTTTCCTCAGGCAGGCGCACATCTAGCCCCTGCCCCCCTCCTTTCCCCACCCTAATAATAATATTTTTTTCCAATCCCCGAATTCCCCCCCCAAGAACTCCCTCGATCCAAAAGGCACCGCCGATTTTGGTAATCTAGAAGGTTCTAGACGGGCGAGGAGGATGCGGGTGCTGGAGGACGACATGTTCCCGTCGACGCCGGGGAAGGTGAAGATCGAGAGGGCGACGGCGATGAACCGCCAGCTCCACCGCTGCTTCGCGTCGACCAGCACCATGTTCCTCTGGGCGCTCTTCCTCGTCGCCATGACCGCGTCGTACCTCAGCTTCCAGTCCTTCGTCGACACCTCGTCCAAGTACTTCGCCGCCTCCTGGGGCGGGCTGCACTGGGAGCGCCAGATCCGCGCGTCCGCCGCGCCGAGGCGGCCGCCCGGGTCGGCGGCGGGCGCGGGGATGTCGGTGCTCGTGACGGGCGCCGCCGGGTTCGTCGGCACGCACTGCTCCCTCGCGCTCCGCAAGCGCGGCGACGGCGTCGTCGGCATCGACAACTTCAACTCCTACTACGACCCCTCGCTCAAGAAGGCGCGCAGGTCGCTGCTCGCCTCGCACGGGGTGTTCGTCATCGAGGGCGACATCAACGACGGCCGCCTCCTCGCCAAGCTCTTCGACGTCGTGCCCTTCACGCACGTGCTCCACCTCGCGGCGCAGGCGGGCGTGCGCTACGCCATGGAGAACCCGGCGTCCTACGTGCACTCCAACATCGCCGGCCTCGTCACCCTCCTCGAGGCATGCAAGGACGCCGACCCGCAGCCGGCCATCGTCTGGGCCTCCTCCTCCTCCGTCTACGGCCTCAACGACAAGGTGCCCTTCACGGAGAGCGACCGCACTGACCAGCCGGCGTCGCTGTACGCCGCCACCAAGAAGGCCGGCGAGGAGATCACCCACACGTACAACCACATCTACGGCCTCTCCATCACCGGACTCCGCTTCTTCACCGTGTACGGGCCATGGGGGCGGCCGGACATGGCCTACTTCTCCTTCACCCGCAACATCCTGCAGGGGAAGCCCATCACGGTGTACCGCGGCAAGAACCGCGTCGACCTCGCCCGCGACTTCACCTACATCGACGACATCGTCAAGGGCTGCCTCGGCTCGCTCGACACGGCCGGGAAGAGCACCGGCACCGGGGGCAAGAAGCGCGGGCCGGCGCCCTACAGGATCTTCAACCTCGGCAACACCTCGCCGGTGACGGTGCCCAACCTGGTGTCCATCCTGGAGAAGCACCTCCGCGTGAAGGCCAAGAAGAACGTGGTCGAGATGCCCGGCAATGGCGACGTGCCATTCACGCACGCCAACATCTCCCTCGCGAGGCAGCAGCTCGGCTACAAGCCGACCACCAACCTCGACGTCGGGCTCAAGAAGTTCGTCAAGTGGTACCTCTCCTACTACGGCTACACCAGGGGATCCAAGAACTTGTGACTATAATCCGCCCTAATTCTTCTGCTAATTCTTTTCTTTTTCTTTCTTCTTTTTTTCTTCTTATTCTCTGGCCATCCAGTGGTCGATTCCACTCCAGGATCAAAACATTAACATTCTTATTTCGACTTTTTTTTTGGGGGAAATATTTTAGGATGTTCTTTGGAATACTGGGGGGAATTCTTTTCTTGGGGGAGGGGAGGGAGGAAGAAGAAAGCAATGGAGAGCAGCATTTTTCTCTTCCTTTTCCCTTTATCTTCTCCATGCTCTTCTGTAAATTTCGTTCTCCATAACGTTTCACACCCTCGAATTTTTTGTGTGTAATCTGGCTGGTCATAGCTGAGCTATGAATCTTTCTTGAGCTAAACTAATCAAACAATAAAACAACAATGCGTTTAAATTTCGAATCGATTACTAGTTTGTTTCGCCGCCCGCAAAATTTTCTCCCGGAGACGAGGGAGAGAATGCGAGAAGAAATAGGAAGGAGGAGAAGCAGTGGCAGTCTCCTGTAAATATGAGCCAACCGTGGGCCTTTTTCTAATGTGATAAGATAAGCAGAGAGAGAGAGAAGGGGAAAAGCGAGTGGCGCCTCGAAGGGCGTGAGGTGGTCGCCAGCTGGCCCGCGTCGCTGGCACTGGGCGGTGGGGCCGGGTTGCTTTATGGCGTCAGGTGGGACCACCTGTCTGTGGCTGTGGATGGAGGTGGGGCGGGATTGTCGGGGTGGGGCCCACCTAAACCCACGTTGGACCACATGGGTGGGCCCGTCAACGCGGTCGGTGGCCTCTCGTCGTTCTGAGCTGTACCCGAACTGCCTTTCTTTATTGCATAGGGAATAAGAATGTGTTTTGTTCTTGAGATCTACCCTCATGAGCTGCGCTTCTAATTATCAGGATTTGATTAATAAAAAAATATTTGTATTCCAAACTCTGTTAATTGTAAATCTGGTAGAGCAAATAAATTGAAGAGAATCCGTTGATGATTCATCGTTTTGAATTAATATTTGCAACCCGAGCATGAGTTGCTCTCTGCACATTGCAGTAGAAATGATGATCTTGCACTACGTCAGGATAGGGGAAAAACGAGTAAAACGGCTACTATTCCGGTGTGAAATCGGGATGTGCGACCAGTGGAGCAAGGTCCCGTGAATTTTCGGCAAACCCGAGCTTCCCGTGGCATTTTGTATCGGGTTGCACGAGTCCAGGATCAATTGGCCGGTGGCATCTCCGATTCTGTGTCGCGCCAACCCAGGCAAAGGCAAACAAGACGCTGACACGCGTGTAGTAGAGTCGAGGCATCTGCAACCTGAAAAGGCCTGAAACCAAATGTGCTGTGCCTGCACCGTTTCGGGCTCTCGACCCGTCGACCGGGATACTATAGAGTATTCGACGTCGGTTTGGACTGTCCGTTGTCATTGCCCTACTACGTACTGGCGTACTGCCGATTTATTTGACGTACACAAGGATTAACATAAACATATCTACAGTAATTGCATCCATCAGAGGCCTCGTGCGGTGGTGAGTCGTGACAAGTTTCATGATAGCAATAAAAATACAAGTAGAAGTTAATTGTGATTCATCTGATCATCTCCCGGACGGCCTCACCTGTTGACATGGAGCACTTTACTTTGGGCAGTGGAGGACTAGTGCGCTCGCTGTTGCTAATGGCCAGGTCGGGCCCCCACCCATCTAATGGGAGGGAAGCAACAAAACCCGCTGCTCTGCTGCAGCGCAGCGTGCAGAGTGCAATGGCGCGAGGAATAAAAGAGGACAACGACGGAAAAAGTGTACTGCTTTGCTAATCTGAAACCTATTTTAAGCCCAACTGCATCCTGTTTTTTTTTACCCTATTTGATTCAGCTTATGATTATTATAATCTAGATTATCAGAAGTAAGCTGAAACAAACAACTAGATTATTATGCTAGATTATTATAATCTATAAGTCAGATTAGTATAATCCAATAATCTCCTATAGAGGAGCTTTTTTCAGATTATTGAGTGGTTAAAGACCTACTACTTTTAGATGCCTCTAATAATCCAGAGAAACAAACAACTTGCAGCTTATTTTATGTCAACTTATTATAATCCAGTTTAGAGTAATCTGATTTAATAATTTAGATTACAATAATTTTAAGCTAAAACAAATAGGGCCTTAGCCAAATAACTTGTTTAGGTTGATCACTTGATCTTGTTTTGTTGTATACGAGTAATGTACTGGTCTCTGTTGGATTTACACACTTGGCTCCAACTTGAACCTGTAAAGGGAAAATAACCTAAAGCCATTGGTCGTTGCTGTCAAGTTAAAGTGACCTGTAACTGAAGCTAAGGTTTAGGACGTGCAATGCAAGACTCCGATGATTGATGAAGCATGGGCCTCTTCATATCCAGCTTGTGCCACGAGCCCACGTCCAGGTGAGTGTTCTCTTCTTCAGATAAGATAGTACAGTACTCCATATGGGTGTTGGGGTCACTGCATATTCATAGTTCATATCCAGCTCAAGGTCTCCTGCCTCCAATGATCCAGTCAGTTGGATCCTGCTTGTCTGGTTGCTTCCTTGAGGATGTGGGGGATATCGGAAGCGTCTGAAGCAAAGCAAAGCATAGCGTATCCCGTGTGGCGTTTCTGAACTCTGATGGGGGTTTCAGTCGCAATCCAATCCAATCCAATCCAAAGGAAGGCGACCTCGCCGGTTACCACTTCGGTTGGGGTTCGTTTCGTTTCGTCGGAGAGAAGTGTTATACAGCTTCAGAGTTAGGAAGCCAATGTACTCCAGTAGAGTAGTAGTGCATGTGTGAAGTATTGTCGTCCTACATGGACGAGCTGTGCAAAATTGCACTCTGAACTCTGAACCAGAAAAATACGTGGAGAACTAGAGAACATGCAAACGTAGCAGGTGGTGCGGACATCGTCTTGTTTGAAATCAGAGAAGGATTTGAGTCTTCTGAAGGTAACAGAACATGCTGTCCGTTTTTATGTTGGGTCAAAACGCATAAAAACCGAAGGTGCGAGAAACAACAAAAAAATTCCGTTGCCGGGACTCGAACCCGGGTCTCTCGGGTGAGAGCCGAGTATCCTAACCAGCTAGACTACAACGGATGCTTGCTCTAATAGATTTCATAATTTTATTAAAAGTTAACATTTTGCAAGGTATTCCTATAACTATGAGGATAATTATTGGGGCAGTGTGAGCCTTCTCTAATCCCGCCATCTATGTCATCTTCATATGATTGCTTTCCTGCATGATATGATTAATAATCGCTGAAACAAAATACAAATTGTACAAGCAACTCTCTCATTTTACAAAATCACAACTCCATCATTTTCTTTACGGCTGATAAGATATAAAAAATAAATAAATTGAGTGAAGCAGCTAAGGATAATTGATGAGAAACTTTTATATGTTGTTAGCAATTTAAAAAGACAATCCTGAAAAAGTAAACTACGAAACTTCTTAAAATCAACTCTAAAATTAAGTTTTAAAATTCAAATTTTCGCTAAGACCGATGGACCATAAGTAACCGATGTAGTACCGTTAGTATTTGTGTGCTGAATACACATACCAAACGAGGCCGATTCGAAATTACATGCAAGCACCTCCGTTCCATGCATCAGCTAATTTTAGAATTCAAAATTTCAAATTCAATCTGTTCTAATACGCAAGAATGCCCAATACTGCCACACACAGTGATACAGGCATCTCCGTCCAAACCTCACGGCCGTTGATCCGACGCCGCGCCGCGACGCCACGTAGCCCCCGTGCCGCCTCCCTTGGGCCTTGGCCCAGGTGGCGCGCTCCCTCGACACAAATCTCCGGCCTCCCGCTTCGGCCGCCATGATCCAACCTCCCCCAATCTCTCTCTCTCTCTCTCTCTCGCTCCCCTCCGCAACGCGCGACCTCACACGTCCCCCTCTTCCCGCTCTTCCTCCTCCTCCCCCTCCTCGCCTCCACTTCCACCTCGAAATCCCTCCTCCAATTCCAGCGCCCCGTCCCCGTACGCTTCGTCGATCGGCGGTGGATGCGGGTGGGGGTGGTGGTGGTAGGGAAGGGGCGATCGATCGAGCATGGCCAAGGCGTGGGAGAAGGTGGCGACGGCGGCGGGGTTGGGTGGGTCGGGGGAGAGGCGCAAGTACCCGATCCGCGTGGAGGACTACGAGCTGTACGAGGAGATCGGGCAGGGGGTCAGCGCCATCGTGTACCGATCGCTCTGCAAGCCCCTCGACGAGATCGTCGCCGTCAAGGTGCTCGACTTCGAGCGCACAAACAGTGACCTGGTACGTTTGCGCGTACATCATCTCCAATTCGTTTGTTGGGCCCAATCCTGCGTAGAGGGAGAGAGATCCATCGTCTCGCTTAATTAACCTGTTTGATTTGCAGATTAATTAAACTATTATCCTCCGGTGCATTTTAATTTTTACAAATGTACTTGTGGATGATATTGTCCAACGGTCGGTTGGTCCAATGAGTCGCATACTATCGTATCGAAAATTTTCATATATTATTTCTGTTGTCTTACAGTTAATTATAGCTCAAATTTTTTTTGCTGACTGCATTCATGTCAGATTGTTGCAGTGGTTAGTTGTAATGCAAGTAGGTTATACTCGGATTGTTGCGATTTACGTACCGCCGCTTGATCTGTCTAAAATGATAGTAACACGGATATGCTTGACGCAGAACAACATCATGCGTGAAGCTCAGACGATGATTCTCATAGATCAGCCTAACGTCATGAAGGCACATTGTTCATTTACAAATAACCACTCGTTGTGGGTGGTCATGCCATACATGGCTGGAGGGTCTTGCCTTCACATAATGAAGTCAGTCTATCCAGATGGTTTTGAAGAAGCTGTCATTGCAACTGTACTTCGTGAAGTCCTGAAAGGTTTGGAGTACCTTCATCATCATGGGCATATACATCGTGATGTGAAGGTAAATGAACATTTTGCACCACAGCTGGTTTCTTATGTATGGCTGTTGAGCCATGCATGGATATCTCACACAGATATTCTCGAATTAGTTGTTTATGGAGATGTTATATTGCTGCATTCTTTGTTTCGATCATAGGCAGGGAATATACTTGTTGATTCACGGGGTGTAGTCAAGCTTGGAGATTTTGGGGTTTCTGCTTGCCTTTTTGATTCTGGTGACAGGCAACGGGCTAGGAATACTTTCGTGGGAACTCCTTGCTGGTACTCATCTGAAAAAAAGTAGCAAATATGCTTTCATTTATGCACCATTAACGTGTCTTCACACATCTAATCTGTGGACTACTGTAATTTATTAGGATGGCACCAGAGGTTATGGAGCAGCTACATGGATACGATTTCAAGTAGGCTACTACTTATTTTAACTGTCTGGATACTTTCTTCACCATGGCATGTTTACAAGCTTGATCTTACAAATATATTACAGGGCAGACATATGGTCCTTCGGAATTACTGCACTTGAACTTGCCCATGGTCATGCTCCTTTCTCGAAGTTCCCTCCCATGAAGGTATAATCAAACGCATGACATTGAGATAAATTCGAGACAATCCCTTATGATGGGTTTGGTGGACTTTTCTGAAGTTATATAGTTCATACACTTTGTCAGGTCTTACTTATGACACTTCAGAATGCCCCTCCGGGCCTTGACTATGAGAGAGATAAGAAATTTTCAAGGGTAAATATGTTTAATATTTGAACAGACCTACCATTGTAGTTTTTATGATGAGCATGACTTCTTATTTGTCAACAACGATTATCTCCTATATCAGCATTTCAAGCAAATGGTTGCTATGTGTCTGGTAAAAGACCCTTCAAAAAGGCCTACAGCGAAAAAATTGCTGAAGCAACCCTTTTTCAAGCAAGCTCGCTCCAGTGATTTCATTAGTCGAAAGCTTTTGGAGGGATTGCCTGGCCTTGGTGCCAGATATTTAGCTCTGAAGGTACACTGGTTTAGGGCTCTATAACTAGTTTTTTGGGGGCAAATGATCGTCTTCACTAAGTTAACAGTGGAGCTTACTATTAATTATAGGAAAAGGATGAAGTTTTACTTTCTCAAAAGAAAATGCCTGATGGACAGAAGGAAGAAATCTCACAGGTGCCAATTCTACATTTCTGTTAGATCATCTAGAAAAAAAAATCTGATTTATACCTTTCCTAACTATGGTTCTATTATTATAGTAAATTGATAAAATATTTTCTCTTGCACTGAGCCTGTTCAGTACGCCTTTGTATAATTGTATATATGTGATGGTGTCATTAAATAATCAAGCATTTCTAAGCAGGTGTGCAGGTCAAATGATACACTTGTTTCTCATTAGTTTCTTTATTCGAGGATCAATGAAGTTATTGTTGTGTACTATTATATTTTTGCCAAAAAAAAAAGTAAATCAAAGGATTCCCAAAACATATTGTGCAAAACATAATAATGGTGATCATAACCTCGGGTGAGTAGTCCATATTAGAAAATTTCCTTCGATTTGTACGGAAATTGCAATATCTGTTTTGCAGCATTAAAAACTTACACATTCTTAGTGTAATAACTATAACATATTATTAGGCATTTATTACCTGAATTTAGGATTCTAGGTCATTTCTTTTTTCCTGTCTTGGTATTTATATGTTTATTTCATTGTCGACATTGTATTACAAGCAAATAATTGCTCCTCTTGTTTCTTATATTGATAGGATGAATACAAAAGAGGCATCAGTAGCTGGAACTTTGATATGGATGACCTGAAGTCTCAAGCTTCACTTGTAAGAACTAGTTCTGTTCTCTTCTTTAGTCATTGATTCACATCATGTAATTTCTCTATCTGTCTGTTCGCAGATTACAGAGTGTGATGACAGTATATCGTGCAAAGATTCAGATGCATCATGTTTCTATGACTTGGACACCATTTTACCAGAGCGAGCAACAGGACCTCATATGTCAAGAGTTTTTTCAATTAAGTATGATACGGACACCGTAAGTATAATTTTTTGTATAAAGTTTTGTGTTCTAACCTAGTATAAAGTTTTGCTTCCATCTAATACCGAGCAAAGTTGGTAGGAAAATGATGTGATGAGCAATGATAAGTCAGCAGTTTCATCTCCTGAGCACCCCATTTGTTTAGCAAGGTATTTAATTTATTCAGATTTTTATAGTTGCTTGCAAATAAGAGGGTCTTATTTCTGTTCGAGCACTAGAGTAGTGGCAGTGCCAGATTATATAGGCTATTTCTGCAGTGTACTTGTACTATTCTCTTCTGAAAACTGTCATTTACTAATTTAAATTGCCAGGAATACATCAATGCTCAGGACTACAAACGGGGTACATGCAAATGGCCAGGTCAGGAAACACAGCTCCACAGAAAGTAGTGAACTGGACTTGCAAGAGAAAGATTCAGATGCTATTCCAACCAGTTCATTCAGCTCATTTCATGAAAGGAAGTTTTCTTTCAGTTCTTGCTCATCTGATGGATTTCTTTCATCCAAAGAGAGGTTTGTTCAACTTTAAAGACTGACGAGTGCATGCTAATTTGAAGAATCACATTTTCCCAAGTAGCAGCACAACCTAAAAATTAGAAACATTGAACTGACTTGTTTGAGAATGATTCAAATCTTGTTTTAGGACCTGTTTTAGTTTATCCATGAATATGACGAATCCCTTTTTACTTGAGAAGCTATTGTTATATGGTGCTGGTAACATGACGCTATTGTGCTATTTTTAAACAGTCTGTAACAGCATGCCTCTTATTCGTTCAGCTCGAAGCATCAAATTAACATTCATAACCGTGACAAGTGCAACGGAGGACCCTTGCAAGTTGCAGATGAACCATCCCCTGAAGCTGTTCCAAAGGTGCCTAAATCATCAGGTAGTGAAATGCATTTAACCCTGAAATCTGTTTATTTTTTCTTCACCGTAGTGACAATTCAGTCACGTTTGAGCATCAGCTAACTCAGTGGTAACTCATCAGAACAAGTTCCTTACGGCTACATAAAACCTTGTATTTGCCTATCGGTTTAACGTGCTTCGTTTTAATACAGCAGCAAATGTTGAGGACCACGACGATAGATCGAAACCTCCTCTTATACAGCAAAGAGGCCGTTTTAAAGTTACGCCTGGGCATGTTGAGTTGGATAAGGTAATTTCCAGCCATAAATACTTACTGCATGTTCTGTTAACTCTGGGATGACATGATTTTTCGTTTCAGGCTCACTCACCTGGACTACAGAAGAGTCACAGCATGCAGGTTATTAGCTTTATCTCTAGGATTTTCAATATCGTTCGATTCAAGAATTGATGCCATCTGTTGGGAGCAATATACAGGTCATTTTTTATTGTGGGTTTTTCCCCCACTAACATACGTGCCACTTTGTTTTCACGTAGGCAATTTCGCACCTTCCTTCGTTAAGTATACCATCCTCAATTGAGGCTGCATCAACCATTATTGGTGGGTCCCTTTATATGCAGCTGTACAATGTTCTACAGACAAATATGCTTCAGAGGGTAAATCTCTCAACCCACACAAACTCACAAGTCACAAAAAAAAAGCTAGAATACGTTCAGCTCTGTTGATGGTAGTCTTGGCCTCACTTGCAGGAGCAAATACTTCATGCGATGAAACAGTTAAGTGGTTGCGATATGGCAATGACGTCACCTGCCTGCATTGCTCCTGCAAGTCGCGCATCATCTCCATCATCAGCATTATCAATTGACAGATCATTGGTGAGTTAACCACACTAGGATGAATCTCAAAGTTAACTCTGCGAGATTATAGAGAACCAAATACTAGTAATTTCTATATAATAATTCCTAATATGTAGTGCCATCATATCAGAGTGGGGAAAATAATTTAAGACATTGCAGGACTGCTATTTATAATTGTCAGTTGTTATAGTAATTGGTTATAAGAGCAAAGACATTACTACCTTTTCAGTTGGAAGCGGCACACGAAAAGGAGAAGGAGCTGGTCAATGAGATCACTGAGCTGCAATGGCGGTAATGATCTTTTACCCCATCCTTTTAGACCGAATTGATAAAGAAATTAAATAGCTTCAGTCCTGAAATTTTGGAGCACTGCAGGTTAGTGTGTTCGCAGGACGAGATACAGAGGCTCAAAGCAAAGGCAGCCCAGGTGACCATGTTTGCCCTCATTAACATTTTTCATATGGTTTGGCGACATTCTAAAAAGTGTATATTGGTGCAGTAGAAATTGGACACGATGCTCAGAAATCCCTAATTTGTTCTGATGCAAATTTCTGCATACTTAATGCAAACATACTTCTTTTTGGTCAGATCTGATCTTGTGGAGATGCTGTTAGATATGGAACAGCACGGGAAGGATTGAGAAGGTATGTGTTAACAATAAGGTTTTTGGAGGAGTTGAAATGGAGACTTTTGGCATATCAGACAAGAAAAACAATGGAGAGATAATATTGTAGGGACTGCAGTCAGTCATTATCCTAGTCTAAAAAGGATGTATTGTTTTATGCAAGTTATATCTTGCTGTTTATGATCATCAGAGCGCCGGTTTTTATCGAGGTGCCGTTATGCAAGGGAAAACAAATTGGAATGTTCGCTATCATTAGCAAAATCCTTGCACTTATGTATTTTTCTTTTGGTTTCATGATGCTTAGAGCAGTAGAACAATACCCAGTGTGGAGTAATCTGCGCGGACTTCTGTCAGTATGGCAGTATGCTGGTTCATTTCATTGTAACCACTCAGGGCAAAGTCTGTCAGTCGTGTAGCAAAGCAGTTACATATACTTGTAGTGTAATTATATTGCCATATTGGCAGTTACTATCTATAATTTACATCCACAAGAAGGATGAATCATCCCTCACCATTGGTGGGCACATCTATGATACACTTGTCCAATTGGAGTTAGAATCTCAGCCCAAACCACAGACCAGCCCTACCAGCACACTATCTTACAAATTGTATGTACACACAGCTGAAGCTTCTGTCATTGGTGAGCCAACTAGTCTGCTAGTCAGTCCTTGTGTTGTTCCTCCCGCTGGGGAGTGCTACAACCGGTATCCAGTAGATTGAGCTCGCGTTGCAAAACCCAGGAAGATTCATTTGACTTTGTGGTGTTGATCGAGTACTCGCGGAAGTATCCATCATGAGTTATGATATAGACAACAGTCCTGCAAGTTTTTGCAAAGACAATAATGGGTAAGATTTTACTAACCCACAGTAGCTATATGCTAAATAAAGATGAGGGGCAGAAAAAAGGCGTTTTCATTTCTTACCTTAAAGCAGGAAGTTTAGAAGAATTTTGTGAATTTTCGACCTTATGTACGGCTACACAGCTGAAATTCCAAAGGATTAGATTAGAATGACAATAATGGAAGGTAGAAAGTAGTGGAAATCAGATGAACTCAACACCTCTTGATTCCTGCAGGGATGACGTTGTGAATAATGTGATGGTTTGCTGGATCCAAAGCACGAGTTATTGCTCCAGGAATCATTGAACCAAGCAATTTGCTCGTTTGGTTCCTGAAAAGTGGAGTAAATCAGATCATGCCTACATACACCGTCCACGAATTATCAATATTTGAGCTGGCTATGTACCTTCGATTTCTGGCAGCATCGAGGAAAAACATGTGCAACGAGCCTGATGAACTTGTGGCAACAAGAACATCGGGCAGATCATCCGATGGTCCGAATGAGAGTGAATATATTGTTGATGGGTATGTTCCCCGCCGAAAACTGTGTGACTGTTGAAGTATGTATGTAAAAAGAGTTTAGGAAAATCTAGTTGGTTGCAAGAGCAGACAATAAATAACGTTGAATTCACCTTGGTTGCTTGTGCAACGAGAAATACTCTAATAATAGTACCCTTCCCAGAAGCTGTTGCCAGGTACGTGCCATTAGAAGAAAATGCCATTGCAGCTAAGGGAGACTCGTGAGCATCTATCTGTTGGTCAATTACACAAAAACAGTGAAAAGACATAACATAAGTAAAGAAAGAACAAAACAAGCTATCAAAGCTAATAATTAATAATACAAAGTGAAAGAAAGCAGTTCGGAAAATGGTTTATTTTGTTATTTTCAGCTTATTATACCAACATAAATATCTTACACGGCTAATTTTGCATAACTGTTCTTTTTTCTTCCCTCTGATTTGAAAAGGCAGTAAGAGATCCTAAATTATCAATGAAATGCAATGGCATGTAAATCAATAATTTCAAGAAAGATCCAGGACCAGAAGAACATTAATGCGTGGGGATGTGTGAGAAAATCTCATGGAAGGATAATAGCCTACAACAGCCAATAAGATTAACCAATAAACAACAAATTCAAATTACCTGGCATATTAATTCAGGTTCTGATGCCTTATAAACTAAAGCAGATCCTTTGGATGTGCTTGCTGGGATGGCCAAATAACATGCTTCTGAATTAGGAGCGAATGCACAAAGACCTGATATACAAAGAATAACAATATTAACAGCAAATATGGTGAGAGAGCTTCTCAAGAATGCTTAATGATCTTTTTCTCTAGCTCCTTCAACTTGATGCCAGGAACAAACAGCAGTAGGATCCTCACCTTTTGTATTGGGAACTGTTTCAATTTCTTCCAATATAGTAGTGCTGTTTACATCATAAATAAAGGTCCTGTCCTGCAATACAACAACAAGCCTGCACATGATGTGACAACTATTTTACAGAAAAAAAAACGAGCAAGTATAATATGGGATTCATCATTATATATTGCATGATTTTTGCACAAATATGTTAACCAAGAAATATCTTTATATCATAAAAAAACTAACATGTTTCTAATGTAGTCCCTTCTAGGATATAAAATACTGGTGACATACCTCGTTCTACTTAATCGAACAGCCAAAACTGAAGTCTTAAAGTTCAGATCTTTCTTTGTGACAGCTGCTACGGTGTCGATAAGGCGAAGGCAGCGAGGAGATAGTACAGGCTGCAGAGATAAATTTGAACGGTAGTTAACTAGCAAATTCGTCTATATTAAATTCAATAGTATGACAGACAATCACACAGCAGGAACGACTCAAGCAAACAGGGAAAATATGGCCGAGGTACCTGTTCACCAGTTCCGACTATAGCAAGAATGTTTGTCCGAAAGTACATTTCCATATTGCCGATTCCACCAATATCTGCAAATTGAGCAGATAGCTATAACACCATAGCTTCTTATAAAAGCACTACAGAACAACTCTCTCCTCCATGATAGAATAGCCAGTTTCCATGCTAACGGCAATAAAATTCATTTGGTTCTACCATACATCAATGCACACTAATGACTATTAACCTAGCTGACTAACGCAGGCAGCACAATGTAACCTTATTCAGCTTAACATCCTACTGGGAATTAACTGTTTCTACTTCACAATCTACGAGCAATCTGTGCCAAATTTTACATGCTGTACTGTTGGATATTCGCGCTAGGCAATGGAGAGCAACAAGAACAGAGGGATGGGTAAAGAAAAGGAAGATGCATTGAAGGAAGTCTCACTCTTCTGGTAGTGGAGCTTCCCTGTATGGGCATCGAAAATCCTGAATCCATCCTTCGTCCCGACATAAAACAAGCTGAAACAAATCAACCGGCACGCAATCACAATTAGGGTTCTTCGTCGCCGGATCCGACCCAAGAAATCCCTTCCCACCCCCAAAATTCAGAATCGCCGACTCCCCCCGAATCCAGTTACTTGTCGTTCGCTCGGTCGTACCTGTTGTCCTGATTGAAGGAGGCGCAACGAATCTGCGGCGGCGGCGGCGGCGACGAGCTGCTCGCCATCGCCCGCGAAGCGACTTCTTCCTCTTCTTCTTGATCTCGTGGAATTGATTCCTGCTTGGAGTTTTTTCTTTCTTTTTTTTTACTATAATTTATTTTTATATTCGGAACAGTCAAAAGCAGAAAAGAAGTCGACCTGGGCTATCTACTTGCAGCCCATGCAGACAGGACGGCCCAGTATGACCCAAGAATTCACAAACTTGCAACAAAAGAGAATAAGTTCATGTTGGGTCCCTTAATTTGTCGCCCAGTAATATTCGCCCTTAACTGAAAAACCAGATAACATGTCCCCCAGTTTATAAAACCGGTGCAAACAAGGTCCCTCGGCAGTATTGTCTCCAGTTTTAGCTGATGTGGCACCTACGTAGCTCATTTGACTAGTTTTTGTCCCACGTGGTGTTGACTTGATGCTTACGTTGTAATTTGAAGTGGAAAATAATAAAAACTATGGGCCCACATGCTAGTTATAAAAAGGAATAAGTTCACTTTAGGTCCCTCTATTTGTCGGTCAGTTTGATTTTCGTCCCTTGACCGCAAAACCGGGTATGACTCGTCCCCCAACTTACGAAAACCGGGCAAACAATGTCCCTCGGCAGTATGGAGGGCGGTTTTGGCCGACGTGGCGCCTACGTGGCTCCTTTGACTAGGTCTTCGACCCACGTGGCACTGACGTGGCGATTACGTGGCATTGACGTGGCGCTTTCGTGACAATTTTATCCGAAAAAATAGTAAAAATCATGGGACCCATATGTCAGCTAAAAAAAATAATTAAAAAAGGTGTGGCCTATTTGGTCCCACCTGTCAGCCTTCCTCCTCTCTCTCCCCTCTATACTACAAGAAGGCGAGCGGCGGCAGCACAGAGGGGGTGACGGGTGGTGGGCTGTTGACGGAGCGACGGCGGGCGGTGGGCGGAGCGGTGGCGGGTGGCGCGTGGAGCAGAGGAGCGCTGCACAGCAGGCGGAGCAGAGGGGCGGCGGGAGCGGCGGCGAGCGGTGGGCGGAGCGGTGGCGGGTGGCGGGCGGAGCAGAGGGACGGCAGACGGCGGGCGGAGTGGTGGCAGGCGTGCTCACCGGCCGAGGTCGCCGCCTCACTCGCTCGTTCGTTCTCGACATGAAGTCGAGGGGGATCGACGTTGAGGCAGCGGAAGAGGGGCGGAGCAAGCGTCCGCTGTTAGTGGTCGGCGAGGACGGGCGGAGTGGTGGCAGGCGTGCTCACCGGCCAAGGTCGCCGCCTCGCTCGCTCGTTCGTTCTCGACATGAACTCGAGAGGGATCGACGTCGAGGCAGCGGAAGAGGGGCGGAGCAAGCGTCCGCTGTTAGTGGTCGGCGAGGACGGGCGGGTAGGATGGCGAGCTCGAGCTCGCCGGCTCCCCTCCCCTCTCCCTCTCCACTCTCAGATCTTCCTCTTCTTCTCGGCTCTCCTTCATCCTCACGGCGGAGCAGCGACCTCGCCAAGGACGCTTCATGCACCTCCAACGCGAGAGGAGTGGCGGTGCGCGCCGGCCGGCGGGAGGGAGGGAGAGGAGCGGCGATGCGTTTGGGTCGGCGACCGGCGGGAGGGCGAGAGAGGAACTACGGTGCGCGGTTGCCGGCGGGAGAGGGTCGGCGGCGCAAGCCGGCCGACTGGTGGGAGGGAGAGAAGCGGCGGCACGCGCCGCGCCAGTGGAGAGGGCGGAAGAGAGGGCCGCCGAGCGCCGCCTCCCTCCTCGCCCGACCGCCGCAAGCGGCCCCTCCTCTCGCCTGGCCGCCGCGCACCGTCTCCCTCCTCGCCCAGCTGCCGAGCGCCGCCTCCCTCCTCGCCCGGCCGCCGCATGCCATGCGCCGCTCAGCCCACCGCCCCCCCTCTGTGCCGCCGCAAGCTGCCCCTCCTCACCCGGCCGCTCCGCCCACCGCCCCCCTCTGCGCCGCCGCTCGCCATTCTGTAAGGGAGGGAGAGGGGGATAGAGATAAGAGGGGGCTGATATGTGGGACCACATGGGCCCCACCTTTTCTTATAATTTTTGTGTAGCTGACATGTGGGTCTCATGTTTTTTTTATTATTTTTCCGGGATTCATTTGCCACGTCAATGCCACGTTGGACGAGGACCTAGTCAAAGGGAGCCACGTAGGCGCCACGTCATCCAAAACCGGGCACAATACTGCCGAGGGACCTTTTTTTGCACGGTTTTGTAAGTTGGGAGACCCATCATACCCGGTTTTGCGACCGAGGAACGAAAGTCGGACTGGGCGACAAATAGAGGGACCTAATGTGAACTTATTCCTTATAAAAAGGTAAATTAAAAGTAGCACGGCCCACGTGTCATTTCACTCCCCTCCTCTTATCTCCTCCTCTCCCTCCGGTCCCTTCCTCGTCGGAGGTCAAACGGCGGAGGGGATGGATGACATTGCCGGAGCCGGAGAAGAGCCAGCGGATGGACGACGAGGGCTGGACTGAGGAGGAGGAGGATGAGGTCCAGGTTAACGCCCTCGGCGGCTATCGCTGCTATTGCGGCCTTCTCCGGCGACATGAAGTCGAAGCCCACGCAATCCGTCGTTAGTGGGCACTCCAGTCTGAATGACCCCAGTTCGGCGGACGGCGGCTCGGCACGGTGCTTGCGCTTGTTCCGGTTGGCTGGCTGGCTGGTTACCTTCTCAAGTTCTCATGCACTGCCGCTGACCCCAACAGTGACGGCGCGCGGCTGCAGCGTCGCGAGAGTATGCTTGCTTTTCTTTTTCTTTTTTTTTTTTGACGTGGGTAGTGTTTAGTTCCTCCAAACTTCTGAAAATTCCATCACATCAAATGTTTGGACACATGTATAAATACTTCCTCCGTTTAATGAGTATAGACATACTCATTAACATATATATGAATGTGAGCAATCCTAGAAAGTCTTATAACCTGAAACGGAGGGAGTATTAAATGTGGACGAAAAAAACCAATTGCACAATTTGCATGTAAATTGCGTGACGAATCTTTTGAGCATAATTACGCCATGATTTGACAATGTGATGCTATAGAAAACATTTGCTAATGATGGATTAATTAGGCTTAATAAATTTGTCTCGCAGTTTACAGGTGGAATCTGTAATTTGTTTTGTCATTAGTCTACGTTTAATACTTCAAATGTGCGTCCGTATACTTATAAAAATTTTGGCACACAAACTAAACACGGCCGTACACACTTATTACAGAACTTAAACACACACCCCAGCACTAAGCATATACTCCCTCCGTTTCAGGTTTATAAGACGTTTTGATTTTCGTCAAAGTCAAACTATTTTAAATTTAACTAAGTTTATGGACAAATATTGTAATATTTATAATACTAAATTAGTTTCATCAAATCAATAATTGAATATATTTTCATAATAAATTTATCTTTGATAAAAAATATTATTATTTTTTTATAAACTTGGTTAAACTTAAAGTAGTTTGACTGAAGTCAAACCGTCTTGTAACCTAAAACGGAGGGAATATATATAACTCCTTTTTTTCCCCTTTTCTGTTCAGCACACTGTAAAATATACACACGCGTCGATGAAGAAATCACGTTAGCAGGCAGGGCGGCAGTTCTATCAGGCAGGCGGCAACGGCGCGGCGTCGGCGGCGGTGTCGTCGACAGGGTGCACCCTCCGGGCTTTCCTCACTGCTGCTAACCACCGTGTGGTGGTCCTCCAGCACAGCAGCTGCTGAGCAGCAGATGAAGCTGATTTTTTTAAAATGATAAAAATGTATTATATCTCCAGCTTCTGCTTGTGGGCACATAGACAAAAAGTCCAAAAGTAAACATAAAAAAACTTAAAAAAGACGAGATGGAACAAATCCCTAACTTTTGCTAGCAGATGAAGCCGATGGCGCTGAAGATGATGAAGAGAGCGACGACGAGTGTGTGTTAATATCAATGGTGAAAGAAGTGAATTCTTCCGGACTTACAGAGGGCTTAGACAGGGTGACCCCTCTCTCCCCTGCTGTTTAATTTAGTAAGTGATGCCCTTGCGAAGATCTTTAAGGATGCAAAAGCTGCTAACCTTCTGTTTGGGCTCATTCCCCATCTCATCCCTGAAGGCCTAACACACCTGCAATATGCATACGACACTGTGATCTTTATTCCTTTCATTGACAGAGAGATTGTGATAACAAAGTTCCTCCTTTATTGTTTTGAAGAGCTTTCTGGGATGAAAATAAATTATCAGAGAGAGTGTTGCAAATATGCTTAACTGTCCCCTAGGAGAGTTTCCTATGATGTACCTTGGACTTCCTATTAGCCCAAACAAGTTGCTGAATGCAGACCTAGACTTCTTACCACAGAAGTTGGTCAAGAAACTCGGTTTTTGGAAAACATGTTCCTTGTACTATAGTGGTAGAGCTGTTCTTATCAACTCTTGTCTCTCTTCTATCCCTACTTATGCAATGGGCTTATATTTACTGCCTGAAGGGATTCACCAGAAAATGGACTCAATTAGAGGCAAATTCTATTGGGCAGGCCTAAGTTCTAAAAGAAAGTATCACATGATAAGATGGAGGAATTTAGCTTTCCCTAAAGAGTTTGGTGGCCTGGGTTTCACTGAAACTAGAGCTTTCAATATAGCCCTCCTGGCCAAATGGATCTTTAAACTTGAATCAAAAGAAAAGAGTTTGTGTCTTGATCTTTTAAGAAACAAGTATATGAGAGATAGAGGCTTTTTCTATGGTTCAGAGGTAGGGATCTCCCAATTCTGGAGAGGATTACTAAATATCATAAAGTGGTTTGTTCTTGGGGGAGAATGGGCTCTAGGAAAAGGGGACCATATCTTGTTCTGGGATGACGTTTGGATAGGTAATTGCCCCCCGAGAATTAGGTTCCTGGGGCTCTATGAAATTTGCAACCAACAAAGAATAATTGTGAAAGAGGTGGCTCAAGAGGGGTTAGAATGCCTTACTTTCAGAAGACTTTTTGGTAATGTAGAGCTGACTGAGTGGAGTTATCTGAACTAACACAAGAGATTGCTTGCACCGACGAGGCTGATGTGCTCAAATGGGTTCATGGAAAGAATGGAGTCTATACCTCGAAATCGTTATATCAGTTGTTAAATTTTAGAGGTATACTTGACCCCAAAATGAATATGCTGTGGAGACTACCGATTCCTCTTAAGCAAAAACACTTTCTCTAGCTAGCAATGAAAGATCGGATCCAAACCACTGAACAATTGTGACAAAAAAACTGGGAAGGTTTAGAGGCTTGTGAGCTTTGTGGTGTCACTGAAAATGCTCAACATGTCATTTTTACTTGTCCCATGGCATCTTTTATATGGTGTTTTGCTAGAGATGGGTTTAGCTGGAACTTTGTTCCTTCATCCTTTGATCACTTTTTTGCATCAATGTTGAAACCTAATGACAATTCTCATAATACTCTGAGTTGGATGTTTTTGGCAGCTGTGAGCTGGCAACTCTGGCTAACTAGGAATGACATGATTTTTCGTGATAAATTGATTGGGTCGCCGCTCACGATAATCTATCGTGTGATTTCCCTTTTGCAGCACTAGAAGATACTAGTGAGAGCAAAGGGCGCCCTAGGCTTGGAGTTTTGTGACCTCGTCACTGCTTGAGGAAACAAGAAGGTTCCACCCGCAGGCAGGAATAGGCTGAGCTCCTTTAAGTTTTCAGTTGTTAGTCCTCTGGAGTTCTGCTTTAGCTCCCGAACTTTGAGATCGCTGGATGTTTGGGTTCTCTTCTTCGAGTTTTTTGCTTTCTCTTTGGCCTGCGTGCCTGTTATCATGTTCCCATGTTCCCAGAGCGAACTTGTAAAGCTGGTCTCCCCAGCAAAACAATCTATTCCTTTCTATAAAAGCAGGGCGTTGTTGACGAAAAAATCGAACACACCGGCCTGAGAGATCTGCTTAGCTCCTGTGCAAGTCCAAATATTGGTGAGATGCGAGTGTGCCAGTCAGTTTGATCCTGCAACTGACAAGATATGTAAACAGCAGACAAAACAGCCGATCGGCTAGACAGCCGATGGAGCAATGTCAGCCGATAGCCGATAATAGCCGATGCCGATACCAGCCGATAGCGATATGGTTTAAGCAATCGGCTATATGTCTAATGTAGATAATGATATAAAGGCAATCGGCTGATGATGATATAATAAAATAACAATATAGTCCTGTATAAACTAATTGGCTAGCAATAATATGATAAATAAGCATCGATCCGAAGGTTAAAGCACACATCGGCTGGAGGTCTGATGTCATGAAATCCACAAGATCAGATTAAACAGTGAAACCTTTGTTGTCATCGGCTAAATACAACTTATATGTATATGCAATCCTTATGAGCCGATGCAACGTCCAGATAACTCACCGGCTGAAACCCCGATGAAACCCTTATTGGCAATCAAGAAGTAGGCTAGAGATTATGGTTCTAAGCACGACTTAGTAGATCAAACTTAACTGATGCAGCACTAAATATGAAAAGAGACATAATATCTAGACAATTAAGCCTTTGACTGAGTTTTCAGGTGTGGTAGATATCTAAGCTAATCTAATCTAGCAACGTGATTTAGCCAATACCGGCAGAAACCCTAAAACGAGAAGCAACCGATAGAGCTAAATTGATATGCTAAGACTAGATTAATAGATACATATGATAAATAGGTAGCAAATATATCATCCAAACCAGAGCAATCCAAGAGGTCGAATGTACTGATGCAGCCTTGAACGACGCCGATGTAGATGAGACAATTGCCTGGGCCGACGGAACATTGGACTTATCCCTTCGCCGGAGATCGAAGACGATGCAGCCCCACGTCGGGTGCCAAGTTCCGCCGGCACGTAAAAAAAAAGTAGAAGTAAAAAGGGTGGGCGATGCGCTGAATTGTATTGATCGTGAAGATTCATTACATAGACCCCGGGTGTACATATTTATACCCAGGGGTTGATACAAGTCCTTGTCGGACAAGAAAGAAACTAACCTAAAGATAAAAGGAAAATATAAAGTGCTTATCGGACACTAAACACATTTTCCTAAAGATAAAAGGAAACTAACAAACTATTCCTAATTAATAGATAAACTGCCATGCCGCATCCTCTTTAAACTCGGTCACTTAGGGATAAGCTTCCTTTAGTACATTGATTTCCTTAACCAAATATAGCAGGAATCCGACTATTGGCGACTTGATAACTCCCATCGGCTGATTCCGAGATGCTGCAGCCAATAATGATTCTAAGCCGATGACGTCTTTGCCGATTACCAAATTTCATTGTTAACAGGCGTCAAGCCTTTGATCTAAAAAAAAGGCACGGCGATTGGGATTGCCTATACATCCGTTTACTTCTGCAGTAACATGCAATTTTACGGGCACCAACACATACATAATTTGTTCAAGAAAAATACATACACAATCATACTTATTGCAGTAACATGCAGTACATTTTTTTATCGCAATACAACACTATATAACACATAGGACGAGGCACACTATGACAACAACACACTATATATACTGTAACATGCTTCTTTAGGCAGTCGGCACGACGGCGGCAGCGGCGGTGGCGGCGTCGATGGGGTGTACCGTGCGAGCCCTCCTCCCTGCGGCCCACCACCGGGCGGCGGCCTTCCAGCCGGTGCAGCAAACAAGGGTCACTGCAGCGAGCAGTACGGAGATGACCACAATCAAACCTGCAAAATGCATTATTTAGTAATCCCGGAAGAATCGCTTATATACAAACCTGCCGAGATTTGCGGCTCCTGGAGATTTTTGAGCTGGCGTGGCCACCTGCGCGTGCCGACGCGTCAGCGAGGCGCTGGATGGCGGGTGGTTTTCGTGAGCTCCCGCACGTCCGTGTCGTCGTTGGTGATTTTGCAAAAACACCCTTCATTTACTTGATAATTTGTTATAGATCCCTGGTCCTTAGTTCTAATGTTGTGCGCTTTTACTTAGAGGACCTCTTAAGAAAACAATATTCTATATGAAGAAGCGAAAAAACGGAAAATTGAACCGCGCTCTGAAAACTAGAAGTTTAGGGGTTGTTTTTGCAACCCTCACCCCTTTCCCCAAACCCTAGTATATATATGTGTGAGAAGAACTAGGACTTGAACCTATGACCTCCTAGTTGAAGAAAACATATTTTCTCGTGGCTAATGATTTAGTACAGATGATCTTCTTAATGAATGAAATGTACTTTTCATGTTAAAAAAAACTAGTCATTATGCCCGTGCGTTGCAATGGAAAGATATATTTCCCGAATACCTAATTTTTAATTAAAATTTTTTGTGTTAATTGTTTTATCATCTATGAACAAACCGAACAAATTATAGTGATTTAATTACTTTAATTTGAAATCTAAAGTAGTGAAAAAAACTAAAGTTTTTCGCCACCAGATTGCGCCACGTCATCAGAAAAACATAGGCCGTCCGATTGCCCCTACAGATGATGTGAGCTGTTGGATTCATTGATTGGCAAAATCTTTCGCAATAAGATCCTTCCACCTCCCTAGTATTACCATTTTTCATTTTCACCCCTGCTACCTGGATCTGTTGCGACACCGTCTCGGGAGGCCGCCTCCCCTTCCCTGGTCGCTACGCCGCCCCCACTCCCGGGACCGGGAGGCGGAGGTGCTAGATTGTGTGCTAGTCCCATCTCCAAAGCCGCTATGTCTCCTCCCAATCTCCACCACATCAATGGGGACCGGAGAGGTAAGAAGAAGAGCCTGCAGTGGGAAGCAAAGGAATCCATACCTCCCCTTTCTCCGCTTCCACCTCCCCCTGCCCTAGCCACACCCCATCCTATTCCTCCTCATTCCCATCCCCAACACTACTGCGGCATCACCTCCTCCTACCTGTTCTGGATCCGGCGATGGTGGGGCTGATTCGGATTCGGGAGGTATGGCTCGACCTGACGGCGATGCACGCGGAATTTCACTTGCCGCCTTATCTTCTGCATCTCCATCTGAGTGCCTCTGGTTCCCCAGGACCTACTCTGCAGCGCCACTTCTCCAATGACGATGGCCAAGGGAAATACAAAAAGTCCCAACATCGACAGCTGTGGTAAGTATCTAAACTCCTTGCTCCTTACGGTGTTCGTCTTGGTAAAGCATGTACGATGTACAGGAACCACGGCTTCACCTAGTGCTAAGAAGTTGATTTAGACTAAAAAGGTGATCAATAAGTTCTATAATGGAGTCCTTAATTAAGCCTCTCATGTAATTTCAGTTTTTGGGTGGGCAAATTTCATTTAAGAGCACTGTAAAAAGAATGCATCCTATCAAAATGTAACTTCAGGTTCATTAATTATAAATAGTTACATACAATTATTTCAATAGTTATCAAAGATATGTGTGATAACAAATGAATTTATAAGTGGATTGAAATAGTATTTTCCTCCGGATGCCCAACGTCCAACTCACTGAATCAATTCGATGGCAGTGGTTCACCGGGATATAACTAATACTAATAATTTCCCGAAAAAAAGTAAGGAGTAGTACTAGCTATTCATGCATTTAGAAAAAAAAAAGGTTGCTCCTAACATTATATAAATGACTGGTGTATTGCTATATTTGTGTATCTATATATGTTTGTCTAACGAGCAAAGCTGCAGCAAGCAGGGGAGTGGAAACCTATAAAAGATAATTCTACAATGTGTTTGCTTAAGCTTAAATGAAATTTGACTATTAAAGATCAAATGTATTTGACTCTAAGTACACATTTAGCTTCCGGTTTGCTGTGAAGGGTGTATTCACTGATTAAGAATGAATTTTGATAATTTATGAAGCAAATAATAAAGCAATCAAATATTGTATTATCAGGTATTTCTTTTTCTTGATGTTATGAGTTTTAAAGCAATGACTGTAATATTGATTTGCGTTATTGGTCTTTGCCTGAAGTGACAATTATGAAATAAACGTCCTGTCAAAATTTGTGGTTTCATTTTTTATTCAACTTGCTACCATGCATCTAAGGTATGAATCATGAACATTAGTACTTCTTGAATGGTAAAAACTGGATACGAGTTGTTGAGGAATAATATTGTTTGATAGAACAAGAAATTTATTGTTGTTGACTGTGTCATTAAATCAAGTCCTTTTTATTTTCTTCACACAAATTCTATTAAGAAAGCATTTCAATTGTGCCTCCAAAGATAATTTTCAAAATTTCTAGAAACCACCCAAACTTTTGTGCATATACCCATTTAATCAAATTGGAATGTTGTATATACCCATTTAACCAAATTGGAATGTATCTACTCAACCTTTTGTTTTTAAGCTATGATTCCACTGGTTTAGCAGATGACATCTGAACATATGTCCCCAAATAAATGGTATTGTGATCATCTTTTTCACAGGTTAGATACTAACCATTTCATACTGAGTGTTTTGGCTTCACTTCCCCCCAAATATATACTTTGAATCCTATGATAGAAACACCCTCAAATGATGGTACAGACGCAACAGGTGCAATTATCTCCCCAAAGGTAAAACCGTAAAAGTATCTCCTCTGTTAAAATTTGAGAGTTTTGGAACTTGCAGATCTTATCAACAAGGAAGCTGGCACCATCCAAACCAGGTAATATTTTTCTTGGTACTAAAATGTACAAATAATCTCGGAACTTCAGAGACGCTGATTCTAACTTTCTGAGATGTGTTCAACCATGTGGATTGCTTATCAACTTCAAACTTATAATGCTTAGTGCAGTATCATACTATGTAACAACCTGGAAGTGAAATTCTACCTACATTTAGGTTGTGTCCTGTGCAAGCATGATAATAATAATAATAATTATTAGTCAACTTTAGAAAGCACCTACTTTAAATTTAATATTTTGTTCGCCCAATGGTCTAATGGTGCCATTATAAGTTTCATGATAAACTAATGGTTGATTTCACGTAGATTCAGAATTTAACTACTCCCTTTGTTTCAGTTTATAAGACTTTTTAACATTGCCCACATTCATATATATGTTAATGAATCTAGACATATATATCTAGATTCATTAACATATATATGAATGTGGGCAATGCTAGAAAGTCTTATAATATGAAACGGAGGAAGTAATTGTTTGTCCAGTCCTTTTCAAAGTCATAAATTAAATTATTGTGTATTTTATGAGAAAATATTGTGGAATAAGCATGTACTAGCCACTGGATGAGATGACTGAACTTTGGAAACCAAAAGATCTTCTACATGGTACTTGAACCTTACTTGCAAATATAGGTTAGTTCTAACTAACTATTTACCAAGTCCTATGTTTTTTTAAGAAAAATAAATTAAGAGTTAATCCCATTATCATATTATGGTCTATGTATACAGGGCTTATATGTATACTGGGCTAAGTCTTTTGCCCAGCCAGCTCGCCTATGGAAACGGCGAAAGGAACCAGAAGGTTTGCTCCTATGTTGCAGTTGTGATTAATGCCAAGCCCTCTGCACCTGCCATGTTCCAGGTTGTGATTTCATAGAAACCAGAAGGTTTCCCATTAATTTTGAGATGCATGGATCATATTGTACTCTTATCCGGTTATGAGATGCAGATCTAACAATAGCGCTGTGGCAAGCATGGAACAAGATGGAGCCTGAAGCAAAATTCTCAAAACACCATTTGAAGTCAATTTCAGGGCCATCTTTTTATGCGAACTTGGAGCAAGCTTCTAAAGATGCGAGACATGAAAATACAAGAAAAGTTGGATACCCTGATTGAGGGAAAGGACAATTTCATGATATTTCTATATGTCTAATAAAAACATAGTTCATCATATGATATATTACGACCCATAAATATAGAGCTTTTCTACAGGTATCTAAAGTCGTGCAATGCACGACCAAATGGCTAGTTTGTCTTGAAATTCACATAGGTTTTCAAATGTTCATATATTTAAACTGTTGGCTATTTCAATTTTTAAGCTAATTAATATTTTGGCCTTTGGTTAGAAACATCTAGGCCGAAGAAGACTTGTAATCCTAGTAAGCCTATTTGTCTCAGTTATAGGTTGTACAATATTTTTTGATTAATTATTTTATTCAGAAATTATAGTGATTGAGTTATTTTAATTTGAAATTTGTCTTAAAATTCACATATTATATCAAATGTTCATATATTTTAATTTTCTTCTATTTCAATTTTTAGGCCAATATTTGGGCCTTCTGTTTGGAACATATAGGCTGATGAAGAACATTAACAAAATAATAAGCAAAATTAAAAATGTATTTTCTTCCAATCAGGACATACATCCACAGATCCACTGCCAAAGCTAGTTGTATCATCGTAAATTCGTAATTTGCATCAGCGGCTTCGCGCCACCGCCACGCAGCTCGGCGACGCGGCATTGTTCGATCGGCCGGAGCCCAAAGGTTGGCGTTATCTGGTGACGCATAAAAAACGGATGTAGGCAAGTTGGCAATCGAATAGTAGCATTGTAGAAAGCGATTAGATCAGTGGGTAACATGATCGGAAAGGGAAACGTCAAGTGTGGTTTGTGGTACGATTATAAAACGGAAAAGAACAATACGATACGTGAGAGCCGGATTGGACGCAGACCAAACAATGATGGAAGATGTGCATAATCCAGCTCAATTTCAGACGCGTGCTCGAGAGAAGATTAACGAACGCGTGACGAATTTGGTGTAATCGTGGTGCAAGACTGACTTGATCGGCGGGAGTAGCCACCGGGGACGGAAGGAAAATCCATCCAAGGCAGACATCGATTCCGATTTGGGGGCATCACACGTGCGCGAGGCAGCGGGAGAGAACAGACGATGACGGACAAATATAAGGTGAAAAGATACAATCCGTATTCTTTAAGTATATGTAAAGAAAAGATATAGGTAAAGATAAAATTAAAAAACAAACTCTAATACTAGAATCTTGACAAAAACATATTTAATTTTTATATATAATAGTAGGGATAGGGATATAGTAGAGATAGAGATACAAGGCGAAGAAGAAAAGATACGGACCTGCCACCTGGGCTCCCCGCCGGTCTCGGACGCTTCGGCTGTCGTGCATCGCCTCCAGCGCTATGTGCCCGTCGCCGCCGTCGCCTGGCATTGTCACACACAGAAGTACAGAACGAATCCTGTGAGGCTGCAACCTGCAAGCACCTACAGTACAAAAAAATCACTAACCTTCGAGGAACCAAATGACAATTTAAAGAAGGAAGAATGCTCTCTCATAGGCTCTGACTCAGACTCATCCATCTACTTGAAAACATATGCGGAAAGACATTAGCTGAACACATTAATTAACATGTAGAGACAAAATGGAATTGAGAAGGTGAGTTATTCACACAAGGTCGAAGCACCAATAGCAGTATGCAAGAATAACAAAGATAGCAGCGGGCGGCGGCTCTCTCTACCCTCAAGATTACGGCTCTACCTATTAATATTACTAGAGCCTGTGGCGCGCCTTTGCGCGCCAATTGCATATAGCTGGTGTGGTGTAAAAGTTGATTCCATTATTAGAAAGCGGTGGAAGCATAATATTAACCGTCGCTGATAATGTGCGCCGCTAGTAGACAGTTAGGTAGAAGGAGCTGAAAATTAGGAAAGGCAAATAGACACATACCGAACAAAATATAAGAAAACATGTAATCGCCATGTTAACTACATATAGGCAGATTGGTAGTTCGTGGTCTCTAGCAGCAGGTACATACATAGATGGTATCTTATATTGACAAGGGAGTGCAGTATGCATGATAAGCACTTCAGGTGCAAAAACTAATTAGCATAGTAACAGTGGCAGAGTAGGTACGTGTTTCGTCTCCATAGAAATAAATCTTACAGTTTCCTGCTAGCATTGGCGCGCCTCCTGGGGATATAGGTTGCTGAATGTTGTTACTCCTAAATATGAACATCATATAGCTTGTCCGTTAGGAGTCCTCGCTTGAAGTAGTGGGCCTTGGTGTCTACATGGCAAGTTTGACAGCAAAATTTGCCAGCCACGGTAGCAATCTAAATTCATGTGTAGTCAAATATGCATGATAATTTTTACATCATTCTTCTACCTGTAGGAGAACCATTCAAATATTGACAACCATTTACGGTACTACTAATATAATTAAAGAGGAACAACGCCACCATTTCAAACACAGGTTTGTTCATAAACAGATGAATAATAATATTCGCGGGCTATAAATGGATCGATAACATCATCTGTATGGTATATATAACTTTGGCATTACAGCTTGATGCCTTCAAGTAAGATGCTACCAGTTGAGTAATTACATTTAAAAAGTATTGTTAATTCATGCTTTAAAAAAGCAACTTAATAAATTTACGAATGGGTATAAGTAGATGAAAATGTTGTTGGATCTTATGGTTTTCCTTTTTTTTCTACTTTTATCCTTTTGACCATAAGGTGAAAGCAGAAAGCTTGTTCATGGTGAAGAAAGAAAAACAGAACAAAATCACAATGGAAAGTATGTACATTGACTTAAAAAGCACAGAGAAAAAAAATAAAACATCAAATCACAAAAGTGACACCTTTTTTTATTGACAATAAGATTATCAGGTGTACCATGTGTGCAGTGTGCCTGAAGATGTAGCACCAGAACCAGAAACACATTTTGCTAGAATAGCAAGTTCCCTTTAAAAACGTCTCGACACTATTAAAGAAATGTTCCTTTTCATCAACCTCACAGAGGTGGCAAAAGTAAATATTTGTTATGCCATTGCAGCAATCTCAGAAGGAAGAGTGTCTGATCTAGATTCATAAGGCTCGTCATAGTACCACCAATAACTTGCTACATAGATACATATATATTTTTACAGGAGAACAATCATCACATAATTATACAAGTAAGGCAAGAAGGCTATACTGTTGGCAAGTTTAGGTACATAGGTAGATTTATGTATCGAGGCACACGTTACGAAAGGGTATAGTATTGATTGAAATATACAAGTGGAAGGGTCATACTGCAGATACTATTGTACTGATAGCTTTGACGTTATGTCGGTCGATTTATTATAAAAAGGATAGAAAGTATAAGCATCGAACTGACCTGGTGAAGTAGGAAATCATTAATCATATGGGGAAGATGATATGAATACATGCTGTTTGTAATATTATATGATAAGGAGTAAGTTATGTACCTTGCTGTATTCAAAGGGCAAATCACAAGAGATATAGCAAAATCATGGCTCATCCACCTTGAGTTCCTTGAGGTTGTTCATGTATATCTCCATTGCTCTCTCGACGGAACAGCGGCAGTGAGGATAATATCCATCAGACGTAAACTCAAATAGAACTTTGACAGCTCCCTTCTGGATCCACATTGCTCGAGCTAATGGAGCTCCTCCATTGGCCATTTGATCTACCTGGGGATCCTCATCAGCGATGTCTGAACGTGCTGATGAAGCCTAGAGAGGGGGGGGGGGGGTGAATAGACTGTCCCTGAAAACTTAAAAACAAATCGCAGCGGTAAAATTCAAACAGACCCGGAACTTCCTGGTAAGGAACTCCGGAACTTCCGGCCTGCCAGGCCCGGAACTTCCAGTGTTGTTAGGACAGGAACTTCCGGGTTACATAACAAGGATGAAAATCAAATTTCAAAACAGGAGACTAAGCCAATCTTCACAAGATGATGCACAGGTATTCTAAGCAGGGGATAGATCACAGAAACATCCACAAAAACATCACAGAAAGAGACAAGAGCGATTTTTTCCCGAAGTTCGGATCTTGTGATCCTACTCTCCGTTGAGGAGCTCCAAAGAGCTGGGTCTCGATTAACCCCTTGCCTCACTTGTGCGAAAACCCCAGAGGAAATCCACAACCTTCAACCCCAAACACTCCTAGGCAAATTTCTAGAATTGAGTGACCACCAAGATCCAACTCAACCTACTTCTAGAAATCCGCCACAAGTGTAGGTTGCTCTACTTGGAAAACCTTTAGAATCTCAGCACAAGAACTTCATTAACTTACCTCGTTCCCTTTCGGAGGAGAGGAGATCCTTCACAAACTTACCCAGGACATCCACAATATGCAACGGATTCTCGCGGGCGACATCTAACCGTCTAGGAGATCATCTCCAAGAGTAATAAGCACCGAGATGACAGCCCACGAGATATTCCAAGTGCTCACCCAAGATCCTAGTCTTCACACATCTCCAAATCTTCCTCTCTCCCTCTCAATCTCTCTTTCTCACAAGAATTAGGCTCTAGATTGAGTGGAGATGGCAAGAAACACTTAGGAGAGGCTAGCAACAGCTCTAGGGATGAAAAGTGAAAGTGGAATGGCCAAAAAACGAGCTGGAAACGAGCTGTATATGTTTAACGGCTAGGTGACGTCATCTAGCCGTTACTCAATTTTGAACTGGAAACTAGACATGAAGTTCTGGACCTAGAAGACAGGAACTTCCGGATAACACTTAGGAAAATTTCTTTCATCAGACCGGAACTTCCGGACTTGGAAGACAAGAAGTTCCGGACCTGCATTTTTGGACAGATGGAGTATTTGCAAAAATAACTCCTAGGGAAACTTTGACACTTGGTTCACGCTAAGAGCACTTGACATATCTCAGAGCATCACCTGGAATCCCTCTTAATAGTACGGTTTATCCTAAAAACTCGATTGCAATAAATAAACTATCATATACACTTCTCGAGTTCCGGTCCGCTTTGATTTTATACTTTTGGGGGGTCTCCAAGCATCCACCTTCCACACCTTGGACTAATGCATCTGAAAGTAGCTCAATAAACTCATTAATCTCTTAACCACATTTGTCATTAATCACCAATACCCACTAGGGGGATTAATGCACTTCCAATGTCTTCCATAGATGCCATGATTTCTGCAGCATTGGAAATGGAATTAGTCTTATGATAAAGAAGTATTACACTAATAGGGGATTGTTCAATGTATTAAATTTATAATACCATATAGTTGGTTAGTTTTGAGGTCCCATTCAGTGTTTTAGATTCATATTAAAATCTATACCTTGATTGATGAGAACCACACCAGGGAATGTGTGGGTAACCAAAAGAACAGGCACACAAAAATAAAATTAGCATTGGGGCATTGGGACCATGAATATAGTGTTGGTTTCATGGTTCAAGCTGAAAGCGCACGATATGGTGGGAGGTAGTGAGGCACAATTCAATTTCCATAAACTTGCATACAGGCTTCCAAGGGAACAAAGAAATTGATTTGTTTGATCAGATCAAGCAAGCTAATAGCTAGACCTAGACCGGGACCAAATCAAAGGCCCTGTCAGCCATAAAAGTAGAAAATAAAAACTACTCTAACATGGAAAAGCTTACTCTGATAAACATAAGCAGCACGAATCTAAATACTGATGGCAAGCTGAAAAAGGAAAAATCAACCTCATGATGAAACAATCATGTATAATATCATTTGTTCTGTTCTGGTGGTAGGAACATGAGATATCTCATCATCTCCTACCCCATTCAGAGTTGGTTGCGAATATTCTTTTAGGAAAGCAACTCTCTTATTCAGAAAACAACAACAGCAATATATGTAGAGCATCTTACAATTCTAATTGTATTTGGAAGAAAGTATATGAACAACAAGCATGTGTTGATTCTGTCCTTCAAGTTGTTTCAATGTTCATTGCTCATATATTGTTTTCGTAATGTACGGACTGGTAATTTAAAGTATAGGATTAATGATCTGTCTATGCTGATAAGCTGATTAGGCTAAAAGAATGAGAACATGTAGCTTGCGGTCCACACGATGGTTATTATCCAAGCTGAATATGCAGGGGAAGGCAACATTTTACAACATGCAACAAAGGTCGGCCTCTCTCAGTTCAGACAGCATCCAAAAGAAAAATATAAACACGCACACTTCATTAATAACAGTAACAACTGTGATTACAATCTAGACCAATCTCCAAAATCCAAAGCTGGAACAAGTCACGTTTCAGAGATCAGTAACAACAGGAGCAGAACGAAACACTTGTTTGAATGGCATTTAGAACACCGTACCCAATCAGTCAATCAAATATGTTTCTTACCTCTTCCAGTATAAAGAAGATTGCTCTCTAAACGATGGCTGACCCGCAGGTACACCAGATCCGAGTCTCCAGAGCGCCAGTTGCGCTCAGCTGCACGGGATGCGGCCTAGAGACTTCGCAACGATCAAACTCTGCTGGAGAAAAGATCGACGAGGGCATGTGAGCGAAGGATGTGACAGAAGCAGACCAAAGGAACAAACAGGAAATCTTATGGCGTTCTTACCTAAGCAGGAAAAACCAGGAAAATGTAAGTGGTGGAGAGGCTGATGGTGAGTCGGTACCCACCATGCACGAATGCAAAATAGCTGCGAGTTTGAGTAATGGAGACGATCCAAACGAAGAACAATTGAAATTTGTTGATAGAAACAAAGACAAGGAATAGAACGAATCAAACGTGAGCATGGAAGACCAAGAAACATATCGGCAAGGAAACTTCACCTGAGTAGATCTCACCCGTCAGGATCCATGACCAAATGAGATGTTATTCATCGCTCGATCTGCAGTCGTCGACCCACACCACTTGCATCTGTGTTCACCGATAAGGGGTGGAGAAGAGGGGCCGCCTCAATCCGCCGCCGAGGTTGACACCGTCCCTCAATCTGCCAAGGTTGAGCTCGGCGGCACCGTGGAGCTTCTCATCCAATACGGCGACAAGGAGCGGATGGCGACGAAAAGGGCGAAACCGGCTGGTGGGAGTGGGAGGATAACAGTTGTGGCGCCGCCGGCTGCGACCGGAGCGGACGAAGGCAGCGGTGTCTTAGAGCACCCGCAATGGTAAAGTAAGGTGCTCTCTATAAAACATGTACATCTTAACAATATACTCGATTAATAGTAAACCATCTTAATAATAGTATGTCTACATTGGTATCTATAGCTCTCTCATGCATTGCCTTGTTTTTCTCTATAGACTATCTCTAAGTTAGTAGATAGCTTTGCTCTCTCTCTTTATTTAATACATTCCAAGTAGAAAAATATGTTGACATAGATCTCTTGTAGAGAACCTATAGATAACCATTGTGGGTGCCCTTAGAGCAAGTATAATAGTGACCTATAAGCCTACTATAAACTTAGATGGATAAGAGAGGTAGTGAAAAATTAAGGATGTTGGCTCTCATACAAGAGCTAGCTTATCACAAGCTCCAAGACAAATACATTAAATGTATAAGTGAGAGATAGAGAGAGGAGAAAAAAATTGTACCAACCTTATAGCTAATCTATTATATATGTTGGCTTTAAGATAGGCTAATAGTAGGAAGTTGGCTATATTATTATCCTTGCTCCTAGAGCAGGTTTAATAAGGTAGATTGAGCCGGCGATATGAGCTACACGTCAGATTGGATGATGACATGGACGAGAGAAGGGAGGAAAGAGGGTGCGAGCGGACGGTAAATTAGGTGGTGTTTACATCCAGGGACTTAACTTTAGTCCCTGTCTTTAGACACTAATTTAGAGTATTAAATATAAACTACTTACAAAACTAATTACATAAATAAAAGCTAATTCACGAGACAAATTTTTTAAGCCTAATTAATCTATAATTAGAGAATGTTTACTGTAGCATCACATAGGCTAATCATGGATTAATTAGGCTCATTAGATTCGTCTCGCAAATTAGTCCAAGATTATGGATAGGTTTTATTAATAGTCTACGTTTAATATTTATAATTAATTTTCAAACATCCGATGTAATAGGGACTTAAAAGTTTTAGTCCCATCTAAACAGGGCCTTAGTCGCCAGTGCACACGAGCTCCTAGGCGCCTGTGCATTGCTTTTTGTCAGTCTTGCAGCGGAGTGAGAGAGGGAAGGGTAAAGAAGAAAGAGATTGAGGTGATTAAAAAATTAATAAAGATATTACTTGTTTAACGTGTCAACAGCTTACTATTGTACTCTCTAGCTATAAGATGACATGGTACACATTTATAGCCTGTAGCTGGCGATACTATTAGAGCAGGTACAATAGCGGGCTATAAGCCAGCTATAAATATATTTTAAAGAGATAAAGAAAGAGAGAGAATAGCAGCGGGCTACAGATATGTAGCCAGCTACAGTACGGACTCCAAAACGTAACGAGTGTATGACAGGTAGGACCGGGTATTAATAGTATAGTAAGCAACCATTGTATGAATTGGCTATTATATTGGCTCTAGATGATTTGGAGTTAGTAGTTGGCTATCCTATTAAACTTGCTCTTAAACCTGCTCTTAGAGGAGATGAGCAGTGAGTTGGAAGGTAACGTGAGCAAATAAATGAGCTTAGCATATTGATCCTACGCTTTCCATCCCCACGCTTCTTTCTTTAGTTCTAATACTAGAAAAATCATCAGCACGCCAGTTGGCGTGCTTCAAAATTTATAGCCTGTGACATGATCAGAATAATTTTGCAAGTTTTTACATAATTAATTTAATTATCAAAGGTTGAGAGTGGAAATACAATAGTAATATATGCCTTATTATGTTACCTACTTGTTATTTAAAAATGCATGTTCAGTAAGAAATTACGTGTAGCTTTCATAAATTGGAAAATTTTGTTTGCGAGCTGTTGGATTTTCAATTATTATCATAGTCAATCGACCACATCTAGCATCTGAAATCGTCAGAGCTATACAGTGCAACTGATATCCATGGGTGCTTTCTTTTTCTTTTACATTGTGATTTTTTTAAGGAACACAGTAGAGGAGGCTCCGCTGTTAAATTTTACATTTTGGATTTTGGTTTGTTTCTCTATTTTTTAGCTCCCTTTTTTTTTACATATTTTGATTTTCAGTTGTGTTATCTTTTTTTTGGAGCTTCAAATTTAGAGATATGTTTTTTTTTACATTTTAATTTTCCATTGTTTTCTCTATTTATTTTTTGAGCTCCAGTTTTAAAGACCTGCTCAAAATTGGGGTGCAAGCGGGTCACCCGCGAACCCACTTATAGGTCAAAATAAACGAGTTTGCAGGTTAGTTTAGCCTATAAGTGGGTTTTTGTGGGTAGCCGCTTGTACCCTTAGCTCAAAAGCATCTAGGCTCTAGACTTGAGTTGTTGATTTTTCTCAAAAGAAAGTCTTGGCCTTATTATTTCTTTTGACAACTATTTTTTCACTATAACATGTCATTATTTATTTTCCAATTTATGGTATTTCTCCTAGTTTTTCCTAAATTTTGTGCTGTATCGTTTTTCGCTGTGTAATGTTTATTCTAGGGTTAATATTTTTGAGATCATCCAAAGGATCTAGGTGTTCTTAATTTAATTTATTGACTATACTTCTACGAGCTTGGAAGTATCTAGAGGATTGTAACCATGAAAGCAGAGCGTAGCTAGCAGGCTAGCTGCAGGCTGCATCTTGTCTTTGTTCCACATGTCAACATTTTGTAAGTCCATGTGGACCAATCAGGTAGGAGAAGACAGGCCAGCTTGAGAAGTTACTGATCTGACTATCTAAGATTGCACAGGGACACGTGGCTGATTTTCAGATGAACTAACCCTAAATAATCAGTGAGCCACGTGGCCCAATCACACGCCTCATTTCCACCCCTGAAATCGTATATAAAGATTTGTCTGATCTATGGGCCCACATAACTAAAGGCCCACGCTGCAGTGATTGATGCAGATGCAAGTTTACCAAAGCTCGTGCGGTATGCGAAACGGCGTGCCTTCCACTCGAGGCGACGACGCCCGCGCGCCCCTTCGGCTTCGGCTCACCCAGCCAATGATCCGTGGGCCTAGCAAAGACCAAGCGACGCGATTGGCAACTCAGATCCCGCACCAAGCGTGGGCGCGGCAGCCGAAGCGACGATACGTGCAAGCAACAAAAATACTACTCCCTCCGTTTTACCATGAAAGTAATTCTAGTATTTCTCACATTTATATTAATGCTAATAAATTTAAATATATATATCTATCTAGATTTATTAAGATCAATTTGAATGTGGAAAATGCTAGAATGACTTACATTTAAAACGGAGGAAGTACAACCGAAACCAAACTCAATCAAACGCTGACCAATGGACCCAACAAAACAAAAAAAGGCCCACCACACAGGCACCGCAAACCACCATACGCAGCAACGATGATTTAATCAGAAAACGCATGCACCTACCAACCACGAGGCCACTACCCAACTGCTCCACACCTGCACCTATGGCTTCTTTGGTAACTCGAAGGAAGGGGACTGAGAGTTTACATAAGAGAAGTGATGATGAGATTAAGATATAAATTTGATTTTTAATCCCAATACATTGTTTGGTAGAGGTAATGAAAATTAGTAGGGAGTTTAGTTGGAGATTAGGTCATTAATAAAAACGGATGACTGAGATTTGCTTAGAGAAAGTAATAGAGAAAGTAAAGGAGGAATTCCCTCCCATCCTCCCAATTACCTGCCCCTACCCAGGTATTAAAAAGGAGGGAGTTCCTTCCTCAATTCCTCATCTCCATCCCACCAAAATTCCCATGTCTCTCAACCAAACAAAACATTTAATAGCCTCATCCTTCTAAACTCCCAATCCCTCCTAAAAACTCCCTCCAACCAAACAGGCCGCTAGGCAAAACTCCCTCCAACCAAACAGGCCGCTAGGCGCACAAAGCCGCGCGGCAATTGGTCCACGTAGGACAGCAACAGTTACCAAGTTACTGCACAGTAATCTGACGTGGCTCGCCCCGGAAGACGCCCAGCGTGCGAACCTTTATAGGTTTCTTAATGGAGATACCATGTTTTTTATTTTATTTTGTTTGAACGAATTATATATGGAGATACCAGGTCAGCCATGCTGAATAGGCAAGCAAAAGCAACACTCAACTCCCTGATCACAAGTTTACAATATCTCGGTGCCAGAAACGGGAGTGTAAGTGCAGGAATTGATTTCAAACTTTTTGGGTTGGGCACGATTTACTACTACCCAGGGGCGACGCTAGAGTCACTTATCGGGGTCAGTAGACCCCGACGATTTTTTACAAACATCTTGTACCAGCACTAATTTACCAGCTACGACCCCAGTCAAGGAAACTACTAGACCCCGGTGGTCCGGTGATATTGTTCTGGTCAAGCTCAATTAGCAACTAAACAATACTAACAAGTAGTAAATAGAAAATTAGCTAGCACTTATTATACAACAGCCCAATATACGTATGAGATTTGAGCCCAGAAGGCTTTGTATTCCTGCTAAACAAGTCCACAAATTGCCTTGTTGTGCTGCTCTGTATTCCTGCTGCAGTGCAGTCTGGCTCGAAGCGCTTCGCCCAATCTTCGCCGATTGGCAAGGGTAACCCACTAACCCCATCACAATTTCTTAATTATTATCATCACAAATTGGTTGTAGGCTGGTTTCTCAAGTCCAAAATTTTAGGAAGTTAGGGTTCTGAAATATGAAATTTCTCCAAATTTCTGTTACATAAACATAAATTTATTCTTTCTAGAAAAGTGGAAGGTAAGAAATTAGTGATTTTGATCATCTACAGCAGCGTGGGTATTTTGTTTTACATATTAATCATTCCATTTTTTAATAAATTAATAGGCAAGCAAAGTATAATGGAGTGTGATTCTTGAGAAGAAAAATACCCACTTACTAGTTCATGTGGTACTAATTCTCCTTTATCATTGGAGATAACCTTCTCGGTAATTAAAGTTGTGTAGACAATACTGCACGCAATCGTATCGGTAATAAATATATGGATTACTCCTTGCGTTTTAAAATATAGCTACAGTTCCAAATGATGACGACGTGGTTGTTCGTTTTCACAAGATGAAGGATCGTAACTGTACACATGAGAAGTTTGTAACATGTAAAACATAACCACTTTACTAAAAAAACTTTATTTTATCATATTATATGGTCGATAGTTTTGTTCTAGGATTATCTTAAGATTATTATAAGCTATAGTCAGTTAGTGGTGGCCCCGGTAACTATTTTTCCTGGCTTCGCCCCTGCTACTACCGATTAATTAAACCTATAAATCAGCTCTGAACATAATGGTGCCAGTTTCCTACGCAATAAACTATTAGTGAACATAGAGCATCACCATTCACCAAGTTATAACTGCTTTCGGTGCACAAGGATCTTTTCGAACCGACGTGACAATTGTAATAAATTTGCATTACAAAACCGAACATCTATTGAGGGGACAAAACTCTAAACATATATAGCTGTCGATTTTCATGCTTTTTCAGTTTGATAAGGAGGGATCTACTATAAATTCCCAATTAGTTTCTAGCAGACTATGATCCATTCGCGCGGTATGACAAGAACATAGACAAAGTTTTAGAGCAAACAAAAATGGTGTTACGACACTCTGATGGTCATCCAACCACATTAAACCAGTCAGCAGCTTGCGTTCCTGAAAGCATAATATCATGAAAATCATTCACGGAAAATCTTAAGAGAAGGATGGCCCAGACAAATCATCTCATTAGTAATATTGGATATACACAAAAAGCACACCCCTCCCCTGTCGTGCCTATCTGATCAGCAACCACTTAAGATAATCAGAGCATTAATCAAGAAACAATGTGATTGTAGGACTCCAAATGCTCACTGCACACTAGCTAAGCTTTAGAATGTAACATCAGAAGCATTTCCAAGAGCATAAAAAATAACTAAAATGATAAGGTTCCCTCAAAATATAACTAGAAATTCAGCACATTATTGCAAACCAACGGCAACCAGATGATCGATTGATTCTTCTTCCCGGGAGCATAACTCGCAGGTGCCATGATTTTGTATGTTCCTTCTCTCCAGCCTATCTGTCGTCCAGCATCGACCCTGAATTTTGCAGTTACCGCCGTCTAGCAGAACTTACAGTTCATGAATTTACAGAATGCACCACAGATAAAATATGCTTCATTAGTTTCAAATCTAATTAAATTGCAAACATTGGCCCTGAATAGTCAAAAACAGACACAGCACAAAGGTGTTTAGCTAGTCACATCCATGAACCACTGCACGAATAGGAGGAAATAAATAGCATCTGAAGCAGTAATTCTCAACAAAATTTCAACCAGATCTATCTTTAGCATGATTTAATAATGCATAAAACAACATCATGCCTTAATTAAACTCTCTCCAATATCCATTTTATTTAGAGTGATTGGATAATAAATTCAGATAAGCTATCTACCATCTTCATTGCTCTAGTTTATTTAAGGAACCAATCAGCAGCACTAGACCACTGGTACTCTGGTTCACGACATCCATATCCACAAAACCCATGTTTTTCATGTGCTTGACATTCATTAAGAAACAACCAACTTAAGTATGAACTTTGCTGAAAGGACTTGAGAGTCTGAACTCAACCCAAGTCATGCAAAGTACACTTTTGGCCTAAGCAAACGAATGAAGTTTTTTTTACTGCCTTCAGTAGAGATAAACCAGGTAATACAATTAGTGCAACCTCGTTTACAGAAACTGATCTGCAATATTTCAAATCACTCACAGCCTTGCCTGATCAAGATTAAGAAACATGCCACTCGTGCCTATTTCAGAACATACTCGAGCACTCAGTCAGTTAAACCTCAACTAAGTTCATACATCAACAATTTTGAGATTTTGAGAAGGCCAGAAGGGCCAATTTGCTTTGAAACCATCCTAAAAATCTCGGAGTTGAAAAACACCATCATATGTGTCATTGACATGAGAGCCTAGGCTCTACACGTCATTCTCATCATACATACTGCACTGCCACATCCGGTTCTAGCATAACACACAGCACAGGAGAGGAGAGGGGAAGGAAGAAAGAAACTTACTGCGGAGAAGGTGACCACCGAAGGGGCAGTGCTGTGTTGCCGTCGCAACATCGCCTTGCACCGCAGCCGACCGAGGAAGGAAAGGCCGTAGTTGACCGGGCTAGAATCCCTACTGGGCTTAACCCAACGGGGATTCCCCGTGGGCCTCGATCTGGCTGTTCCTGCTCCAATCAAACAAGCCTCTCTAGTTATTAAATGAATTTTTTTCATTTTTAGATTTTTTTAAAAATATTTACAAAAATAATCTATCGGCCAAAAAAATTACAAAAATAGACCATGCCGCCCCAGAGGTGGGCGGCAAGCTGACGTGGTAGACGGCGGGTTGACCGCGCCGTCTGCCGCCGTCGGCCAAAATTGCATTTAGCCCCTTGCCGCCCCTACAAGGCTAAATGCAATTTTGGCAGCCCATAAAAAGCTCGGGGCTCGTACTTTTTTGCATTTGGGCCCCTTGCCGCCCCACTAGAGGGCGGCAAGGGACCCATATGCAAAAAGTACCCCCAAATGATTTTTCTATATTATGTTAATAATAATTAAAGAAGTATTTATTGGTAAAACTTGTTAATATTGTTATAAAAATGTATTGAAGTTGGTTGTTTCGCAATTTCATATGTTAAGTAAGGTATTATTTTGTAACTTATTTGACGTATTAGTACTCGGATAATTGATATAGGCCTATCGCAGTCTCGGTCGTAGAAACATTATATGGACTTAAACAAGGAGAATTATGTAACATGAAGAAATAGTAGTACAATTTGAACATGATACAACTATTTCCATTGCGGTTACATAGATGATATTAGATTCGAACTAGGAGGGAGGTAGTGCAATAGTTGAACACAACGACGATGTAGTAATGGGATAAGGAAGCATGACAGTAGAAATTTCAATATGCCAAGTTGTCCGATAATAGCTAACCCCTACGTGAGGATCCCTCTCCTCTCTCAAACCGCGCTTTAGTAACCCTGTATTGCTCTGATAGTTCAAGCTGCACAACACGGCTAGGTGGAGTTAGAACACTTCTGGTGTCTATCCATTCTCTATATTGACATCTCCTTGGTGGTTCCTGGGAGGAAAGAATAGATGTGAAGCGAGCAAAATTAGTAAATGTTGTGAGAAAATAAGGATTCATGTAATCAAAATATTCTTACCATGAAATCGTCATCAAGAATATTTGGACAAACAAAGAACCTTCGACCCAATGTTGTAGGCTTTATGGAACGAAGAACCTGACAACGATCACCACACCTGCATCTTGGACGGGCTTCCCATGGAGGTAGTGCCGTAGTTAGCACCCGCCAGTCGCACTATTGTTCACGACATTGTCATTCGTAAGCCGCTTTTCTCTATAAGTATTGCTCAGTACTTTCGGATGCGAAATACCAGCGACCTTCTTGTAAACAAGTGGTTAGGTCGAGAACGAGATTTTCTGTATCGACCCACTCGATGTATGCGCAAGCTGTAGTGCGGGTCTGCCGAATAGAGTAGTGTTACAAAGAATAAAACGATTGCCCATACGGAATGAATAAGCATATGCAGATAGTAAAATACCTCATGGTCATAGTTAGGACACCTAAAAAAGCGCCTTCCTCGAATATCAGGATTCCTCGAAGCCATTAGTTGGCATCGATCACCGCATAGGCAGAGAGGACGCTGGCACCAAGGTGGTAGTAGGTATACACAAGGATCTCTACGCCAGTTCGGATCCTCAACGCCCAGGCGTCTAGCCATTGACGAAAGCCGGTAGGATTTGTAATGAAGCAAGTGGGGAAGAGAGTACTGAATGTGATTGAGTTCTGAAAGATTGTGAGGCCTCGCTCGTTAAGGCGACTTATATAGGCACCAAAAATCGAGTGATATCCCTGACATGTGAACGTGGCGGGGCATATTGGGTACGCCTGATTGGCACCGAAAGTTACATGCCTGATTGGTGCCGAAAGTTACATTGGTCGTATGCGGAAAATGGCGGGCAAATACTCGTATCGCACGCGAATAAAGGAGGCTGCATCGGTGCGGCAGAAAGTAGTCGTACATGTGCCGAAAGGTATCGTGCACATATAATAACAATGTATTCATTACACAAGCATACAGTACTAGCATGTGAAGCAAATAAACAAAGAGAAGTCTGCTCTACTGGCCCTGCCCCGCGCCGCGACCACGCTTGGTCCTCCGGGCCTGTGCTCGCACGTGGTCTTGGGAGTAGGTGAAACGATCCGGTGGCACAGCACGGGTAGCACGAGTGTCTGGCGGCGGAGTGGCCTGCGCCTGGTCCTGCGTCTGCACCGGCGGTGCGCCTCCCAGCTGTGAGGGGCCGATGACGTCCTCTGTCGAGCCTGAAGCGAAGTCGAAGTCAGTGATGTCGAAGAGCAAGGTGGAAGCCACCAAGTGGTCCGACGAGGTCCCAGCATGGTCCAGTGGTGGACCCTGACTCGACGTGCCGGCTGCCTGTGACGAAGTCCCAGCGTACTACCAGAACTACGCTGAGTGCGAGGTCGACGCAGCTGCCTGAGACACTGACCCTGCAGCCTGGGAGAAGTGGGCGGCCTGCGTCGTAGCGAACTGGGCGAAACCTACACATCGACAACGGGACCCTTATAAGCTAAGACATAAAATGCATGTAAATTGATTGTCGAAGTACTGTTGTTTTTTTAAGTACCTGTGGGGGGCACAACATAAGGCCTAGCCGAGGAAGGCGGGGTGCTGAACGGTGCACGAAACCCTGAAGCAATCGGATGAATCGACTCACATAGATGCGCGAGACATGTACAAAAAAATCCTTAAAAATACTTACCTCCGTGCGGAAAACATGTATGCTTGGTAACAAATGACACTGTCCAATAATCCTTCCATTTTCCCTTATAAGCGTGCACTCTCCAAGGACAACCATCTTTTTCCTTAACACACCGAACTTCATATTGCGACCGGTTGGACTTGGCAACCCAAAACTCTCTATGAAGTGACACTGCAAAATGTTTTACCGCCTCCTTCATATTTTCTGCTCTAGTATAAATCGCTCCCTGAATAACCTCATTTTCTTTGTACTCCCATCTCACACTATCCTCTTCAAAGACGACCAAACCAGAAAAATCCTCACTAGCCCAATCTGCTGGATTAATATCCGTCTCATCATCTGACGAATCACCTTCCTCTACACGCTCGTTGTCAGAATCCTCCCTCTCCATTTCATCCACAATGGCACAGACAATCTCCCCCTCGTCGGCCACTCCACCTGGTTGAATGCCCACTGGAGCTACTACGCCCCCGTCCTCTCGTGCGTTGACCTCTTCCACAGAAGTCTCATTTACTTCAGCACTTGGTCCCTCACCATCATCCATGTTCATCTGCACACCTGGATCCTTCGGGTGAACAAACGGAACCATAGCTAGAGACCACCCGCGTTGCAATGCATTTTCCACATACCATCTCCACACTCGAGAGTTTTGAACTGGCATTAGTTCCCAATAAAAACCCTCAGTTACCTGACTTACTATAACATTGATTGTTATGTCACTTGTCTGTGGATCAACTCTCAAGCCCCTCATTAACCATCCTTTTATAGAAGGTACACTCCTCTCAGCCAGTCTATCAATTCCCCTTTTTGATACAATAAATTCTGACAGATCTACCACAGTTGGCCCGTAACGGACGTTTCCTAGGCCATGGTAAACTTGGAATATTTGTTTGTTCGACATATCTGTCAACAAAATAACTAGATCATATTACTCTTTCATGCAATAAACATCTACAACGTAATATCTTCTTGTGTATGCCAATGCAACGGTAAAGTACTGATTCCAAACTAGCAGATCTACGTAGTTACCGATATCTACAATACGCACTTCTAGATTAGTACAACTAAAACCCTAAAAATATAATGCATTTATTCAAACAAAGTTTTTAAAAAATACACAGTATTTAACTCAATAGTCACATATAGGATCTATGAATATTACCTGAAATCGGCGTCTGAATCCGGCAGGGCTTCGCCCCTTCTTCTCTTCTCCTCCCCTTTCTTCTTTTTTTACTGGATTTGTGGGGGGAGGAATGAGGGCTGGGGGCTGGGCGGCAGGCCTTTTATAGGCAGCGAGGCCTGCCGCCCGGCCAGAGGGCGGCAAGGGGCCGCCTGCAAAATGGCCGGCCCCGGCTGGCTTTTTTGCATTGGGGCCCCTTGCCGCCCCAACAGAGGGCGGCAAGGGTTTTCCTGCAAAAAAACCTCCCTCCGTCACCGCCCGTCCCTCCCCCGTTTGCCACGTCAGTTTGCCGCCCCGGAGGTGGGCGGCAGGGTCTATTTTTATAATTTTTTTGGCCGATAGTTTATTTCTGTAAATATTTTAAAAAAAACTAAAAATGAAAAAAAAATTGTTATTAAATTAGGCCTCTTGGGTAGACATTGATGAGAAAAGGGCGAAAAAAAATAACAGCACGATGGAATGGAATGGGGTGCAGACAAATCGATCTCTAAAAAAGAGCTGCAGAAATACGACTATGGGATTGGGTTTTCACTCACTTAAATGAATGAACCAGTAAGGCAAAAGAGTAAAAGAACTTGGGTTGAAAGCTAATACTCAATAATCTAGCAAGAATGCACCAAGCTGTCCAAGCACAAGTCCCAAAATCCAATCCATTCACATAGAGCCAAATCATGAAAATCGAGAGAGGGAAAAATGGAAAGCAAAGCTTAAAGTAAATCTCAAACAAAGTTCAAAGCCAATCCAAATCCTAATTTGTAACTAACTTTATACACATAATCAACTCAAACACTAACACAATTTTCTTTTGAAGAATCTAACATGAAAATTTTAAATCAAGAATCGGGAAAGATTCAACTTATTAAAAAGTGATAAATTTGAAGAAAATTAATACCACCTTATTTGAATATGTTACAAATTATGTAAATGTAAACCTTGATAGAACATCAAGACACTTGTCCCCTTCCTTTTCCTTCTGCCCTTGTTAATTGAATGTTGTCCATCTTATCAATAAATGAGGTATCGATCCAAATTGCGTATCGAGAAACAAAGTTATTTTAAAATTTAGGCATTTATATAAAAAGATGGAACCAGTGATACCTACAATTATGATGGTCGTTACTATATCATATCTTGTGCAATAAATAATAGGATTTTCTATACAAGTAAATAAATGCATTAAATATCTTGCATTGATTGCAGCATAATACATTTTAAACAACTAGTTGTACCTATGAACCTATAAATATAATGGTGTACACACTATGAAATACACCACTCAAGATTTCCACAATGAAAGGAAACAATATTTTCCGAGTGGCCCTTTTGTCATATATTATTCTCACTATCGGAGGAAAGGAGCTCAAATCCACAAATAGTGGAGAAAACACAGGTCTAACATTCACAAATCAACAAGTTAATAAGACTGTTCAGGTATGTGCAAGACTATTGATCTTTTTTGGAGGGTGTATTCTGCATCGTTTGATGTCTAACAAGCATAGGTAACATAAAATTAGACAGAAGATGGTGATATATACGATTGTGTTGACGTCAATCAACAGCCAACCTTTAAACACCCGCTGTTCAAAGACCATGAAATTCAGGTAAACCACTTTCTCAAAGCTATTATTTGCTTTCACATGGTGGCTAAATTTGATTTAGTTTAATTTCGTCCAAAAATTATATGTAGATTCTTTCAAATTCATGATTATATATAATAAATAGGTACTGCAAGTTGTAGCTAAAATCATGATAGCAAAATTCTTTAAATTGGTTTTTATTCACGACAAGCCATACTATTTGCTTCCCATTCGTTGCATATTATAAAACGTTTTGGGTTTGCCCAAGGTCAAATTTCTTCAAGCTTGAACATGTCTATAGGAAAAGTAGCAGCATCTACAACACACAATTAGTTTGATTAAATTCACCATTGAATATATTCTATAGTATATTTTGTTTTCTATTGAAAATATTACTATATTTTTATATAAAGTTGGTTAAACTTGAACAAATTTGACTTAGAACAAACCCAAAACAACTGACAACATGAAACGGAGGGAGTGCATTTTATTAATATTCATTATTTATCTACTACTTAAACTCTCATTTAACATTAAGAAATGAAATAATTAACTTATTTTTGTAACTATGCTATTATCAACTATACATGCGAAGACTTCATGGATGTCTTTTGTCAAGTCTATATTGAGAATGTTATTTGTGCATGTAAAAATCACCCTATCCCTTATTGCCCATGACGAGTCATTGACACCTGGGCCCAAAACCCGCATATCATTGAGAATAAGGGATACGGTCAACTTTCAAGAGCAAATAAGGATTTTATCCAATCATTTACTATACGGTGACACAGTTTTACATCTCAAATAGATGGAACCAAGCTCTTCCCCCATAAGGTTGGATATCAAATCGCCACTGGTAGCTGCAGTCTCACATGCACAGTTGTCTACCATCGACTGCCCCATAGGAACAATTCCAATTCTGCGTAACAACAAACTGGACACCACGATGGTGCAAGGTATCAGCACGTTGGCTAGCAATGATTTACAACAACTGGTAAGTTTCTTCTCATAAAATTTTAAAATTATATAATGATCAAAGTCTGATTACGATCATACTGAATTTGTGTGTAGTCCCATGAACACATGTTGCACACTACTATTTTCAAAACCACGATTGTGACTATTCATAACCTATTTATGGAATATGATCATTTTCAAATCAATCTTTGGATGTTAACATTAAAATTCTTAATGATAAACAATAAGATTAAATATATGTTGTGTCCATTGGTAGGACCAGTTATATAGAAAACTATAATTTCAAAGCTTTAGTGCTATTTTAAGTAACAAGTAGCTTGTAATCATTCTGAAACTTTGATACTGTTCCATAAACATGATATTTGCTCACATGAATATTATTTCAATGGCATTGAAAGGACTATAAAATCTTTTATTGTACCCAATTTTACAAGTACTTCTTGAGAAGGTCAAATGATGTTGGTTCAAGTTGACAACAATAAGGGATTGGAACTTCTATGTAACTAGATGGTGCCTCATGCTTTGCTTTGAAATATATGGATGATTGAATGTTGAGTATTGTTGAAATGATGGATGGATACATTTTGAAATATTATAGAAAATATGTGGGAGATGATGATTTGACATGCTAGTGTGTTGAGCTATAGAATGTAATAAGTTGTAGATGATGTGTCATGCTTGCATGAGCTTTAAATGTAACAGTTTATAGTGAATGATGATGTGGTATGGTTGCATGTTAAGCTTTAGAGCTAGTAGGCTCCAACTTAGAAGGTACTCCCTCTGTCCCAAAATATAAGGGAGCCTATCCAGATTCGTAGTACTCTACTAAAATGTGTTCCATCCAACCAAATTACCTTATATTTTCGGACGAAGTGAGTATAGATATGCCATCAAGTTAACTACAATAAGGGATTGACTTCTATGTAATATGTCATCATGTTGTAGCACTGAAACATGCATAAGTGGAAAATAATATCCAATGTGAGGATGGTATGTGGGCCTAGGACCCACATTGTCATCCTCACATTGGACATACCAATGATATTTTTCAACTCCATCATCTTATCTCTATAGTGCTTATGCTACTCTTTTCATTCACAACAAAATATCATTGGTTTTTTCATTGCAGGTAGCAGGAATCAAATATTGGGATGAGATATACGGATCACAGGCGTCAATAAATGTCTATGAACCAAAAGTGAAGCAAGATAGCAATGATCTTAGTGCATCATGGATACAAATTGGTAGTGTGCCAAAGGTAGGCAAAGGAGTTGGGATAGGTGCTGGGTCATGTGTTTATCCAAGCTTCAGTGGCGACAGCTTTGCTAGGTTCCATATTTCTTGGGTAAGGCATAAACAATTTTTTTTTACCATGTGCATAATTTTTTTTCAATAAGCATCTATAATGACCATATAAATTTTAAAATAGGGATATCATAGATATATTTGATATATTTCCTTATTGACTTTGCAATAAATTTTGATAACAGGATAATGAAGAATTGAAAAAAAATTGTATTGATCATAATTGTCCTGGTTTCGTGCAAGTTAGTCGCAGTGTTGGTCTTGGAGGAAGAGTACATCCTATCTCCGTCTATAATGGACCACAATATGTAATAGATGTTCTTATTTTTAAGGTATTGTTCTATTCTTAAAATATGTATGATTAGTTATATTGGTTCCATGTCTAGGCATGCAGTTTTTGTACAAGGTAAAGCTCCTAGATTTTTGTTTTCTTGCAAAACTAGTCAGTTCACTATAATATTAGTTGAACTATCTATGATAATTAAGTAATCATCTCATACTCAGATACTTTATATGCATGTAAGTAAATTTCTTAAAATGAATTTTTTTGTTACAATTCCATTAAAACAAGAGAAACTACATAAGGCTCACCCACATAAATAATTATATAATATTTGTGCACGATCAACATAAAAAATGTTTGGGCATGAAAAATATTTTTGAATTGTCTAGGTATGAAATATATAACTATAGTAAGTCGAGTAAGCATAACTGAAACCATTTTAGTTGCCTTCTGGAATCAATATGGCTACAATTGTCATACATCATGAAACTAGCCCAAACCAATTCAAACCAAGATGAACTAATTACATTTTTCCGAGTTTGATAACTCAAGACATATTAGTGTTCAATGCTCATTTTACTTCAAACTACGGAGTATTTACAATATATTTTTTATTTATATTAGGATCCAAAGACTAAGAATTGGTGGCTAGCATATGGTTCAAATAATACACCTATTGGATATTGGCCGAGTTCACAATTTTCATCCATGAAGGACAAATGTAATTTTGCATTTTGGGGTGGATATGTTCAAGGTCCAACAGCTTCTTCGGACCCACCACAAATTGGTAGTGGGCACTTCGCTTCTGAAGGATTTGGCAAAGCAGCTTTTGTTAGGAATATTCAAGCTATTGAAGATGAGAACAACAAGCTGGTTACCCCAAGCATCCGTAGTGCCCATCCTCGAGACGACAATCCAAAATTATACACCTATGATGACTATGGACTTAATGATGATAGTATGCATGTATACTACGGTGGACCGGGCAAATATAGCTAATGGTGTGCTTTGCAAACTGTAGTATCATAAGTTTTTTTATTGGAAATAATGAGATTCAAAGGCTACATATGTGGCATCATAACACCTTGCATGCACTTTGCTCCTATGATAGTTCGATGTAAATTGTGAAGAGAGATTAATTTTGCAAACAAGAATTGAACTAAATAACACACTTCATTCCCCAAGAGCCAGTTAGGGCCACGCCATCTGTAGCTTGCACATCGTCTAGTCTAACAAAGGTCATTATCCAAGCCTTTTTTATTCAACACCAAGCCCATTATCCAAAAAAATTCAACATCAAGCAGCCTTTGAACTATGAAGGTGTTCTCTCTGCACATAATTGCTATCCTATCCTACCTAAACTTCAGAGAAATAGGAATGAGAACGGGATTACACGAGGATTTTGGTCTCTCTCTCAAGCAAGGTCGACTCTCTCATCCTATGCATTCTAGTTGGGAGGGACCGGCCTAATAACTTTCGCCAGAACTTTTCGGTGCAGCTGCGCCTTACTCTCCTGGTAGCTTATGGGCCTTATAGGTCAAGCCCATGTATGGATATTTTTTTGTTTTTCTTCTTTCAATTCATTTTGAACAATTGGAAGTTACCTAAATACTGTATTGAAAGTTTTTGATATATTTTGAATTATTTCTATAATTTTCTACTCTTCTCTGAAATTCGAGAAATAATTTGTAACCAAGACTTGTTTAAATAGATTTATTTCAAATATTAAAAAAGTGAGTTAACTTTCAACTCAAATTTTGAAACTTCCAACTCGGATTTGAAATTTTCAATTCAAATTTTGAAACTTTTAGCTCCAAATTTTTAAAAATCTACCCAAAAAACACTAGCCAAAATTTGAAAATTTCAACTCAAATTGTGAAACTTTTTCATTCAAATTTTTGAAACTTTCAACTTACTTATAATATAAAACGGAGGGAGTACTTCAAAAGAATCAAGGTCGGATCTAGAGTGTAACCAGCGGGGCCCTTGGCCCCACTCAATTTAGGTGACTGGGGGCAAATGCCCCTTTGACACTTTTTACTTCCTTAGTCTACCTAAACGGTAAATCCTTAGCCCTCACTCATACTATTTTCTGTCTCCACCCCTAAAAAGAATCAAGTGACGGATGAACACGACGCATCCTCCTCATTGCTGGCCGCCTTGCACCCGCCGCCGCACACCATGCAGACGGCGACCACAGCAACGGCCACAGCCACCATCGCCCCAGCTATCTGGACGCCGCGGCCCCGCCCGGCGACGATGTGGTTCACCGTCATCCCTCTCATCTGAAGCTCTGGATGGATTGGGCTGTGCGACTGAATGTCTGAATCGTGTCGACTGGCTTTATATTTTGCAGCTACAGATTGCTTATGAGCTTAAACACTTTCTCGACCAGTCCTTAATTTCAAAAGTGTTCATTGCCCGTAAAAAACGAAGCCTTGTCGGCGTGGCCACTGCCTGAAATGCACCAAGAAGTAGCAATGCACACTCTTTTCGTCCTTTTCTAGATGGATTTTACCCGATCAAAAGATTGTAGCATTAGACACTCTTTCTCCTTTGGTATTTCTGATGGTTTGCTTACAAGATGATTACATAAATACCGACTCGAGCTTTTCAAATTTCAACACGTTGTAAACAAGAGCTCATGTCATCTTCCATTGCAATTACAGCCTCTAGTTTGGGCAATCTCTAGCATGTTTTGTCGACAAGGACAAAAAGGCCGAAGGAGGATAGTATCTTGATCATGAGCAAGCACTGCAGGTCCATTGTTACTGTCAGAAATGTGATACTGTATGTAAAGAAATATCATGAGTCCATTGCAGGAAGAACAGCATTACGGTATGTTCAGAAAAGAATAGTTAACTTACATATCCCCTTCATAAATCTGCACAAACTCTCTCAAACCTTTTTGTAGAATTCACAGCCTCTCGGAAGAGATTCAACTCTGAACCAATCCACTCTGAACCAATCAATGTAAGGACAGGAGACTATTATATGAAGCAATATATATACCTTTGTTTGCTCCCTAGTTCCATCTCGTGGGCCCAAACACGCAAGTAATTTGACGCGTGGATTAGTTACCCGATGGGCCTCTCCCTCCAGCGGCAGCCTATATGGGAGGCCTCCAGCTGCAGTGTGCACTCAGCTCAGCGCCTCACTTTTCTTGCTTGGTTCAGGTTCAGCCGTTCAGTGAGGCTTTATTTAGTTCCTGAAATTAGGAAGAAGTTTGAGGAAAGTTGGTAGTTTGGAAAAAAAAGTTGAAAGTTCATATGAGTAGAAAAGTTTTGAATGTGATATGATGTGATGGAAAGTTGAGAGTTTGGGGAAAGTTTGGTGTGAACTAAACAGGGCGAGTCGATGTCCGGTGAAGTTCAGTCCGATAGTCAGTCTGTGTATATATCTGTATCAATCTTTGCTAGTCCACAGGTTGTAACTGCACAGGGGGTGAGGGGGTTAAAACGAAAAAAAAGGAACCTAAGAAAAATCAAATCAAGAGTTGGAAAAGGTTCAATTTGTAAAAAGAAAAAAGGGACAATATGGAGAAAATTAATAGTACCTACTTTGAATATGTTAATTTTTTTTTCTAAATGTAAGTCTATAGACTTCAAGACAATTATCCCCTGCATTTTCCTTATGCCCCTATTAATTGAATGTTGTCAGTTTTACCAACAGAAGAGTGCTATCAAATTTATAAATAAATGAGGTATCGATTCTAAACGTGTGTCAGGAAATAAGGTTATTTTAAAATTTATACAATATAAAAAGAGATGGAACATGAAAGCAATGATACTTGTGCAATTACAAGACGGCCATTACTATATCATATCTGATGCAATTAATACCGGGATTTTCTATGTCATTAAATGCATTGTAATTTAATGTTTGTATATCTTGCATTAATCTTACTCCATATCTCTTAAATAGCACCAATGATACCTATGAACCTATAAATATAATGGTCTACGCAGTATGAAATAGACCACTCCAGAAATTCATAATAAAAGAAAATAATATTTTCCGATTGACCCTGTTGATATCTTGTTCTAAGTATAGGAGGAAAAGAGCTCAAATCCATAAGTTTTGCCATGAAATAGCTGCTCTCCAAAAGCTCACGACCTGACGATCTCGAGATAAACACCCGGATTTAGTTAATCAGATCACCCCAGGTATAATAGCATGCTATAATCCAGCTATAAGTATATTTTAAGTAAATAAAAGAGAAGAGAAAAAGAGCAGCAGACTACATATTTATAACCAGCTGTAGCACGGACTTCAAGACGCAGTGTGTGTATGACAAGTAGGACCAGGTATTAATAGTGTACTCCCTCCGATTTCATTTTAATTGACGCTTTGAACAATGACACGCTCTACAAGATATACCTTTGACCTTATTTTTCTATTATAATATATACAATAAATAAATGCATATTTACTTTTATTATAGTGTTTTGAAAGACAAATCTATATATGTTTTTCTAGTTTCTTTAAACTAAATATTTTTAAAGTTATTGATGGTCAAAGTTATAAAAGTTTAACCTCAATCTTGTCCAAAACGTCAATTAATATAGAACTAGAGGGAGTAGTATGTAACTATTGTACGAATTAGCTATTAAATTAACTATAGATGATTTAAAGCTAGTAGTTGGCTATACTATTAAACTTGCTCTAAGAGCACCCGCAATGGTAAAGTAAGGTGCTCTCTATAAAACATGTACATCTCAGCAATATACTAGATTAATAGTAAACCACCTCAATATTATGTCTACATGGGTATCTATAGCTCTCTAATGCATTGCATCGTTTTTCTCTATAGACTATCTCCAGGTTAGTAGATAGCTTTACTCTCTCTTCATTTAATCTCTTCCAAGTAGGAAAATATACTGGCATGGATCTCTTATAGAAAGCATATAAATAACCATTGCGGGTGCCCTAATCATCCTCCACCATTGCCAATTAATCCTCTCCCGGTGATTGCTTTGTCGGTGACAGCGTGTGTGAAAGCTCGCGCGGGCGCGGCTACGGCAACGGCGAAGGCGTGGTGCGTTGAGATTCGTGCAGAGGACGGCGCCGGGTGCCTCGAGATGCTCGTCGCGGAGAAAGAAAACCGCGGAGTACGCTGCAGCGATGGTGTCGTTAAAACTGAAGGAAATGCTGCCGCGCGCGTGCTGTGCTCTGCTCGAGTTACAGTGTACACTGGTGAGCTTAGCTAGGGAATATGATTGATTAATCCATTTGATTACCCTATCATGTCGGCCAGCTGAAAGAGAAAAAAAAAGCTAACTAAATTTATGATAAGGTTCATCAATTAGTGAAATCATATTTCAATTAGTGGTTTCAGTTGATACTAATACTGTACAATGCCATTCTGAGATAGTAGTACTGTGATCCAAGTAGACTGCATGCTCCAGTGGTCCGGGCCGGCCTGCATACTCATCGATAATCAGCGAGCCATATTTTGGCACCCGTACTAGTTTACCACTCATGGCCGTGTCACAGCATACAGGCCACTTGTTTGTATTTATAGGACTTTTGTCCCCGGTTGGCGACGACGGTTTGTACGTACGCAAGCATGGGCCGGCAGCTGTCTGTGAAAGAAAAAATTTAGTGCTCCCTAATTTTAAACGCAGTCACGAGATTCTTTTCTAGTCTTATTAAAAAAATATAATATATAAAATATAAGTTATATATAAAGTATTATTTATATTTATCATCTAATAACAACAAAAATACTAATCATTAAAAATTTAAATAAAATCAGTAATTAAAATTGGACATGAAAACTTATGGCTTCGTTTGAAATGTGCCGGAGTGAGTACTCTTTAATCTAGGGGAAGTACTTTTACTACCCTACTGTAAGGTGGTCAGAGAACACAGCTGCGGTTGCCCGTACGATTAAGAGCTCCGCCCGTCAGATTGCTGCTGGAAAATGGAAATCTGCTTCGCTGTGCCATGTGCGGCCTTTTTACTCTCCGTTTTTACTTACTGCAGGATGTAGGAGTACATCAGTACCAGTACTACATGTAATGTATACTCCCTCCGTCAAAAAAAAAAAAAAAAAAAAAAAAAAAAAAAGACAAACCCTAGATTTTCATGTCAAACGTTCGACCATCCGTCTTATTTGAAAAAATTATGAAAAAGATAAAAAAACAAGTCATGCATAAAGCATTAATCATGTTTTATCATTTAACAATAATAAAAATACTAATTATAAAAAAATCTATATAAGACGGACAGTCAAACGTTGGATACGGAAACCAGGGTTTGTCTTTTTTTTTTGGATGGAGGGAGTATGTAATAGTCTCTCCATCCCATAATATAAGAGAATTTTTTTGTGAATCTGACACATCCTTGTTACAATGAATCTGGACAGACCACTCAAAATTTATTGTGCTATAATATATTATATTCACTTAAAATTTTTTATATTATGGGACGGAAGAAATACTTGCTGCTACATATGGGGCACTACAGCTTGGTGGCAAACTGGCAATGGCCGGGCAGGCCGGAACATGCCCGGTGGCAGCGGCAGCCAAGACGGCCATAAGACTAGCACCACCGCATGCAAATCAGGTTTATCTTACCGGAGCGAGGGATTACCCATCTCCGGCTCAGGTGCAGGGAACCCTGCACATAGTAATATACAGGCCAAATCAAATTGCGACACCTGTCCAGGGTGGCCCTACTTAATTACGCATGCAACGGAGGTTTAACGAGGACTAAACGGGTGAATGGTTCTGTTACCTGATTTTGTGGGATCGTGGTTAAACCTCCGTTTACATTGTTACTTGGTTGATTGGGTGGACCTACCTTGTGTACAGGTGTCGCGATTTGATTTGGCCTGTATATTACTATGTGCAGGGTTCCCTGCACCTGAGCCGGACTCCTCCTGCAGTAAGCTTAGTTACCACGAACCAAGAAAATTGAACAACTTTTATGAAAAAAATAAAAATTTTGTTGGAATATTTTTGAACTTGGTCGATATATGTCGGGTTGATATATATGTACTACTTTAGAAGCGGAGCTACCCCTTTTTTCCCACTATCATGGTTCCTTATAAAAATAACAACTCCCTAAAAACACCATCTCAACCAAAAAAAAAAAGAAAAACATTATCCCACTCAAATTAGGGTTTACACGTGAAAATCAACCCACGAGGAAGACCATCCAACAAAAATACCATCCACCAGAAAAACCATATAGAAAAATCTAGTTGTACACTTGATTTTCCATGAGAACTACAATAAGTAAAAGACTATAAGACCCTTTCATTCGAAGGAAATTCATAGGAATTTTAGAGGATTTCATTCTTATAGAAATCTTTTCTATATAACCCTTTGAATCAAAAAAAATAAATCCATAAATCCTATAGAATGATATGAAATTCCTATGGAATGCCTAATACCTTGCAAGTTTTGGAGAAAATCTAATATAAGGTAGAACCTCGTGAAAACTTTCCTTCAAATCTTTATCTCTCCTCTAATTATTCTGCTTTTCCTGCGATCCAATCAAATGGTCATTCATATGTTATTAGAGTGTTTTGCAATCCCTTTTTTATATTTGCATTCACATCAAAATCCTGTGTTTGTTCTATTCCTATGTTTTCTCAGTCCTGCGATTTAAAGGGCCCTAAGTAGTATGTGTGGCCTAATAAAAACAAAAAATATTTATCAGTCAAAAGAAAAATAGATCTAAAACGCCGTACTAGAAAAATATGAAAAGTACTTCATTTCCGATTCCAAGAAAAAAAATCTGAGTTCATTTTCAAAATAATTGAAAATTATTTCCCATTTTCAAAATGATAGCCTGATCGTATTCGTTTACATTTTTTCTAAAAAAAATTGATTTCGTTTCTATTTATGAAACTCTCCGAAAAATTCCAAGTGATATTTCCCATTTTCTAAAACGCGTCTAAAAACCGAAAACTTTTAAACCGCTTTCATCCCTCGTCGTCGCTAAGTACTTCTTCGGCGTTCCGGCTTGCCAAGAGCCAACTGCTCTGCGCTGCTTGCTTGCTACTCCCTCCGTACCTTAATATATATTAAGAGATTTTGGGTGGATGTGACATATTCTAGTACAATGAATTTGGATATTCAAAATAAACTATATTGACTGTGTTTAGATCCAAACTTTCTTTTTTTTTTCCATCCCATCAATCTGTCATACACACACAACTTTTTAGTCACATCGTACCAATTTCAATCTAAACTTCCAATTTCGGAAGTAACTAAACACAACTATTATGGACGGAGTGAGTATCGTACATGTATTGCAGTTGAGGCAACCGTGCAACGAGACTCGCCTGCTAACATTGTCCAAGCAGCAGGGCAAACCAGCCAAGCTGCCAGACCAGCCATCATTCACCATTACGACTGTAGAAATACCAGTACCAATGTACTACTGCAAGTACGTATAGGATTAGTCGCTAGAGAGGTATAGTGAGGTAGGTGCGCCACTCCGGCCGGAGCAGCATGGAGAGAGCTTTTGATTATAGGATACAGTGTTTGAAGTTGTTGCTACTCCGGCGCAATTCATCAGCAGGCCACTGCCAACAGGCAACAGGCCAGCACTCACTTTGGCCCTGTTGTTTTCACTTTTTCAGGGGTGTACTCCTACTCCGTTGGATTAATACCGTGTATTATTTGTATTTGATCCATGCTTTTAAAATTACAGTATGTTTTTTTAAAAAAATATTCTTTTCTACCACATTGTTCAGACCGTCTGTTCTAAATTATTTATCAAGTTTATTTTTTAAAAAAATAATGTATTTTTATAGTTAAGTAGATAATTCACTATAATACTAGTAATGCGAATAACGTATTTCAAAATGATGGAAAATTGGCAATGTCATTATAACTTAGTATCTATCTATCTATCTATCTATCTATCTATTATTATATACTAAAAGTCCATTAAACTTCCTACAAACGCTCCTAAGCCGCCACTTGGTGCTCTAATAAATTAGAGAAATCAAAGAAATTCTAAGAAAAAAGCAAAACATCTAGCCATTGATTTTCACTTAAATTGGTGGACCCGATATTTTAGACCATTAGATTAAATCTATTAAAATCTTTCCTACTAATATGGATCCGATGCATATGGATGGTGATCAAGGTACGTATGTACGTACTACTCGCAAAAAAAAAAAGAATCATTCCTTTTAATATGGATCCGATGCATATCTATGCAGACTACTCAACTTTTACAAACGTAAAGTACGATTGGAAATTAAATGAGGATAAAGCCGAGAAAACCATAAAAACCATAAATACTTTTTCTTCCCTCGTTTTCATTCTTTTCTCCATGAGTACAGGTGAGATAACAATTAATATTAGTGATAATAAATTTTAAATAATTATACTAAGTTAATAGTGCCCCCTCCATCTTAGAATAGATTAATCTAGTACACTAATACTACGAATCTCATCATATGTCTGTTCAAATTCATAATGTTAAAATATGTCACATCTTATATTAATTTAAAAAATTTATTCTAACACGAAGGTTGCGCTACAGTACTTCTACTTCCTATCCTATAGGTAGCCACTCCGAACAAACACAAGTTGTGTTGTCACTACCCCATAGAGCAGGTATAATAGTAAGTTATAAGCCAGTTACAAACACATTTTAAAGAGATAAATAAGGAGAGAGAAGAGCAGTGAGCTACAGATTTGTAGCCAGTTGTAGCACGGACTTCAAGACGCAGCGTGTATATGACAGGTGTGATCAGATATTAATAGTGTAGTATATAACTATTATATGAATGAGCTATTAGATTGGCTATAGATAAATTGGAGCTAGCAGTGGGCTATATTATTAAACTTGCTCTTAATTATACCTGAGTTAATCTGTCATCGATCGCAGGCACTTCAATTGGCACAGTGACCTAAACCTGTATTCCTAGTGAGCCCAGCCAAGAAACAGAGGGGAAGAAAAAACATATAGCAACTGATATTGAGCACAGTGACAGGGGGCCCACCCAGCAGTGCCCCCTAAAACCAGATCAGTGGCTGCGAAAAGACAACACTACCCCTGTCCCTGAGCTCCCTGCCCCCCTTAGCCCTGTACCATCACGGTTTCATCAGATAAGAGACTCGTCTTCAGGCTTCAGCGTTTGCATCATGCATCAGCTCACAGCAAGTTATATAGCCAACTAATAACTTTAAATTATCCATAATTAATTTAATAGTTAATTCATACAATAGTTACATACTACATTATTAATATCTGATTCTATCCTATCATACACATATTGTGTCTTGAAATCCGTGTTGCAGCTGGCTATAAATCTGTAGCCCACATGCTCTATGCCCAGATTTATTGCGCTAGGATATGTCCCATCCTAATACTAGGTTGGTTTTTTTAAGTACGGAGAGAGTACAAGTACCTGCTCTCAGATGGGCAAAAGAAAAGCACAGCGGCAGGCAGGATTTGTAAAATCTCGCGGTTCTCGCCGTTATCATCTGTGCTAATCTTCTTAGGTTTTATAATCATAATAAACCTCACGGTAAACGTATGGTTTTCACGATAACCTTCCGGTTTTCGTAGAATGACGGTAATCCCATTTAAACGGTTTGGTGATGGCTGAGACGGCAGGCAGAGCAGCGCCGTATCCGTCGTCTACTCCGACAAAAACGGCCAAAAACCGGGCTTGGCCATTACGGTATCCGGAAGGATGTCGATGCCGACACGGATCATCGATCCGTCCGTCCGTCCGTTGCGTCGCACGCTCCATCTGCAGAATTCTGCACGCGTTCGTGCATGCATGCACGCACCCGCACCCCACACACACCCCCACTCGGGCGGATGCATGCGCGCAACCGACGAAACGAACTAAATTCACCCTCCAAGTGCCCCAGCCACATGCCTGGACCTGCAATTAAAACGCTGCGCACTTCTCCGTAGCAAACCATGGTAGTACACCCTTCCACACATCTGCTTGTTTTTGTTAGCGGTGAAGCCTATTCCCATGGCCTCTGACTGACTTGGATAAAACTTTTATAGTACATATCAGGTTTAAAGGATAAAGCTAGAACTTTACTCTTTTCGTTCAAAAATAAAGCAATTTAGTATAGAATAGTGGATACATCAAAATATTATAAATTTAGCAGATTTATGTCTAAATTCATAATAATAATATATGTCTTATCACGTATTTTAAGACAAGGGAAGTAAAAGACAAATATACGATTGAAAAAACTCTAAAATTTATATTTGGTTATATTTTGGTACTTTCTCCATGCTTAGGGCCCCTTTGAATTGCAGAATTGAAAAAAACGGAGGAATAGGAAAAATACGGGATTTTAATAGGATTGCAAGTGTAAAACATAGGATTACAAAACACAGGAAAAATATAGGAATGACCGTTTGATTAGACCGCAGGAAAAATACAGGAATGACATGATAGAGATAGACTAAGGAAAGTTTTCCAAGAGGTTAGAGTGGATGTTAACTTTCCGACGTTTTTGCTCTAGAATTGTAGGAATAAGAAATTTCCTACGTTTTTCCTTTTCTCATTCCTACAAATCAAAGGCATGAATAGTGTAGGATTTTAATTCCTTTGTTTTTTCTCCAATTAAAAGGAGGCCTAAAATGTTTGTAACATTTCCTGATGGAGGGCCTAGGATTTAATACAGCAAGAGTACTTACTTGGACACAGGGGTGTACGACGTACATATACATGTACTAGGGCACTGTTGGGTATTTATTGGCGAAGCTGTAGGAACATGAAGGAGCTGCTGCTAGTATCCTAATGTACAGTAGTAATAGTGCAAATCCCTCTCATCTTTCCGTTGTACTGGTAGGAGCAGTGCAGTGCAGGGTAGATCGGGGCTGGGTGTGGCCTGGCCTTTGGGTCCTTGGGTCGCTGGGTGGGTGGTCCCGAGTTGGATGCGTGTGGTGGTGGTCGCGTGGGGGTGGGCCGGTGTTGGGATGCGGTCGCCTGGGGCAGGCGTGCACATGGAGTAGGCAGGCAGTGGTAGTAGAAGTGTACTCCTAGCACCATCTGCCCAACAATTGACTCGTTCTCACCATGCCTCCTTCCTTCCATTGATCAGTCCCTTCCCTTTTCACACGCATCAGATCATCCCAATTCACAGCAACCGACCACTACCCCCAAGCTCCAGCCAAAATTTAAATTTTAAATAAATTTTACAGAACTGTATTATGCATTGAGGCTGTTTCGCTACTGGGTTTGGAGCTGCGTCACAATCACTAACTCTAGCTTTAGCCAATATTTAAATAATAAATATATTTCACGGAACTATAAGGGTAGCTCCAGCTCCATTGCTTCACCTAAAATGGGAGCGGAGTTAGATAAAATTCTCTCACAAAATAAACTAGAGATGTGAAGCTGGAGTTAAATTTATGAATTAGAGCTCTAACAAACAGACCCTAAGTATCAAGGTTGTTTCGCTAGAGGGTTTGGAGCTGCGTTGCAATCACTACCTCCAGTTCTAGCCAAAATTTAAGTTTTAAATAAATTTCACGAAACTATGAGTATATAGACTGTTTCGCTGTTGGGTTTGGAGCTGCGTCACAGCCAGCATGAACAGTACCGCACACACACACACGTAGCAGCAGTCGCCTGCTGAATAGCCCAATTTTGCTACAACTTGTAATATTTTGGATACTTCAAAAATTTACAAGAATAACAAATAGTATAAAAAATTACAAGAATAACAAATAGTATTTTTTTTATCCAAAAAAAGTAATTTTATACCATGTAGGTGAGCCTAGCTTGTAAGAACTTAAGTGTAGTGGCAGTGGCCCCAAATTTTTCGGATATATAGGTTGTAGGTTTCTAATAAAATCATATGCTATATATTCTTGTGGTAGCTCCTAATGCTTCATGGAATACGCAGCCTACTGATAGTTTTTTTATAAACTAGTTAATTGTAGATTTATAGAATTTAACTACTCTTTAAATTTTAATTTTAGATATGATTTTTAGGTATTTTTGGAGTTGATTTTAATGTTTTGATATCATACTTTATTTTCCGTACTTTTAAAGCACTAAGGTGGGGAGCTTCTCCCACTCTGCACGAAAAATAGTATGATTTTTCGTTAAAGTATGTTTAATTAAGTGTTAGCTAAAAACTTAAAAAATGATTAAATTTATTTTTAAGTAGCTTGTCAGTAGAATATTTTAGAAAATACAGTGTACGTGAAAAATGAGAGTGTAGAAGTTGTAAAACCTAATTATACAAATTATACCTGTTAATTATTGTGATTGTTTGGTGCTATTTTCCTAGAGCAAACGATCAATAGAGCAAACTCACGTTTAATCTGTCACTGTCAGTCTGACACCCAAATTACTATCTTCAAGATCACCATTACTGTAGTTAATTACCACTGCTTAATTAACTACAGCCTAGTCTAGGAGTGAGCTAGTGACTGCAACAAGTGGTGTAGGAGTAGCGTTCCAGTGCAGTGCAGTGCAGCAGTAGTAGTAGTGTGGCAGTGCAGTGGGGCTGACAGGTGGGGCCCACGCACGGGCGTGCCTCCTGGAGCGGGACGCGCTGTCTTGCCGAGCTCGAGCTCCCCACCCACCGTGGAATGGGTACGTGAAATCCGGGGGAGAACGCCTTCCGATGCATTTTGCCATTGCCCTCACCCCTCAGGGGCAGCACCGTCATTTCCCTCCCTCTCCCCCACCACCTCTTCGTGCGCTCGCTCGCCGCAGATCTAGCTACACTAGCCGCCCTATTTCAGGTCTCCAGCGCCATTGCCGCGTGTGGATTGGACGCTTCAAAAGCCTTTTTAGCCACCTCGTAGCCTCTCACAAGTACTACATTTTCATCTCGAAAGAAAGTGAAATCATCAAGAACTTGGTGAGAATCGATCAAAGAGCAGTGCCAGCTGCAGCTGCAGCAGAGGATCGGAGGAGGAAGGGGGAGAAGAGGAGATCGGGGAGTGGAGAGACGAAAAGCAGCAGCAGTAGGTGAGTTGGAAGTTTACTGCTGCTGCTTTGCCTTTGCATGGATACGTTTGATCTTTTGGTCTAAAGCGTGCTCTTGTAGGGAGAGAGTACAACGTCGTCGGCAACTGCATTGCATTGTCCATGGATTTGTTTATAGAATATATCTTGAGCTGTGCTGGCTTTCGCTTTCTTTTACATTGCCTTTCTCTTTTTTCTTGCAGTTGCAGCAGCAGCAGCATGGAGGAGAGAGTGAAGATTGGAGGAGACGGCGAAGAAGAAGAAGAAGAAGAAGCAGAGGAGGAGGAGGCGCCATTGGAGGTGGTGAGGGCAGCGAAAAGGAGATTTGGGGTGGTGGTGGTGGTGGGCCCACCCCCCAGCTGAGGAGGAGCAGGAGAAGGAAGAAGAGCGAGGAGGAGAGGATCTCCTCTCACGTCAAAGGAGGGGGAAAGCAGCATAAAGGCAGCAGCAGCTACTGGAGGAGAAGAGGAAGCAAGAGAGCTCAGCTTCACTACTTCACTGGCTCGGCCAACCAAAGCAGCAGTCGAAAGCGAGAAAAAAAGCTTAAGAAAGAAAGAAAGCTAGCTTCAGTGAGAGTGAGAATGTGGGGGGAGATAGAGAGAGAGAGAGAGAGAGAGAGTCTAGTGTGTCTTGAGAGAGATATATAACACCAACAACTCCCAGCTGTGTGTGTGTGTGTGAGAGAGAGAGAGAGAGAGAGAGAGAGAGAGCATCTGGTTCTTGTACCACCACCACCACTGCCCCCTTTGCATTGTCCCTCCCTGGCCACTTCTTTCTCCTTCTCCATTTTGTGCCTAGCGTACAAGGAGGTGCCCTGCTTGCTGCTGCTGCTGTTCGGAAGCTATGGCATTGCAAGAAGAAGAGGAGGATGATGAAGATGATGAAGAAGGGGAGAAAGAAGAAGAAGAAGACGGTGTCAGGGTGCGTGGGGAGCTCTGATTTCTCCTTGTCCTGAGGTGTGCTGTCCACTTGTGGATGTAGTAAGATATTGGCACAATAGGCTCAATCACTTTTTTCTTTTCCTCTCTTCTTTTCTCACTTCTGCTTATTTTTGCTGCTTGCTTGCTTCTTCGTCTTTTTTATTTTCCTTCTTCCCCTCAATTCATGATGACACGTTCTTCCTTCCTTGTGTAATTTATCACCGTTCTTGGCGTTTTGCCTGATTTAGAATGCAACTGAAAAAAAAGAAAAAGATCGCAGAGGAAAAAAAAAGGCAGCAGCAGTGGGTGGTGAAAGTATGGAAATCTCTCCTGCTAGTATACGTTTGTCGTGTCCTCTTTGTTGTGTTCTTGTCTTGGTGTGTTGAGATCATGCGAGACGAGAGGTGGTTCGAGAGCATCATGAGCAATGGGAAAATCCATATCTGCTATATCTTCCCTCCGTATCTCTGCCTAGCTGTTGCGAGTGTGAGTGAGTGCTCGCCATGATGTCCGAGGAGGAGGACGACGACGGCGACGGCGACGGCGAGGTCGGAACGGAGACGGCGGCCATCCATCTCCTGTATGTTGCTTGTTGAGTCTCTCTCTCTCTCTCTCTCTCTCTCTCTCTGTCTCTCTCTGCGTCGCCTTGTCCGTTTCGCCTCGGTTTGATCAACCAACCCTGTGTGTGTCTGTCACTGTGTGGCTGGCTGTGCACATTGCCATTGCCATGTCCTGTGCCATGCCATCCCATGACACGGTGTGTGCGTGAGAGAGAAGGCATAGTAGTGTGCTGATCCGTGGGGCCCACGGTGGAATGGTGGTGGGGCCCACCAAAGCCGATGATACCAATGATCATCGTCATAAACGCCTCTCCTTCCGTTTCAGAGTTAGGAGCATTAATGATGGGGGAGGGGAGAGGGAGGTCCGCATGTCAGATTACAGGTCTGATTAGCCCGGGCCCACCACTCCGTGATACTAACAGTGATTACGGATGTTTTTGGCTTAGCTTGCAGCTTTGCCCCCACTGCATGAATATATACTTTACCTGTGCAGTGCAGAAAAAACATGCTCTAATTTGGCAAAGGCAAATCTCTTCTCTTGCTAATGGCGAGTACTGTAGTACTCCACTTACCACTACTACTAATACTGTTGTGAGAAACATCTCCCATTATCTTAAGAAAGTACTGTAGTTAGAGTAGGTAGGAGTGGATGCATGGGTGTGTGTGGCCTTGGTGTTTTGCTGTCTGTATCATTGTTGTGATGGGGAATTGGAAATTTGCATTGGGGTTGTGGTAGCTACCTGTTGCTGCAGTGCGCAGCAATGCAGCATGGTGGCATAATCAAAATGGAGTAGTCAAGAACAGTGTAGATGATGGAGAGCCCCAAGAGGGCAGGGCAGGGCAGCAGCAATGCAATGGCGATGCAAAGGTTTGGTATGGTTGGTGGTGGTCGTGCTGCCTGCGATGCAGGATGGCAGACGCAGATGGGCTAGCTAACCGATGGATCGTGTGGAATCGATTTTGGGGTTTTAATTTAATTTTTGATTGTGGTGGCCGTACTGATACTCCTAATCAAAGTTAAAAGTGATCATCTGCTGCTATCTGCGACGTCACTGACACCATGAGAGAGAGAGAGAGAGAGAGAGAGAGAGAGAGAGAGAGAGAGAGAGAGAGAGAGAGAGTGTTCACTGCAGAAGAGTGCAGGAGCAGCTAGGTAAAGTAGGCAGCTATGCTCGCCCGTGCTGTCAACAGTCAACAGAGCGGCCGTTTCGGGTGAACATAGCCCCATTTGAACGGATTAGATTATTGTTTGCAGGCCAACAATTTTCTGCTACTCCTATCTCAATCAATGTGTTTAGTAATCGTACACTACTACAGTAGCTGCATATACTTGCATGTTGCATCCATCCGTTTCTCCAATACGAGGTGGTTTTTTTCTGCTTTGATCCAAAGAGAGTGGTGGCTACTAGCTTTGCTGTGTACTGCATGGTACAGAAGTAAGGCTTGGGACGGGACGGAAGTAAGGCTTGGTACAGTAATAGTTTTTGAAACCACGTAATTATACGATTTTTACAGTGACCGCCAAAAACGATAACCCCAACACAAAAGATTTGATAAACACTGCGAGGCAGCAGCGTAGCAGCTGCTGCTGGTGAATGCATGAGCTGCTGCAATGGCAATGCTGCGTGATCTTGCTTGGGCCTGTTTAGTTCCAAAGTTTTTTTTCTAAATTTTTAAATTTTCTCACATCAAACCTTTCATACACATACAATTTTTTTTCTACATCTTATCTAGTGGAGTACTCTCCTAGTGGAGTGGTGTACTCCTACCTGCGAAATCAATGGGAGTACGAATACTGGGCTAAGTGCATGCGTGCAGTGGCAAATGCAAATGCAGTGCAGTGCAGCCGGTTGGGTTGGGGCAGGGTGACCACGAAAAATCTGGGAGTCGCAGAGTGACCACAAAAGATCTGTGCGTCATGTTCCATTTGACCGCTGAGTTGATGCGTGTACTATTCGCTCAGATTTGAGGGGGGTGTTTGGGCCTGTTTGGTTTCCAGGACTTATTTCAAGTCCATGTCATATCGGATATTTGGATACTAATTTGGAGTATTAAACATACACTAATTACAAAACACATTCCATATCTTTGGACTAATTCACGAGACGAATATTTTGAGTCTAATTATGTCATGATTTTGACAATGTGATGCTACAGTAAACTTTTTATAATTATAGATTAATTAGGCTTAAAAAATTCGTCTCGCGGATTAGCTCTTATTTATGAAATTAGTTTTTTTATTAGTCTGTTTAATACTCCAAATTAGTGTTCAAACATCCGATGTGACATGGGCTAAAAAGTTTTAGCCCCATCTAAACACCCCCTTAGATGGAGCTAAAACTTGTTAGCCCATGTCACATCGCATGTTTGACGCTAATTTAGAGTATTAAACATAGACTAATATTTAGATGGGGCTAAAACTTTTTAGCCCATGTCACATCGGATGTTTGAACACTAATTTGGAGTATTAAACATAGACTAATAAAAAAACTAATTTCATAAATGAGAGCTAATCCGCGAGACGAATTTTTTAAGCCTAATTAATCCATAATTATCAAAAGTTTACTGTAGCATCACATTGTCAAAATCATGGCATAATTAAACTCAAAAGATTCGTCTCGCGAATTAGTCCAAGCTTATGAAATAGATTTTATAATTAATATATGTTTAATACTCTAAATTAGTGTCTAAATATCCGATGTGGCTGGGACTTAGAATAAGTCACTGAAACCAAAAATGCTGGATCACTGAACTCCGCCGTACTGTGCGACTGTGCACACACACCTCACTTCACGATTAATGTCCACAGCTGCTTACTGCTCGAATGCTTTTTTTCTAAAAAAAATATTTGCCGTATATACGACGCGACTTTTGACCGTGACAGAAATTTCAAAAATATATTTTCAAGTACTACATCCGTTCTAAAATATAGCAATCTAGTACTGGATGGGATATATCCCTTTATCTAGATTTATTTATTAGACTAGGATGTGTCCTATCGAGTCCTACATTGCTATATTTTGTAATGGAGGGAGTACTTCACTCCCCGTTTGAAGATTTTTACCGTTTAAAATTTATCAGCATCAAACAATCACAACTATCCCGTAGAAATTTCTACTGTAAAATCAGGGGGAGTAACAAATTATCACAAGACGCATGCTACTTCCTCCGTTTCAAAAATAAATTAATTTTCACCCATCCCGTATATACCAATGTAAAACAAAAAAAAAGAATAAAAGAGCAAATACAAGTATACAATTGCAGATTTGTAGAGCTAGTACAAAAATGCTAAGCACATGTGAAGAAAAGATTGATTAGATGATGTGTCAATTTTTAGAGTTAGCAAGTTGACCATACTACTTCCAATGCAAATATTTTTTTTTACTTTATTTAATTCAAATATTTATATTTTTATAAACTCTATTACAATAATTATTTAAAAATAATTTTATTTTGAGATAAAGTAAATAGGAAGAGTAAAATAAAAGCTTATTATCGGACGGAGAGTGTAGTACAGTACGGAGTATTTGTCAGTGCCAGCCAAACGCATGCTCATGCATGGAGAGGCGTGCGCATGCAGCAACTCGATCAATCGTTCGACCGGGAGGCAATACACGGTGGTACTCCAGTAGCATAGCACATATACGTCCAACCCAGTCACGGCCACACCTCCGGCCGGTTAGCTACATGCGCCGCGCGTGCAACTTGTCGACGAAAACCATGCCTTGCACGCCAGAAAATAGCCAGAAGAAACCAAACCCGGTGGTTGTTTAATTGCTGACTTGCTTGCTTGCTTCCCTGTCTCTAAGACCCATTTCAGTTTGGAGGAATTTCAACACACAGAAATAACAAAAATAGAGAAATAGAAATACATGCCCACTTCTATCAATAGGAATTTTTTCCATGAGATTTGTAGGGATGGAAATTTTTGTTTGTTTTCTCTCTACAACTTGTAGGCAAGAAAATTTTCCTTTGGTTTCATTATTTCTAAATCCTATGAACCAAATGATATTCATAGAAAATAATCCTTAGAAGTTAAAATCCTTTGAAATTTGTTCAAAACGAATTGGTCCTAAGCCACGCCGCTGTCGTCGCCTCCATCCCTCGCCGGCGTGTAAACGCCGCCACCGCCGCCGTTGATTGGGATGGACGGCGACCTTTTGTTCATCTGGTGACAATAGGAAATCGATCGATGGGTGGGAGTTGATTATGGATAGGGCCAGCGAGCCATGAGCGACGCGAGATCGAGACCTCTCTTTTGTTCTTGTCAGGTGGTGACTGGACCCAACATCGTGTGCTTGTGTAGTGGTATCCTACCGCTACAGGGAAAAGACTATGAGAGCAAGTTTAATAGTACAGCTAACTCCCATGCATATAAATAGTTAACTATAAAAATATACTACACCACAGATATCCGGTCTCACTTCTTATACACACATAGCGTCTTAGAGTTTGTCTTGCAGCCGGCTATAAATCCGCAGCTCACTTTCTTATCTTTTCTCTTTTCTTCTCGATATATGGTTATAGCTGGCTTATAGCCTGCTATTGTACCTGCTCTAAAGAGGCCCACGTAAATACTCCTACGACGATACTTATTCCACAGTATTACTCCATCCGTCTTAGAATATAAGAAGTTTTAGAGTTGGACACGGTTATTAAGAAGTTATGTATAAGTGAGTGATGGAGGGTTGTGATTGGTTGGGAAGAGAATGTTGGTGGAGAAGTTGTTATATTTTGGGATAAATTTTGAGGTCTAAAAGTTTTTATATTTTGAGTTCGAAGGAACGGTTTAACGATGACGTGCTACTGTGCGGTAAATAATTGGCGAGTCGCGAAGGTGTGCCATTGGTGAAGAGAAAGGTAAAAGTTGCCGGAGTAGTTGATGGAGCAATGATGAGCTCTGGGCCGGGTTTGTCATGTGATGGGCCGTGCAGTCTGTTGTCTGGGCCTGCCACTGCACAGTGAACCCATTTTACTACTTCATCGTTTGACAAGTCACACGGATGAATGGATGATCGCATTGCCGGACTAGTCCTGCCAATGCCCTACCTTTTTTCAAGCCCCTGAGCGAATGCAATTCGTGCTCATGAGTCATGAGTGCCACTTTTACTACTAGTAGTAGGATAGGTTAACATACAAATTCTGATACATGGCCTAGGCAGGATTACCATTGATCTATTAACTTTCAACTGAAATCATAAGCTACTAAGAGCAAGTTCAAATAGTATAGCAAACTACCAGCTCTAATTTATCTATAGTCAATCTAATAGCTTATTTATATAATAGTTACATACTACACTATTAATACCTGGTCCCACATATCATACACACACGGCGTCTTGGAGTCCGTGCTACGGCTGGCTACAAATCTATAGCCCACTGCTCTTCTCTCTCCTTATTTATCTTCTTAAAATATGTTTACAGCTGACTTATAGCCTACTATTATACCTACTCTAATAGCGTAGTGATGATTAATTCCTGAGCTACACATGCCACTTAGTTATATAACTAGAGATATGCAACCAATACCAATCAAAGAAGTACAAGGTAGCTATTTACACCCGTTAATCAAATTCAGTCATATATAAATCGAACGGTTAGATTGTATGCATAACAATCTATTATATTGTTAAAGGAACAGAAAAAGAAGTCTCCACGTTCGCTCTCATGGCCTAGAAATTCTCACATTAATCGGAGAAAAAGAAAAGGCAGAATCCATATAGAAATACAATTTAAAAATAGCTGAAATTCAGAATTAAAAAATAAGGAATATTAGAAGAGGAGACTAGAGTCTATATAGAAATACAATTTAGAAATAGTTGAAATTCGGAATTAAAAAATAAGGAATATTAGAAGAGGAGACTAGAGTCCATATAGAAATACAATTAGGAAATAACTGAAATTCGGAATTAAAAATAAGGAATATTAGAAGTAGAGTATAGAGTCCATATAGAAATACAATTAGGAAATAATAGAAATTCGGAATTAAAAATAAGAAATATTAGAAGTAGAGTATAGAGTCTGTATAGAAATACAATTAAGAAAAAAAAATAGAAATTCAGAATTTAAAAAAATAAGGAATATTAGAAGTAGAGTATAGAATCCATATAGGAATTTAAAACTAACTAAAATTCAGAATAAACATAATAAAATTAAAAGTAGAGTTTAGAGTTCGTATAAAAATATAATTTACAAATAACTAAATTTCAAAATTAAGAAAAATATGGGACGAAGAGTTTAAAGTCAATATAGGAATACAATTTAGAAGTAACTGAAATTTGAAATTAAAAATTAAAAAATATTGAAAGATGAGTTTAGAGTCCAAATAGAAATACAATTATAAATAATAAAAATTCAGAATTCAAAAAAAATAAATATTAAAAGACGAGTCTAGAGTCCATATAGGAATATATATAATTTATAAATAACTAAAATTTGATATTAAAAATAATTAATAACTAACATGTATATAAAATACAATATGAATATTACACATTAGTAGTTTCGTAAAGTTATAGCAAAATTTAAAATTATGTTGTCATTTTAATATATTTGAATAATATAATGAGAGAATATATATGCTATTATATGAGAGAAAATATAATGATGCTAGCCGCGCAATATTGCGTGGGCCACCATGCTAGTTTTATTAATTCCTTCCAGGTAGCTGTCAAAGGAGTAGTGTGTAGTGTCGTGTGGAATTCGCGAGGATGTGCATGAACTTGCCAAGGCAGGGATGCAGTTGCGTGACAAGGACACACGTGAAATGTAGCGAGAGAAGAGTCGTAGTAGCGGGCGCGACCGCGGGAGTGTATACGGAGAGATGAAGCGAGCTCTCTCCACCAAGCAAATCGCGAGCCAAACCAAGAAGACATCCACATGACGACGCCTCGCGCCACCACCACCACGTCGCCCTTCTCCTCTCTCCTCCTCCTCCCGATCTCCCCCTCCGCCGCGACTCCTCCGCGCCGCGCCAGGACGCCGCCGCCGGCGGTGGCACATGGCGGCGTGCGGTGGACGGCTGGCGGGAGGCGGCGACGGCGAGGGTGCCGGGCGGCGGCGGCGGTGGTCGAGGACGGCGTGCTTCTCCCCAAAGAACAGGAGGACGACGCGTCGGCGGCGAGATACGACTGGAGGGAGGAGTGGTACCCGCTGTACCTCGCCAAGGAGGTGCCCGACGACGCCGCGCTGCCGCTCACGGTGTTCGACCGGCAGCTGGTGCTGTACCGCGACGCCGCCGGCGTGCTCCGCTGCCACGAGGATCGGTGCCCGCACAGGCTAGCCAAGCTATCCGAGGGCCAGCTCGTGGATGGCAAGCTGGAGTGCCTGTACCACGGGTGGCAGTTCGACGGCGAGGGCAAGTGCGTCAAGATCCCGCAGCTCCCCGACGGCGCCAAGATCCCGCGCAACGCGTGCGCGCGCAGCTACGAGGTGCGGGACTCGCAGGGCGTGGTGTGGGCGTGGATGTCGGGGACCAACCCGCCGGACGAGCGGAAGCTGCCGTGGTTCGAGCCGTACGCGCGGCCGGGGTTCACCGACCTGTCCACGGTGCACGAGCTCCCCTACGACCACTCCATCCTCCTCGAGAACCTCATGGATCCCGCGCACGTCCCCATCTCCCACGACCGCACCGACTGGACGGCGAAGCGGGAGGACGCGCAGCCGCTCTTCTTCGAGGTCACCGAGCGGACGCCGCGCGGGTTCGCCGGATACTGGGGGAAGCAAAGGACGCCACACCTTCGCAACCTGCTCCGGTTCGAGGCGCCGTGCGTGCTTACCAACACGCTGGAGTTCGTCGACAAGGACGGCAAGGAGCAGTGCTTCTCGGCGCACTTCCTCTGCCGCCCCGCGGGGCAGGGGAAGTCGATGCTGCTCGTTCGGTTCGGATCCACCCAGACGTCGCCGCTGGTGAAGGTGCTCCCGAGGTGGTACTTCCACCAGAACGCGTGCAAGGTGTTCGAGCAGGACATGGGGTTCCTGTCGTCGCAGAACGAGGTGCTGCTCCGGGAGAAGGTGCCGACCAAGGAGCTCTACCTCAACCTCCGGTCGTCGGACACGTGGGTGGCGGAGTACCGGAGGTGGATGGACAGGGCGGGGCACGGCATGCCGTACTACTTCGGGCACAGCACGCTGTCGCCGCCGCCGGTGCCGGCCGTTGTCGAGCAGGCGCCGGCGGGGGCGGTCGCCGGGATGTCCGCGTCGTTCCCGGCCAAGGGCGGCGTCGGCGCCACGCACGCGCCCAACCCGACCAACAGGTACTTCCGCCATGTCGTGCACTGCAAGGGGTGCAGGGACAGCGTCAAGAGGTACGCCTCGCTCAAGAACGCCTTCGCCGCGCTCGCCGCGGCGGCGGTGGCGGCGGCCATCCTGGCGGCGACCAGGCAATTGAAGGCCGTCCTGCTGGCGTCCGCGGCCGCGCTCGCCGCGGCGTCGTACGCGTGTAACTGGGTGCTGTCTCTCATCACGACCAATTTTATTAGGACACACAGGAGACTGTAACCGTGGCAATGGCTGTCATGCTTTGGCACATACTAATAGCAAGGTAGAATGGTACAGCTATTTCATTATTTTTGCCCTTGTATATTTGTATCACTACATGAGTAAACGACGTTTAGTTATCGATAGTTTTGTTATGAGTGATGAATGATCTGCATCGTACTGCCAATGCCTTGCATTCTCAAATGGTTGCACACTTGCACTCATACAAAGTTAGTACACTCCATCATATTATAAATTACTTTTTTTTCAAGTTAAATTTCCTGAAAGTTTGATAAAATTTATAGAAAAAATATAACGACGCTTATAACACTAAATTAATTTCATTACATCTAACATTAAACATATTTTGATTTTTTTTTGTTTTGTGTTAAATATATTACTATGTTTTTCTATAAACTTGATTAAACATATAAAAGTTTAACTTCAAAAAAAAGTTAAAATGACTTGTAATATAAAACGTAGGCAGTACAATGCGAATGTAGGGTACTCCATCCAGCTGAGGTAAACCAACTCCAATATATATACAAACACAAACAACGTACCCAATTTTTACTGTTAAAATACAGGCACAATGCCTGGTATCACACGTTATTAAGTAGACAGACTCGATAACCATGACACGGACAGGGACTTCTTGCCACTGGTTTACGCACGGTTAATATTACAGACCACACATAGAGAGACGGCTTAGCTATTTGCAAATAAGCTTGACAAGATAGATGATGCTCCAAAAGGATGCGATCTCAGCAGTTGAGTACTTACGCTGGTTCATCTAGAATTCCCTATCGGGGAAGAGGAGTGGGGCGACAAGGGACCAAATGTACAGACCTGCCGTTGCCCACTGGGTTGCAATCCTGACCCAAACGGATGGCCACCCAACGTCAACAAGCTTTCCACTCTCACCAACTGAGGTTGACCAGCCAGTCAAGAGCATCGCGGAGTACATGCTTGCCAAGGAGAAGATGAGGTGGAAGAACGAGTAGGAGTATGTCACTGGCCTTGGCACATCCTTCTTTTCCGCTTCCTCATCTGCCTTACTGAAAGGAAGCAGTGGCTTGTCGGCACCTGAAAAAGGGCAATGTGATAAGCAACACACCTTGCAAATATGGAACATTGATTTAGTAGATAGAGCACGCAATCTAACCAGCACGTGGTGAGTCTGGGGCTGAGAGCACAGTTGCAGATGAGCCAGCACGGACAGCCGAATAGACCACAGAAAGGATGGTGGTTAGCAATCCCAGCGAAAGGCTACCAGTCGACACAGCTTTGGAATGGTTGTGCAGTCCATTGCATTCATAATCCCTCGGCTCACTTGAAAGTCCACTGTAGCACAAATAGGTGCAGTAGAGGGCGATAACTGATGCTGGCAGCAAGCTACCATTGATCTGCAAAATTCATAAAAAGGAACCATTCATTATTATTACAAGCGAGTAACCATATTTAAGATGAGATGCTAGCAGCTAGAGCTTGTGGGTGTAACAGCTATAATTTGATAAAATGCTAGAAATCTTACACAACAATTATCATAATGCTACAATCTTATGCAGCAATTATCATAATACACGGACACATTTCTGACAGCTTTTCGTGGTCAAACTATGGACTAATGAACTAAATACTCTATACACAGAGGCTGTGTTACTATATTATAAGGATAACAGAACAGACCAGAAGAATAATACCTTTGGGTGCAGGGCGACAATAGCAAAAACAAAAACAAGAATCAGTGTGAAGACAATGAAGAACAGATTGATTCCGCAGTCATGTCCAGATGGAGTGAACCAGTGAAAGAGCAGACCCGAGAAAGAGAATGTGACAATGTAACAGACAACTGAGACAACCAATAGAGCCATGTACCTGCAGTAATAAATATGAACAAATTATTAACAGGTTTTGATAAACAGAAGAAGTTCATACTAAATTAAGGGGACCTGAAGGTAAACAAGGAAAAGATCAGCTACTAACCAGAACTGTTCATCCTTGGCAACCCAATTCTCGTTCCATCCATGAACAAAGTCCAACAAAAGAACAACCTGAACAAGCAGGAACAGTCCAGATCCAAACTTGGATATTGATTCTGCAAAAACAAATGACAGTTAAAATTAACAACCTGGAATGGGGAGAACTGGCTCCAATTACAGTAACAAAAACTGATAATATAGAATTAGCATATAAAACTATTCAAGAAGCAGCAGAGTGTATCATCAATCACAAAAGTACAAGCAACAAGTTCATCCAACAAGCTGCTAAGACAGTGTCACGTTTACCATATATATCAACCAATCACCAATACCAAGCTTGGTACTCATGTTTTTAATTACCAAATAAACAATAATTGATGATGTATCATCAAGCCCCAAAACTGGAGCAAATATTAATACTATGCAGTTAGTACACTTCCATGCCTACTCACAACCACATGGAGATCCAAAGGACCAACGGAATTATACATTAATAGTTAAAAACACAGGCAACCACAAATGCAACAATGTCACTCCCAACTTTCCAACACAATTTCATCCTCTATATCAAAATACTCAACCACAAGAACACATGCCTCTTGAAACATTAGGAATTACTACAATTTGTTCAGCTAAAATCGCCTCCAAAGTTGCAAAACTTAAGTCTTCTTCTTGATAACGACGAATCCACACACCCACCTAATGTTTTGCAGATTAGTTGGTTCATAATTTCATATTTACAATTTTATGATCCCTATATGAAAATATGTCAACCTTAAAGCTTGTATATTCTTTGGTTTAGAAAGTGTATCAGACCAATAGGAATCTCCTTGTTCAAAAAGGTTCTAGCGCAGAGAATCAAAAGTTAAGACAACCCTAAGGAAACTCCTCACAACTCCCATTCGCACCTTCTCTTTCACTCTAGCAGTGTTGAGGAAGGACTTACAAGGAACCTTTTGCCACTCCTATCTTTAATTCTCTAATAGCCTATCACATACAGATATACTGATTTTAAATATTAGTGCAACCATCTCCCAATATAATGTCACTGCAGCATCTCTATAATTGTGTTTCAGAACGATTCAATTCGTCGTATACACAGCTACATAGGTGAAAGGGGGGGCATTACCGTAGAAGCTTACGACGCCGTTGGGCACGAAGAACATGAGGAAGACGATGACAACCCAGCAGAATATCTTGGCCATCCATCCGCCATGGTGTATCTTGTCGCGGGGGTCCTTCTGGTCCTTGATGCCAGCCATGATGATGGCGAGGATGGTGAAGAAGACGAAGTTGCCGAGGCTAACCCTAAGCACGGCATCGGTCTCGAACCACTCGCGGTCGGGCGTCTTGTGGAAGTGGTTAATCCCTGCACAGATAGCCGCAAGAGGCGCGCCATGAGAAATTCCGATCGATTTCGAGAGAAAAAAAAAGAACCAAATCGAATCACCCGGAAGGGATTGCGAAGGCGCTCACATGGGATGGATTGGAGGAGGGGCGCGGCGACCTCGCGGAGCGCCCAGGAGGCGAAGAGGGAGAGCGCGAAGAGGCCGCAGTAGGCGATGCGGGCGGAGCGGCGGCCGATGCTGCCGACCGCCGTACGGCACGCCTCGCACGCGCACGCGGCGCAGCACGACGCCAGGCAAGACGCCGCCCACATGGCTGCTGCTCGTCGTCCTCCTCCTCCTCCTCCCTTGCGGCGGCGCGGTCAGATCGAATCGATCGGTGGGTGAAGGAGCTCGACGATGGCTTTGGCTTGTTCGGATTTGGGGATTTCGCCGCCTCTCGGGGGAAGAAGCTTTGGTGGGGATGGGGAACGCGTGCGGCGGAGGGGCACGGAAGAGAAGAGGAAAGGAAGCCGATCCGGTTTTTTTTCCCTTTTCTTGTTTTTTTTTTCCGTTACGGAGTGGGTGGCTACCGGGCCGGTTGGGTTGGACCGGACCAGCCCGGGCCGATCAGGAGACCGAGTCAGTCAACTACTGTATTATTCCAGCCTTCTACGTCCATTACATCAGGTCAAGCAAAAGTAACAGGATATAGGTTCCGTTTACTACTTCCGTCAAAAAAAAAACTAATATAATTGAAGATATGACATAATTTAGTTCATCATACTACATTGAGCCTGTTCGGTAGTTCTAATTTACAGCCAGCCACTACAATGAAATATAGAGAACAATCGTAGCAGCTGCAGCTGTTGCGGCTGCACAGCCGCTGTATAGGGCTGCCGAACAGGCCCATTGTGTTTCATGTACAGCTAGGTTAGGTTTTTTGGATGGAGGAAGTAAGATGAAACAAGGATGAAATAAAATGAGTTATCTACTTACTTAACATGATTAATTTATATTTTGAGAAGTAAATTTAACAAAATAGCTAGAAACAAGTGATCTATGTAATGTAATGCAGATTTTTTAAAAAAAGATCGTATTTCTAGAAGCATGGAGCATGATCAATTGTATCTGATCATCACTTTCGAACGGGACCATAATAACACACACATCATCGTCAGCTTCTGGCAGAATAGGTACCAAAATGACAATAGGGAGCATAAGTTTGTGAGTTCAGAACTCGAAACAATATGGTCCTGAACTTCTGGCGGACAAACTAGATATCACATCCTATATTTTCCCTACAACAGAGCTCCTAAAACATTACAGCCACAGATCACACTGTATAAGGCATGAAAGAACAAGCAATCTGAAGTCGCATGCCACGACAACCTTCAGGTATCAAAATGGATATTGATTGACTGGCAGATGCTAATTGATACTGCATCGAAAATTGACATTAGAATTTTAACCATTTCTTCTCTTTCTCCTTTCTAGCAACCGCGTTGGTTGCCGAAGCATGCGTTGCTTCAGCATCAGCTAGAGCTTTTCGGGTTTGTTTCAATTTCTTTGAAGCTGCTTCGTAGAATGCCTTGTCCTTGCGGTTTCGCTTCATCATTTCCTCCAGCTTCTCAACACGGCTCCTCAGTTCTTTCACTTCGTCATCGTATGCAAGCAAGGATCTTCTGTCTTCCTTCTTGGCATGTCCATTTGCCTCACCGGATGAATCCTTTTTAGATTTCACGGCTGAGCCTTCTGCAACATCTTGACCCACTAGTTGGCTATTGATAAAGCTGAAGACAGACCTCTCTTCTTCTTCAGCTTTAGCAGCCCTTGCCTGTTCAGCAAACTTCTTCTCACGCTTTCTTTTCCCACCCCGACTGCGTTTTTTTCCAGGGCCTACACTATCATTAACCTCACTTGCAGCCACAGCGTGATCAAGAGATTGCTTTGGGGGTAGTACCTTAACTGGGATTGGATCAAGCATGCCTTGTCCAGAAACACCTAGACCCATTCCCTCTCGGTACCCCATTTTTGCCATCATTTTGGAGGCAACGCCCCTGGTATGGTGCTCCCACTTTGCAAAGATCGCAGTCTCTGTCTGAACACCACTTAAATTTTTGGATTCCAAAAGGCCTAGACCCTGATGAACAGATTCATCCTCTTGATCTCCATCCTCACTAAAATCAGATCCTTCATCACTTGAGCTTCCTTCACCATCTTCATCGCTCTCATCAGCATATTCTGAGATTGAAAGAGAATCACTGGGAAGCCTTGCAGAGCTCCCGTCATCTTGAAAAACAACCTGGCCAACTTTCAGATCGTCATCCCATGACTCAAGTTCAGCTCGTCTCCAAAGGCCAGAATGATGCCCAGAAGCAGCCAGTATGCTGGATCCTACCAAGGACTGCTGCCATCTAGTCGGAGTGAATTGCTTCAGGGACAGAATAGGAATTACAATACCTGAGGATAATTTTTGGATTAGTCACACATGATACTTTATGTGCAAGGGGCAGAACCAACTGGGACATCTTATATGTGTAGGAAAACACAAAGATATAAATCCATGAAAATCAATACAATATTCACAAAAAATGCAACATCTGAAGGAGCAATCCATCATATGAAGTTCACACCATTTTGTGGTGTCATCATTGCTTCAGGTGAAAGGCAACGGAACAAGAGATCAATGGTTTGAAGGGGTTTAATCCTTAGAAGGGTGCAAAATAAGCATTTACATACCATGGGACAAGCGGCAGTTACTACCAAACCGACATCGTTGCTGGAGAAAAAACTTGCACATCTGCACTATGGGCAGATTGATTAGTTAATTTGTTGGTAACAATGAACCTTATGTTCTGGACATTACATTCCATTAACCAACAGAAAATATGGTTGATGGTGAAGGGTACCCACCTGTGACCTGTTAACATTTTCCCCGTCCCATTTATTCATGAATTTACTGTGGTGGTGCGATGCAAGAGGATAGAGGGACACACTCAGGCTTTGCTACAAGGTTTATTTGGGAGCAGATGGACGTATGGCTTCATTGCAAAATAAAGGACTGGTATATGCACAATGCACACATGGTTTTAATGAAAAGCAAATCATGTACTGTCACATTACTTTGGAGAGAAGTTCAGCAACTGCTCACACAGAATAGCCTAGAATCAATACAGAAATAACTTGATTATACAACCGCTAGAATGCTGTATAGCTCTGCAGCCCAGCAAGGACTTGTATTGCAAAAGTAGGAATTTGTTTCCTAAAGTTATTCCGTCATTCCAAGGACATTCAACAAAATAATTGCACAGGTCATATCTCCTATGTGCTGGAGTTATAATATCTCATGAAGGAGAGAAGTTGGAAAAACAGTAAATACTGGCAAATAAACACCCATTTCCTACCGGCGGTAACATAGCAAGTTACAAACATACCAGCACGTAGAGGGTTATGTTTAGGGTTTACCAGGAAACATGGAGCTACTATTCAAAGGAAAAAATAATGGAAAAACGATAGATCAAGTGGCGTGACTCACCGACATGTTTTCAGACGTAGGAGTCAGAAATGAGATCCTTGCATCACTTGAGCCTTCAAGTCCTATAACACATCCATTATACCAGCGCCCATCCTTATGCCTGAATCTACACTTAGATCCAACTGAAAATTCCTGTGGCTCCAATGGTTCTGGCTCAACATCATCGGGTGGATCAACAGCTACTTCAGGTGCTTCAGATGTTGGCTCTTGGTTAGGAAATATCTCATCAATTTGCTTTACTAGTCTAGAGCGTTTCAAATGGAGAAGTCCCTCCTCTGCATCCTTAATTGCAGCAAGAAGTTCTTCATGGACCTTCAAAACAGTACATATTGTAAGTTAGCATTTGCACAATAGAAGCATGAAATACATAAGTACAGAACTATTGAAGACAATGGTATAAGGGTTGAGATTCCCCAAAAAGAAGCTGACTGCTTTCTCTGAATATTTGTTCGATATTTTTCTCTGGAGATATTTTGGACAAGGAAACCTACTATTTGGATATTCACATCTCAGGAATCCAAAATGCATAAGCTAATCATCTCACCTACAGGTTACATCAGTGAGCTATGATGTGAATATCACTCAACTCTTGTCATACCAAACTTAAACATGTTGAGTCGATATCTAATCTAAACATACTAAATACTAATGTACAAAAGTTACCATCCATCTTCGGCTGATTTTGCCAATGACATGATACATGAGTCAACTAAATCTAACCCTGTCAAAAATATCCATGGACAAATCACATAATAAAAACGTCATCTCGACAAAATGCGCTTGATTTTCTTACAGTGACCGAATCAGACATATCAATCACAATCCCTCCAAGCACTCTTGTTAGTTTTATTAGGCAATCCTTATTACATTGTAGAGCTCACTACTAGTAATAACAGGAGACATACTGCCTGAACCCAGCATCTACACGAGAGAGATAAGAACAATAATCCGAGCACGACCCAGTCACACAACCAGTCCTGCAAATTCTAACATTCCGAGAGGACTGCCCGTCGCATCCCCACAACTTGGGAGTCAAATTAGGAGCCTAGGGCTAGCCAAACCTTCAACAGCCAGCGCCCGCGCGGGACGATTTGAGATTGAGAGCTAGTTAAGGCGAGGCGAGGTGACGCGGATGCGTACCTCGAGGAGGTCGGCGTTGGAGGGGTCGGCGGCGAGGGCCTCGTCGACGGCGGTGAGGGAGGCCCGCTGCTCCTGTAGGTGGTGCTCCAGCTGCAGCTCGATCGACGCCGCCTCGTCCTCCCCTTCTTCCCCCGCCATGGGTGGTGGTGGATCGAGAGAGAGAGAGAGAGGACGCCTCCCGCTCCCCCTCTTCTTCTTCTTCCTCCGATGCGACGGCCAGCGAGCCAGCGGCTGCTCTGCTGCGACCTGTGCGAGAGGTGAGGTCGGTGCTGTGTCGCGATGGTGTGGGCATGGGCCGTGGAAGATGAACTTGTTTTCTGGGCTTTGAGATTGAGCTGGCACGTCGTGGGCCTCGTAATATTTTTCTTGAGATTTTATTTTTAAAAAAATATCAAAATTATATGTTTTAAAGAAGAAAGAAATTAAGTTTCAACTTAAGATCATCGGGTTAACAAGTGACCTGTCAGCCACACCTCGATTGAGATATTCTATATTTTTTATACGATTACAAAGCAGACGCTCATAAACACACAGCACTACACACGTAAGATCGCTCTCACACCCCCTAATGCACGTAGACGGAAATGAAATACTACATTCACACTCCCTAATACACGATCTAAAGAGGCGGAACTAGTGGCACATCCCTAATCTCAGTAAAATCTTGTTAAAAGCCCACTACATATGTGTAATATTTATAAACATTAAAATTTGAACCTGGTGAATGAAAGCATGCACATATAACTCTACCACCACACTACTAATACTTTCCTATATATTTTGTATACCTCTATAGTGAACACGATTTTGCATATATCGTGCTACGATGTAGTTTTATCCGTTTCTATGTAAGATGACTGGATTGTCGAAGAACAAAGGGGTTGTTTGGTTCGATGCCGTTGGTAGCCAGCCAGGTTGTGGCGCTGCCACAATTTTATGGCGAAGGAAAGGCTCGCCGCACTTGTGGCGAAAACTATCACATAAATGAAATGTAACGTGGTGTGGCTGCCTCAACTTACGTGGGAACCAAACAATAGCCTATTTTGCGTGGCTACCGCATTAAAGGCTTGGCGAAGTCTGGCGGGGAACCAAACAGCCCCAAAATGTCTCAGATACCAAGCGAAGTCTCAGATTACGAATTATCCAAAGGGCAAAAGACATGCAAAAATAATAATATCATAATATTGTACTACTCAATAACCAACAAAACATACCAATTTTATAGTATCCGCAAAAATAAAAGCCCTAGTTAGAAAACAATTTCACCGTGTGCGTATCACTCATAGTGTTTTATTATGCAATTTTCTCACATGGATGCACGTGGTTTTCAAGAGGCGCCTACAAATCGAGCGTTCGATTTTTGTTTGAAAAAATCGGGTGATGTTCCAACAAGTAGATCAGAAGTTTTTCACTAAGTTGATCGAACATGTTTTAATCGTTTTAAAAGTTGAAACACAACCAACCCACCTTCTAAAACATTTTGCTACAACATAGGAAATAACAATTTTTAAGCTATTTCACCATATATAAAAATAATATTTTAGCAAACAGAGAAATGATGTTTCAATTCACTGCAACATTTGATTTATACATAGTGACATGAATATACTTGCTGAAACATTATTGGTGGAAGAAAAAATAAAACGGATTCTCTTAATAGAGCATTTCCATAATATATGGGTGATTTATTGCAACGGTGCGTGTGGTGGAGCGCATAGTGAGGACGACGTGGATGCTTTTTTGGGCGAGGCGCGATGGGAGGAGCGGGCGCCTGATGCATGCATGCCCGTATCGGATGCCCGATATAAAAAAATTTCGTGGTTTTCATCTTGATTTTCTTGTAACTTGTGTTAATTAGTCCGATATAAGAACAATAAATATATTTTTTTATCAGATAATCTGCCCAGTGTCACTTGTGGTTTTCATTTTACCAGAGGAGCAACCTCCACCGTCTGATCTTGCAACTTCCGTCCAGCCACGCTGCATAGACGGTCCAGATCGAACCCGAAACCATCATCCCAGTTGCTGGCCCACCCTCCAGTCTCTCACGGAAAGGATCCGACCCGTTACCACCACCCGCAGCACTATCCAAATGCTTACAACAAAATCCGACCCTCGAACTCTCCCACACTCCATTCTCTGAGATCTGCGACCTCCCCATCTCCCCCAACTCCGGCGATCGCCGGAGTTCCCCGCGACGGCGGCGCGATGGACCTCCTCATCGCGCAGATCAACACCGACCTCCGCTCGTCGGACGCGCTGCGGCAGTCGTCCGCGCTCCTGCAGGCGCTGCAGCAGTGCGCCGCCGGCCGCGACGTCTCCGCGCTCGCCCGCACCGTCGCCACCGAGATCCTGTCGGCGCCCTCCTCCGCCGTGTGCAAGCGCCTCGCGCTCGACCTCCTGCGCGCGCTGCCGCTGCCCCCCGACCTCCTCGACCCGCTCCTCCTCTCCTCCCTCCGCTCCGACCTCTCCTTCCCCGACCCCGACGTCGCCGCCTCCTCCATTGCCTCGTTCCCCTCGCTCCCTTCCCACCTTCTCCCCTCCCTCCTCTCCTCCGCCCACGCCGACATCGCCGCCGCTCTCTCGTCGTCCGCCGAGTCACTCCGTCTCGCCGCCGTCACCTCGTTATCCTCTCTCCTCCCGCGTGATGACCTCGCGCTCATGTGCTCCACTAATCCCTCGCTCATGGGGCACGCTACCACTTGGTGGGGGCGGCTGGCGGAGCTTGCATTGGACCCTGCGGATGCTGTGGCTGCCACAGCGTTTGAGGCGCTTGCTCGGCTCTTCCAGGAGCTGGATGCCCGGCGGATGAGCCGGCTTGCCGGGGACAAGCTTGTTGATGGAGAGGGCGCGCTTGCCGTGCGTGCTCAGTGGGCAGCTGAAGCCATCAATTTCATTTGGTCCCGGCGAAACATGCTCATTGCACGCTCCATGGTTATGCCAGTAGAGCGCTTCCGGGTCACCGTGTACCCTATTGTGCACGCAGCGAAAATGGTTGCTTCTGGCATGGTGAACACATTGCGGCAGATTGCCAAGCCAGGGGACACTACAATAGATGACAGTGTGGAGTCGAGCGCGGAGAAGCTGGTTGGGGTGTCGGATATCATCTCGCACTTGCTGCCTTTCCTCAGCTCACTGGATCCACCATTGGTTTTCGAGGTGGGGATAAATATGTTGGCACTTGCAGATGTGCCTGGAGGCAAGCCGGAGTGGGCTTCAGCTGCCACTACTGCAATTTTGACACTTTGGGACCGGCAAGAGTTCTCATCGATGAGGGAAACCATTGTCAGAGCCGTCGTGACTAATCTCCATTTACTCGATCTTGGAATGCAGGTCTGAATCAATCTCCTCATAGCAACTTACTTTAGCCTAGTCAATCTGATGATTACTTTTAGTTATTTCTATAATATACTAAGTAAAAATTTAGATCAACCTTCAATACCAACTGTATGACTATAAGGATCATGGAAGTGGGTATATGGGTTCTTAGTGTTCACTGGCAGCTGTAGAGGGCAATTTTCGGTCAATTTGAATATTTACAATCATCAACTGTAGATGATCTTGTTCAAATATAGCTTCCTTTCAATCATTCAATGACATCAAGGTTTCGTTTGAATTTATGTCTTTAAACTCATTCCAATATAACATGTAATTTTAACCAGCTAGTGTTTATTATGAGTGCACCATGAAACCAAACAGGTTTGGGATGCTATCCACACCATCTAAACTATTTCATTAGAGTTGCCAGCAGTGAACCAAATGGCACCTTAGTTGGTTCGGAATTCCATCTCCTGATTGCTGCCATTCAACTCAACAATTATTTGATTTCTCACGATATTAGTTGCCACTATATTCCCTAGCATTAACCGGCGATCTGTGTTACATGCATATAATAACATGGATTTACAAAAGTATGTTTTGTGATGCAGGTGTCTCTGTTCAAAAGGCTGCTTCAAATGGTGAGGAATTTGAGAGCAGAATCAGATCGTATGCATGCATTGGCATGTATTTGTCGGACTGCTCTTTGTGTTGATCTTTTTGCAAAAGAGAGTGTTAGAAGAGGTCAGAAGCCTGTTCCAGGAACAGATGTGATCTCACTATTTGAGGATGCAAATGTGAAGGGTGATCTAAACAGCATAACGAGCAAGAGCTTGTTCAGAGAGGAGCTAGTCGCTTCCCTAGTCGAAAGTTGTTTCCAGCTATCACTCCCCCTACCTGAGCAGAAGAATTCTGGCACAGAGAGCAGAGTTATAGGAGCATTAGCTTATGGAACTGGATATGGTGCATTGAATTGGACAGAACCTGCTTTGGATGTGGTGGAAGTTTGCAGGCCTTGTGTTCTTTGGGACTGTGGTGGGCGTACCTATGCAATTGATTGCTATCTGAAGTTGCTTGTACGGCTTTGCCATATATATGATACTAGAGGTGGTGTAAAGACAATCAAAGCTGGTGCATCTCAAGATCAGATTCTAAATGAGACAAGGCTTAGAAATTTGCAGCTACAGCTTATCAAGGATCTTCGTGAGGTTATGCTCTTAGTTAATCTTAACTTTTAAAATCTAAACACGATGGCATGTTTGTTTTACATGAACCCACATAGTTCTTTATATTTGTTGAATGTTGATGCTTCGTTCATCCACCAAATAAATAAAACAGTGGTTTATCTATTTTATACTATCTTTATGGCAACCCATTAGTTTTTCTCTGTTGCACTGAACTCCTATATAATATTACAGTACATGATTTTGTTTCTTGGCATGCATCATTGTTATGCTTGTCCTTGTCTTTTCCGGCCTCATGGATCTGACTATTGCAAAAACTTGTGCTCTAAAGTACATTTCCCATAAACTTCTCTCGTTCAATAACTAAAAAGCATACACTTTGACAAGGCTTTACTTTAGTTTAGATTATATTATGGCTGTCTTTGCTGGGCTTTCCTTTTGCTCTTCTTCCCCCTTTCTTTTTTCAAATATTTATAAACTAGAACTGCATCATCTGTAAAAGATTCTTTTCCTAGTTGGTAATAATCATAAAGTGCCGATGTTGACATGACTTCTACTCTATATTCTACTTTTATTGCAGGTTCATACACCAAGAATTTCAGGACGATTGATATGGGCAATTTCTGAACATTTTGATCTTGAAGGTCTGGATCCTCTTTTAGCTGATGACCCAGAGGATCCATTGAATATCATCATATCTAACATGCATAAGATTCTATTCAAGATCGATTCATCTACAACTACCTCAAGTAGGATACAAGATGTGCAGTCTGTCCTCATATGCGCTCAACGTTTGGGATCGAGAAATGCAAGAGCAGGCCAGCTCCTCACTAAAGAATTGGAGGAGTTCAGGGCAAGTACTTCAGCTGATTCTGTCACCAAGCATCAGTCGCGTTATGTCTTGCAAATAATAAAATATCTAACGAACCATCCTGATAACAGGTGAGTGTATTCTGAAACTCGAGTAACTAATTCTTTCACAAAGGGTCACCATTTATTTAGATATATACTGTCATAAATGTTGTACAACAGAGAAAAAAATCTCTACTGGAACATGCATTAGGAAATTATGAAATGTCTAACTTTCCAATATTTATTCAGGTGGGTTGGTGTAGGTGATGCTACAGGGGATTATCCATTTAGCCACCACAAACTTACTGTTCAGTTTTTAGAGGCATCTGCAGCACAAGATAGGAAATTGGAAGGATTAGTTCACAAGGCCATCGAAGAGCTTTGGAGGCCAAATCCCACTCAGTTGACTCTCCTACAAATGAAGGGGATTGGTGCTTTGCACAAAGAGCTTCCAAAAACACTTTCTTTGACTGGCAGCAGTGATCCATGCTATATTGAGGCATATCATCTGGCAGATCCAACTGATGGGAGAATCACCTTACATCTAAAGGTATGGCCTGATCGATGCATCTTTCCCTTGTTTGCTTAACAGTATATTCATTTTATTGTACTTTTCTGTTTTGGTCTCTGTTAAATGCTGTTTAGGGACAATTTAGCTCTTAACGTGGAGATAGTTATCTTGGGGGGCTGGGGTAAAATTGCCAGCAGTTTTTTGCCAACACTGTAAATACTATATTATTAAAAAATAGGAACCAATATTCTTATGCAACCTATTGGCCACAGTTTTCTCATTTTAAGGCCATATTATGTGTGGCCTTATCATGATGGATCTTCAGTGTTAGCTCCAGCACTGTGCAATTGTATTTTTGTATTTGTTACCTGGTAGCAGGTAGGTTGATTTTAGAAGTTAAAACAACCATGTGTGGTTCCACATATATTTCTTTTCTCTGAACTATAGAATTTTTTGACCTGGAATTGTATTATCATGTTGTTTGACTAGTTTATGTTGTTGCAGATTTTAAATTTGACTGAGCTGGAACTCCACAGGGTTGATATCAGAGTTGGTCTCTCTGGAGCACTGTATTATATGGATGGATTCTCCCGCACAGTTCGGCACCTACGTAATCTTGTTTCCCAGGTGCTTATACTAATCTAAATGTGCCTATTTTGCTGATGTTCTTAGTATAAACTATACAATTACCCATCAATAATTTAAAACTAGTGTAGTGCCCCTTGTGTTGCTAGGGATCTGAAATATATAACATCACCATAAATTCTGAACTTAAACAAATTAAAATAATTATCCTCGAGTATAAAATTTCACACGCATAATTCACATATTAGATCAACCAACTCTTATTTTAATCCACCTTATGTGGAAAATGCCTTTCCATTCTGCAGGATCCAGTCCAAAGTAGTGTAACTGTTGGAGTTTCGCACTTTGAGAGATGCTCCCTCTGGGTTCAAGTCTTGTATTACCCATTTTATGGAAGTGGAGGGTCTGCAGACTATGAAGGAGATTATGCAGAGGAGGACTCACAAACAGTTAGGCAGAAACGCTCACTTAGGCCGGAGCTTGGTGAGCCAGTTGTTTTGCGGTGCCAGCCCTACAAGATCCCCCTTGCTGAACTTCTCTTGCCATATGAGTGCTCCCCAGTTGAGTATTTCCGGCTATGGCCAAGCTTGCCAGCCATGGTGGAGTGCACTGGCACATACACATATGAAGGTAGTGGTTTCAAGGCCACTGCTGCTCAGCAGTACGACAGCTCTCCTTTCCTCAGTGGGTTGAAGTCGATTTCTTCTAAGCCCTTCCATCAAGTCTGCTCTCATTTCATCCGAACAGTAGCCGGGTTCCAGGTAAGCATTTTGAATAATCTGTGTCACTTGAGTCATGTTACCATCCTCTTTATTCTTTCATATACATAACTATCAAAATTCTTGGGTTATAACTCATTTGATCTCCTACAGTTATGTTATGCCGCGAAGACATGGTTTGGTGGGTTTGTGGGCATGATGATCTTTGGCGCAAGCGAGGTCAGCCGGAATGTTGATCTTGGCGATGACACGGCCACAATGATCTGCAAATTCGTCGTGCGTGCCTCCGATGAATCCATCACAAGAGAGATCCAATCAGACCTCCAGGGCTGGCTGGATGACATCACCGACGGCGCCGTGGAATACATGCCGGAGGAAGAGGTGAAGAGCGCGGCGGCTGAGCGGCTGAAGGTTTCCATGGAGAGAATAGCCCTGCTCAAGGCGGCCAAGCCGAAGGTGCCACCGGCGAAAACCAAGGAAGAAGAGGAAGAGGAGAAGAAGGAGCAAGAGGACCTGGACGAGTTTGGGAACCCCAAGGGCCCCTCGACGCTTTCCAAGCTGACGGCGGAGGAGGCCGAGCACCGTGCGCTCCAGGCCGCCGTGCTGCAGGAGTGGCACCAGCTGTGCAAGGAGAAAGCCTTGAAAGCACAGTGAGGCTTTTGGTTTTATGTTGTGATTTTGAGTGCCATTTTTGTTCTTTTAACCCCCATTTTGTGTATGTATTAGCCCTGCTGATTAATTTCACTCCATGTACTACTGCCGATTTGTTCATTGTATTCATTGTTCACAGATAACATTTGTAACATAGATCCAAGCTTTGGTGTGAAAATACATTTTTTTCCCCGGTGACCACACTATATTCCTGGTCCATTTTTCGACGAAAATCTACAAAGAAGGTGTGCATAACATAATTCCTAATGTTTGACTGACAGGTGGGGTCTGGTGAATTCTACCTGTCTATTCCAATGACATGTGGGGTCTCTTGCAATGGCCCCACAAGCCAGTCTCTCTCTTCGCGGTCTGCGTGTTCCCACCCCTCCACCCTCGAGTCCCCCGACCAGGCGATCACCCCGTGGGCGGCGGCGCCGCCGTCCTCAGGCCGCCGGCCGCCGCGTGCGGTCGAGCTGCCTTGCCATGGCAAGGCCGCAGCCTTGCTGATAGCGAACGGAGGAAAACGACCAGGCTGTATGCCCGCATGGTGTTCGAAGGGGTCGGGAGCGATGGCTCGGGGTCGGGGGCGGTGGCTGCTGCCGACGCGGCTGCTGAACGTCTGCCTCGCCGCGCTCTGCCGCGGGGGGAGCCTCGCCGCCGCGGAATCCGTCCTCGTCGACGCCATCCGCCTCGGCCTGCCACCCGACGTCGTCACCTACAACACCCTCCTCGCCGCCCACTGCCGCGCCGCGGGCCTCGAGGCTGGCCTCGTCGTCATGGGACGGATGCGGGAGGCCGGGGTGGAGCCCGACGCCGTCACCTACAACTCCCTCATCGCGGGGGCCGCGCGCCGCGGGCTCCCGATACACGCCCTCGACCTGTTCGACGAAATGCTCCGTTCGGGGATCGCCCCCGACTCCTGGAGTTACAACCCCCTCATGCACTGCCTGTTCCGGTCCGGCCACCCGGAGGATGCCTACCGGGTGTTTGCTGATATGGCTGAGAAAGGCATTGCGCCGTGCGACACCACCTACAACACTCTCCTCGACGGGATGTTCAGGGCCGGTTATGCGATGAACGCATACAGGATGTTCAGGTACCTGCAGAGGGCGGGGCTCCCCGTGAGCATTGTGACTTACAACACCATGATTAACGGGCTGTGCAGTTCAGGCAAGGTGGGCTATGCCCGGATGGTCCTTAGGGAGCTTGGGAGGACTGATCATGCCCCAAATATTATCACTTACACGGCAGTTATGAAATGCTGCTTTAAGTATGGTAGGTTTGAGCAGGGGTTGGACACCTTCTTGTCATTGCTGGACAGAGGGTACATTTCGGATGTCTACCCTTACTGCACAGTGATCAGTGCTTTGGTTAAGAAGGGCCGGTTGGGAGAAGCTAATAATTATTGTGACCTCATGCTACAAAATGGATCTAGGCTTGACAGTGTGTGCTACAACACGCTGATTCACATGCGATGCCAAGAAGGGAAGCTGGATGACGCATTTGAGCTTGTGAGCATGATGGAAGATGGCGGCCTGGAGAGTGATGAGTACACATTCGCAATTTTGGTCAACGGGCTGTGCAAGATGGGACATATCGAGGCTGCAGAAAAGCAGCTATTTTACATGGAGATCAAGGGCATGCAATCTAATGTTGTGGCATACAATTGCTTGGTTGATGCGCTCTGCAAATTTCAAGAGGTGGATGCAGCTATCAGATTACTGCAGTGTATGAAACTAAAGGATGATTTTACTTACACATCACTAGTCCATGGTCTATGTAGGGTGGGTAGATACCATATGGCATCAAAATTCTTGCGAATCTGCTTGCATGAAGGTAATAATGTTCTTGCATCTGCAAAGCGTGCTGTCATTGCTGGGCTTCGTAGCTCAGGGTTTAAAAATGATTTGAGGAAAGTCCGGGTAGCATTAAATATGGCTAAGCTGTTACGACCATAATCCAAGGAAAATGGCCTGAAAGATCAATTCGCAAGAGAAATGACTGGATAATCCTGCATGGAGTTTAAGGATGAATATCTTGTCGGTGGCTCAGTGCATCATTCTATAGAAGTAAAATGGGTATACTCTTTTTCTGGAGAAACTGTAGGATGGTGATCTTGCAATATGCAATCAGCCTTTTCACTGTCAGTCTGTCAAACCCAAGCGGAACAAAATTAAACATCATGGGAAGCTGCAGACATCACCACTAGTTGGCGAACGGTATCGGCTCAGTATGTGCACAAAGCCACCACTAACTGGTGTATGCCTTGCCTTGGATTTTGTTGGGAAGGTAATTGTGGATTTATATTTTATATTCAAGTCTTCTGCTTAAATTAGTTATTACCTTATCGTTGTGTCACAGTAAATCATGCTAAGTTTACCCTCTTTTGGGTGGTTGTTGCAGATTGATTGGGTTTAGTTATCTGTTGCTCCAGACCAGACGATACAGAGCAAGCAATTAAAAAGAAGTACAAAAAGCTGCAGATTGGTACAGAAAAACCCATTTGTACATCATTTTTTTGTCTGTTCTTTAATTCTTATGAAGCAGTGGAAAAAAAAATCTCTTTGGGTGATACCATATGTCACAGTTTTAACATATTGAGCAAGTTTTATATTCCAATGAAAAACATAGCAAGAGGACAGATATGTTTGTGGTATGCGGCAGTGCTACCTATCCTTGAAATTTTCCATTGGACAGCCATTTGTTGGAGCTCTGCATGTCAGTGGCTGCTGAGTTCGAGCCGTCAATTGAAACAAGTCGGCAACCTCTTCGTGATGGAGCATCGTAGATTGGTTTGCAAGGTGACATGAATTTTTTGAACTCAATTGAGGTCAGGTTTGCTTTGGGTTGAAGAATTGGGGTGATTTGGGTAGATCAGGAGATGTTTGGTTGATTGGATTGGTTCTGGGACGTATAGTTTGCTAACATAGGTGGGTCTGGAAACAGTCTAGTTTTTTAGGCATTAGCAGGTCTAGTCCAAATATGAAGTTATTGTGACATTCTACCAATTCTTTTCCCTACCTTTGAAGGACATCTTGAGTGGGATAACTTTAATTTACAGAACATGGTAAATTTAGGTTCAAGATGGATTTACAAAAGTATTTTCTGTGACCCAGGGAGTCTTCATACGACTGCTTCGAGTGGCAAGAAACTTGAGAGCAGAACAAGATCAAATCCATGCATTGGCATGTACTCCATTTGTAGGAATGCTTTTTTTTTTGCCGATTCATACTTTGGAAGCCCATTCGAGGAACAGGTGTGATATCACCTTTGAGGATGCAGGTGTGATGATACAAGCTGAAAACCACTACTGACGAGCGGCCGAAGATTTACATGGAGAACGTAGCTCAAGGCAGCAAAACTGAAGGAACCTTTGATAGCGACAAGAGGAGAATAATGAGCGGAGAGAGTCCAATTTCATGTGTAATTCTTTCGACATGAATTTTGCAAAAGGAGTCCAATTTGGCTTTGATTTGGGAGAAACGAATTCGTACATTCGGAACTACGCGAACATGCATGTCAGATGAAGGCGGGGCCGTCCTTTCTGTTAACAGACAGTAAATTTCAAGATGTCAAATATACGAGTTTCAACACAAATCCTACAGAGTTTCTGCTACAGGAAAGTGATTTTCACCGTTGTACAGAGTTTCTGCTACGGCATTGGTATATTCTATCCTTTTTTAAAAAAAATTAATTAAAAATTGATACTAGCAACCTACTCCAGTCCTGATCCGAGTTTGTGTCTAATCCAGTAGTATTGTTATATTTTGGATCGAAAAAGAGTAGATTTTCTGAATATAGCTTATTTTCAGCTGGTATCTTATCCATACAGACCACCAAATTATCAAAATCTTCGGAATCTGAAAAAACCCCAACCCAAACAAAGCATCTCGTGTCCCTATCTTTCGGGTCATTTGAAACTGGAGCGAATAACCTCTCGACTCCAATTTCCACACAACCCACCAAAAAGTCTCCGCCACTTCACCCCGATCGCCGCCGCCGCCGCCGCCGCTCGATTCCCCGATGGCCGCGGAGCCGGAGGAGCGCCTCGACGTCCTCACCGCCGGCGGCGAGAAGACAGGCGCCTCCAAGGCCAGGCACGCCGCAGCTACCCCCTACCCAGCTTACTCCCGCCGCCGCTTCGGTTGGATTCCATTCGATCGGATCGCGTGACTCCGCCGCCGCGGTTTGCTCGGTTTTTTTTTTCATTGCAGGTCGGAGGTGCACAGGGACGGCGACTACCACCGGGCGGTGCACGTGTGGATCTACAGCGAGAGCACCGGGGAGCTGCTGCTGCAGCGCCGCGCGGACTGCAAGGACACGTGGCCCGGCCAGTGGGACATCTCCAGCGCCGGCCACATCTCCGCCGGCGACTCCTCTCTCTCCTCCGCGCAGTGAGCTCGCTACCCCTTGCTCCCTTGATAGAATTTCGGAATGCGATTATCTGAATTCTGCTTGGGGAATCGTAGTGGCGATTTTGCCTAGCAGCGTGGAGAAGCACTTGTCACTCTGCTTTAAGTTTACTATGCACATGGGCATGACACTCATTGCTTATATCTGCGGGAGTTGTAGTCTCTGAGATATTGCGGTTCATCTGATCGATGCAACTGCTGAAACTTGATTGAATTAACTTACGTGATGAATGGGTTGCACACGTGCTATTATCACATAGTGTTTGAGACGCTGTTCATATTTTATTTTAGTTTATTCCACAGGTTCACTGACTTGCTTGCATTTGTTGGGTTGGCTATTACTCTATTGCGTGATTCTTTGCTAGGCTAGGTAAAAAGGGTAATATTAAAATGATGCATTCTAATTGGTAATAGCATTTGACATGGATCATCAGGCGGGAGCTCGATGAAGAACTAGGCATCAAACTTCCATCTGATGCTTTCGAGCTGTTATTTGTTTTTCTTCAGGAATGGTTAGTACCTCTATCTCTTAGTCCATCATCTTATTGTGAGTTTGCAAACTACGATAGAAAACGATTACTTTTATCTTTTTTGACCGGGTATTAAATACTATTCTATCCCTCATCAGTTTAAGATTGTATAGCAGCATATTCTGATCATAACTGCAGCGGATCTTTTACAATTTCAAACAGTACTTACTGAGAGGCTTGCTAAGTGCTAATATTTCATATTTCATCACTTTATGTTCACATGAAATTTCACACTATCAGTATCTGCATAAAGGGACGTTATATAATGTTATCCTCTGATTCTTTGCTGCAGTGTTATCAACAATGGCACATACACCAACAATGAGTACAATGATGTTTATCTTGTGACTACTTTAACTCCAATTCCACTTGAGGCATTCACTCTCCAAGTGAGGATACAATGATTAGTAATACTTTGCATTATGTTTTTTTCACTTGCTCTTGCATATTCATGGTTGTCAACATCAACAAGTGTGTATTACAAGAAAAATCTGTACTTATGTTCCTGGCACCAAAGGAAATATATCTGAGCAAGTAAATTTATCAACATGACAAAAGGAACACTATCAGAATTGTCCAGTATATAAATATTTATGATGTAATTTCTTTGTTTTACTAGTTGTATGGTTTGTTTCATAATCAACTGTAGAAGTTTTAATTATAGGAAAGTGAAGTATCTGCGGTTAGGTATATGCATCTTGACGAGTACAAGAGCTGCCTTGCAAAAGAAAGCGGAGAATATGTGCCTTACGATGTGAATGGGACATATGGCCAACTATTTAGTATTATTGAAGAAAGGTAAGCATCCAAATTATTTGTCCAGTCATGTTTTTGTCAATTTGTGGCCTCGATTGTCGAAGGGATAATTATATTCACTTTGGAAGAACTGAAATGACTTTTTTCTGTGATCGATATGAAATTTACTACTACCAACAGTCTGTGGTAACAAAGGTGCTGGTGACAATTAAACCATGTCCAAGCTCTCATTTGACCTCCAGGTTTAGGTTTAAACATTGGGAAGCTGGAGTGAGTATTTGTCTCTAGGTTGACACAGTAGGTTCTTAGGAGTTAGGATTTATTGTATAGTTTTTTTTTTAACTCATCAGAGTTTTAAGTTGAAAAAAAGGATGTGGTGTCATTGAGCAAGTCATTCGATGGGTAAGTCTCTAAACAAAAACTTAGCATTTGGTGAATCAGGGACTTTTACTGTATGTTTTGAGCAGCATCTGCTCCTGTTAACAACCCACCAGAATTAGAACTTTCAAATAACTGTTTCTTTGTCTTCATCTCTTGCCAGTTACCACTTTGAAGCAATTCAACATATCATTCCCTTGGCAATCCCTGTTGCACCACGTTTTTTGTCAAAATTATCTTGCTTCAACCTTTCATGCCATGTTTATAGGTACAAAGACAATATCGAATCCCGCAGTTTAACCTTGCAAAAGCAAATCAACCGTTATGCTCCCATCCATTTGGAACCAGAGGTAAGCTGTCTATATTTTTTGTCAGTCACCCTGTAGCTCTGGTTATTTATTTTCCATTTCATATTTGATTATTTATGTAACTATTCTTGCCTATTTGGCAGCCACCAATATTCAATACCAACAAAATTATATGTATGGGAAAAGGGAAACATTCACTTCATTTATGCACATAGCTACTAGGTATGCCATATGCAATATGCATTGGATGTATAGCACATGAAAGCTAGGTGCGCATTGCACAAAAAAAAAAGAGTACTGTTTGTATCATTATGGTGGTCTGATAGTTGGAAGGAATGATATATTGTGTCAAATTGTCTACTATTGGGTAGCACCTACCAGTTTCCTCACCTTTTCTTGGATTAATCCATTCAAGATTATTATTTCTTAGAATATTGTATGATACATATACTATCTATAATCTGTTCATCATAAAATTCTGTGTCATAAAAGAAAGCAACAGTTTGATTTCACACACTAGGATCATAATATTTAGTTTGAACATTAGGACGGAAACAGGAAATTTGATTCATCATTCCTATAATATAGTACTCACATGCTTTTTTTTGTCCCTGGCACGCTTGACATTTCAATCTTTGGCTTTGCAGTTGACTAGTCTATCAGAAGGAGACAGGGAAGCCTTGGGATATATTCTTAAAGCATCAATAGTTATTGATGACATCTTTTATGAGCAGGTACATCTTTCAACTTTCTTCATTTTTTTTTGAAACACATATTTTTTATTCTTATTCGTTGGATATGTCGTTTACAATTAGTTAGCAAAGATTATCTTCAGTGATAATTATTATTTTTACTGCATTGCAACTTCTTACTACCCTGGTTCTCGATTAGGTTTGGAATAGCAACTGCACGCTGAGAGACTGGCTGAAAGCACGTGCTAACTACTCTTCTTTTGATAAGTTGAAGTGGTTGTATTATTCCATTAATAAGAGTCCATGGTAATTTATTTTCTATTGAAGTTTCTTCACGCATGTTGACTACTTTAGGTTTATTTGTACATTGGATATTTTGTTGGTTGCATGGTGACTTGCCTATGAGTTAAGATCATGATCTTCTGAAGTCTGCATTTAGTATTTGTCTTGTGTTGCCACGTTGACGCATATAAGTTTACATGTGTTGTGTGGATGGATATAGTTTGTATCCTAATTTTTGTGTATCTACATCTTTATGAGAAAATTAAATGTTTTGTATTGAAGAATGCATACTTTCTCAGATGTTCTGTGCAGAACTTCAGTACTCCATGCATGAAAATGTTCTTTCATACCACTGTTATCTAACCATTACAGACCAATTGTTTTCATTTATAGATTTTCTTTTTTGCTATTCATTTTTTTCATCCTTAAGTTTATCCCTACAAAACGAAGTATGCTTGTATTTCGGGCTGTATGGAGTAGAGAATTAGTGAGATATGTGCATGCCCTCATGGACTCTAATGAAATATGTACTTGGTGAAAGATATAGCAGGGAGCATATTTATCTATGATTAGGGTGTTTATGAGCACAAATCCATTTTTTATTCCTACTTTGTATGCTTGTTTCGAACTCATATTATCTAATTAGATAATGTATAACTACTATGTATTTTTTAGCATCTTGATAGATGTTATTATTTGATATTTTCCCATAACAGGTCCTGCCTTGATGAAAATAAGGCTTTTCTATCGACTGCAGATTCTGCTGTGAAATTACTCACAGATGCCACCAAATCAGTTTCAGGATGGAAGGGGATTGAGTATCGTGCTGCATTTCCTCGAGATAATCCTCCCGGGGCAAACTTTTATCCTCCTGATATGGACAAAATGGTAAGATTGTGCTTAGTCACTTTTCTGCTTCCCAGTGCTCAAAGTATCCAGTACAAATTTCATATGCAGTAGTACGGTTGCTTACTGAGTACTGTATAAGTACGTTTGATGTGTACTTGGTACCGTAGTGACTGAAGCAGGGCCAATTTGCATATGTTTTGTATGTCTGTAGGAGTTTGAATTATGGAAAAATGGACTGCCTGAAAAGGAGCAAAAATATGCAACTGGATTTTTTACTGTCATAAAACGGCATGATGCCTTGTTGCCTTCAATACTAGCGCAGTCAGATGGATCAAATCAAACCAAGACATCAGATGATCTTTTCGTTGTTCCATACTCTGAGGAGTACAAATCATCCCTTGAGAAAGCTGCTGAGCTTCTTCATAAAGCATCTGAATGTTCTGATTCTCCAAGGTAAGCTAGTACTTCCTCCGTTTCACAATGTAAGTCATCCTAGCATTTCCCACATTCATACTGATGTTAATGAATCTAGATAGATATATATGTCTAGATTCATTAACATCAATATGAATATGGGAAATGCTAGAATGACTTACATTGTGAAACGGAGGGAGTAGTAATATACCAGCTTTTAGTTTCTGAATTTAGAACTTATATGCTTTTATCTTCATGTAGCCTCAAGAATTTGCTCAAAACCAAGGCAAATGCTTTCCTTTCAAATGATTACTATGAATCTGATATAGCTTGGATGGAGCTGGTTAGTGTCCTAACTCTCAGTTTTAGTTCATTATTTTCTCTTTAAATTTACAAATGTACTGGTTTTCTCACTAGCTTGATTCCTTCGTTCTTGGAGAAATTGTTCTTGAATGTTTTAAGGCAATTTGCAATCTTTTTTTTTTGGAAAAAGAGAACAGTAGGTGAGTTCCCTACTGTAGAATGTATTGTCAATAACACAAATAATACAAGGTCAAGAGTTTTATGGTGAATAATGTGTGGTTTATGAGCACTGCAGTATATAGTGTAGAATATTTGTTGGGTGTATATTCATAAAATTGGCTGTATTTGTCAGATTTAACAGCAATGTTTGGCATGTACAAATCAGGATTTGCTCATATAACCTCTGTATTTGGCATTTCTATCTTTATAGGACTCCAACTTGGATGTCACTATTGGCCCATACGAGACATATGAAGATGGTCTTTTTAGTTATAAGGTATTTGTCTCTCTTTCGAGATCTACAAAGAATTTTCTCCTTGGGATCCTTTCCTACCTGTTCTTGTCATCTACCTATTTGCTGGTCAAGTATTTAGCATGGAATTTGCATCAAACACCACATATTATTTTGAAACTTCAGTAAGCTTGCTCGTTATCACATATAATGCAGGTTTGCAACATTGTTGAGTGTGTGCCTATTTCCTGTGTTCAATTGTTATTTGTGTTTATTAACTAAATGCCCGCGTGCTTGCTACTGATAAAAATGAATCATACACATGGAGCAAATTAAATGAACATATGCCCTCTCCTTTTTTTTTTCAATGAAGGCACCCTCAATACTTTTATCACAGGGAGTACTTCTAAAACTAACTTTAATACTACATATACATGTGACGTTGGTCATCTTAGACCCTTTCCGAATTTAAGTTTGTACTTTAGAGACCAAGAAAATGATAGTATATGAAGGGACTTATATGTAATATTGGCTTCAGGAAGTATTTGGTAAAAAATATAGTGGGGTGGCAGATTCACTGCTACAGCCCACCAGCACCATTGACTTCCTTTAATAGGAGTATAGGTCTTTTGATGGTCATGATATTATTTTATTCTAGTAGCTATGATTTTCTCTTCATACCTCAATGCTGGGGCTGCCCATATTATTTGGGTTAAATACTAGGATTTTAATTCAGTTAGGCACCACCTTATCCCCAATGAAGAAAGTATGGCCTATAATAGTATAGGAATAGAGTAGGCGACATTACCATTTAGATTAGGGCATGTGTTTAAACATGTGTACAGGATGTGCACATGCACTTTTATATCTTGAATCAAGTTTATCTACATACTAAGTTTATGCATAGAGTTCAATAAAATATATCATTTGTTTTTACTAGTATTTTCTACTATTTTAAAGGCAACCTTTGAAGCATTTGTTGGTGTACGGGATGACATTGCCACTTCTCAAGTTAAACTCTTCGGTGATCAACTCCGGGTAACTCTAATTTATTTTCTGTAGAAAAGTACCAACTTTTGATTTACATGAAATTTGATCTTAAATTCAGGATTTAGAGAAGCATCTTCCACTGGACAACATTTACAAATCCGACAATGTATCTGCTGCTCCAATTCGCGTTATCAATCTTCTGTACAACTCTGGGGTATGTCCCTTTTGTAACATTTCTTTAATTTTTGGGGTTCATTTAATGCTTTATTTTATTACTGTGAATTTGTGATCTCCCTAGTCATTTGTTAAATTTCTGTTTCGATTTGAACTCATTGGTACTTAAAGTTTTGATATTTGTAGACACAGAAAACTTGCTTGTTTTCCCTTTTTGCTTGGTGGTAGATGGGCATCGTCAAAAAGAAGCTTATGCCCTTAAATCCCTGAGAAGCAAGTATTCAGCCTTTTCGTAATATCTAATGACAATTGATGACACACCATGATTTCATGACTTTTCGTAATATCTAATGACAATTGATGACACACCATGATTTCATGAGAGGATTGCTTTCTTCCTTTTGTTTTTATGATCAAAGGAGAAGGTTGTTTACTTTGTGCTTTTCTTACTACTGCCCCAGTTGCATGTTGGCCAAAGAATTATTGCTTAGATTACTTCAGCTTGAGTTTGTCACTATAATTGGCTAAACCATTCTTTGAGATCTTGAGACAATTGATAGGCTGAGAGCGCGTGCAGGGCTTGTGTATGTATTGCAGATGATTTGTTGTGCCAACAGCTTCATGATGAACTAAACAGGGACTATTGTTGCAGGATGTGAAAGGCCCACAAACTATTGCTTTTAATTTGCCCAATGATGAGCGGATTGTGAATGAACGAGGGACCTCGATGGTTATGCTTAAGAACATTTCAGAAGCTAAGTATGTTCTTTTACCGATTATTGTCTATAAATTTTAAATTGGTGACTCAGGTGATCCACACTATCAGTGGCAAGTGGCAACAAAAGTATGGGAGTTCCTTTTTGGATGATTCTAAATTTTCTTTACTTTTCAGGTTTAAGCATATCTTAAAGCCTATAGCTAATGCTTGCATCAGAGAGGAACAGGAAGATTATGTTGATTTTGAGCCTTATTATACACATATTGTTTGCCATGAATGCTGCCATGGAATTGGTCCTCATTCCATAACCCTTCCAACTGGTAAAAGATCAACAGTTAGAATGGTACGTAACTTTGTATATTCATAGAAATAAACATAAACCAATGCATGAACCTTAGGTGCACTATAAACATGTGCTTTGTTTCCCTCAAAATTTGCCACCACCTTCAACCATTTTTTTACGTAATGTCACTACCAAATTTCTTGTCAGATTATTGACAAATATATAAAAATAACCAAATTTATAAGTATGGATGTTGCTATAGAAAATGCAGCATATTCACTTAGCAATGGAAAATAACTTTGCTAATACTCAGGTACATGTAGGAAAAAAAAGATGTGCTTATTTATCTGTCTTCACACTTTAAATTTGAAATGCTGGTTATTTCTCTGTTATCTGATTTATAGATGACCTCTTCATGAAAAAACAGGAACTTCAAGAATTTCATTCAGCATTGGAGGAGGCCAAAGCTGATATAGTTGGTCTATGGGCACTGAATTTTCTTATTAAAAAGGTCAGTTGCTTTCATCAACTATCAAGCTACCATGGCACTTAGCTTAGTCGAGACCAGGCAGTCAAATCCTGCTATTGCTGTATATGCATAAGCAAATTTTCATTTGGCTATATCCTCGTTTGTGCCGTCATTACTACTTAGGGAAAAACAGAAACAGTTTTTCCAAACTGCATGAACTGCACATTGCATGAGCACCAACTGCATGCAATTTTGCATTGACTGGGTTGTGCAAAACCACTTAACCCGGTTTTGAATAGCCCTACTAATAATAGCACATCTGCTTCTGCTCTACCAGGGTTTACTTCCTAAGAGCCTATCAGAATCCATGTATGTCTCATTCCTGGCTGGATGCTTCCGATCGATCCGCTTTGGACTAGAAGAAGCTCATGGGTGAGGCTTTATTTTCCCTGTTAGCAAACTGAATTATGTTTCTGGAAAAAAAGGGAACGCAAGTACTTCTCAATTCTCATAGAATCTGTACTGTCCTGAGCTCTTTATATAAATCACTGTTACTATGTGTGCAGAAAAGGGCAAGCTTTGCAGTTTAACTGGTTGTATGAGAAAGGGGCTTTTGTCTTGCATTCTGATGGAAAATTCTCAGTTGATTTCACAAAGGTATTTCTCTCTTTTTTTTCCTTAACATTATTATTGTCATGCTGTCAATTCTCATTAGAACTTTGTGCCATGAAAGGTTGAGGACGCTGTCGAGAGTCTCAGTAGAGAGATCCTGACAATACAAGCAAAGGGCGATAAGCCTGCTGCCCAGTCTCTTCTGCAGTCCCATGCAAGCTTGACGCAACCACTGCGTGTGGCGCTGGACAAAATAGAACACATGCAGGTAGCTTTCAAATTTACCGGTTCATACTAAAAGAAAATTGTAAACTATTTTTCATGGCTTCTCTCCGAGTGTTTGATTGGGTTTTATTTTCCTTGTTTATATTAACATGTTCTTGATTATTTTAGGTGCCTGTTGATATCACTCCTATATTCGGCACAGCAAATAAGCTGCTTGCAAACGATCAGTAGGGTGCTCGGTTTAGCAAGCTACGTGCTTCAGTGGAACTCTGCAAGAAAACGTATTTTGTTCGATCCTAAGATACTCCATGACAAGAAAAGCGAAACGGGAAGTTAGGAATAAATGGACAAGTTATCCATAAACAATAATGTTCATGTCTTATTTTTATATTTATTACGTCTTTGATTGCGAGAAGACCCCTTGTAATATTTCAGGATTATCATCAGACTGCTGTTGTTCTATGGTGCATGAGATGACCGGGGAAATCACGTGAAACTACACTGGATAGCAGTAATACACTGATCGTTCTGTCCACAAGCTAAAAGCCCGAGAAATCACATTCAAACTTATTTTGCTTTCTAAAACATTCAAACTTATTTGTTCTCTTTTTGAAAAAAAATTCGGTGAACTTATTTTGCTTTCTAAAACATTCAAACTTTCAACTGAAAATGAGTGCGACGTGGACTTTCTAAAAACATGAAACTTTCGATTCAAATTTTAAACTTCCAATTCAAAATTTCAAAACTTTCAAGTCAAATTTAATACTTTTAACTAAAAATTTCAAAACTTTCAACTTAAATTTCCGAAAATTTCAACTCAGAATTTCGAAAACTTTCTTATCAAATTTGAAAACTTCCAAGTCAAAATTTAAAAGTCTCATATCAAAATTGAAAAATTCTCACATCAAAATTTAAAACTTTTAATATCACAATGAAAACTTCCATATCAAAATTGAAAATTTCAACCCAAATTTCGAAATCTTTCAACTACGAACTTAAAACTTTCAACTATTTTTTAAAAGTCTTCTAATCAATATATTTATGTTTTTTAAAACAATGCTAATTATGGTAACTAATACTAATTACGGTAATTAACGTTGATTACCATAATTAGCGGCGCATTGTGGGCGCACACTAGGAAACTCACGCCGCGGCCTCCATCGACTTCTTCCTTCCTCCTCAAAACCAAACGTCCATGGCGACCACCACCACCACTGATATCACCAACGCCGCCACTCCTCTTCTTCAACCCTCGATCCTCTTTGGACACCCACGTCCACATCGGCGACCGCCGCCCCAACGCCACCACCACCGCGGAAGATGCCCAGATCCAGGTCTCCATCTCCCCGGCTTCCCCGCCGAACCCCTCCCGCCTATTCGTCCGCCGCCTCAACCGGGACACCGTCTCCCTCCTCTACGAGGACGCCCAGATCGTCTCCGCCGCCGATGGCCTCCTCCTCCTCCGCGTAACCATCGTCACCACCACCGCGCCATCGCGGCTGGAGAACGACTACTTCGTCTACAGCTACCAGTGGCCTGGACGCCCCTCGCTCCGCCGTCTCCCCTCGCCGCCGTTCCCCTTCCACGACGACGAGGCTGGGATCCTTCCCCTTCCCGTTCCCGGCGGTGAGCAGCAATTCAAGATCGCCGTGCTATCCGTCCGCCTGAACGGGTTCAACCTCCGATTGTTCGATTCCGCGTCATGGAGCTGGACCAATGTCGGCAAGGTGATCGTAGCTTCGCCGCAGAGACCGTTCCCAATCAAGATCCCCAGGAACGCCGCTCGCCTCAACCAGCACATCACAACAACGGCGATCACGCTTGGAGGTGAAGATGGCACGATGGGCTGGGTCGATCTCTATCGCGGCATCCTGTTCTGCGACGTGCTAAGCGGCGGCGATCATCCCACGCTCGTTGGTGTTCCATTGCCGCTGCCAAGGAGATTGGTCGATCGCGGCGCGGAAGTCGAAGGATGCCCTAAGGCCAATAGGGGTATTGCTGTTCTTGATGGTTGCCTCAGGATGGTCGAATTGGAAGTTCATGGCGAGATACTTCCTACGCGTGACCCTGAAACTGGGCACCTTGATCGTGAGATCAAGAACTGGGAGCTCTACATGTATACCAACAGCAAGATCACCGGTGCTTGGGAGGATTGGCAATTGGTGCACGGAGTTGAAGCTTCTCAAATCAATATCGACCAAGCGATTCATGACAGCTTACTGCAACCGGGATTGCTGCGTGATAAAATGCAGGATGGCAAGGAGAGGAAATTGCACAACCTCCTCACATCTCAACCTGCTCTCAGCCTGGATGGTGAAGGTGTTGTTTACTTGCTGACAAAGGCCAAATTCATGCAACGTCAGGCTTGGGTTCTTGCTGTTGATGTTAAGGGCAACAAAATACTAGGATTAGCTGAGTTTGGCACTGACACATACTTGGGTTTGTCCCTCGCGTATTGTCCTAGTAGGATCTCCAGTTACATGGATGCATGGACTGTCCAGACAATTAGTTATATTTTAGTACTATATAAGTTCCTAGTCCTATGATTTATTTGCATGTATAAGGAGCAATCGATAGGATAATTGGTTCATCGAAAATATGCTGAAAAGAGGATGCTCCATTATCGACAGGATGTAGACTTCAAGTTAATTTTAGTCTATGCATTTAAGAATTCACCGATGTTCAAAAAAGGTGGATCAAATTTATAATTGCTTTATAGTGGCCTACTGTTACAACTACAGATCTACCTAGTACCTACCCATAGAAGTAAATTACCCTAGAAGTAAATGTCTTCTTAGCTGGTCACTGTGGTATATTATAGAGGTGGGCAAAATTCAATTGAGAAGATCGGGGGACCTGAAATAAATTGAGAAGGTATTTCTTTTTTTTCTCAACATTATTATAGTCATGCTGTCAATTCTCACGTGCAATTACACTGGATAGCAGTAACATACACTGATCATTCTGTCCACAAGCTAAAAACCGAAAAATCACAAGCACAGATACGTAATAACACCCCCAACAACCAAGAAACCGGTACTGAATTGAATTTTCCATATACACTTCAGAGTTCAGAGAGCACATGGGATCGTCAAACACAGGACAAACTGTTCACTAACATTGAAATGGAAAAAGAAGCCATCACAATTGTTGTCAAACATTGCACAACCTGGTGAACAACACAACTCATGGATTGCAAAAGGCACGATATATATAACAAAGGTCATTTTTCTCCTGCTAATAAGTACAGAGATATCAAAGGAACGAACTGCCTGAACATATGCAGAACACCATCAGCTCTCTCACAACTTATCTGTCGGGAAAAGAAAGAGGTAGTACAGCACGCCCTTAAACCGAAGAATACTACGGGTACTCAGATATTGGAACATGATCAGCCGTTACTGAGGTCAAGAAGTGAAATTTGGCAAACGAGTTCCCCTCGTTGATCCTCTTCTTCAGTGAACACATCTGCCTCTTCGTCCGTGGGAACTTACACGGCCTTCGGATGTCCTTACACGTGTCACACGACAGCATGTTGTACAGGAACACATCCTCCAGATTCACGGCCACTTCCATGATACGCTTGATAAACGCAACCAAGAAGTCTTCAGATTGGAAGCAGAAGATGGTGAGAACGGACAGGTTGTGGTGCTTGAAATCCTCAGCAGAAGATTCCCACTCTACACTCTTGTTCGAGCTGTACAAAGACGCCCTCATCTCCTCGTCCTTTTCCATGTTACACCAATGATCCCATACCTGCATGAATGCCACGCATATACAAGAAAATGGTGATAAGAAATAAGTTTGTGGTTTTGCTTGCAGCTGTATGAAAACTGAAAAAGCAAGCAAAAGTTTTATATCAGGTGCAGGTGCTTGCAGCTGTGTGAAAATGGAGTGTCAGATAGCAACACACCGTCATGCGTAGCTCCTTCAGGAAAGGCGCTGCTTCGAGAATGAACATTGTCCATGTGAGATCACATCCTTCAGGAACACGAAACAGATTCACAAGCCTTAATTTGTAGAAAACAGATGCCAGTTTTTGTGGTAATTCTGGTTGAACCCAAATCTGGAAGGAAAAAAAAAGTGAGTCGAGTAGAGAGGAGGCTAGCTCAGCAAAAACGATTACCACCAACTTACCTTTTCACTCTTAAAATTCAAACGTAGATCTCTTACAGAGATCTTTCCAAGGATCTTACTTAGCTTGACCAACTTGTGCCTTTTAAGACCAACACCTGCAAGCCGTACCGCCTCGAGTGAGGGCACATAACCAAAAGTCAGGGGATCTTGGAAAGATAGCCAACCCTCAACCATCAATTGTGCTAGTTTCGGCAAGCAGTTGAGCTTGATGCTTTCAAAACGGCAGCTGGCAATATTGAGCACATTGAGCTGTGGATGTTCAAGTTGCAGCACGGTCAAATTTCCTGAATCGCAGTTGAACAAACGCAAATACTGTAAATTCTGACAGGTCTTGAGGACGTTGTGGATGTCCGATTCACCAAATCTTAGATTCCCTATTATGAGGCGTGTGAGACCACCAAATGCAGTTGGGCAAGCATCGAAAAATGACATGAATCGTCTCCCGTAATCGATCAAATCATCATCAGTGCAACGGGTGGGTAGCTTCTCCACTATAATTGTGAATTCGGCCATCTCAACCTTTTGTGTTGTCATGGCATGTCCAACAGTTTGTCCAATTGAGATACAGTCACCTTCATTCAGGTAGAACAGCATGCGCAAGAGGTGGATGGTATATTCATCTGGATTCCTGCGTTCCAAGATGCTCTTCGTTGCTTCAACAACAGCGGCATTGGTCCAGACCAACACATCATCAGATAACATGGATGCACCATTAGGCATGAAGTGAACAAAGTCTATAACCAATTGAGAAAGCATAGAAGGGAGATGCCTCCACCGTCTGGAGAGGACACTGGTTCTTGCAGCATCGCGGACATGGAGCCGGTCAAGGATGTTAAGCAGAATATCATCAGGTAACTTGCTTAGCCTGTCACTGCCTTTCTGCATTTGACCACCAATTACAACCACAATCAATTCAAAATTTAAGCATTATTACTGGTCAAAAGTAAAAGAGTAATAGATGCCATGCAAATGATATCATCCTACTCCTACTGGGCACATAACATAGCAGGCAAAAAAGGGAGGGAAGGAGATGACTTACGCGGTTCATGGTTGCTCCAATGCAATGGCCCTTGGATGCCGCTCTGTTCTGCTTGCCCTCTATGAAATCTTGGTGGTACAAGGCAACCAGCAGTTCACTATCTTATTTTCCTCCAACCATAGAATCCTTCTATGAACGATTCTGTACAATAAGGAATTGTTAGATTGATACCCAAATGTGTTCCAAAAAAAGCTGATAACCAAATAAACTTTACCCTTTTTGGCAATGCCAGTGTAATTCAGTACTGTTTGATTAGCTTCCAATTAAGTCACAGTGTTTTGCCGCATGATTTCCGTGCAGCCTTGCTCACGGCTGCTTCCTCCACTAGATCAAATTCCCAATTGCCCCCCCCCCCCACCCCAAAAAAAAAACAACACATCAATCTGACGGAATTTCTCGATCCAACCGCATACAACGAAGCGTGCACTATCCAATACAGCATGCCAAGTAGAGAGACTAGAGAGAGGGGAGCGACGCAACGTACTCACAGGTTGACGACGAGCAACGCGATGCACCGGTGATACGAGCGGCGGAGGAACGCAGGCGGATGGCCGGCCGACGGGGAGGCGAGGCGGCGGAGGAACGCAGGCGGACGGCTGGCCGACGGGGAGGGCGGCGCCGGCGACGTGAGCGGCGCGGCTCGGAAGCGGCCCGCGCTGCGTCGGCGGCGGGAGACGAGGAAGGCCGCGGCGTTTGCGCCGCGTGACGTACTCTATTGAGTGGGCCGGCCTTAACGGAGCAACGCGAGATAGTTTATATACCCAATTTAAATTCGAATTCATATTTAAATATTTTTTATAGAGTGAAGTGCATGAGCGGGCCCTAAACTTGTGCGGGCGTGTCATCTAGATCTCTAAACTCTCAAAATACATTTTTGAGTCCTCGAACTTGTCTTGAGATGTCATCTAGGTCCAGAGGAGCTCTAACCCGCTCCATGCGCTGATGTGGCATGTCACGATAGCACCTACGTGCCACGTGTCAAGCACATAGAAAAAATAAAAATAAAAGGCATAATTTCTCCTCTCTATCTTAAATTTTTTTTGTCTTTTTTATGTTTACCTAAGAGGAGAAAATATGGTTTTTAATTTTATTTTTTATATATGCTTGACATATGGATTTCAATGACATGTAGGTGCCACCGTGGCAATGCCACGTCAGCGCATGGAGCCGGTTTGAACCGGTTAGGACCTAAAAATACATTTTGGAAGTTCAAGAATCTAGATAACACACCTACACAAGTTTAGGGACCGCTCATATACTTTACTCTTTTTTATATATAATATTCATACGGTATACTATATTTATAAATATAAAATCTATGCACATGAATATATTTTTAGGTTATTAGATTTTTATCTAGTTTCTTTTAATTTTTCTAACTTGTTTTTTTTTAAAAAAAATTATGGTGCAGGAGGAGCGTATGTGTTAGGGGGAGGGACAGGGTGCCTGATCGACCACAGCGATCACCCGTCCATTAGCCCTCCCTTAAACAAGGTCTCAAAGCGTTTGTTTGATCTGATCATCGTCTCACGTGACGTTGTTGTGACACTGATTTTGATAATTGAAAAACACGTTATATCGTGCATTACGGTTCAAGTATAATTCAAACTTGCGTCAATATAAGGTTGTGTTCAGCACAAGGAGATTGATATGAAAATTCTTTAATTTTCCACACACACGCTTTTCAACCGCCAAACGACATTTTTAAAAAAAAATAATATTCATATTAATTATTTTAAAATTTTAAATAGTTAATATTTAATTAATCATATGCTAATGATTTACTACATCCGTCCCATTATAAGTGCAGTTATGGTTTTCCGTGTCCAACATTTAACCGTTCGTCTTATTTGGAAATTTTTTATGATTGTTAGTGTTGTTGTTATTAGATGACAAAAATGAATAATATTATATGTGTGTTTAATTTTTCTATATTTTTTTAAAAAATAAGATAAACGGTTAAACGTTGGATACGAAAACTCACAAGTATATTTCAACTAGAAAAAAATGCCCGTGCGTTGCAACGGATGAAGTATATTTTAATCTTGTTATTGTTATATGGTTAAGTTAAAATGAAATTCATTGTGGGAGTTCGCTTGGATATATATATATTTAAAAAATCATTAGCTGTAGTTAGGGGTTTGATCGTTTCAAGTTAGCATGTGAGTTTTTTAAAAACAAATTTCTTATATGATTCCTTCTATATTACCAAAAGTGAACAATCTTGAAAACCGATTCAAATACGAATATGTATTTCCAAAAGCAAACGAACTTAAAAACTGACTCATACACGGATGACGTACCAAAATACCGGCAAAAACATCTTCAATTTTCATAATAACTAGAAAAATGCCCGTGCGTTGCAACGGGTGAAGTCTATTTTAATCTTATTATTGATATATGGTTTAGTTAATATGAAATTCACTGTGAGAGTTTGCTTAGATATATATATTTTTAGAAAATCATAAGCTGCAGTTAGGAGTCCAATCGTCTCAAGTTGGCATGCGATTTTTTTTTAAACAGATTTCTTATATGATTCCTTTTGTATTTACCAAAAGTGAACGATATTAAAAACCGACTCAAATATGAATATGTATTTTCAAAAGCAAACGAACTTAAAAATGGCTCATACACGATACACGAATGACGTACCAAAATACCGGCAAAAACATCTTCAACTTTTATAATAGTAGAGATAGAGATATAGATTAAAACCAAAACATAAAATTAAAACTGACTCAAACACGGATGACGAATTATAAAAACATCTTTAATTTTTATAACCGACTCAAACACAGATAATAAGATGTGAAAAGATCTTCAATTTTTATAATAAGTACGGATAGTGATTGGGACGGAGGTGGTAACTCGTTTTACCTATCTTTCTCAATCTATCCTATTCGATTCTCGTCATCGGCGCATCGCCTTTTTCTCCACCGCTTCACTTCCCCACTAGCCACAAGGCCCACAACCCAACAACCTTCCACTGATCCACACACAGCCGCGAGGAGAGAGAAAGAGAGAGGAGAGAGAGATGGCGGCGGAGCTGACGGCGGCGCAGCTGCGGGCGTACGACGGGAGCGACCCATCGAAGCCGATCTACGTCTCCGTCCGCGGCAAGGTCTACGACGTCACCTCCGGCCGCGGCTTCTACGGCCCCGGCGGCGCCTACGCCGTCTTCGCCGGCCGCGAGGCCAGCCGCGCGCTCGGCAAGATGTCCAAGGACGACGCCGACGTCTCCGGCGACCTCTCCGGCCTCTCCGACAAGGAGCTCGGCGTCCTCGCCGACTGGGAGACCAAGTTCCAGGCCAAGTACCCCGTCGTCGCCCGCCTCACCGAATGAAAAAAAAAAATCCCCCCAAATCAACCCTTAGATTATTGTATCCTCTTGTGCTCTACAGCTTAATTCCATCCGTAATTCCATGTGTAACTTATTATTACTTCTCCCTGTGTGTCAGTGTGTCTGTGCTTGCAGCTTTGCTCTCTGGTTGCTTGATTAGCTGCCCAATAATCTGAACAATAAGAAATCTGGGGAGTAATTTAAGTATTGGATTGTCTGGTCTTTCTTTTTTGTGATTGCCGCTTGATTTCTTGTGCCATAGGTTGTTCTTAATCTTGATCTGGGTATTCTTGTATAGAAGAAGCAATGTGCTGAATGCCTTGACCACAGAAATTTCATGGCTGTTGTTTGCTGTACAGGTTCATTTGGTTGTGTTCATCTTGGTGCTGTCATAGTCAGATAGGTACAACAAAAGCAGGTTCTTTATAAGATTTTTTTCTTGTGGTAGTCGATGGATGGATGTTAGTGTTAGTTTTTCGTTCTTTCATTTCTGGTGGATATGCTAGCTTTGGCAAGTGATTATTTTTTGGTTTTGTGTGTGGATTGATAAATCATTGAAGCAATGCACAGAGACATCAGACATCAATTCAGTCGTTAACTATTACAGTTTTGAACAATGAATAATTCTATATAGATTATTGGGATATAGATAATTGTTTTGACCAATATATTGTAAAAGTTGATTACTTGATAAGCTTTATGACTATTTCCTGTGTCTTCTTCTCTCTGTCTTACCTGTTTAATATCTGACTGTTGTACGTGGAGGAAGACATGAATGAATAATGAGTTTAGCTCCTAAATGTTCTCGTGGATGTTCTGATTGGGGAGAAAAGGTTTGTTACTGATATTTGGTTTGTGTAGGCTGATAATTCCAGCAGTTTCCTGCATCCTCGCTGTGTGTACATTTTATTTTGTGTGAAAAGGATATTGATATATATGGACTCTGGATCGTGAGAGGGGGGTATCAATTGTTATAAAGGATTCCTTTCTTTGTTTTCTTTCCAATTTCCAATCAGCTTCCATGTGTGTTCTGAACTTCTGATACTTCAGGCCGGGAAGGTGGAAAATTCGCTCCGTTCCCATGAAAACCCTACCCCTCCCATGGGGAGTTTTTCTATTATATTAATATGAAACCCTACCCCTATGAGCATCCTATGGGGAGTTTTTCTATTATATTAATATGAAACCCTACCCCTATGAGCATCAATCCTGGAGATATTGACAAAGTTTCCGTTAAACCCTGAAAAATTCGCTCCTATAGGAGTCGAATCCAGGACCTCAGATGCTACCGAGGCTCTTGTAACTACTAGGCTACATGCCCTTTCACAGGCACAGGCAAATTGTTTGCAACATTGTTCTGATTCACTGCATATCTGAATGAAACCATGAATCACCTTACAGATATTTTAACACTAGTGAATGCACTGTGCGTCTGTGCCCACTGCCCTGTTACGAAGAATCATTATCGTTAGTTTCGGTCCAACCCTTGTTACGTGCAATCACATTGGCCCCAGTTCATCAGTTAGAACGTGTTCACTTTTGTTACCACTTTCAAACATACCAATTTTTAACATTACCAAATTAATTTTAATAAGGCAACAAACTAAACACATCCTTATCGATGCTACCTTACCAAATTAACTTATACATTAGTAACTGTAGAATTTTCTACTTTTAAAAAATCTACCAAATATTGATAAGGCATTAAATTTAGGGCATGTTCAGATTGTAGCCAAAATAAACCTTACCAAATTTTGGCAGGATTTCTTATGTATTTATCAAATTTGGCAACAAACTAAACATAGATATTTTTTGAAAACTTTAAAAAAAATGGTATGGTTGAAAATAGCATCAATAACAGCCCCTAAATACAACCATCAAAATGTGTCAAAATTGGCAGGGTTAAAAGTGGATGTAAACTGAACAAACCCTTTTACTATTTTGGCCGCCGGTTGTTGGGCCGAGCTGCTTCATGGGCCGTGCACACCGGAGAAGGAGATGATGGACTGATGGCTAGTTGGACAAACCTGAGCCGTCCGATGCAGATGGACGGTGGATGGAGTGGGGGGAACCACACGCCGCTGACGTAGCTACATGAAGTCATCAGACTCCAGCCGATCCGCCCACACATGCGCGACGCGCGTCCCACGCAGCCATCACCGGCTCACCGCCGCCGTCGCCTCGTCGCCGCCGGCCCGGCCGCCGCCTCCCCTCGAGCTCGTCGTCTCGAGGAGCGCTCGGGTTCCGGTCGCCTCCTCGTAGGGAGGAGGAGGATCGGAGGAGGAGGGGTTTCACGCCATGGTGCAGCACCAGTATGTCCCGCGCAAGCGGCGGGCCGAGCGCTCGTTGGCGCCGGCGGCGCCGGCGGCGATCTTCAACGTGGAGGCGGAGGAGGGCAGGGCCGGCGATGTCCCCTTGCACAAGCGCGTCAAGGAGGAGCTGCAGCTGCAGCCGCCGCCGCCGTCACTGCAGGTAGATTAGATTGAATTTTTATTTTTATTTTTTTGTTTTTTGGTTCCTCGTCGTGGCTACGTGATTGCGGAATACTTAGCCTGTTCCCTATTCTAAGGAAATGGTGTTATGGATTTCTCCATTGAGAATACTAATATATTTTATCCGGATTAGGAGTGAGATCAGCAGGAACTATTTCGTACGGTCAGCGAAAATTACCACCAGAAATATCTTACAGAAATCACTTATAACGATACCCAAAAAAATAAAACATTGACACGGGTTGTAAATATTTGTGCTCCTTGCTTTAATCTGGATATCCAGGCCAACGTGCTTCTTGATGGAGATTGTCAATCCAATTAATTAGGCACTCAAGGGTAATTGGAGATTAGTGAGGAGGGATATTATATTGGTTAAGCTTTGCGTGAGAGATGCTATTATTACCTTTTTATTTTGTTTCTTTTTCTTTTCAGCTCTGGCAACAAATGGATTTATTTCCGAACAAACAAAAAAAAAACATCCTAATTGAGTTGCTAGCGTTGATTTTAGGAGACAGACTGAAATGGGTAAGCCAAACTTTGGCGCAACATGCATAAAGGTAGAGGATACGAGTCCGCAATTGTGATATTGGATTTGGGATGGATTGTTTTGTAGGGTTTTGTAACGTAAAGTGCGGCTGGTAACCGAACACACCCTTCGTCTATGTGAGTGAATGCTACTACTACATTGAATGCTACTTTATTCATTCCATATCTCGCTAATTTGGATGTTTGCTCTAGACGCTCCAGACAAATTAATCTGGAAATGGAAATGCCATGACATGTCCTATATTTGTTCCATATCTCGCTAATTTGGATGTTTTCTTTAGGCGCTCCAGACAAATTAATCTAGAAATGGAAATGCCATGACATGTCCTTTTATGCTCAGTTTGATGACACGCTGGTAAAAATATATGACTTGACATTTACTGGTAAAAAATCACCGTGATACTTCCTCTTTAGTTTGGTTGGTGCGGGTATAGTTGTATGTTCTTTGCAAGGTGGTCACCAAGAAGGAGAGGAAAGCCTTTGATGCAGGCCTGATTTTGGTTACTTGGCTGATTTGGAAGGAACGAAAGGCTCGCGTGTTCAATGGCCGAGCCTCGTCACCGGCCTGTTTGTGTACGACGATCAAGGATGAATGGGAAACGTGGCTGGCGGCGGGTTTGATCCCTCTTCCTTGAGTCGGCTTGTTTGTAGCTCTGTTCGGAGAGGTCTCTGTGTGTTTGCTCCCCATCTCCTTTGAGCGGCGGTTTTTTCGCCTCACTTAAAGGGATGTGGCCCTATTTGTAACCAATAATGTACATTCTTTGCTCTTACTTAATATATTTCGGCCAGTATTTTCTTTGCCGGCCCAGCGGAAGTGTTTGAAATTTCATTGCTATTTGTTCAGTTATTATGCATGTCCGTTTTTTATACCGTTAATGAGCGATTGTGGCAAAATACTTATTGACCGTGTGTATGGGAATATGTAAATCTTATAGTGCATTGTTAGACATTATTATAAGTTAGGAGTTTTTAAAATATCAAAATCTGAAAAATTATCAGTTGTAAAATGGGGCAACATACAAAATATATCTGAAAAGTTTGGGATTTGATTAATAGCGTTGTATCTATATGTATTTGTACAAATATCCTTTTGCGTGCTAACATAATAATCATATACTATGTGATTAGCTAACACTTCAATTTATCCTCTAAGTACCAACATGATGTTTTGCAGGACATGCACATCCTCGATGGAAGTAGCCCATTAGGGTTGAGATTAAGAAAAAGTCCATCTCTTTTGGAGCTGATTCAAATGAAGCTGGCAATGGAAAATACAAAAAAGGAAGACATAAAATCTAGGTCTCTTATTGCTAGTGAACGAGTGAAAGCTTCCAACTTTGCTGCAGATTTTTTGAAAATTGGCACTTGGGAGGTAAGAGATTTCCTGTTAACTGTGTTAGTACTAATATATATGTTATCATGTAGGAGTAGTAAGTACAACTTAGATGCTCTCTTTCCCAAAATTTTGGTTTAACATTGAAGGAAATATTGCTTATTTGCAGTGCACGTCACAGTATGAAGGTGATTTGGTGGCAAAATGCTACTTTGCTAAGCATAAGCTTGTCTGGGAAGTTCTGGATGCTGGTCTCAAGAGAAAGATAGAAATTCAGTGGTCAGATATTATTGCTTTGAAGGCAACTTGCCCTGAGAATGGAATTGGAACCCTGGATCTTGTGGTAAGTTCCTTAGAATATAGGCTATTTTTGTATTAATGCTTTAATTGTTGCAATACCATAGTTTCTTAGATAAGCTTCTATTCATTTCTGAAGTTGGCCCGACCACCAACTTTCTTCAAAGAGACTGATCCTCAACCAAGAAAACATACACTGTGGCAAGTTGCATCAGATTTCACTGGTGGGCAAGCAAGCATAAAAAGGTAAAATATTAGTTTGTAGTCCATTATATATAGAGCCATGTGCCCATGTTTCATACATTAAGATTGGTTGCATGAAAGTTGTGAGCTATGAGCCTACCGTGGTACTTTTTGCTGAACATGTTTTAGTTTTGCATACATGATTATTCTTGTGATTTTTTATTTAGTGTTACTTTTGCTAGTTGTTCCACTTATATTATTATTTGTTTTTGCTGGGATGACCGAAGGAGGTCATCTAATGTTATTAAGATAGGAAACACTTATTGACCGTATATTAAGATAGGTCAACCATTTATATTATTATTATTATCTACTGACCTCTTTATTTTGACTACTAAAATGAAAATGATTGAAATGCAGGAGGCATATTCTACAGTGTCAATCAAGTTTATTAAGCAAGAACTTTGAAAAGCTTATTCAGTGTGATCAGCGACTAAATTATTTAAGCCTCCAACCATATATGATAGACTCTCCTGTTTTCAGACCTAAAACGGAAGGCTCTATATTCGAAAATCCAAATAAATCAAAGAGCTATCATGGTTTTAGTTACTTGGAAGGTGAACATGAATCCCACTTATCCAAGTATATTGATCATGTATCACCATGTGATTTTCCTTTAATGTCTAAAAAGGATGGAATGAAGGACGATATTGCGAACCAACAACAGTCATTTTCTCGACCAATCAATTGGGGTAAATTATTCTTTCCTCCAAGACATGGATGATATGTTTATATATGACCTACTATATCTATCTAATTATCTAATATTAAATGTTTTCAGGAGCCAGTGATGTAGATTTGCAAGTTGATGTATCTCAAGAACTAAAGAGCCCTCACCCCAACTCATTGAGTCAAGCTAGATCCTTGTCCATAGATGACTTGTTAAGCCATCTAGATGATTGCATAGTTGAGCAAAAGCCTGCAGGGAATAACCCTTCATTGCCCATTAGTGAGGCATCATCCAATGAATTGTTGGAGAAGATTACCCAGCAGCTTTTGAGCGACTCACATGTTGCACCAGCCTCAGATGAGAAACGGGTGATGGCAAGGGTTGGTTCTCTTCTTTCTCTGCTTCAGAAAGACGCAGTGCCAGCCAATTTACCCAAGTTTGAGCCCAATGACAGCGGCAAGATTGGTGTAGTTGAAGTGGGAATCAGCTCAGCACTTGATATGGGAATCGCAAATGGCACAAACCCTCCTGGCATCTCAAGAAAGGATTCCTACGAGGAGCTTTTGTCAAACTTGTTCAACATATCAGAGGATTTCGATGACTGAAGCAGGTTGGCTTTGCGGTTCTCATTCCAAGAATTAGATATATGCTATGCAAAACATGTAAATATGAGTGATAAGTTAGCTCCTTCAAAACAAAAAATATATATATTTTAGCATCTCCTTTGTAAACTTTTAAATGATTCATTAGATTGCGTTGCGTATTCGTTAGTTCATTGCTGAGTAATTTTATTTTGCAACAATGAACTGCCAACTTGTTCACATTCATCATTTCAAAAGGGCATGCATTTATGTGATAGTACTGTTCTCAACTAGCACTTCCTAGCTGCATGTAGGCTTCAACTGAAGGTGATGACGAGTGCATGTATGCTGCTACCTGAAATTACAAGTTTATTATGTTTTTGTTCGGAAATATTGCATGGGTTATCTAGTGTGGGAGTTTGTTGAAACAACATGAATGTTTGGAATACAAGCTATATTTCCTCAGTGTCTCCTATTATAAAAAGTCTGACTATTTTTTTAAAAAAAAATGTGCAAGAGCTAATAAATGTGGAATTAACTATAAAATAAATTGTACAAACTGTTGATATGGTTCTTAAATTGTTATCCTAATTTGAAATCATCTTGTTACTTTTAAACTCTGAACATCAATAACTAACCATAAAGTACACTATTTACTGTAGTTCTCATGACTCATATCTGAAGACATAAGTTTAAGTTGTGATACCCATGAATTAGATTTGAAAGGATTGCATTGGATTCAGAAGCATTACGCTATGTAGCAAAAGAGCTCATGCAAGGAAAAGGAGTCTTGCAAGAGCTCTTATAACATGTAAACACTTGCATTTAAATAGAATACATTACAAGCATCTCGCATACACTTGCAGCCTAGAAACAAATAGGTACAGCAAACAGAACCCCTTCATCTACACACAAGCCATAAAATAAAATAAGATAAATTGAATTTTACACAAGATAAAGACATCTGGGAATACTCTTAAACTGGTATCCGAAGATGTGTAGAACTTGGAACCTTGATAATATTACTTAATCTAAGCCTATAAGGTATCAGGTGGTGGTGCTTCTCCCTCCTCATCAAAGGCTTCATTTTCATCGAGCATGTTCATCAGCATAGATACCTGCTCATGAAGCATGGAATTTTCCTTCTCTATCTCCGTTCGCTTCTTACGCTCATCTGCGAGCTGCTTTTGTAGAAGCTCAAGCACTCGGGAGTCTTCTTCCAACTGTTCATTCAGGCCATTGATCTCACGGTCCTGCCACAGCATTTCCATGAATATAGGAGTCAATGTATGCTTCAGTGAGCAACAAATAGAATCGCATATAATTCAACTTTGGGTTTAACTAGACCAACACACGTCGTAAATTGAGGATAAAGTTAGTTTTTTCAAGCCTTGATCATCGATAAAAAAAAAGGAAAAAAGTATACCAAATGCATCACGATATTGTGCTAGTATGTGGTATTGTGGTACGGTAGCAAACTATTAAAAAGATCATGAACCTTTCTGTTCATTTCTTGGATTGCTATCCTCCTCATGCTCTCCACCACATCAACATTCACAAGCTTGCGTTTCTTGCCAACCAGCCATCCCTTGGGATATGACGCGGGCTCAAAGTCTGGTGGTGGGAGCAACATTTCAGCAGAACTGCGCTTGCCGTTGATTGGTTCCAAAGGCTCAAACAGCGCCTTCCTCTTCTCAGATAAGTTAGCTTTTGGATCTGGATGAACATCGTCGTCAGTACTTACTGCATTTGCATCATCTATTTTCATGGCCTCTTCATGAGCCTGATTGTTCAGTTGTTCATCAGCAGCCTCTTTGTTAAGTTCTTGTTGCAAGCTCCGGCCATTGGCTGGAACATACATATTGTTAGTCAGATTCAAGAGTCAGTGCACTTCTCTAGCTAAAATCTAATGCATACAGGTGAACATTATAACTACATGATTATATGGAAGTTCTTTAATTTCAGAGTGTGTTCTGCTATCATGACAGCCTGATAACTTGTTAGCATACATCAGCTCAAGACCAACGAACGGTCTCTCAATGTATTTATATTGACATATGTAGACCATCCTTGGTGATGAAGCAAAGTATCAAGGTACAAAAACAGCAACTATTTGGAACATGCACAATTAAACAAATTATCTCCTGCAAGTTCTATGCATTGACAAGCCTTACATTTTCAAGAGCAAAAACTGATTGATTTACTTTGGCCTAAGGCCTAAGCTAACTGGTCAACAACACATGTTCAAAAAAAAAAAAAGGTTCAATATTGCCACATGCAACGACACCCTAACCTTATTTAACACTGCTAACTGCTAAGGTCGACAACATGCTATTTAATCTGACACTCTGACCCCGGGAAAAATTATTGCACGTGAGGCCATAATTACTGTATGCGACCAAGCAAGTTCGTCTATGTCTTTGTCAATACCAAAATTATCTAGATGCAGTTGCAACTTAATTGGGAGTTGACCAAAAGAGCAGTGAAATCATAGAGGATACATGAGCAACAAAAGAAGTAGCAGCCAGATGCACCAATAAAAAATCTCATTCCACAAAGCAAGGCAGTACCAAGTTACGGAGAGGAATATGATTTGTTTCTGCAAGCATATTCGCACTAGCACTGGTAAGCTACCTAGCACCGACAGGTGCAGTTTCAGAATCTTGGCGGTAAAGACAAGCAAATTAAGCAGGCCACATCCTCTTAGTTTAGTTATCAAGGCGCCTCTAAGTCTTAATCCTCATGAGCTTGCACCAAATGGACCAGCCAAACCGGTGCGTGATTAACGTGTACGGAATAATAATTATATATCGATTCAGTGAGCTGGCAATAATTTAATCCCCCACGAAACATCTCACTCAGAAATTATTCCATGCTACCAGCTACAGTACGTTTAGCAGCAGGAAATTTCGAGGATACTAACTTGTAAGTAGCCAAGATTACCAGTAATTAGGTGTAAAACCGTAAATCAAAGTGTTGTATGGTTCATACAATTTTTTTAAAACTGAAAGAAAATGCAGAGAAGCTTCGAAAGGGACTGAATTTGAAGCTAGCGAGATTTAATCAACAAGAGATTATGAGAGAAGGAATGGATATCTCATATCTGAGCAGAGCAAGAAGAAGCAGGAGTCGAAATCAGCATGATTTACATTTGAATGAAGCATGTAATTAACAAAGCACCTGAGGCTGATCTCCTCCTCGACTTCCAGAAAATCCGCGGGGGATCAGCCGAGGCCGGCTCCTCCATGGCTTGCTCTTGCTCCTCCTCCTCCTTCACTGCAGCAGAGAGAATCAAATCACACAAAATCAGCTTGGCCTTTGATTTCTCCTCACCTCCATGAGCCTCTTGAGGGGGTGAGGCTCTCGACTGGGGAAACAAGAACCACACCAAAGCAAAAACAAACAGAGAGAAAATCAAAATCAAAATCAAAATCTCACCTCTTCTTCTTCTTCTTGATTGCGAAGCTACCTGGACCCGTTCTATCTGCTTGCAACCTGAGCTCTATCTCTCTCTCTCTCTGTCCCTCTCTCTATCAATCTATGGGTGCGTGCCTTGTGAGTTGCGTTATCTTGTGGTTCTTGGCTGAGGAGGGTTGCTACTTGCTAGGACGGCGAGAAGAGAGAGGAGAGGTGGGTCACCGGGTCGCCTTCGCCTTGGAAGCAACTCCCGTTTGTTTCTTGACCGTCTCGCGTGCCTTCGTCTCCGACCGCCTTTGGCTTTTTACTTTTGAAGGGACGCAGAGAGCGAGGGCAGTGTAGTGTGGGGGAAAGGCTGAAACGGCGTTGGCGCGCACGGGGGGCGTTGGCGTTGGCGTTCGTTGGTTGCGGTCGCGCTTGGATTACCCGCCAACAACCTCCTCTCTCTCTCCGGATCCTCTGTGGCTGCTTCTGTGTTGTTTGTGTCCAATCCTCTTTCGATGAGATACTGGTTCTTCGTCCTAAAATATAACAATGTATTAAATGTGATGTCCATCTTATTTAAAAGAATTTTGTGATTAGTATTTTTATTATTATTAGATGATAAAACATGATTAGTACTTGATGTGTAACTATTTTTTTATAAAAAAAATCATAAATATTTCAAATTAGATAAACGGACAGTCAAATGTTGGACACGGAAACCCACAACTGTACTTAAAATGAGGCGAATATAGTATTACTGTTATGAATCTGAATACTATGTCCAGATTCATATTGTTAGGATACGTCATCCTTTCGTTTATGCTCTTCATTCTAGGAAAAAAAATAAATTTAGAATTGAACTTACTAATACTCCTTTCGTAAAAAAACAAAAAAAAATCAACTTCTAGAGTTTGAATTTTGTCCCACAAAAATTTTACTATCCTATCTACCCTCAGCACGTAAAAGAAGAAGTTTTATACCTTCAATACTCTTTACCTACCTATCACATTTATTATTTTTTTATTGATTAAGGACATCTTAATCACTCTTCATTTTCACTAATTTCACCTCGGGATATTAGGAATGGATTTTTTTTTATACGGAGGGATATTAGGAATGAATTTTTTTTATACGGAGGAAGTACATCTAATACTAAATTCGTTTTTAGTCGGAAGCAGTACTGTACTAATAGGATAAAATTGGAGACAGGCCACCAGCAGCCGTGCAACCCAAAGCTGCTAATCATCATCAATTCCGGTGTACTGGCAGCACAGCGACTGACACCGGCATGCATGGAAGGATGCAGGCTATCAATGCGAGAGCTACCGCATAGCCATGTGAACACTAGCATTGGATTTGTACCAAGCCGCGAGTACGTAGTACTACTACCGTCCTTCTCTCCAACCTTTTCCATCTTGGGGGCCCAACACTCACTGCACTGGGCCATATCTGAGCCCAATACCTCAAATAGTAGTTTTGAGGCTTTGGCTGGCCCAGTTAAAGACATCAGAATTCTCTTCCTCAAAAAATAAAAAAAACAAAAAAAAAACACTAAGTTATGCATTGCCCAGTGCCCACGCTGCTACAATGACTGGCAACCAATAGAGCGGTTTTATCCCCTGCTATGGCAACAAAACAAGGCACACGGACATGTCAAACGATCCATCTCACTATCAAGACCCAGAGATTGCTAATTACATCATCTAAAGCAGTCAGGTAAAGAAAAAGGGACTATCCAACTCCGACTTGAGCCATAATTGACCCAGAAAATTTCTACCAACAGATTATTGTTGAGACCTCAACCTCCCAACCTACATTGTATCCTAAAACGAAAACCTGTAACCTATATCATGGTTCATCCGGTACAAATCGATGCTGCTGCTACTGATCGTTGATCAGTGCAACGTCAGGCCTTGGCAGAATCAAGGCAGCCAATACACTGGGAAGGCTCAGCGAGGCCGTAAATGGCCTCAATGCAGCTGCTATGGAATGCATGGTGGCAGCCCAGGACGGCCGCGACTGGAGGAGCATTGTCGCGAGCATCGTCACCTTGAGGCCTGAATGCTATATCGAGCTTGCACAGCTGGCACCTTGTCCCCAATGGCTCAACTGGTGGCGCCTCATCCTTGTCCGTCAGAGCTGAAATCGCAACGAAGAAAATGTGATTTAAGTCAAATGGTTAAGACGGACAGCAAAAAAGTAATCTTTGCCTTGCACTGAAACTGTGATGAAGAACTTTACCTGGTCCTTTGATGTGGACCTGCGGTTGTGAATTTGCCGATTTAAATTGCTGCAGCAGCTGTTCTTGCTGCTTGATCAACAATGCCTTCACGTTCGCGTAAGCAGGATCTGAGAGAACATTGGATGACGAGCCCTTAGCTTTCCCGATCTCTAGTTTCGGTGAGACCAATGGAGCAGTTGCACCAGCCTGGCCACTGGGCTGTTTCCTAGCAATGAGTAACTTAGCAAGCTTCCTTTGAAGATCATCTTGCAAGTTTTGTCTGGGAGCTGCAATGACCGGAGAAGGCAACTTATTGTGTGCAGCAACTTGCTGTGCTCTGTTGGCAATAGCTTTGGCATTGACTGGAGCAACTGGTTTATTAACAAGGCTTGTTCTGTTGATCATAGCTTTTATATTTAATGGACCAGCTGAGTGGTTGACTTGGTGAGTTCTGTTGGGTATAGCTTCTGCAGTGACTGGAAAAGCCGACAGATTGACTTGGCTTGATCCGCTGGCAATAGCATCAGTAGTGACTGGAGCAACAAGCAGATCAGCTTGGTTTGTTCCATAGGCAATAGCTTCTGTAATGATATCATTGGAATTATTTTTTGTATCAAGCTGCAGCTGCTGTGCAAGTTCAGCTGACTGACAATTGTCATTTGTAGTAGCAGGACCAATTTTTGAGGAAGCAATGACAGAACTCTCTCCGCTTTCAGTCTCCAACTTAACCATAGACAGTGGAGCAGCTAATTTACCGTCCTTATTTCTGATAGTTGGTTTCCTTTTTGGAAGTACATCAGAAGGGCTCTTGCCCGTTTGCAGCTTCTTTGATGGAGATGGGATGACTGCCCCATCCAACTGATCACCTTTGCTCGCGCTTTCTTCATTTCTCTTTTTGCCTGGAATAAAATAATCAAAATTTGGATTACAACATGAATGATAAAAATGAGTTAACAAAGCATCTAGTAAGCACCTCTGTGAACAGTTGGGCTATCTTCAGCAGCTTGAGACGAAGCAACTCTGGAGCGCTTGGCAGAAGGATTGGTTGAAGGAACGCTTGCCCGCTTCAGGTCTTCACTCATAACAATAGGCTGGGTAAGGGGCTTCCAAGCAGATGAAGCCACTTTATGAGGGGTGCGGACACGGGTTACAGATGGTCTTGCAGCAGCAGATTGGGTGTTAAAGCAAGGGTCTGTAGAATCTCTACGCTTGCTTGTACTAGCAGATTCTCCTCCCTTCACATCAGATGAAGCAGCAGCAGCAGCAGTAGGCTTACGGGTCATAGACCGAGTAACAGGGCGGAAAACCTGATGATGAGCAGGTGTGCTGCAAGATGGCTCAGCATGGCCAGCATCGCTACTCACTGAAATGGAAAAGGAAAATAGAAGTCAGAATAAACCATCCAGAATATCCTTTGGATGTAATATCAGCAGACATTAACTTGAAAGAAAGTGGCCATTTTTAATAAAACGGGTAAATCTTCCTCTAAATAAAATAACAAAGATTCTGAGAAATTGGAACTCTGATTTAAAAATACTCCATTCTTAAGACGATATAGCTGATCCTCTAACAAAGGATGACACTCATTGCAGATTAATTCAGTCAACGGCAAAATCCAGTGCGATGCAGAACTCTACACAAGAGAGAAGCAGCACACAAAATAAAGAAATTAACCCATCTAGTAAGTTGTAACATCTCCCGAAAAACAAATGGCCGCGTACAACAAACAACATGTTCAGACCAAATTGTTGGCCACTCATGAAAGTGTAGCAGAGATATTTATCAGTGGAAGCAAAGGCATTGTAGCAATGAAATCTGACTAATGATTTGATGGTTGGAACAAAAAAAGTTCCCAGTATTCTGGCATCTAAATTATGCACATATAATGCACCAACAGAACATATTACAACTTTACAAGGCAGGGTTACAATGTTACAAGCAGAGCTGAATTCAACCACAACATTAGGGAGGTTTACACCTAATATACAAGAGATACATGCACAATTCTATATCAGGCAAAAAAAAACTGGGGAAAAAGAGGAGCACATCAACATATAGCTTCCACATAGCACGTGCACACTTACATTTCAACCTAAACAGGACCGAACCTTCAAGGGAAAAAGAGCAGTTTGATTGCCACCAATTAACAGTTCATACAGCCAATTCTCAAGGAACAGATTACATTTCTTTGGAAAGGAAACCCAGCAGCATGATATTTTTTCTTTTAGTGAAACAGACCATCAAAAGAAAGGCATTTGATTATGTAGCTCCCCAATCCAACACAAATAAAGAAACACCTGCCCATCTTTACAAGATTCCATAGCATAACAATCAAAACAACAGCAGTTACTTCTGAATTATCCCTACATAGCGGCCGCTGTGGAGCCGCGTGCCGAATTCCCAAAGCCAAAAAAGAAAAAAAAATTCTGGCCCGGCTGCGTCTTTCCTGATGACATTTCTCTACTCCCAGTACTAAAACCACTCGATTAACGCGACATCAGGATCCGATCATGGATGATTCGAGCAATCCGTACTCAAGTCGCAACTAAACCGTGGGGCACATCTACGCGAAATCCCCCCCGAACCAAGAACCGGAATCTCCCGAACCAAAGCCATCAACACAACCCAACAATGCATCGGAATTACCACCAGCCCGCGGCCGCAACGAATCCACGCGAACCAAACATCCTAACAAAAAAAAAACACGAAGAACCCCCACGCGGAGGAGGATTGGGCGGGGGGGTTCTCACCATTCTCCGCGGCGGCGGCGGCGGGGGGAGGGGGATTCGGGGCCCTGGAGGCGCGCGGCATTGGATTGGGCGAATCGGGGGCGGCGCAATCGCAGGGAGCACGAGGAGAAAGCCCTAATTTATTTTTTTTTTCTCCTCCTCCTCCTCGTCGTTTTTTTTTTTTCTTTTCGGGGAGGAGGAGAGGGGGGAGGCTTTCCGTGTCGATGGAGAAGGGAGAGAGGAGGGGGTTAGAGGAGAGGAAGAGAGAAGGGAAGAGAAGAGAAGAGGTGGCGGGTTATATAGGCTTCGGGCGTGAGGCGTACGAGATGGGCCCACACTTCAGGCGGAGGCGGCGGCGGCGGCGTGGCTATCTGTGTGAAGAGACGACTCGACTCCTCTCACTCCTCTCGGCTCGGTGGGTTTGTGCAAGTGCTCCTTAGAGATGGAGCCCGGATGTTTTTTTTTGTTTTGTTTTTAAGACAATAGCCCGGATGGTTTTTGAAGTGTGTTTTGGATGAAACAAACTCAAGGAGGGATTTCGGCCTCATTTTCTTCGCTTATATTTTATACTTAAGAAGATATAATTTGAATTTTCAATTTTAAATTTGAAGTTGATTTTGAGACTTTTCATCGAAGTTTATTTTCAGCATTTACTTTTAGATCGCTAAGAACATATATAGAAAAGTTTTATTCACAAATTACTTCTTTATTTACAAATATGTCGTTTGCCTTATTCCACGAATAAGCTAAACCATGAGGCCGTTTTATCTTCTGCACTGCATTGTCACTGTGTGTTGTATTTTGGTGAGATCAAATATTATTATTAGTTGTTTTACATTCACATATGTAATTATGTGATGTCACTCCGGTTGAAATTCTACGTCTTGTTACATTTTAATAAGATAGATTATTATTTTTATTATGAGATAATTCAAGAAATGCTATTGACAAACACCAAAATTTAAGAGATGCTATCAACGAGTGCAAGTTCTACAAAATGTCATTGTACAGTCAATTTTATCCCATAAACGCCATCATCATTGGGGTGCCGTTCATCTCGCACCATTAAATGAATTGTTCATCTTATAGCACTTAATGAGGGCTACTAATGGAACCCTAATGGTGATGTTTTTTGGGACAAAATCACTTGTATAATGATATTTTATGGAACTCATAATTGTTGATAACATTTCTTGTAATTGAATGTTTGTTGATGACATTTTTTGGATTTTCTCTTTTATTATAGAAGATGCAATTAAAGTTCTACAACAATTACAAGTAGTACAACATATACCAATGGTGTTTAAAGATATATGCAACAATAAATGTTCTAGTTGAAGTGAAGGTCCACTTTCTTAAAAAGAAACTTCTATTAAGCAATAGAAGTTTGTTTTTGAATAAGTGTTTAAAGGTATCCCAAACATCTAATTAATTAAAGAAGTGTTTTCAATAGATGTTTGGGATACCAAATTTAATATTGGGTAGAGATATCATAGGTAACATGATAGATTTGGTTTTGCTTTTATTTGTTGTAGGATGGACTAGGTCTATTTTACAAGGCATGCAAAACGGCAATAAATTATAGGCTCATATTTAGCTGCGAGGCCTATAAAACACCTTGAGCAACGAGCCATTTTGATCCTAAGAGTAAACTGCATTCTGCATCTGATATTAAGGCTGTCTTTGGTTATTTATCATTTATTACAACTTTGTTTTTCGCAATGGCAAGGATTGGTCATTGCCTAAAATTTTGGTAAAGATTAGCAAGGCTTTTGTTTGGTCTCCTATTAAAGCATGCAATGGGCTAAGGCAAAATAGGGCAAATAATTTAACAATGCCATTTAATTGATTCCGACTCCCAAACCTGATGAGTAACTAAATTTTTTGTTTGCCAATTATGAGCATGTTAAGATTGGGTTACAAATCAAACATATCCTAAGCCTACCAATATACTTAGAAAATTTCCTATATAGCCTTAAAATTTTAACCTATCCCTTTGATGCATCTTGAGTTTTGTTCATTTTCTTATCTACATTCCAAAATTAGTTTAGACTTCCATACCATTTTCATTAGTTCACTATTACCTCTGTCCCAAAATAAGTGCAGTCGTGGAAATCCGTGTCCAACGTTTGACCATCCGTCTTATTTGAAAAATTTATGATTTTTTTTTAAAAAAAACTAGTCACACATAAAGTACTATTCATGTTTTATCATCTAATAACAATAAAAATAGTAATCATAAATTTTTTTCAAATAAGACAAATTGTTAAATGTTGGAGATGAATAGTGCAAAACTGCACTTATTTTGGGACGGAGGGAGTATTAACTGACCTAAAATTTTTAAGAGAAGTTCATTATGTCCTTTGGTACGAAGAGACATATAATTATAATTTTTTTATGGAGTGCGTTGTTGGAGTATCAAAATTTGTTGTATGGGACTATTATATTATATTTATGAGCTTGTGTATGCGAGATATTATTTATGACACAAAATAGAGGTGGCATAAAAATAATATTTATTTTTCAATTACTAAAATTTGTATATTTCGTATTTTGTACAGCAGCATAACTTTTTATATGGAGTATTTTTTTCAATAGTCATAGAGGCAGGGTGTGCGAGTGGTGCATTCATAGGGGTGAGTGTGCACGCGTTGCGAGTGCATGCGTTGTACTGTGTTTCTAAAAAAAATCATTACAAAAACTCTATATTTAACTATTTTCGAGGGACAAAAATGTAAAACGTAAAATCAGGGTCACAGGCGGAAAGCCAGTGAACTGTTCCGGGCCGGTTCAGGCCTGCACTGGGATGAGATCCGGTCTGCTTGCACGCGCAGCCCACCAAAGGCCCATCAAGATCACCAAAAGGCCCAAACATGACTCCGGACTCCGGAGTCCGTAGGCCCCAACAGGCCGCAAAAGACCAATCCCAGAAGCGGCCCACCGAAAACGTGGCGAGTGGAGAACCCAGATCGCCGCCGCGGCCGGCCACGGGCGCGAAACCGATCAGCCATGGCATCTTCCTCCGGCGAATCGCCGGGTTTTCAGGAGGCCTCGCCGCGCCGCGCATCCTCCTCGTCGGACGCGATGCCTTCTCCGACAACCACTAGGTGAGTCGCCGCTGTTTTTTCCCCTTAATCTCAGGAGGGAGTTGGGGTTTTGGTAGTGCGTGCGGGTTGCGGCGGCGGGGATCGCGAGAGGGTGGGGGGGGGGGGTCGGCGATTGATTTAGGGTTCTTAGGCTATCAGCGCTACTGCCTACTGCACCCGTCAAGTATGATTCCCGTATAACCGTATTAGTTACGCACGTGACATCATTTCAATCTAGTATGAACTACCTGTACTAGTACCCATCAAGCAAAAGAGTACCAAGAGTTAGCTTTTTCGCTGGCTATAACTAATTCATAATAGAGATTGTGGTAACTTTTATGGCAGTTCTTCCAGGCTATCTGTGGGCTTCATCAGGACTACTGTAAAATGGTCCAGCGAAATTTCGCTTTATGTCAGGTTATCAGGGCTTCTTTGAGACTGTAATTTGGTCATGAGAAATTCGCTTTATGTCAGGTTGGATGCTGCAAATTATCGACCAGGACATTCATTGTCCCTATCTGTTGCTTGTTGTCTGCTTAGCCGTGATTTTTTAGGTTGTCAATGATGATAACTGGAGTATCACTGAAGGATGATGGTAAAGATCGTTGGAGTGTCATGTACAGGCCCTTGCAGACATTTCGGTAAGGTCCTCCTGTTGCTGAAAAGAAACTGTCTGCTCATGTTATTATCTCCCTAGTACTTCGTATCTGTTGGAAACTTAGACTAGGGAAGACCTGCATACTTATAAATAAAACTAATAATTCTGCATTGGTTTGTTGGAATAGAAAAAGCTGCAGTGCTCCATTCCATTATTGCCTTTCAGCCTGTTCATAATATCCCACAACAACGATCATTAATGTTGATGATACCATAGGTGCTCAAATTGACTAACAAAGTCTTCCTTTTCTAGAAAGGGAAGAACTCCTAGAATATAAAAAAAGGGCATGTTTACCTGTATGTTGAATCAAGTTGTATTTTTCTACCACAGAATACGAGCACTCTTAAGATTCAGTTAACTATGCCCTGGTTTCAGACTGTCAGTTGAGTTCTTCAAGAAAATTCCTCAAAGTAACATCCAATAAATTTACCGAAAAAAAACAAGGTAATTGCTATCGGTCCATAACTAAGGTAGTTTTGGATTTAAGCTTCAATAGCCACCTCACATGATCTTTCGATCTCTGATGGAAAATATGAGAGCACATCAGGACATTTTGCTATCATATTTGATGTATGAAATAAAGCTTACTCTGACGTATCCATACGACTGTTCATTTACCAGTCTTGCGCGAGCATCACATCCCTTGACAATTGAAGCACTCGCGATCTCTACTTTTTGTTACTTATTTGCCCCCTTTCTGAAGAAACAAGATGGGCGAAATGGTTTACGAGATGACTAAACCTTCCTGCAACGATTACCTCTCTTCTGCAGACAGTGAGCAGGTAGGCAGGTTAATCTATTCTCTCCTGACTTTTACAGTACTTGCCATTTCCGGTCCATTTCCAAAGATATAGCCGCAGTTACATACTCTGTCTGGACACATTGAAGTCTAGCAGATATGCTTATCATCTCCTGTTATTTATGGCCCTGGATTGTACTGCATCAATTATTAGGCTAGGCTATACATCAGCACACGTTCGTGCTTTCTTTTGTAGGGTTTGCAATAGTACTACTGTTTGACATTAATTTATGTTTCTTAGTAGTATATAGCATGCAATGAAGAACAAGCTGTACAAATTGATTCATTTGACTAATTTCATATGTAAAATTTTGCAGGATTTTGACATGAAACAAATCAAGTTTCGAGGGGAATATGGAAATGTCTAAGCCATCCAGATGGGACTCATAGGTATAACGACCTTTCCCCTGTCACATTATATAACAGATTTAAATAGTGTTCTTTTCATCCACAGAACTACTGATGTGCTGCATAACTAGTCCTTCATATTTTAGTTGGTTGATAGTAGTACTAGTTATCCTCTCCATGTGTTCTAGGAGTATCTGTATATGATGATTTACCATTATAGCCTAGATTTGCTTATTAATACTGTAATTCTGTGAAACGTCAGTACAAAGTACTGCCACACTTTTGGTTAATTGGCCCTAGTTAAATGGAGTATATCCTTTTGGTTCTGCTCCCAGTTACCCAGTATGCCATAAATGTACCGTATCTCCATTTCATCTCCAGGCTAAGCAGTGCGTAAATTCAAACTAACAGAGAACCCTCATTTAAACCATGGTCTCCCTGATTCTTTATATATCATATCTGATTCTGGTGTAAAGAGCTTGATCAATTAGTGATTCTCAGTGTAGCATTTGGCAGGATTTGTTTGTCAAATCTGTGCATCCAAAGTCTTCTTTCCTAATTTACGAGCATGATCCATGATCCATCCTCCTGATGAAAGAGGCTGTCTCTAAATCTCCCGTGATTGAATGTTGATGGTAGCATGCAATTGGTGCTGGGCAAATGTGCCAGTTCTCATGCTGACTTATATTATACGTCATCACACAGCACCAGGTGATGTATGAGTCATCTGTTTCTGCCGCGTTACCTTTATATTCTGAAATGCCCTGCTGCTTTTGATATACAACCAGGTGCTCCACTTCTGGCAGCCTCCTGCTATACTCAGCTTTTATTAGACGGCAATGCGAATTGCATTCTACCTGGAATTTCATCCAATCAAAATGGACCTGCAACTGTAACTCTGCAAGGAGTCAGCTAGAGATGGGGATTCTGTAGCCTGTAGGACCTTACTAGTACTGAATTTCATACACATAATAATGAGTTTTCTACCTTATTCGGGAATAAATACATAAGATTTACGTATCTTTGCATTAAGAAGGATGAAATGTTTACAACAAGACGCAAAAGTATAATCTCATTTTGAATTTTAAACCTCTACTACCAGAAGGTACGTACCTTGTTCTTCTTCCATACATGTACTGTATATTACCTAACGAACTCACCAAGCAGACTAACCAAAAATAAATACTAGCTGACCAAATTAGAGCTATGCAGTAGATCAGTTGGTGAATGTGGAGCTATCTAAGGGCTACGGATATTGCCAAACCGTTCTTTCCAGGACGGTCACTGTATTCACCTATACAAGAGTAGTACACTACAACTCAGCAGCAGGACTTTCCTACTACACTTTCAACCTGATTTTACTTTTGAAGTTGCTTCCATTGATCTGCATCTGATTCTGCATTGGTTTCCTTGATGCGATGTGTTATTTTTCTTTTGTGATCCAGGCAGTTGTGCACCTATTTACGGACCACGAGCACCATCTGTGGGCCGGTTGCTGAGCAACTTTTCATGATTTCATCGACACACCTTGCTCTTTCTAGCTGGCCTGAGCTGAGCTGAGCTGAACTGCCCGCTTCCAATTACAACTCATTCACTCACTCACTCACTCACTGTGCGTGCTCAAGGTACGATCTATCTATCTATCTATCTCTCCCTTTCTCCCGGTTCATGGTTCAATTTCCCTTTGGCTTTTTACGTACCTAGGACAAGATTGGTGCAGGAGTTTTGAGTGTTGTTGCTTGCTTGCTTGCTGGTTACTGTGGTTAGCTACTAGCAGTACTGCAGATTAAACTCAAATGTCCTGAGAGGTTGAGATCTTAGCGTAGTCATGTAGGTTGGTTGTGACGTTGCAACAGCTTTGCAAAAGTATTTTACTTGCCATGTTCGCAAGCAAACCGTGGTTACGGATGCTAGTGCAGATTTGGCGTTTATGTTAAAACCTAAAGCTGAAGCTTTTTTCGTAGATGCATATACATGTAAAATCATGTAAGATCGCTAGGCATGGACAGCATGGTACGGTGATGTGTGACTGCACATGCAAGTTATCTGACTCATCAAACTGTCTAACGTATAGGTGGTTGGGCAGGGATGTTTTTCCATTCAATGAAATGTCTTCCTTTTCATTGATAGATTTTGATATTCTATCCAACAACAATATGTTCTTGGTGTGCGTACATTATATCCAACTACACCTAAAAAAACAATAAATTGTGGAGTATATGTAAATACGATAAATTAGGAATATCTTTACATACATCTTCCCTGTAACTGCAATGAGAAGAATGGCATGTCTACAAAATGCAAGGTGTAAAAAAAAAACAAAATGTAGATAGAGGCAAGAATGGAAAGAAAAGCTCAAAAGGTGTAGGAAGAAAGTGCCGGTCACCAGGACAGTTTTCTCCCTAACAGCACCACAACGGTACAATTTCCAGTAGGTGGGCTTGCTAGTGCTCATACCTCTCGATCGTCTTACCATGAGCACCCGTGCTGTCCCGTTTCTTATAAACGGCTTTTAATTGCTCTCATCACTAGCTAATCCCCACATCCGCTGCTTATCATAATAAATCACTAACACACACCAACTTTTTAATTCAAGTTTAATTCGAACTAAATAATGGAGTATTACTACTCCCTCCGGTTCCATATTAATTGACGTTTTGGACAAGGTTGAGGTCAAGCTTTTATAACTTTGACCATCAATAACTTTAAAAATATTTAGTTTAAAGGAACTAGAACAATATATATAGATTTATCTTTTAAAGCACTATAATAAAAGTAAACATGTATTTATTTATTATATATATTATAATAGAAAAATAAGGTCAAAGATATATCTTGTAGACCGTGTCATTGTCCAAAATGTCAATTAAAATAAAACCGGAGGGAGTACCACACACCAACTAATTAATTCAAGTTTAATTCGAACTCAATATTTTTTTATTCGCGGTGACGACAAACTCGATACTCTCTCGGTCGTCTCAATATGTAGTACTCCCTATGTTTTGGACAAGGTTGAGGTCAAAGTTTTATAACTTTGACCATCACTAACTTTAAAAATATTTAGTTTAAAGAAACTAGAACAACATATATAAATTTGTCTTTCAAAACACTATAATTAAAGTAAACGTGCATTTATTTATTGTATATATTATAATAGAAAAATAAGGTCAAAGGTATATTTTTGTAAACCGTGTCATTGTCCAAAGCGTCAATTAAAATGAAACTAGAGAAAGCACTAATCTAGAACTAGATTTAATACATCTTATGATTACAAATGTAATTAACTTAATGCACGCAGCAAAAGGGAAAAAAAAGAAAAGACAGTTTCAAAAAAAAACACTGTATTATGGTCCTCGTGATCGTCAGGTAAGCCATAAAAAGGTGAAATTTAGCTAGGTGGAAAGTGAAAGAAAAATGTACTAGTACTACAACAGCTTTGATTTACGCTCACTCTTTTTTTCTAAAAAAAAACAGTACCTTTTATATTAACCTGTCCCCTCACCTGCGTGGGCAAAGAAAAACATTAACCTGTCCCCTCACCTCACCTACGCGCCCAAAAAAAGCGTCCTCCTCGCCGTTGGCTTTCTCGGGCGAGCCGCGTCTCCCTCGTCTCCCTCCCCCCGCACGCCCGCACCCAATTTTCCTCCCCCCAATCTCTCTCTCTCTCGCTCGTCCGCTCGAATCCTCCACCGATCGGATCCCCCGCGGCTCGTCGGCGGCGATCCTCCGGCGGCGCCGCGCCCAGGCGTCAGGTCAGGATCGGATCGCTTCTTGCCTGTATCTCGCGTCGGTTTCTTTTCTTTTTATTTATCTTTTTTTTTCTTTTGCGTTTCTCCTGTCGATGGGTCGCGCGTGGAATCGTTCTAGGAGCCTTTTTTTTTTGTGTTCGATCGCTTGTCGGGCACCAAAAAAGCGTCGGATTTCTCCACGTCTTCTCTCCCCCCAATTTCTGGGTTGAATCGCCATTGGGGCACGTCGCGCCGCTGGGTGGGTTGCTGCTGCTTGCCCTTGGAATCTTCCCTTCGCTTCGCTTCCGGCCGTCGCCGAATTTTGGCCCGGGTCGTACGGCGTCGCCACCGCCTTTTCCTTTCCCCCACCTCTGCGCCATTTTTGTTTCCTTGCGTTCTAATCGTACTACAGTACTAGTAGCAGCAGCAGCAGTAGCGTACAAAATTTCCTCTATTTTTTTTAATTTTTCCTCTGCCAATCTCGCGCATTTTGCCCCCAGCAGCAACGAGGCCCCGCCATTTGCCGGCTAGCCGTTGGGATCGCTGCAACGGCCACATTTTATTTTTATTTTTTACCGCGGTTTTTTTACCCGCTCCTCCGATCCCCATTTGCATTAGTTTATCATCATCATCAGCAGCAGCAGTGTCCTTCTCCTGCTGCTGCTGCTGCTGCTGCTTAACCAAACAGTAGCAGGAGCGTACTTTAATAATGAGTAGTAGTAGTAGTGCTGCTGCTACTAATCATCGTAATTAATCCAGTGGTTAACCTTCGTCTCCGGGCACATTTAATCCTCTCTTCTGTGGTAGGAGGCAGCTTTGGCTTGGCTTGGCTTCGCCATTACTGGGCGTGGAGTTCTCGTGAGGTGGAGACCCAAGCCTCACCCGAAAGAGACGCTCCAATTCCTAGGCGTAAATATTACTGCCAGCCTCGCTGCAGCAGCAGCCCGAAAAAAGAATTCCCCAATTCCGCCTCCTCCTCCTCCTCCACTCCACATTTGTTTTTCTTTTAATTTTTTTCTTTCTGGCTCTGTCTGTCGCTTTCTCCTTCGCCAACCGACTCAATCCCTTCGATCTGGTTCGTGCTCTGCGGCGACTCTGAGCTCGGGGATTTGATTTGTGTTTTTTTGTTGGATGATTTGTGGGCTGACGATTTTGTTTGCATTGGCAGATTGGGGGTGTTCTTGGGCGGGGGGTGTGGATTGGTGGTGGAGCTGTCAATGCGGGTGGATTTGAGACCGGGTGGATTGGTGGCAGCTGCGGATGGACGCCTGTGGAATTCGGGCGCCAGGGGATGTGCTGCTGCGGAAATCTGAGCTCTCGTCGGCGGCAGCGGCGGCCAAGAATTACGGCAATGGCCACGACGACGCCGCGGTGAGGCGCAAGGCGGCGGCGGGGTCGCCGGCGACGCCGAGGAGGCACCCGTCGCCGAATGCCGGTCGGTCGTCGGCGGCGGCGGCGGAGGCCGCGGGGTCGCAGGCGAGGAGGTCCCAGTCCACCGAGCGGAGGCCGGCGACCCCGTCGAGGCTGTCACCTGGCGGCTCCAGGGCGGCCGCCCCGTCGTCCAGGATCTCCGCCCCAACCTCGCCGTCGTCCGCGCCTTCCAGCCCGTCGTCGTCGTCCTCCAGCTCGTCCACGCCCGTGCGCGACGCCGTCGCCGCCGAGTCGCAGAGCGCTCCGAGGAGGCTGGCCGGCGGCCGGGCTCCTCCTGATGGGCTGTGGCCGTCAATGCGGAGCCTGTCTTCCTCCTTGCAGCTCGAGGCGAAGGGGAAACGCAGCAATGGCGGCTCTGCGGATCAGGCCAAGGCGAGGGATGCGGGTGACAGGAAGAGGAGCCCGTCGAGGGGGAGGAGCGCCGCTGAGCAGCAGCCGGAGAATCCGCACGCCAAGGTGATTGACCACCATCGCTGGCCTGCTATGATGGGGGGCAGGGTGTCCGTGAGCGCAATGTCGAGGAGCGTGGATCTCACTGACAAGATTTCCAGGCCAGCACTATCATCGATTCCATCTCGCGGCGTCTCACCGAAGAAAGCAACGATGGCATCTACTACAAATGCATTGGCAAGAAGTATTGATCTTGCTGACAAGATTGATCGCCTGGTCTCTTTGTCGGTTTCATCACCAAGAACACCAACTGCTTCAAATGGCGCAGCTGATGAATCGAAAAGCATGAGTGTTAGTAAAGGTACCAAACCTGCAGCCGTGGCAATTCCATCACGAGTTTCTGCAATAATAACAGCTACATCAGGTGGTATAAGGGCCCTGTCTAAGAGTATGGATCTTACTGAAAAAGATATCGGTACCCTCTCCTCGGCAGCATCATCTCCTGGGATTTCACCAAGTGTGTCAGTATCAAGTATGTCTAATGCTACATCACAAACTACAGCAAAGTCAACACGAGGACTTTCACCTAGAAGAACATCAACATCTATTGGCAGTGGTGCTTTATCAAGAAACATCGATTTGCCAGAAAATGATAAGAGACCGGCCTCCTCATCAGCTTCACTGAGGGGAAATTCGCCAAGAAGGCGACTTGCCTCTGACAGTGTTAATGCTGTTGTGAAAAACATAGATTTTGCTGAGAAGGATAGCAGAGCAGCCATTTCATCGACTTCATCTCGAGGGTTTTCCCCAAGAAGACGACTTGCCTCTGATGGCCTTGATGCAATATCAAGAAGCACAGATTTTTCTGACAAAGATAGCAGACCATCCACATCCTCATCATCTGCACAACGTGGGATTTCTCCACTAAGAAGGCTTACCATATCAAAGGGCACGGACTTTACTGATAAATCTTACAGGCCATCGACCTCTTCAGCTGCATCACGAGGTGTTTCACCAAGGACTCGATTAGCATCTGACAGTGCTGGTAATATATTAAAGAGCATGGATTTGGCTGATAGAGACAATAAACCATCAACCTCGTCTGCCTCATTACGTGGTATGTCACCAAGAAGGCGGCTTGCATCTGATGGCATTTCAAAAAACATCACCTTCACTGAAAAGGACGACAGAACTATGCCCTCTTCAGTTGCATCTCAAGAGATCTCAACAATAAGACGTCTTCCATCTGACGGTGCTGACAGTATATCAAAGAATATAGACCTTCCTGAAAAAGTTACCCGACCTGCTACCTCCTCTGCTGCGTCACGGGGCCTTTCACCAAGAAGACGACTTGCCTCTGATGGTGTCAATGCTATATCAAAGAGCATCGATCTTGCTGACAAAGATACCGGACCTGCCAGGTCAACAGCTGCATTGCGAGGGGTTTCTCCACGTAGACAACTCGCCTCTGATCGTGTAGATTCTATATCAAAGAACACAGATTTTACTGAAAAAGATAAAGACACCAGACCTTCCACGTCGTCAGGAGCATCACGGGGGATTTCACCAAGACGACGACTTGCCTCTGATGGTGTAGATGATCTATCAAAAGGCATAAATTTTAGCCAAAAAAGTATCAGACCTTCCACCTCTTCAATGGCATCACGAGGGACTTCACCAAGAAGACGGCTTGCCTCGGACGGTGTTAATGCTTTACTGAAGAGCACAGATTTTACTGATAAGGACCACAGACCATCTACCTCATCAGCTGCACTACGGGGGATGTCACCCAGAAACAGGGTTACCTCCAAGTCCATCGATGCCAAAAGCCTGGATTTTTCAGACAAAGATAGCAGACCATTCACCCCATCAGGTGCATCGCAGGGAACTCTACAGGAAGTTGCCCTTGCTTCCGATGGCATTAATGCTCTGTCAGAAGCTGTGGATACTGCTGTCATAGGTAGTTTACAGTCCACGTCATCAGTTGAATCTGGTGAGACTTCAGATGCTAGACTTAATAATGGCTCCGGTACTGTTGTAAACAGGATCGATTTTGCTCAGGAAGTTAATATAGCAACCCCAGATGGTTGTAATGGTCATATTTCAGAAAGCATGGATTCTCATGACATAGGCACGTCTGCACCCTCAATGTCAATTACGTCACAAGAGCAATCACCAAGCAGAACTGTTTCTAATGGCCCTAAGACTCTCTCAGAGGATATCAATGCCACTAAAAAAAATAACAGAGCAATGACAGTGAAGATTCCATCTCGAGGTGCTAGTCCAAGAAGGCGACTTGCATCTGAAGGCTTTGGTACTATATACAAAAGCATGGATTTTTCTGAGAAAGATAGGACATCCATAAACATGGCAACACCATCACGTGGAATGTCACCTAGAAGAACAGCAAGATCTGGTATTGTTGATATGTCAAAGAGTATGGATTTTTCTGAGAAATGCAATGGACCAATTTCCTCAATAGCTCCATCACATGTGGTTTCTGCAAGAAGAATACTGGGACCAGATGGTGCTAATGCCATGTCAAGAAGCATGGATCTGACTGATAAAATCAGACAACCAATCTCTTCAACTGTCCGGAAAATGTCTCTTGCTGATAGCAGAGCAAAAGCCCCTGACCTTTTGTCAGGTGACATCGAGAGTCCAGGTTCTGCCAATGGAAATGAAAGCCAAGAGGAGAATGCTGGTTCAAGCCTAGATGCACCTTCAAATGATTCAGAAAAATCTGCACCTCCGAAACGATTGGCCAGAACATTATCTTCACCATCACCAACAAAGGCTTCATCAATATCATCTTTTACCCCTAGGAGGATGCCGAGCCCATCGAGGAATAGACCTTCAACACCTGTCTCACCATGTAGTTCTACCAGATCTGATTCTGCCTCTTCGATTCTTAGCTACATGGGCGATGTAACAAGAGGAAAGAGAAGCCCAAGTCACATGGAAGACGCCCATCAACTGCGCCTCCTATATAACAGGAGCTTGCAATGGCGCTTTACAAATGCTTACGTAGATGAAATGCAATCAGTTCAGAAGATGAGTGCTGAGGTAGATTTTGTTGCATCACATCTTGCCATTTCACTTGTGGTAGTATCAAAATTCATTTACCAGTAATCATATATTTTTATTTTGCCATGCCGTGCTAGTAGGTCAGAGAAAGCACCGTACTATTGCTTTGCCTAAATCTAAGCTCCCTTTTGTTCTGTGCTATTCTCATTTTTAAATGTGTTGAAGCGAATATAAGTCGAGTGTGATTCTTACTTGATTTATTCATTCGAACCAGACTATGCTCTACAGCGTATGGGATGCTAACTCCAGCCTGTGCGATTCTATGGTTATGAAAAGGAGTTATGTTCAAAGGCTGCGACAGGAGGTCAAGCTAGGAGTTGTGTTGAAAGAGCAAGTAAGATTTGTTGAGATCTATGATATATGTTATTCCATTATCATATTGGCAGAATCAGATATCTTTTATTTTGCTGATCATTGGAGGGCAGTTATTTTATTTCGTTACTTAGTCTAATACACGCAGTCTGATTTTTAAAGGGTCATAGAATATCTTACAAAGTGGCATTCTGTTTAAAACACCAGTTAACTTCTCGCATCCAAAGAAATGTGTTCTAGCTAAATGTAGCAGCAGATCAAGTAATCCTGTCCTGACAAAATTATATCAAAAGACCAATCCTGAACTTTTTTTCTGATCATGCTTGGTTGGTTGAGATGTGGAAATATAATGATTATGCAGACAAATGGGACATTATATATATCCCCATTCCAAACCATGTCAATTCCTGTACTAGTTTTTTTGTTGAGCAAACCCCAAAGTTTGAATACGGGAGATGCAATAGTGCCCACTATTCTTTCACACAAGCTAAAACTAATAATATTTAATGTTGCATGCCTCCTTAATTTTGACCTCACTATTCTATGTTATGTTACCATGATGCAGATGGACTACCTTACTCACTGGGCAGCATTGGAAACAGAACATTCTACTTCTTTATCTAGTGCAATTGAAGCTCTTAGAGCAAGCACACTACGGCTTCCAGTTACAGGAGGAGCAAAGGTATCATGATACCCTATTAACATTAGTAAACTTAACACCTACTACCTCCGTTTCAGGTTATAAGACTTTCTAGCATTGCCCACATTCATATAGATGTTAATGAATCTAGGCACACATATATGTCTAGATTCATTAACATATATATGAATGTGGGCAATGCTAGAAAGCCTTATAATATGAAACGGAGGAAGTAAATATCATGATTCCTGTGGTCTTATGGGGAAATATAACTTAGATTCATGCTAAACAAGTCTTCTTTTCTATGTTTATTTTTGCTGTTTTGTCTGTGAAATATGAAGTGATGCTTATGATGTACCTTTTGCAGGCTGACGTTTTTACCGTTAAGAATGCTGTCAGTTCAGCAGTTGACATTATGCAAGCAATGGGCTCATCCGTCTGCTACTTGTTATCAAAGGTAGAACTAAAAGACCCACATTTGGTGAAATTGGTGTGTTTTAGCATATGCAAAATGAGTTGTTTGTTTTGTTTTGATGATGGCTCCCCAGTGACCACTATAACTTTATGACCGCATAGGCACATAGGCTAATAAAATGATAGTACTGTTCTTTTTGTAAATATCCTAGGTAAAGTGGCATTGCTTGATCAGGTAGCCATTCCATCATACGTTGCAAATTTGCGATAGACGCTGTGGAAGTTATGATGATTTGAGTTTTGATAGCGTAGTTTGTGGTGTAACGAGGCCTCATGATAATACCTGTAAGAGGGTAGATGACATTATGATAGTCTTTTAGCTAATCCAGTCCAGATCTGATAAATCACAGTAAACTATGGAGTAAATTGTACTATGCTGAATTGCCACAAATTATCGACCTCATTCTGGTTACAGTCTTTGCTATGTAATTTAATTTATTAGTGTCAGTGCCATGTGTTAATTAATCATTTCCAATAAAACAGTACTCTCTGGTTATGTTCTGGACTTCTAGTCTATCTAATCATTGGCTTATGTTCTGCAGTTACAGGCCACACACTCTCTGGTTACAGAACTTTCAGCCGTTGCTGCCAATGAAAGCTCCATGCTCAATGAGTATAGAGAACTCTTAGGTACCGCGGCAGCCCTACAGGTACGCCTTGGTTTTCTTGTCCATATCATTATCTTTCTCTGTTTCTGCAAGGTCTTAAGGATTTCTAGAAATCTAGGACAAAAAATGGACTTGTTCCTAATGTAACAAATAGATGCATATTCATATAGAATTATAGGCTGCTTCAAGTTGTGGATGTACCTGATACCAAAAGAAGGATGTTTTTTCTGTTCAGTTTAACTTAAACCCTACCTTTTCTCTGAACAGGTCCTAGAGTCCAGCCTAAGGACACAACTCATACAAGAAACTGAGTGAACAGCTTAATGCATGTATGTCTAACTAAGAAGAATAGAATGTAGAGGTAACACCATTCATTAGTTTCAGTAGCTGACTGTGTATCTTCATGCTCTCTCGCCCCACTTCCTATTCCTTTTTTTCCCTTTTCTAGTTAGGTGTTTTCCCATTTCTTCTTTTGTACTTCCTGCATGCCCCTTTTCTGTCTCTACAATTTACATGGAAGAGAAGTGCATCAACACGAAATCATGGATCAATCCATGGTGACGAGCCTGTCAATGTTTTATTTATAGCGGCCTACAAACTGAGGACGCCAACGTCCTGAAACTGAAAACTTGTTGTAAAGATTAGCTCTTCTCTTCCCCATCTTACCCACATTGCCATAGGCATTGTAGGATTATAGTCTTGTAGCATTTTGTTTATCACAGGCTGAGATCCAAGCTTGGGCAACCAGGAGTTCTAACATAACATTGTAGAATAGATCATAGTTCCCCGATTCTGACTTCATGACCAACATGTGTAACTAACTAATTTTTTTTATGAGAACATATAATCTTTTCTTGGTATCAGTGCTTCAGTTTCATGATTTTTCTTTCTTTTTGGTTGCTTCCAACAGTTGGTGTGGAATTGCATCAGTAATTTGACTGTTTGGTTATGCTGTCTTAGCTTCTGTTGGTGCACATGGAGGCACATTAGCATCCTGCCTATGGTTTTCCACCTTCTGCATGCATCAATACGTCCTTGCTGCATTAGTAGTATAATTGATGTTGATTGCTGAACATAATTCGGTCCCCAAAAGAATTCACTAGGTCATTCTGCTGCATTGCTTAGGTTGATGGCTAGTTAACTCCTTTTATTTCTTTTTTATTTAATTAATCTTTTGACCGTTTGGAGGTGGGGCGCACGATGATAGCGAGACATTGGCCTCTTTTAGTCTTTGGCTGCATTATTATAATCATTTATAACGATGATGCTGTCATGGAGATGAGTAGCTCCTTTTATTATTTTAAAATATTTGGTCCGTGGTGGCTATCATGCTACCAGCCTGAACGAACTATTCGTGGTACGGTACTGCTCTACAAAATGTCCAGTTGAAACTTTAAAAGTAGCAAAATAAGATTCTTGATTCGAGATAATCAGTTCAAACCAGAATGATATTGGTACTTCTCATGCAAAAAAGAAGACAAAAAATCGCACAGCCTCTTATCAGGCTCTTGTTGCAGGCAAAGGTCAAAATCCGAAGTAAGCATTTGACAGTAGATACATACAATTACTCTTCTCTACAGCATTACTGGGAAGGGAACAAGGCAAAGCACAAACAAAATCGTGTGATCAAATATCAACTACACTGCTATGGGTGATACAGCTACAAGCAAACCTTCGTATCATCGATTCATGCTTCTAGTCTCACGATTCACAGCCAGCTTGGTCTGTGCAATTCAAGAGGATTCACAGCTCCGGAAGTATCATTCTGCAATGCTGAAATGACAAAGTTTCAGCTTCTTGACGATATTGATCCTTGTTCTGTGTGACCGTCTGGGCAAAACTCTACATGCGTGGAGTTAAATACAGCAGCAGCAGCCTTGCATTTAACAGTACCTACATGTCACCAGAACAGTAAATAAGTTCCTGATGAGAATATTAGGACTGTTTTAATATAGACCAAAAAAATGGGCAGTATACCTTACGAAATCTGAGAAGACATCCCCAAGACTTTATGGTTCAATCAAACATTTGCTGAGACTTCTGTCTCAGTCTCCTTGCTTTCCTCCGGTTGTGCTGGCACAGGTTCACTCTCCTCTGGTTGGTCATCTGATTGGTCACTGTCTTCTATCGCAGTATCCTTTTTGTTCAGCTCATCCTGCTCTTTTTGTATAGCTATCTTATTGGGAACAAGAACAAGATATATATTCCTTTCCTGAAAATTTTTACTTTCTTCTGTTGCCATCTGAAATATGGCAAAAACAAAACGTTATGTCTAGTTGAATCAGAACAGGATAACAACAAGCACTTTGGCTAAAAGTGTAAACAAAGGCCATTTGAGATGAACGAGCTCATTGCAAGCAACAAAAGACAGATTTTTGTTCTTATTCCATGAAGGAAAAACAAGTAAATCTAATTACCTCACCGACATCATTCTGGAACCGCCTAAGAAGTTCGATAGCTTGTTTTTTATACAAATTTTCCCTGCCTTTTAAGTTTACCATTATCTTGACCTGAAAGAGTAGTCTCAAGTGATAAGTTACACAGTTATACTTCTCAAAAAATAGGAAGCAAAATGAAGATAATCTTATCACCTTGTCGCCAGCTTTCAGAAACTTCCTTGCAGCTTTAAGTCTCACACTGTAATCATGAATGTCAATGTTGTACCTGATAAAAAATATATTGAGAGAAGCCCAACATCACCACCTCAATGCATAAAAACACACACCAGTTAATATGCAGTAGTCTAAAGAAGCAATGACGCGAAAAGATCATTGTTAATGCCAACAGAATTTGTATCGCTCTATTATGTGAAATAGCTCATGTGAGCTGTAGAAAACTCCATTCATTATTCAAGCACTTCTGGAGTGTGCACTTTAATTCACTCATTTTCTCCAAAGAGCATACAGGAATAAAGAAGTCAAGGCACATAGATAGGAGCAAACATAGCAATTATTAGTTGATATAACTTGCTAAAAGAAATGGTGATCCATACCCCATTTTCAGCTCTTTCAAGCCCATGCGTTTTGCTGCAGAGAGTAAACATCAAAAGTCATATGACCTTTACGTATTAGCAACAATGCCTGTAGATAAAACCTCAGGTTAGAAAGTTTACCAACAGATCTTTTCTGCTGAGTTCTTTTCTTCTTCTGTTGTTCGTACTTGTGCTTTCTGTACAACATAATAAAAGCGCATTCAAATGATTGTTCTAGATGAAAGAAATCTGAATGAGCATAGCAAAGGACCATGCATGCCAGTGACCTGGAGTAAAAGGGATAAGATTGCTAGCACAAAAATTAATTCACTACAACGCATACTAGTTATCTACCAATACAATGGACAGTAACATGATGGGGACCAAGCCTATTAGTTTATTATTGGTACATGGCCAGGTTCCATGGTAAATATGTGAAAATGATGGGAGGCAGGATTCCAACAGAGAGCAGGGTAGGAGTCACAGGGCAGCGATGCATTACCACAGAATAATTACTAAGTTAATAATCAATTTTCTTACGGCTTGCACCTTTGACACCATCAGGAGCAAACTTGCTGAGACTAGATTATTTTTGGTTTGTTTCTCGCACAACATATTATGTTGTTTAGAACTTAAAACACAAGATATCTAAAGTGAATTTTAACATGGCCTAGTTCCACATTGACAAATAGGGTGGTATGAAGTAAACAGATTGTCTGTCCCAAAAGACAGGTTGGTATTGGTGTTAATTGCAACATACTTGTAATCTTTCTCTTGGAATAGTCGGAGCACCGGAGGATCTCCATCGAGTGATAATATTGCCTGAAATGTTACAAAAATCAGCAATACTCATTGGAAAAGAGTTATTCAAAACAAATGCCACCTAACTGAGTAAGATTTATCTTGTTAAGCATACAGGTAGCTTGTGAAGTTGCCACGCAGAAAACTCATATAGCAAGCGATGGAAACGCCGTTATTCAGTAGCAGGTAACCACTACTAATGTGGCATTAGAAGCATAATTTGGTAGTCTCTTATTTAAGATATTAGGCATTTTTAACCAAATGTGACAAAACTAGCAAGTCTTTATACTCAGTAGCACACTACCAAATTATGCATTTTTTTCTATTGAAAAGTGAATATTTTTAGAGTAATTCATTAATAATGCTATACACCCACTTGATCACATAAAAACGTTCTGCTGTGATGCATACAATATTTTGGAAATGCATGTTATTGCAGTGAAGACTATAAACATATCAGACAATGAGCATACCAGTATAAGATCATTTTCATCTGCAATCTGCACTGCTTCGCTTACAGATACCACACCAACCTGCCCGAGGAACAATGAAGGGAGTGACGAAGAAATAAACATACAAGGCCAAAAAAAAGGACTTGATTGAGATCGATCTACAAGGTATGCCAAAGTACATAATTGGATATCTGGATATGTTTCGTACCATTCTTTTCTCCTCATCCAATAGCCTAACCGTTGAAGCCCTGACAAAGCAAAGTAGCTTAGAACGCTTTTACGGTGAGATGAAATGAACACAGCATGTCACTAGGCACATCAAGCTCTTTTGCGTTTAATCCCAAAATTCCCAATCCAATGGAATGCCCATTCTATGCAATTGCTTGGGAACAGCATGTATACGCAATTTGGCATACAAATTCTCGAATTCCACACATCAAATGCCGAAAAAGAAAAGCATAAATCCCAGAACCCAGAAGCGAGGGAGGAAGGCGAATGCCCGTACTCGATTCGCTCGATGTCGAGGGCGGGGTCGTAGTCGGGGTCGGGGCCACGGTCCCTCCTCCCCCACCCGCCGCCGCCGCCGAACCCTTCCTCCTCCTCCTCGTCGCTCTCGTACGACGACGACGAGGAGGCGTTGTACCGCGCCACCACCACGAGCCGCGGCCGCCTGGCCATGAACCGCGCCGACGACGAGGAGCAGGCCATGGCGTGGCCGCCGGCGGCGAGCCTACGAGGGACGACGCGGGGCACGCCCGGCGCGAAGGCGAGGCCGACGACCATGGCCGGCGACGGCGGCGGCGGCGGCGGCGGCGGTGGCGGAGTGGGTGGCCGCCTTATCTGCTCCGTGTCTCCGGTGGAGGTTTTTGCCGCGAGAAGTGGAAACGAGTGGAGGTCGCAGCCTCACCTCAGGTTTGGGCGACGCCACGGGGGAGATGGGGCCCATCTCCGGTTTTTAGTTGGGCCACGGGCCCACAAGCCCAAACAGGTCCAATGTTTCGCTGGCTGGATTGGCCCGAGGAGTTGTAATATGAGCCGTCACATTTCAGGTACGTACGCTGCTGGGCTAAAGGCCCAATGTGAATATAAATAAGTTTATTTTTGGTCCCTTAATTTGCCGCCGAGTCTGAAATTCAACCGAAATACCATATATAACATGTCCTTCAATTCCTAAAACCGATGTGAAATTATCCTAAGGCGGTTTGAATGGCGGTTTCAGCTGACGTGGTGTCTACATGGCTGGTTTGATATGGTCGTCGCGTTTCAGGTAAGTGAAGAATTGTGAGATGTAAATAGGCCCAACAACATACAAACCAGGTCTATTAATTTGAAGTTACTATTGGAGTTGTTTAGGTTTGTACTGGTTCAATGTTGTCATGTTGATGTAGAGTTCATTGTTGGAACTTACTATGTTACACCGGGAGATCCAAGTGATCGAGTTTAGTCTCCCAACGTTAAATACTACAGAGAGAGTGGTACTTAATTATCGTCTGATAATTTAGTGGTATTTGCCACATTGGCAGTGACACGAACCAACCAGATCTCTCTCTCTCTCTGCACTGTGAATGTGTGATGATGACTACATCTATCTATCTATCTATCTATCTATTCAGCAAGTTGGTCCCAAATAGTGGCGGATCTTAAAAAATGATTCCCTAGTGTCATAACGTGTCTATCGGTATCATAGCATGCTAATTATAATTAAACTATAGTGTTATAATATATAAATAAGCAGTTTAATCATAGATTTTATTGAAAATCGTCGGTGTCATCTGACACCGATGCTAACACTGTAGATCCGCCCCTCCCAATAATGCAGAAATGAAACAACGTGCAAACAGGTTTGAGAACTTTGAACGTGCGCGGTATCAGCAGCTGCCGGGACCAATCGCAGCGGGCGGGCCATCATTGCTGGCGAGCCTAGCTATAGCCAAGCCGCGCGTGCGTACGCGCACTGCTGCTCTCTCCATCCCGGCCATCGTACCTACATGTTTCACGAACAATTCCATACCATATGCACATCCACATCACACGTCAGGATCATGCATGCCCACATGTACCCAGCTTGCAAATAATGCAAGCCCCCCTGCAACGTACTTACGATGCAACCAGCTGTGTGACCGTGCCATGCATTAAAAAAAAAGAAGAAGAGATTTGGAGGGAGAAATGTCCCTCCAAACATTTTTTGAAAAGAAATTATAAGGGATTGGACATCGAACTTTGAGATCTCATGCTACTGAGCATCTCTGACCGTGTCATGCATGGCTCAAGTGTGATATGCGCCACGTAAACTCTCCCTGCTTCACAAGTCTTTTGCTCGTCTCAATTTTTAGAGTTAGATTAGATTTGTATAGTTTAGATATCTATTGTATACAAATCTAATCTAACTCTAATATCAATCAAGCAATCGCCATACATGTCAATGCCACCAGGAGCTATGTATGCATAAGTTGCCGATCGACTTGCACTATGGAGATCATTCTTTGACGCCTCTGATATATGCCTTTTCTTATAAAAAAAAACATAGTACAAAGACAAACACTCACAAATCAAACTAGTTGACCTATATACTCACAAATGCCGTTCTAATCAACAATAACCAGCCTCATTGGTCATTCCAGTTGTGATGTGTTGTGACAGTTCACCGGTTGATCGATCAATCGATCGATCGGTTTAATTGCCAGGTTGCAATCGCAGGGGGAAAAGCCTATTTTTCAGGGCCTGGCACAGCATGCGTCCATGTGGATTTGTCCCTCTGTTCTGTGCCGATCGAGTGAGATGAATGCGAGCTAGGATGCATGTGTTTGTGGGCACACGGCGTCCTGTGCTGTGCATCCGTCCATCTCAAAAATGGGTTGCAACTTCCAGGCTTTCTACGGCAATTACACCAAGCCTACTTACTTTCAGACTAGCCTTCTTCATTTCTCTGAAGAAGCTAAATATATGTGATCTCAAGAGCTAGCCTCCATGGAGATAGCGCTGGTATTGATTGCTAGTAAAAAGCCCGATCCTAGATATCCTTTCTTCTTGTTATGATGCTACTATGTTATCATGGAACTAGAGACCTCAGGAGTGATGCAGGTTTTGCAGCTTGGGTGTTCTTCAGATGTGTCATGTGTTTGTTTGATCACACTCGATTGCAAAAATCACTTTCAAGCTTTCAGCTTCAGATCAAAGTAGAACAGTCTCTAGTGGCTAGTGCTGTTTACTCTACAGAATTGTACACTGTTTCAGTGTTTTCACTGCTACATGGGCCCCATCAACCAGCACAAATCTCCCGGGGCCCCTTGTTAGTGATAAGATCAACAAGCAGATGGTTCTCTCTGTGCACACAATGCATGCACAGATATTGAATTTGATGGTCCATGCATGCATATGTCGGTGAGAAGTGAACTACTACTGAAATTCTTGCATTGATTTTTTTCAGAAGAAAACAGAGCAATGAATTGGCATTGAATTCCCGTGCCAAACATTGCCATATCGACGGATCAAATCTGCAATTCTAGTACTATACTCCTACACTACTCCTACTACTAGAAATGGAAGCCTCTTCATCACTGACCTTGGCCCTGTACAAGCAAAAAGCCTCAAAGCTTCAGCTATCCAAAAAGTTCAGAGATAACCTACCTGCAGGTCCCTACTCCTTTCCTCAACTCATCACAGGTCGCCTTCACTTCACTAGTCAGTAGTAGTACTCGATCGCCATCAATTCCATGCAACAGCTCGCATTGGAGTGCTAGCTACTTCGAAGCATTCGACACCTAATATCGCCTTAGCACAAAGCTTCTCATTTTATGTACTAGCTAGGGTTCTACTATACCTGAGATGCTGGCTTGCTTGTCTTAATTTGTGTATGAGCCTACTGGAAGTGCTAATCCAACTTGAGCTTTGTACTAATGTACTACTCTTTGGTAGCTTAGCTTGGCACTAAGCAAATTGCACAATGCGTCCAAGAACGCAGGTATCCAAGAACGAATCAGCCAAATGGTCAAGACAACAAGGCCATGGAGAAAAATTAATGTCACTGTTTTGCTGTTCTTTCTCTCTCTGAATTCTACAGAAAAACAGTGAGGCAGTAGGCACACATACATACTACAGTGCAATGGCATTGTTCATCAGGGAACAGAACAAACATAGGCAATTCTTGGCACAGTGTGAGTGACTGAGCAAGCAGGATCTACCTAGGGGTGGTGGTCAGTTAACTACAGCCGTGTAGTACAGTTCAATGTAAATAAAAGTGTGCAGTGTGGCGTCTTGGTTCTTGGAAGGGGAGACCCTCTCTTTCTAGGCGCCCTTAATCAATCAAACACAATACTCCTACCAGTACACCATCTGACAAAGCTCAGCTCTAATCAGAGCAGTAGGTGAGTGAGTAGTTCCATGCAAGAAACTGTTAGTCCGTTAATGACAGTGCAAATGCATGCATAGATCCAATTATCAAGCTTTTCTCAGGAGGAATCATCACCACATTAGTACTCTGCTGTAAGAGACAAGACGGGCGGCAGAAGCAGCATCATTCTTATCTGCTGCTTCTCTCAAGGAGACAGAGTATACGAGGGAGTTGATCACGAGTACAGGTAAAATTATGGGTACAGTTTGGGCCCTCATCGCGGCAGCCAGCCTGCAGAGATTTCTTTAATTTAACCGGGTCAAATTGTCAAAAACGTCATCAGATCGATTTGAGCTGTGACGCAAAATATATCAGTTGTTTTCAGCCATCGTGGCGCGATTATTAATTTGCCCATCCATCTGCATGCATGCTCCCTGTAGCTTGTCAAGTGAAGAATTTGTGTGCAGAGTCTGTCTCTGACTAGGTAAGGTCTCATTCAGAATTCAGAATAATGCAGTGATACAATTTTATTTCTTTATAGAAATCTAGATATGTAGAGTTAGAAAAAAAAAAGAAATTACCCACTATTCCCTCCGTCCAAAATATAAGTAGTACTTAAGATTTATCCTAAAATATATAATAACTTATCCACTATTAGTAATATTTTTTTCTCAGACTAATCATAATCTTATCTCATTTAATTTCTCTACTTATATAACTTTTTATCCAATCATAATGTTTCTTCATTTAGGCTCCGTTTGTTTCCACTTAAAAAAGTGGATTAAGTTTTGAATATTCATGTCACGTTTTTTAAACTGCTAAACGGTGTGTTTCGTGTGAAAACTTTCTATATGAAAGCTGTTCTAAAATATTAGATTAATTCATTTTTCAAGTTTACAATAATTAAAACTCAATTAATCACACGTTATTATCATCTAATTTTGTGTGAAATACTTAATCTTTATCTTCAGGAGATTCAAACACCACCTTAATACATATGTTCAAGGTTCGTAAAGCCAACCAAAACTGATCGGACTCCGTGAAAAAGCGAGATACTCCCTCCGTATCAAAATATAAAGTAGTTTGGATAGATGTAGTATATTTTAGTACTATTATAAATCCCTTATATTTTAGAATGGAGGGGGCAGTATTTAATTAGGACCAAGGTAACTAGGCTAATGACACTGTTTTTACCTGGGAATGAATGGAGACAAATTAAGGATTTAATTTGCGGCAACAGAATAGGAAGATTCGAGTTGATCAGTCTGGTTGTCATTGACTCATTGCCATCCGGTTACGCTATCTTGCATGTGAACCTAAGCTATATATAGCTGCTTGTTGATGTCCAGGCAGTGTCCAGCTGCAAGGACGACGAACAAAAGCTAGCTAGGTTGTTTGAGCGCGACGATAGCTGAGACGGGATGGCATGCATGCGATCAATTGGTTCTTGCTCATTGCGACCTCCACGTATATGGGTTTCATCAGATCATCACACCGCTAGATGGGGAAGTATTTTCTACACTATTATAGAGGTGTATGCATGTAATTTAAATAGTTACATAAAATTTTTATAAAATTTAATAAGATAGACTGTGATAATATATATAAGACACTATACAAACATTTACAAACATGCAACTTTAAATTTGATATACACATGAAGAAAAAAAATTAAAAAAAACAAATTTTATCTGCGATGTACGATACTATCCACTATTTGATTTTACTATTATTGTTTTTCTAGTTGTAGATAAAAATAAACTTACATGCTTGTGTATAGACTTTGAGTCACATGTAAATGATGGGTGCCATGATATCTAGGTGTAGAAAATTCTTGTCCACTGCTAGATGACGACATGATTTAATTGCATGATGAGAGAAAAAAGAATGCTCCGATCCATGTATGTATAGCCAGTTGTTACAGGTATCTTATGGCTTAGCTAGCTGAATCTTGACTCCATTTCTTGCTCATTACCAAGGCGATCGATCTAGCTCATCTCATCCTGCAGCATTTTCTAGCTTAGAAAAATTTGCCTTTGTCAACGTCGTTGCTTGCGATCTTGTTTTGACTAGATTTACGTGCGTCTGCTGTCCCCATGCCAATCACCTACTTAGCTACAGTAGTTTTTGTTTGTTATCTTGCACATATCTGGTGAATACCTAAACTTTTTTATAGCCTTTGATATTCCCAAAAATATTTTTTAACAGTACTAGCTAGACACTCCTATAACCTGTGGGGCGAAATGATTCTTTTGGCTGTAACCCATTTAGGCAAAATGGTCTTTTTTGGCCACTTGACGAAACAACAAGCAAAGGTGGTGTATGTGGGGCAGCCGTTTTCAGAACCACTAAGGCATGGCTAGAAAGAAATGCTACTGCATCTTGTTAATCTTGATACATGTAGTATCAACTTACCCCATGAGTCAAAAAGAACATTTTAGAGCTTACGTGACCTTTTGCCTCACAATATATAGTTTATAGAGTTCTTTTCCCTTTTCTTGCCCCCTAAAGGCTACATTTTTATCCCGCTATATTTAATGAAAATGCACGGTCTCATACTGTTTTCCCTTAAAAAACCATTTTACAAATAAGTTGCATAACTTCTTATTTATTTTCTTTGAAAAATTTATAACTTATGCTGCAATCCATTTTTCCCTTTTAGAGCAAAGATCATTATATTAATAATGACCCAGCTTTTGGTAAAAAGCCCAAGAAACATCCATGTGTTATATCCACCCAAAATACTATCGATTTAACACAACCTATCTAATTTCAGATTCATAATATTTGATGGTGTTAAATTGACACTATATTGTTATATTATAATACAGAGTATATTAATTAATAACCGTTACCATAACTTTTGTGAAGTACTTGGTGTTTTACACGTTTTTTTAAAAATTTTAAAGTAGACCTTTTGAAAAAATATTTTTAAATCTGAATCTTTTAGCCACGCTAGCCTGTTTGACCAAATAATTCTGTCACGCCAGATGTAGCTGGCGTTGCCAAATAACTCTGTCACGACACGCGCTCTACCAAGCCACCGTGGTTGGCGTGGCCAAAAGGTTCCGTTTTTTAAAAGATTTATTTTTAAAATTTAAAAAACAAAAGGTCTAAAAAATAAAAAAAATCCACATCATACGGTGGCGTGAGGAAGAGAGTGAATTTAATAAGTGATGAAGAGGATCTCAATCCGATGAGGAGAGGAGAGGTTAGCACAGTGCAGTGGCTGCTGCACTGGGCACTGCCGCATGCCGTAGAGCTTGAGCTACTTTGCATTTATGGCCTTGGCCATCTCTCCACCCCGAGCCCGCAGCCACTGCATGCCCTCCTCCTCTTCCTCCTCTCCTCCCCCATCCAGACCTCCAAGCCCTGCAGTAGCAGTAGCAGCTGCTGTATTAATGGCGCCGTAGGCAGCTCACTGCAGCATCCATCGCCCCAGGCAATGGTGGTGGTAGTTTGCTCTCTTCTCCCTCCTCGGCTCAGCCCGAGCTGCATGCCAGCTTAAATGCTTCCCCAGAGCGAGCTCATCTCGCTCTCGCCCGATCCAACGCCGCATAGCTAGCTAGCTAGCTACCTCGTCGCTGCGTTGTGTTTGTGCTGCTGCATTGCGACATTCCGATCGGAGCTTAGCTTAGCTTTCGTCGTCGCGAATGGCGACGCGAGGGCGGATTGTAGCGGCGGTGGCGAGCGTTGTGGTGGCGTGGCTGGCGGTCGCCGTCGGCGTGAACGGCGGCGGGTGCGAGGCGGAGCGGGACCGGGTGGAGGCGCTGCCGGGGCAGCCACCGGTGGCGTTCGCGCAGTACGCCGGGTACGTGGCGGTGAGCGAGGCGAGCGGGCGGGCGCTCTTCTACTGGCTCACCGAGGCCGCCGCCGCCGCCGCCGCCGCCACCAAGCCCCTCGTCCTCTGGCTCAACGGCGGTAAGTTAAGTATACTGTTCTACACTGCACATTTCTGAATTCTCTTCGACCTCTTTCTGCATGAATAAATTTCACAACGTCCTTAAATTGATTCGATCCATGTACGAGTAGTTGTATTTAGTATAGTACATTTTGCATTCGTGTTCGTTAATTTTGCACACGCTGGCAATAATGGGGTTCTTGATTGGTCCTAACTACTGTGCTCAATTAAGTCCAAAGGTACAGAAGTAGATGGATCGGTGGTCGTGTACTCGTGTTTGACCAAACCGAGAACACAACACATCCATTCCTGGAGTCTTTTCATGAGCATTTAGCTATCTAAGCACTAGCTTTTCTGGAGTTTAAAAGGATCGAGAGCTACAAGCAACTTTCCAGAGCTTTTGACACGCACTCCTAGGTTCAAACTTCTTGTCATCACACGCCTCTCTAACGGAAAGCCACATTCTCTTTTTCTGAGTTCCTCTCAAAGCTTCGCTCCAAACCAAAATGCAAGTTACTGTACATACATTTGTGTTCTTTCTTCCTGCTAGCTTAGCTAGTAGCTCTGATAGATGATCTTGTTGTCTTTGTAAAGGACATTGTGCGTGTGTGTGTGTGTGTGTGTTCGATCCTCTAATGGACACACGAGTGTTTTGATCGAGCAATTGGTAGTGTTACTATAGCTAGCTGTTTTGAAGGCAGAGCACAGCGATGGCACAGTGATAGTAAATGCAGAGAATACAGGAGAGTAAATGTGTGTGTGCAAAAGACATGACCAATGCCTGGCTGAACAAACATTAGCATCACGAGGAAGTAGAGAGTAAATGCAGGGGAGACCGCGGGCAGCCGGCGCCGTGCAGGCGGCAGCAGCAGCCGTGCACTGGTCCGGGCAACACGACATGCAACCTCTAAACCCTTTGCGTTTTTCCTTGTCACATTGTGTAAGGTACTGTTTAGATCCCATATCAAAATTTTTCACCCTATCACATTTAGCGTTCGAACACCTGCACACGAAGTATTAAATATAGGCAAAAAAATAATTAATTGTATAAATCGCGACTAATTTGTGAGACGAATCTTTTAAGCCTAATTGCTCCATGATTAGACAATGTGATGCTACAGTAAATATTTACTAATAACAGATTAATTAGGCTTAATAAAATCGTCTCGTGGTTTACTGACCGATTCTATAATTTATTTTGTTATTAGACTACGTTTAATATTTTAAATGTGTGTTCGTATATGCGATGTGATACGGCAAAAAATTTTACCCTGAATTTAAACACAGCATAAATAGAATTACATGTATTTATGTGTGAGACTTGAGTGTGTGTGAGAGAGAGAGAGCCAGACAAGAACAATGCTTCGAAACTCATGCATGGTTCTTTTCTCCATAGGTAAGGATAAACAAGCCCTCGCTAGTACTCCTACATAGGGGCAATTAAGCATAAGTAAACACACTGACTGAAACTCTGAACCTGTATACTTGCCCAAAACTGTCGAGTCTTATGCCGGATCATTTGCAGTTTATTCCTGGTAAGTGTGGTTATGAGCTTGATCTGTGGGATATTATCATCAGCCAGCCACTAGTTGACTACAACTGTGTGAGAGAGGCATATGTTGTCATGTGTGTTTGTTCCTTGTTCAAGCTGACGAATTGTAATCCTGGCTTTTGGACTTTTGACATTTATTCCTTGGCCACCAAATCTCTTCTCTTGTCCTGCACGGTGTACTGTTTTTTTTTCCCTTTTACACTGAGCTGTGTAGTTCTGGTCATTCTTTAATCTTTACAGCCAGCCATGTTGCCATGGCATGATTATTCAGTGTAAGGAGTCTAAGGAGATACTAGAAAACTGTTCAGCTTAGGCCCTTCTAATCACTTCATTGCTAACCACTAATCCAGCCTTGCTTAGCCTGCATTAATCCACTCTAATTCAAAAATCGATTCCAAGCTTTACAGCATAGGAGTACTCCTGTTATCTCTCTCCATCTCTCATTCCTAGGAGGAAAGAACAGTCTCTGAACATCTGCAATCAGCGCTAGCTGCCGCTGCACACACACACACCTGAGACTGTGAGCCTGTGAATCGAGCAGCGTACAGCGGCAAGGCGACAGCTCTCACACCTCGCCCCGCGCCGCGATGATGCAGAGCTCATCTGCTGCTGATTCAGAATTCTTCTGAAGGCCGGCCGGCCGGCCGCGAGCATCTGCTGCAGCTGCAGCTGGAATGGCGCGCTCTGATGAATGATCCCGTCGTCCTTGGAGATCGGCGCAATCTTAGCCACATCCCACATCATCTCATGTGAAGTATTAGTAGTAAATCTGTAGCCAAGCCAAACACTGTAATAAAATCTGTAGCCAAGCACTGTAAAATGTGTAGCCAAGCCAAGCCAAGAGGGGCCAAGAAATGATGAAGCCTCTGTCTGCACTGTAGTAGTACTCTGCACTCTGCGGATCCATACTACCACACCATGTTTGCTAGTGAATGAGTGGCACAAAAGCTGCAGCACCAATTTAAGGCTACTATACTAGTTTTTTTTCCAAACGCGCAAAAAGATTGCACGTCAGTATATTAGAAGAAAAGAGTTATAGTTACACAATGCAATCAGCTAGATCGGCTTATGCCAAGAGAAGGGAGAAAAAGCCAAATAAAAAGCTGAAGCTAAGAAAAACTACAAAGGCTACTACTAGTCATCTTTGATTTTGTTATTTTCTCCCTGTTTGCAACTCACTCGGCCTTATTATGATCAATTATTATTATTCCATTTGCTCCTCATCTCTCTGGTCATCATCACACACATGCAGAGACCACTGCTTCCTTCCCTCTGGATAAAGCCACAAGGTACAAACCAAACAGTAACCTTTTACCCCACAACAACTCACATTTGCTGCAGCGTGGCTGAATGGCCGACGACCTCTGCATTGTCGATTTGTCATTGCGAGATCGAAACAACCACAGCTGCTTGAATTGCTTGTGAAGTTGTGCTTGCGTGCAGAATTGCAGATGCCTTTTCTTGCCTTTGGACTTCATTCTTGTACATAAACAAAGGATTTGGAGTAGAGAAGATAAAATAAAAGTTCAGATGAGAGAGAGAGAGAGAGAGAGAGAGAGAGAGAGAGAGATGCAAGGGCAGTGGGTTCCTCTGGCACCATGGCTTGTTCTCTTTGACTAGTTATTCATTGGGAATGGGGTTCTGGAGTTGCAGAGCACGCCTCTGCGAGAAGGATGGACCTCTTGATTGGATTATCAGATCTATCTCCTCTTTTTCCTTAGGACTTGCTTGTTTTGGGAGATTTGGAGCTTCTCAAGTATATCCATGCTCATTGGAGCTGCATGTCATGTAAATAGCAACTGTAACATGAAGATAGCAGTAGTGCTTACTGTTTTACTACTAGTATCTCTCTGATAGTCTGATGTTCTAATCACTTTGGATTGGATTGCTAATTATCTTTTAAAGTTACTGTAGCTGTAGAAACATCCTTATTTAACTCCAGTAATATTTGCTGATAATTTCCCAGGTCCTGGATGCTCATCGATTGCGTATGGAGCATCTGAAGAGATTGGCCCATTTAGGATTAAGACAAACGGGACAGGGCTCTATCTGAACAAGTACTCATGGAACAGAGGTACTAAGACTAAGCTCAGAAACTCATCATGCCTAATGATGCAATGCCTGTCACTGACTGATGAACACTTTGTTACTGCAGAGGCAAACCTCCTGTTCCTGGAATCACCTGCCGGAGTTGGCTTTTCATACTCCAACACCACCTCTGATCTCAAGACATCTGGTGATGAGAGGACAGGTATGTAATCTGAAATTTACTGACCAAATCTGTCTTAACACTGCATCATAAAATGGCAAACTGCTGAATGTTCCCTTGATGTTCTTCTGAATGTGATGTGATGTGATGCAGCTCAAGATGCGTTGCAGTTCTTGATCAGTTGGATGTCCCGCTTCCCACAGTATCGGCACCGGGATTTCTACATTGCTGGAGAAAGCTATGCTGGTAATGTGTAAACTGGCGATGTTTGCATCACCATCTCTGAAACTATTATCTCTGCATCATCTGACTACTGTCCATCAACAAAATTTGCACAAATTCTAGGACATTACGTTCCCCAGTTGGCAAGGAAGATCGTTGAGTTCAACAAGGCCTCACCATATCCTTTCATCAACCTCAAGGGGATCCTTGTGAGTATTATTAAACTAAAGTAGACAGTCCTTTAAATCAAGCACGAACAAATTCTCAACTGAAAACTGTAACCATAGATTGCACCTCTGGCAAGAGTTTCAGACTAAAAACAACCATGCGATGATCCTTGTAAGTACCATCAAACACAAGCAGACCCTGAACTCAAAACTTAACCCATATGTTCTATGATCTCTCACACAGAGTTTCAGGCTGAAAATAACCAAGTGAACTCAAACAAAACCAATCCATATGTTCTAGTATATCAGAACACGAGTTTCAGACTGAAATTAACCGTGTGAGTGATGGTGATCCTGATTTTACCAGGTGGGCAATGGGGTGACTGACAACTACTACGACAACATCGGCACGGTGACCTACTGGTGGACGCACGCCATGATCTCGGACACCACCTACAAGGCCATCATGTCGTCGTGCAACTTCACCAGCGCCAACGTCTCCAGGCTCTGCAACCGCGCCATGAGCTACGCCATGAACCACGAGTTCGGCGACATCGACCAGTACAGCATCTACACGCCGTCCTGCGCCGCCGCCGCCGCCGCCAACGCCACCGGCCGCCGCCGCGGCAAGGCCGCCGTGCTGAGGTTCAAGGACACCTTCCTACGGCGCCGGTCGTTCGGCTACGACCCCTGCACGGAGACATACGCCGAGAAGTACTACAACCGGCCGGATGTTCAGAAGGCCATGCATGCCAACATCACTGGGATTCCTTACAGATGGACAGCCTGCAGGTTGATGCATCAGCTGACATTTTTTTTTCTTGATATTTCTTGGCATCACTGAGGTTGGAATTGGGAGAGTTTAACAATGCATTTGGGTTGGATTTGACAGTGATGTGCTCATCAAGACGTGGCGAGATTCAGAGTTCTCCATGCTGCCGACTTACAAGTTGCTGATGAAGGCCGGGCTGAGGATATGGGTGTTCAGGTGAGCTGGAGGACCTGGAATTGGTGAATTTATCCTTTTGGTTCAGCATGGAACTAGTTCTTCAGAGATCATGAGCTATTTGTCACTTGATGAAAATGCAGTGGCGACACGGATTCAGTCGTTCCGGTTACTGCAACGAGGTTTGCGCTTAGCCATCTTGGACTGAAGACGAAGATCCGCTGGTACCCTTGGTACTCAGCTGGACAGGTAGTGAACAATCTCCATTGCTGTTTGTCAGATGCAGTTTAAGCAGAAATCTTGTCACTTTAAAGTCTGTAACTTCATCTGCAAATGGTGCATCTGTGTGTGCAGGTTGGAGGATGGTCTGAGGTGTATGAAGGGCTCACATTTGCGTCAGTGAGAGGTGCTGGGCATGAGGTGCCACTGTTTCAGCCAAGGAGAGCATTCAGGATGTTTCAGTCGTTCTTGGCAGGGGAGCCATTGCCAAAATCCTGATGGTTTCCTGCCAACAACTGATGTCTAGCTACAAAGTCTAGAAATCTGTAAAAGATGCTTGGTAGAGGTGCAGTGTAGTTGATAGGTGAGGAGTGTGATTGATTGGTGTTGGGAAAAGGATAATAAGAGAATAAGGATGGTTGTGCCATGGAAACCATGGGCATCGCAACAAGGAGCTAATAAACTTGAAGCCTTCCGCTCTGTTTACCACTAAGGTTCCATTTGGATTGGAGGAATTTCGCTGGAATTTTAGAGGAACTGAACTATTTCCTGTGAAAATCCTATAAAATTCCTGTGCTCTGAAGGAACCCTGAGCAATTATCTCATCGAAAAAGAATATATCATGTACGCAATTCAACGCAAAAGGGAGCCATGAAGTAATTTGCTGAATATAGCCATGTATAGTGTCACCAGTAACGGAAGTACCTTTATTTATCATGAAAATAAGTTCCCTGACATACAGGGATAACATGCAAAAACAGGGCAGCTAATCTCTGGATTCAATTTGCATCTCAATTCACAAACCGGATATTCTATCACTTCGATAACATGCAAAAACAGGGCAGCTAATCTCTTGGATCCAATTTGCATCTCAAGTCTCAAACCGGATATTCTATCACTTCTTCTATAAAAGTAAATGTAATACCTTTAGATGACTAGAGAAAATTCAGACATTAAAACCCTCAGCTCGGAGGCACCGCTTGTGAGCTTCGATCCACTTGGTGCACGCAGATTCCCCATGCTCGACGATGCACTCGTCTCTCAGCCTCTTCGTATCAGGGCACGCACAGCATATCTTCTTCTTTGGCTTTGAATCAGTAGCAGGAGCTGGAGCAGCCGACCCCCCTTCGCTCACAGTTGGGCAAGCAGGTGACTGCGCAGGAATTGGGTGTTCTGTGCTACCCATCTTAGCAGCAGGTTTTCACTCAGTATCTGCACAATGAAATGAGGAGGCAAAAGGGCAAAGGGAACATATCAAATAATCAATCTCTCTATGAATCAACTGATAGTCTTGTAAATCTATTACTCCCCCGGTCCAAAAGTATAGCTAGCTACCTATCTTTATTTTTCTTTTCGGAATAAGAAAATATAGCTATCTATCTGAACTAAACACTGCGGTAAGAAACATTTCAAAGCTATGAAACAGAAGATCAAGGAAAGCCTAAACATCCCAAGAGTAAAATTTCAGCACTAATTAATGCCTGCTATGCTACTGATGTGCAGAACAATCTGAGCACTAGTTGTAGAGCTAGTAAGAGATGTGCTTCTCTCGGCACATGTGTTTTTATTAAAAAAAAGATCAGTTTGTCCTTATTTTACACTCCACTTTTAGATGCTCTGCATTTTTTTTAAAAAAAAAGGATGTTCCGGAACAGTATTGCTGAACTCAAGTACTAATAAGATTGCACTATGACATGCGTAGTAATAATCAACAAAAGGTCTAATTTTGCTGTTTGCTTAAGATAAATAGCACAATCAAACCACATAATGTGTGGGGGAAAAATCCATTATTTTCATGAAAACTAATAGCAAGAAAATTCTTAATCCCTTCATCATAGATAGTCCATAATGCTACTACATTTACGGATTTAACATTACAAGCACCTTCACTGAATCCTAAAGGTAACAAAATCTTCGCATCTGCACAGGTAACCGAAACAACCACCGGAATCATCACAGTTAGGCATGGTTGGATCCTAATCGGCCACCGAATGGTCTTACCGCATAGAGATCAAAACCCCCATCCCGGCGGCGCGATCCACGGCGCGACTAGGAGGAGGGGAAAGGAGGAGGCGCGACGCGAGCGTACACCGAGCCGCGCCGCTTCCACCGAAGAGAGAGAGAGAGAGAGGAGGGAGGGAGAGGGAAGCACTTGCCTGGACGGAATCGGAGCGGGGGGGGGGAGGAAGTCCGGCGACGGCGAGCGCTGCGCCGCCGCGTTTGCTTTGCTGCGCCTTCGTTGGCTGTAAAACCGCGGCGAGTTTTTGTTTGCGGGGCGACCGCCGTGCGCGTGTCCTCCGCTTCTAATGGCCGGCCTCCTCCTCCTCTTCTTCTTGCAGCTCAAGAAAGGAAGGAAAGATTCCGGCCCGGCCCGGCCCAACTAATTTTCCGCCGACGAATACTAGTATATTGGGCTCCATACAAATGAGGCCGCGTGAAAAAGAGAAAAAAAAAGGTACTCCCTCCAATTTTTCTATACTAGTATTTTCAAGATTTTTTTCTTTGTGTCATATCCAGATTCATAGTAGACGTCTTTCTTTCGATCCTATCCAGTATTAAGTTATTATATTTTAGGAGATAGGACTTTGACATTGCATGGGAGTCAAAGTTTATCTTACCCTGCAATAGTAACCATATACTTCCCCCCTTCTAAAATGTAATCATGTCTAGATATTCTTCAGAAAATAAAAAAAAAATAGTGAAATCCTCTAGCCTCATCTTTTCGCTTATACTTATGCTTATCAGCCAAATTTTGAATTTTCAACCATAAATTTGGAGCTGGTTTTGAGGTTTTTTCATCGAAGTTTAGTTTTCAGCCTTTGCTTCTAGATTGCTAAGAATATGTATATAAAAGTTTTATTCACAAATTAATTTTAGTTTCCAAATATGCCGTTTCGTTTATTCCGCGAATAAGAGAAACAATGGCTCCGGATGGTGGAAGGTTGTGGTTGATTGAGATATATAGAAAATTGATTTGATTAATTGAAATAAATTATTTTAGTATATTCTAGAAGCTTCTTTGTCCATCAAATGACTACACACCGCATCATATCTCTACTATTATAAAAATTGAAGATGTTTTTATGGTATTTTGGTACGTCATCCATATTAGAGTCGGTTTTTAATTAAGTTCTTTCATTTTTTAAATACATATCTGTATTTGAGTTGGAATTTTAAGCTTGTTTCCTTTTGGAAGTATAAAAGGAGTTGTATAAGAGATCTTTTGAAAAACTTGCATGCTAACTTGAGATGAAATACATACTCTTAATTGAAGCTCATGATTTTCTAAAAAAATATCCAAGCGAGTTCCCACAGTGAATTTTACCCTAGCTAAACCGTATAACAATGATAAAATTAAAATAGCAATTACCCGTTGCAACACATGGATATTTTTTTAGTAATATATAATATTGTAAATAGTATACTACAAATATAATGACAGTTTAGTTTTACGGGCACCGTTAAAATTGTCAATTAAGAGAACGGGGTATAGGAAAAACAGAGAAATAGAAAAAAAACGTAAAAACACATAAATGATTATTTGATTGGACCGCAGGAAAAAAAAAGAAAGATAAAGATTCAAAGAAAACTTCCCATGAGATTCTACCTCATGCCAAATTTTCTCCAAAACTTTTCATAGGAATTTCATAAGATTTGATAGGATTCATTTCTTCGATAGAAAGGGCTTTAAAAAAATATTCTATAGGAATAAAATCTTTCGAAAATTTCTATGAATTTGGGCCTCGCTGGGAAAGTATCCTATCCTCCAGTGACGTGCAGTCGTTCGCCTCTGCATTTGTATACACACACTTGTGTGGTGGCATCCGCAGTGGCCAACATGAACAAGTAGGCATCAGATACGTGTTCACCTTACACTCCTGACGTAGACACATCATAGCAATACACACACAGAAATGGCTGTGCTCTCGACAGAAGCATCGCGATTTCTCAGTCAGAAAGTTCCCCTGTTCAGTCACTAGCACAGCGGAAACGTTACGATTCAGGCTATTGTCGAAATATTTATGACTCAGATTATCCCGGGGCACAAATCAAAAGGAAGAGCGTTATTCCACATTTGACAAAAGAGAAAAGGGAGAGAGCTACACGGCACGAACAGACTTGTCCTGGCCAAAACATCTTGTGAATGTGATGATGATGATGATGATGATTTCACCAAACAATTCGACACCCCAACTGAAAAGGAAACGACGATGACCAGTTTTCTTATTCTAAATTGCCCACTAAACTTTTGTATATCATTGGCCCTAGCTGGCCGCTTTGCCACCACCAAACTCCTCCGAAATCCTCGTGTCATCTCATCCTCAGGGGGATGAGAATGCAAGGGAATAAATGATTTAAGATGAGTTCTTGAGAACCCACTCAACCAGGGTGGAGACGCCGAATCCGGTGGCCGCCCGCTTCTTGTCGTTCCACACTGGCCCGGCCATGTCAATGTGCATCCACTGCACCTTCTCATCCACAAACTGCAAATACAAGCATGAGGCTCCATTAGCATGTCACTGCTTACAACTTTATTCAAATGTGCCTACCTAGAGCATGTGGCTGTGTGTTTTGCTTGAATTTCATTCATAATAAAGTGGTAAATTTACCTGTTTCAGGAAGAGTGCAGCAGTAATAGAACCACCCTGCCGGCCACCGGTGTTAACCATGTCAGCAACACCAGACTTCATCGACTCCCAGTAGCTTTCCTCGAGTGGCATTCTCCAGAACTTCTCTCCTGATATCTCAGATGCCGCAGCAACTTCCTTAGCTAGTTCATCACTTGGCGTGAAAATTCCTGCACAAAATATTCATTTAAGCAAGCAGCAATCAAAGGAACACACTAATCTATTCACTTAATGGAGAAGATTGCAAGTGATATGTGATTGGTTAATCTTACCAGCAATGCTAGGCCCAAGTGCAACGACACATGCACCAGTAAGTGTTGCCAGATCAATAATCTACATTTGACATTTAAAGATAAGTCAGTACCTCAAACTAGATTCGTGAGGGACATCAGGCCATAAGATAAATCACATTTCCATAAAAAGGGCCTAGAAATAAATAGCATACAACTATGCTAGGGTGATGAGCTGAGTATCAGCATTATAACTAAAACCAACAATGCCAATAAAATATCTTGCACTAAGGTTTAATTTATAGAGAAATCATCAAAGCATTAAAAAAAATCAGATTGGTAATCATATGGACAGAACATGACACCATAAAAGTCATTACCTTGTCAACACCTTGATTACAAGCGTACACCAAAGCATCAGCAAGTGTAAGCCTTCCCTCCGCATCAGTGTTATTTACCTGAAGAAAAATAAATACAGATGAATACATAAGCAAACGCATTTTTTCACACTATCACTGATTTATGTTAATGAATCATGATTCCTAGTCTTCTACAATCATACGCATTGTATCACAACAAACATACCTCAATAGTCTTCCCGTTAGAAGCAGTCACAATGTCACCAGGTCTCATGCCTGTGCCACTAATCATGTTTTCACAAGCAGCAACAATAAAATGAACCTCTACTCCAGGGGGCTTGATTTGGCCCAAAGCTTTTGCTGCACCAAAAACTGCTGCAGAGCCTCCCATGTCAAACTTCATCAGCTCAATACTGCAGCCTGGTCCAGTCTTAATGTTGTAGCCACCACTGCAAAAAAATCGGTTAATCAATTGTAAGAACCAACAATTATCCATATAAAAGATGGCATATTTATGTTACACAATGATGTATGTTACTGCAATAGTTCACAAAATATGCATATGTTTCACAAACCTGTCAAAAGTTAGACCCTTCCCAACAATGGCCAGCTTTCTCTTGGCATTCCCACCAGGTGGTTTGTAGCACAAGTGGATGAAGTGGGGAGGATTCGCAGAAGCTGCAGCAACTCCCAAGTAGGAGCCCATCTTTAACTCTTTACATTTCTCCACATCTAATATTGTCGCAGTGAATACATCACTGTATGTAGAAGCAATGTTTGATGCCTCCTCGGCAAGCACAGCTGGATAAAGGAGATGAGTGAGTAGTGAAATAAGAAAACATCAGAATGGCATCTATGGAGGAGATCCACTGTTTGGCGTTTAACAAAAGAAATATACCAGGAGTAAGAACATTTGCAGGTGAGTTCACAAGTTCTTTCCCGAATATCACACCCGAGGAGAGATCATTGGCATACTTAAGTTTCTGGTCAACCTCTGGACCAGAACCAAATCCGATAAGATCTACTTGTTTAAGATGCACCTTCTTCGACTCCGACTTGTATCTGCTGTCCTCGTGCAGCCCAAGCACAGTTCCTGCAATCCAGATACAGATAAAATTCAGCATCAAGCCAATGCATCCCACAAGATCACAACAATTCCATGAAAGGAGCATCAAGATCACACTACCTGAAGCAATTGCTGCCGCAGCAGTCAGCTTAAAATCTTCCTGGATCCCACCCACTGAAGCAAAAACAATAGCCGCGCTGCTAGCTTGAGCAGACTTGGCAACTGACGCGACGGATTCGCCGATGCCCTTGCAAGCCGTTGTGGTGGAGGGGGCGTTCTGCCCAAGGCCGATCAGACCCACCCTCTTGAAACCCTGCCCCGGGAGGCGGAGCACCACTGATTGCCCGGCTTTGCCGGTGAAATCCTCCTCCGCCGATGCCTCCGACAGGAGGCCGCCGAGCTGGCCGTCGAGCTTCTTCAACACCGCATTCTCGAATTTGGAGTCTGATCCTTTGACCAGATCATTCTCTGTCACTGCGATTGCGAGGATGTCTCCCTTCCATTCGGAGAATTCGACGTCTTTAGCAGCAAATGAAACCTGAAAAAAAAACAGTAGTGCACAGATTGAGACTGAGCTCACTTGCAACATCGGCAAATCTAAACAAAGATGCAAACGTAGTTTGCGTAGGAGATCACTAGTTCGATCTCGATCTAGCAGCTCGAGAGATTCGATAACGAGTCGTGATCAAGTCAACCAAATATAGCAGCTTCATTTTACCACACAGATGGGGAGTTCAGGAATCTGCAACAATCCTAAGCACCAAGCAAGCGACTGAACCTGAAATTGAACCCGAACCCCATCCCGAACACGCACCTGCGGCGGCTCGACGGCGTTGGGCTTGGTGAGCCCGAGCGCGGGGCCCGCGGCGGCGGCGGCGGCGGCGGTGTGTCCCATCCTAGCGCGGTGGCCGAGCGGCTGCCGGCCGAGGGCGACGGCTGCTGCACCGTACGACGACGACGACGGCGGCGACGGGCGAGAGGCGGCGAGCGCCGCGCGGGGTAACCGGCGCAGCAGGCGCGGCGGCGCGCGGCGGACGAGGAGGCGCGATGCGGCGGCGACGGCGGCGGCGGAGGTGGATGCGGCGGTGGCCATGGACGCGGAGGCGGAGGTGGATATATACTAGCCGTCCGATCCGAACCGCCCTTGTATGCGTCACCCGAAAGGATACGACTCCGGGAAAAACTCCACGCACCCCGAGGTCAACACTTGTTTTCTGTTACGCCCACTGACATGTGGTGCCCGGAGGAGTAGGGGGCTAGGGGCCCTCTTGTCATTGTCAGTTGGCGATAAGAGGATAGTAGCTTGGGTTTCGGGGATGAGGAGGAGACCGTAGTGTACGGTGGCGTAGAGCTCTACTCCGTAGTATTTTTTTTTTAAAAAAAAAGGAAAACTAGAGTAGAGCTCTAGGATGATGAGAGTTTGTTTGAATTTATCGATTGGGGTTCGGTTTTACGGGAAAGTGTGGAAATCCGGTGATCGATTCGGGGAGGGACCAAGCTCAAAGAACAAACTGAAGAACTGAGCCGCGAGAAGAAAGGGGACTCTCGAGAGGGAAGAGGTTCCCCTGACTTTGATGCACTAATATGTGAGTCCAATAGATATATGGTCCACATGTCAGTGACACAAGTTAGAGAAAAGTAAGTTAGATGAGCTTAATCCCTCTTGAAAGTCACTAAGGACATAATTAGAACAAAATGAATGAAAATATCTCTTGTTTAATTTATGGGATTGTCTATAGATCATTTGACAGGAAACCCCCTTACAAATCTTGCAAATTTTAGACCACCCGATTGCTTTAAGATTCGTGCAGGCAACCAAACCATAAAAATCCTCTCTCCTCTCCCGATTCCTCACGCCGCCGCTCCTCAGCGCTTCCGCCCCGCCTCCGCCACCGCCACCGCCACCGCCGCCTGAGCACGCCACCGCCCGGCCTCGCCGGCTGGCCGAAAGGTGTCAACGGCGTCGGCGAGGCCTCCGGGCCGGCCCCTTCACCCTCCCCCTCCCTCTCCTCTCCTTTGCCTCAAGCCGGCAGCGGCGAGCTGTCTGTTGTCTTCCCTGTCGCCGGCGGGGCGCCACCACCAGCCGCCTCCTCCTACCACTCTTTCCGTTTTGCCCCCGCCGCCCGCTCCCGACCCAGCAGCTACGGCGCCGCCGCCGCTGCCTCGCCGCCCGCTCGATCCGCCGCCCACCGTCGGGCTGCTGCCTCCCACAGCCATCCCTCTAAAGCCGGTGAACTCCCCCTCTTCCCCCTCCCCTCCCTCCCTCCCACCCCCACCCCACCGCAGGACCCTAATTCGTCGGCCCTCTGCCGGATTTTGGGTTCGCTGGCGCAGGAGAAGAAGAGGTGGACGCCAGAGTTGGAGAAGAAGAGCATGAATCATGAAGCACATCCAGTGATCCAAAATTTACAAGATTTGAGGTTCTATTTTCTGTCAACAGAAGTTTAGCATTTCCGTTAATTTTTTTTTTACTTTGGATCGAGTTTAAGCTAATGAAAACGTCTAAGTTTACATTGAAAATAGATGAGTTATAACTAAAAATTTTCTTTACTGGTTCCTTGGCACGCCTTCATATACTCTAGCTTTGCCCCTAGAAGTCGCACATTGATTTTGTTAGCTACGAGAGCTTATAACTCCTTGCAAGTTGCACATAACATAAGAATTTATGGAAAAATAACATGTGTTTCTAAGGTTACATGGAGTAGTTGTTCTTTTTTTTTCCTTTGAGATTCGTATGTTAGTAGCATCACGGTGATAGAGTAGTGGGCGCATGGCTTCATCTAGCAGGGTTTAAATCCTAGTGCTCATGAGTTTTATGCATATACACAGTTATGTTTAACTATTTGTCTTACTAAAAAGGGGAAATTACAAAAATCACCCCAAAAATCTCTTGAAGTTTGATATTCCACTCCATAAGACATTTTATTGTAAATACCCATCCTACTTAGTTTTATTGGTAAAACCACCCCATTGCACACATGCTTAACCAAATAAGTCAGTTAACGCTGATGTAGAACCACCATAGGTTACGGAGGTCAATCTTGTCATAGTATTTACATTAGATTTATTCTTATATATTTCATTGATTTCTTTCTTTTTTTTGGCATATAGCAAAACTCAGTGCAACAATTTTAAAGCTCCCATTAGCTATTCTATATATCGAATCTCATAAAGAGTGTTAAAACTATACTCTTATAAGTATTAATTTTATGTAAAAAAAACATATTGACGGCTCACAATTTATGAAAACATATTGATTCGGTTATGCATGTGTGCACTGTGGTGGTTTGCAACAAAACTGAGTAGAGGGTGGGCATTTGCAACAAAATGACTTATGATGTGGTTTGCAACAAAACCGAGTAGTGGGCGGGCATTTGCAACAAAATGACTTATGGTGTGGAATGTCAAACTTCAGACTTCTGTGGTGGTTTTACAATTTTCCCTATTAAAAAATAGTAAATTGTATTTGCACCAGGTAAAACGCACCATGTTTCACTTTATACCAGGTTTAACATATACCTTCACTTTGCACTACATTGTCTTGAAATAAATTTCACTTGACACTATCATCAAACCATAAAAAATAATGAAATTTTATAATATCTAAAAGCAATGTTGTCAAACATAGTTTAAATTTAAGAAGTTTCATATGTTTTACTCATATTTCGATATTCTCTGATACAAAGTGAAAATATGTGTTAAACCTAGTGCGAAATAAAACAAGGTTTACTCTACCGGGTGAAAAGTCAAACAAGGTGTATATACTCTACCTGGTACAAAGTACAATTTACTCTTAAAATGATATATAACTATTATTAAATATGTTTTAAGCATGACTTATATTTTTATTTTATAGTTGCATAAAAAATAAATAAGATGAATGATTAAAATTCAAAAGTTAACAGTGTCGAACATTAAAAATAGGAGGGAGTACCGACCAAGCATGTGATTCACAGTTTGATGGATTATGATCGATTCATAGCACCTGACAACATAACTGATAAGGTTCAGAGCATTTGTCTATCCTTCCAGACAAGGAGGAAAAAACAAGATACAAGCTGCCTGTTCCACAGCTCCAGCCAGATGAATGAATGATCAAATGGCCACACATTCCATTTGGAAAAATATTGTTTTATTTGTTCTACTTACAGTGTTATACATCGTAATGCACAAAAGCATCTCTACAAATGTACATATTTTGCGGGCACAAACATTGCAAAATTTGTTCAGCACCAGGGAACCGGTGAGTTGCATAGCTGCACTTTCCTATGTACAGTAAGAACCACTGAACCAGTGAAGCTGTATCTGTATTGCTGTATAGTCTATCTGCTAAGTAAACTGTCATATTAGCACTACATAGTGAGCTTATATTTGTCTTTCTCCCTCTGTCTGCAGGGCAAAACTGTAAGAACCAATAGTAGTCCAAGCATATAGGGAGTAACTTCCATTGATGTACCTGTCATATGTGCTAATTTTCTTCACCTCCAATTTCACATGGTTAGAAGCTTCGAATAAACCGCTACAAAATTTTCTGCCGTACTGTCCTTGGTCATGAAGCTAAGGCCGCAATATGAAACGGCAAGAAATCAACGACAATGCATACTTTGCCAACTCATCAGACCAAAATTCATGGCTCCAGCAAATCCTCCTTGTGAGCTGCTGCTTTCACTTTCTCCTTTTCTGCTTCCATCTGGGCCCTTTTCTTCTCCAGCTCCATCTGTCTGAGGTTCTCGGCATGGGCACGCTCGAACGTTTTCACGAAGCTTAGCAAAGTAGAGACAACTGTCCACATAAAAAGGTCAGGAAATCATATAGCTGCTGCAGATATCCAAAAGCTAACTGGTATTAATCTGAAGATTTGGTGGATGCAACAATTCTAGTATCTATCATGGCAATACAAGTTCACTAAGGAACAAAGCACACAAAGAACAGCAGCAATTTGGATGATTCTGGTAAAACCACCAGGGACCCCCAGAATTGTATGCCCCTTCTTAGTTTGATTGTACAACCCCAAAAATGGCAATACTCAATTACTCCTAAGTTATCCAATTGTGACAGGTCATACCATGGAAAGAGGAATGCAGTGCCCTCTGTCTGAAACATGATGACTAACTCAATTATCATAGCACCTTTCGTCACATGCCTTGCATATAAATACACGTTTCCCATTCCCTTTTGTATCAGACCCACTTATCTTTGATTTGTACATTTTGTAGAGTAGTTAGGAATATTAATTAAGCCTTATATATAAAAATAAAATACCTTGTTCAAATGGACACCGCACTGGATCTTCACCAAAATAATGTGCTAGAGAATCTGCACTTTTCCCCTGAAAATAAAATAACAAAAACTTAGTACAAATACATGTTAGAAGACGTATGCAGCAAGGTAATGAAACTATTTATAGTCTTTGCATACCGCAGTACTGTAAAGAAAAGCTAACGATCTTCCTTCAGCTTGAGCATCAGCAAGAAATTCCTTCAATTTCTGAAACGAAAGCTCTTTTGAGTATTAGTATTACAGTTAATAATATACTAACAGCAAAACATTGTGCAATGATAGTCAACTAAATGACTAACTGTTTCAGTTATGGGTGTCGTCATGTTTGTTCTTATCCATCCTTTTATGACAATTTGCAAACTATTAATAGAATATACTCCCTCAATTCCAAAATATAAGCATTTCTAGGTTTTTTTAGCAAATACCAAGGTTAAGGGAAAAGATTCCCTTTCAGTCACCTCAGTGGTCAAATTTTGATTTTTGAATCGCTTAGATTCGTCTCCTAAGCACCTGATTGGCTAAAAATGTATGGATTTCCATGGAATCAGTGTCCCATAAAATGCTTATATTGAGGCACACATTTTGAACCCTAGAAATACTTATATTTTGGAACGGAGGGAGTATCTATAAAGCCTATGTACTGATGAAGTACAAAACTGCAAAACTGCAATCAAGTGTTATGGTTTCCATAATCTAATAATACAAATGGAGCAGTAAGGACTAAATTGTTGATTCATGTTCATTCCCTTTAGTATGGCAAAGGTCTCTGATCACCTTTTACTTTTCACATTTTGTCACTATCCCTATTGTAGTGTAACTCGGAATCTTTGATGATGAGTTTTACATAAGAAGAATACTTTGAGAAACATGAAATTATATTTATAATTTCCAGTTCCAACAACTACATCCACAAGGAGGCAACAGAGAATCAATGGGGGAAGTTGGAGAACCAAATACCATGCACCATTTTCTCGATTGTAATCAGCGAAAATAAATGAGAAATTTCTGCTCATATGACTAACAATAAAATCTCAGGCAACCGACCTTGTAAAATATCTCAGACCCTGGACCATCCTTTTCAGATGTTGTCAATTCCTGCTCAACCTTTTCCAGTCCCTTTGTTATCGCTTGCATTTCTTCCGCCAACTCTTTCAATTGAATCTGTGATTCACCACCACACTATAAGCAAGCAAAACAAAGCCAACGTGGATCTAGCGTTAATTAATATATCTAAGTTACCTTTGATGCAGGTTCTAAATATGTGAGGTCCTTGTTAAAATCAAGAACTTCAGGAAGCTTGTCAGAAAGAACCTGCGAGCGCAATAAACTTTGAGAAAGAGTTCATGAAAGTGCATACTTATCTGAGCTTGCCACAAAAGTATCAACTTCATGACAAAATATCAATGCAAATATACTGGTTATAAAAGCAACCAGTCCAAACTTACAGACGCAGATTCATATCTACTTTCGTCATATGCTCTTGTTCCCTTTTTTTGAGAAAGACTGATATGATATTTGAAACATGGGAATAAAGGGAAGATGAAAAAAAAGGGCAATACAGTCACTGCTGTCCTGCTCACAGCTGAATGCAAATTTTTAATGAGAAACCACTGTATGCAGTTGGTCAATGTACTGTTTCTAAATGGAAAAAGGGAGCTTTTAGTTTTAGATAATCTTTCTCTTCCTACTGTAATGAACAACCATCAATAATACAATCACAATGATACTATTTAGACATACCCTTGATAGATCCCTTCTCTAGGTCTAACTCATAAGAAATTTAGTATGTGGAACTTCTATTGCTATGCACCAGTAAATTCCCGCAAAACGAGCAATGCTTTCATAACTATGTGGTTCAGTGACACTTCAAAACACAAAAAACGATGGGATTACTGAAATTAAATGCCATACCTTGCATAAATAATGCATGAGAGTCATCCTATTATTACGTGCCCGAATATCAATGAGTTTAAGAAGGCTATCCAATCTAAATCCAACAGCCGACCCTGAAAAACAGGTGTTTGTGAGAAAAATATGAAGGATATAATCAACAGTTCGCTATCAATTTCATGTGGTTAAGAGAGATGATGGTTCAGGACATAATAGCTATGGTGAAATTGAACATGCTGTTTTGAAATAAGAGCGCAGGAATTGCAGTTGTAAGGTCTTCTTCCTGTCCATAAATCCTAGCTACATCTTCACCCGTGACAATTGTTAAATGCTCGAATTTTGTTTTAACCAACATTTTCTATGATATGAAAAAAATGATTTATTGGAAAAAATAGAACAAGATTTTTTTTTTTAAAAAAAAGAGAAACCATGTGCACTGTATTTCTTCATGTTGGAAGATCAATTTGCAAAAATCATATCGTAAACATATCAATCTTAGAACATACTTAATTACTCACCCCTTGCAGTTCCTTGGTTTAATGCATTTCCCAACGAAAGAATTGTTTGCATCACTCGCTTAAGCTTAACAGAGTTCCTAACCTGTCCAAATAACATTATATAACAGCATGTTTAAACTCGTCAAACGGGAAAAGGTTGAGGACTTGAGGTCATATTATATAACAGTGTACCTCTTCAGCAACAGAATTGATAGTATTCAAGCTGTTTTTCAGATCTGCAACCTGAAAGAATGCACAGAATTACTCGGCAAAAAAATTAAACTCTACTTATCTATCAGAACAGTTACACAAGTTCACTGGGGAAAAAATGATGCAAATATTCTGCTGACCTGTGTAAGAAACTTAATCTTAAAGGATAAGATTCTCAGTTTTGACTCCACTCTTGGGACTTTCATCATTTCCAAGAAGAACTACAATTACAGAAGCAAGTCAGATCAAGCCTTTGTGTTCATGCATGAGATTAAGCAAAAAATTAATAGTATAACTGCTGGTACAGGCTAAGCAATAAACAAGCTATATATACATAACATGGCACCGGGAAAATGCTGAAAAAAATGATCATCTTATTAGCTACTCCACTACATAACTTCCAAGAAACATCCAAACATGACTGGGTGAGATAGTTGGTTGTATGATCTCCCACTAAGATTGTGTATATCTTGGGATGAACTATGAAATTCATTATTATTTACATAGTTACCGAAAAAACAAAGCTCATCACCAACAAAAGATCAAGTAGAAAAGATTATTAGTGACCTGTTCACATTTCCCTAGGTTCTCTTTGTTGCCTGTAAACCCCTGAAAAAGTAGGAGGAAAAACCTTAATCAATTAGCAGAATACAGAAAAAATTCCACTGGAACAGACGCAGTAAGAATTTCAAGAGTCCAATGATATTTCAAAGAGCAATCTGCTGAGTAGATATATACTTTGAGTAGTTCCATTTCTTCCTTAGTTGGACAGAACTTTATTAGATAATCTACTTGATCACCATCAACAATGGAATCGTCAAGTGCAAGCACTGAGTTCTGAAAAAAAAGGAACCACTATTATCAACAGAAACCACTAGTTCAGTACAGCTGCCAAATACTTTATGCTCAGTAACAGTTGCAACAATAGGTAACTAATATAACCCAAACCAGGTTTAGGAAGTGGCATTAGTAAGATTAGCTATTCTAGTCTATCAGCAAGGGTATGCATCAACTATGCCAGATTACTTTTACTTTTCAAGAGCCATATCCCTTCAACAAAATTGTTTAGTTCGTTACCATCAGATCTGGTAATGGCATCTTAATGTTTCTCAGCATAATTTCACAATTCTTTGAGCGCTGAAGGTCAATCTGCAGAAGAAAAGGTTAATCTTGTTTACTTTTCACTTGAATTTTCTCACTGCTTGTGAATATTTGCAGTAAGGAATGTGAAGTATAAGTACCAAAAGAACTTTTTCTTGTTTCGCTGCAACAGAAGGACGTTGGCGTGCCCGTTTCTCCTCCATGTTTGGCATGGCTACCGAGAAAAGACTTTCAAGTTCCGAAATATCTATCTCTGGGGTTCTGGTGAAGACATAAATGGACTAACATGTTATAGTGCTACCATTAGCATTTACCTGGAAAATAATGGCATAAAATGTTTGGAATACCTTGATGCTTCATCAGACTTCTGTGTTTCAGCCCATAAGCTTCCCTGTGTAGCTCTTGACACTTTCACCCAGTGCAACGGCTTCAATGGTGTCCTCTTAGATGACTGGTTGGGCCGCAAACTTCTAGGACTTCTGGACCGGGCTGTGCTACGGTCCTTTGCGCCAAATGAGAATGTAGGAGGTGGGGGAGGAGATGAACTGACAACATTACCCTTACTTGGCAAAGAGTTCGAGGAATTCTTAGGAGGTGGGCCTGGTGGAGGTGGTGGTGGCCAGGTTATCATTTGCTCTTGTGAAGGTTTGCTGGCCCCAACTAGCTTCGGAGGAGGCAATGGGGGTGCAGGTGGTGCTGATGGTGCAGAAGTGACATGAGATGACCTGGAATACAGTGGTGGGGGAGGTGGGGGACGAGGGGCTGCCACATCATTTCCTTTCCTTGAGGATGGCAATGAAGAAACCAATGAGCTAGTTTGAGATGGAGGAGGGGGTGGCGGTGGAATTCTTTTACTTGTGGATGGAAATGAAGAAACCAAAGAGTTAGTTTGAGATGGAGGAGGTGGTGGTGGAATGGGCCGCGTTTGCATCCCTGGAACCATTGGAGGAGGTGGAGGTGGAGGTGGCGGTGGAACAGCTGGTGCTTGCTGCCCTGGAGCTGCTGGAGGAGGTGGCGGTGGGGTGGGTGGTGTTTTCATCCCTGGAATCATTGGAGGAGGTGGAGGTGGCGGCGGTGGTGGAACAGGCGATGCTTGCAGCCCTGGTACTGCTGAAGGAGGTTGCGGCGGTGGTTGCGGAGGAGAAAATGATGATACGGGAAATGGTGGGGGTGGGGGTGGCGGCGGCGGAGGGGGTGGAGCTGGAGATTGGCCTCTCTTTAGTGGTGCAGAAACCACAGATGAAGTAGATGAATATATCGAGTTTGAAATCAATGTTGGTTGTATTGGCGGTGGAGGTGGTGGGAGTGGAGGCTGAGTTGGTGCAGCCTTTTCTTTAGTGCTTGCTACCTCTTTACCATATGACAAAGGAAACATCACAGTAGATGGTTTTAGAGGGGGTGGCAGTGGCGGCGGCAGGGGTGGGGATGCTGCAGTTGAAATTGAAATTAATGAGGTCCGAGTGTCTGAAGTCAGAGGCATTGCAGGCAAAGCTTCTGGGACATATGTTCTTGTACTGCTAGATTCCTTTTCTATGGACAATAGAGAATCTGATGACAATGCAGTGACACTGGAAGCTCTAGAAAATTCAGGTGGAAACTTCTCAAGGTTTTCACAGGAAGGTTCTTGAGATTTAACTAGCTCTTCATTTCTTGCAAGAGCTAGTGGAGAGGCTGATGATTCTGGAGGTTGTGAAGGGGAGGGCATGATCGATCTAAGGGAAACGCTGATTATACTTGTACTAGTATTTATGGGTAAAATGGGGGAAACAGGGGCTAATGAGACAGTGGGCGGCGGAGGAGGAAGAGGCGGAGGTGTGCACAAAGCTATCAAGGATGCGGTCGATGCTGAATTATTTACGGTAAGAGGTGAAGGTTCTTGGTTTACTGGAGTTTGTGAACCAGAGTTCTCAGCTGATTTTGACGCTGACTGTGCTGGTGCAATTTGCACTGCAGAATCTATCAGTCCCTGTGGCTGAACTGGTGAGGACGGTGCTTGGGGTATTACCGTGCTTGAAGGTAGTGCCATTGATGAAGCACTGGTCTTTGGCATCTTAACCTTAGTAGGTGACAACAGCACCGATGGAGGCCTTGTTCGTGAAGGAGCTACTTCTATTGTTTGTATTTTGGATGGAACTTCAGCTGAGGTTGAATGTAGGGGATCTTGTTGAAGTTCAGTGCAACCAACCATAACATAGTCATCTGTTAACTTCAAAACAAGCGAAGACGAGCTTTCACCAGAGAGACTATCAAAGTCAAGTTCTTCTTTAGTATCGAAGAAAGTCTCGGACCCATCAGCAGGAGATTCATCTATATTTCCTTGAGAAGTGGATGATGCTTTTCGTTGAGGTATGTGAAGCGAAGTATCCTTCTTCCCATCCAACCAGTCTAAATGGTTGAATATATCAAGCACCTTAGCAAACTCTTCAATACCAAGTCCTTGTTTCTCTTGATGACTAACCGGCTCTGTTGTGATGTGTGAAGTAGTTGCATCCATATCAGAGAAAATAACCTAACATAATAGAAGGTGTATTTAAAAATCCATGTATAAACAGAAATATGCTAGTTTGCCACTTGGTATAAAACACTTGCCTCAGCTCGAAAATCTTTAGGGAATTGGTCTTGTGTGTTCCATAAAATGTCTATTTGGTCACGATTAAGCATCAATATGTTTGACCTGATGAAACCTGTATTGAACATGATCCGGAATACCATGTCCTCACGATCCAGATCCTCATACAGATTGATACATTCTAGGACAACATCCCCTTGGACATGACATTGAAGGTTTATTTTCACCAGTTCATCTGCCTAAGATCATAAATGGTTAGTTCAATTTCATGAAGGTTAGACCAGAAATTGTACAAACTTCAAATATAATCAACATAGAACCCTATTAATGATACAGCGAAGTAGTTTTAGCTATACGAATGCTGCAACGTACGTCACAACGCGTCCACTTCAAAACAACCACAATGCAAGACCAGGGAAAAGACAAGGCAATTACCTGTGAATAGAAACGGACAACGTTGCTTCTCTTTGGAGTCGAAAAAAGAACTTTAGGAGTCTGATCAGTAGGCATAAGCGGATCTGGGCCATATATCCTGAATATTGGACGGAAACCACCTTGACCATGAAAATCTGGAACCATCCTCAAAATCACAGAATCTAACGTCAGGGCTCTATCAGCTGGAGGCCACTCAGGCACGACATTCCTCATCGAAACATAGCGCAAGTATCTCAATTGCGACGGCATGGGATTCAGAGGTGAAAACATCTCCAAGAGCTCTACTGGCGATTGCTTGTAAAGCATATCCAGTGTTTTCTGCTCATCAGAATACTGTCCCAGGTATATCAGGAGAGCAGCTAACATGAAAGCCAGAATAGGCCAGCATCCTTGTTCACAGTGCATTATCAGAAAGTTACGCTGACCCAAAGAGAGCCAGCTTTCGCTCGACTTCAAGATGCAGTGGACCATTTCCATGGTGAGAAGTGGACACCCCTCATAGTGGCCAGGGTAGTCCAGGACGGTCATACCATACTCAGATAAAATGTGATATATGGGGCTTTCTTCATCTCGAATGCCGAAATTCGAGATCATGAATGAATGATCACCAAAATTATCTAGAAGATGTGCTGCAACACCTCTTATGTGGGCTTCAAAATGGTCTTCTTCCATCTCTTTCATGGAGAAGCAATGATCAAAAACTGAAATAGATAAAAGCTACATGTGTCAAGCATCCTCAGGACCTCGGCTCTATTTTGAGTTCTTTTATCTTCACACAGTTAACTAATGAACAGATAACGAAAGTATGAAACAGTTCTTTTGGAATATAACACAACTTTTTAGGGAGAATATAACATAACTGAAACGATTAACCATTCAAATTGCAATAAACAGACAAAAACACAAATCTTCCACCACTACATTACGTATAACTCTCATGGCCCTAAAAGTCTCTAATCCATATTGTGATACACTATACTACCAACACTTCAGAAGTGCCAAATCTTAATTCAACTATGCTTAAATTAGCAGCCTATCCATATCAATCAAGCTGAAACCTTTTCAAAAGAGAAGCTAGGTTGGATGAATCTGTCCATGGTAAACTTGGCAAGCAACATAAGTCATGGCAGTGCAAAAGGAAATACTTCCATTACCGTATATGTTGTCCGTGATTAGAAGCAACCCATCGGGCGGTTTCTTGAAGAAGAACTTCCGGAACAGCGCCATGGCGCAACCAAATCAAGAGCTCCAATCTGCGAACCAATCAGCGGGAAATCCAAGAACTCCCGACCCGTAGCGACGGATTTGGGTCACCAACTTGCAATCCACCCCAAGAAGACGCTTTTTTTGAGAACTCCACTTTAGAAAATGCTCCGCCTTTGAGGATTCGGGCAGCTAGTTGCAGCATTAGAATATAAATATCGCGGAAGGAAACAAAAAAAAAAAAGAAACGCTCGAAAGCTCCGAGCAATCTTGTTGCGGTGAGCTCCTAATTAGATTAGGGCCTTGGAATCGAAGCGCACGGAGAAAAGGTGGTCGCTTTTGTTGATTCTAGGTGGCGATATGGGAAATGGCGACAGGAGGAGGAGGAAGAGGAGAAGAAACTCAAGGAAGCAGGAAGACGAAGCATTGGGCGTTTGACTAAATTTAATTATTTTTAGGCGCAGCTGTTAATCTGCTCTTTACTCTACCCCTTTCTTCTAAGAATTTATTATTATTATTTCTCCCATTTTTTTATTTGGCTTGTCAATGAAAAAAATTGTGCTTGGTTTCAAAATAAGTATTTTAGGTCAACTTCATGGAAAACCTACCCAACCTGACAATCTTTACTGATGGTCAATGTGCTTGTCCAAAAAATCTTGAACTTTTTTTTTAAAAAAAAAGCAAATATAATGGTGCAGTAAATTACATTTTAGGAAGGTTTTGCATGATAAATCTGCTTACTGTTTGTTTTAATTGTAACATTAGTTATTAGAAAAAAAAAGTCAGTTTCATCCTCCTGGGGAGAGCAAGCTAAGCATCCGTTGCTTTCGCAATTGTTCCCTTTCAGATTTCGTTTTTGGCTTTTTTGTGCTGGCTGCTGGGTTCTCTAATTTCTTTTTTAAGGGTTCTCTAATTTCTACGCCAATTAACGTGACTAGGATGATTTTGTTAACAGAAAAGGAAGATGATTAGAGAGTGAGTCACGGTGATTTGGGGGATCCGGGTGGGGGCGGCGGTTGGTAGTTAGCATCTGCCGCCAATTTCAGAACAAGCCACATGCTCTTCAGTCCTTCACCCTGAGCTTGTACTAGTAATCCTGTAAAAACCAAATTCACCTGAAGGTTTCAACCGAGCTGCAAGAGATTAGATTTAAAAAAAGAGAGAGCTTTACAGAATCTTTGTATCTCCTAGCAAAAGAAAAAAGAAAATCTCTGATCCTAAACTCTGCAGTGAGATAGTTTTCATGTGCTGGATCTTGATCTTGACTCATATTAGGAAGCATTGACACTTTGACAGTAATCTTTATCAAGGCAGCTGGGAGCTGGAGCTTAAGATGGCCGGTGGCCGGTGTATGACAGCAACAATGATCATGAGACTTGAGAGTAGTTATTAGTATTAACTAATTGTAGCCTGCTTCAGTAAGCTTGTGCTGCGCCCAAAGGGGTTGGAAGCACGTCACCTGTCTGCAATCTGCAATGGATTTCTTTTTTCCTTTGGCATCTTCTCAAGCTTCCTACTACTACTCCGTACTAGCACAGGAAAAAAGCATATATGTAATTTGTTTCTTTGTGGTTGCTGATTGCTACCTGCATCAGAGTTGTTTGGTTTCCCGTGGCCAGCAGTCACCGACAAGTCGACGGCGAGTCGCCGGCGTCCACCATCAAAAGGGACATGCATGCAGTGATGCAAGAATGCATCGAAGATTCAGAAATTCAGGATCAGATTGTTTCTTTTCTTCAGACTAGTCACCTACGGTTTACTATTGCTCCCAGCTAGTATGACCGATTAAACCGTGACTACAGAGCAAGCAAGAATAATTCTGTAGGTAATATTTTACGTATGTATCATTTGTGGTTTAAAAGCCTATATGAAAAAAATAGAAAATAATAAAAATCTTCAAAATCACCTTTAAATTTAAATTTTGGCTAACGAGAGCGGATGAAAAACTCTTCAAGAACTGCATCGTTTCGCCAAATACTAATAATACACAATAATAGTAATTTATAAGTAAATTTTTTATATATGTGTTGTTAGCGATTCAAATGTCATTGTTGGAAAATAAACTTCGATTAAAAAATCAACTTTAAAATTAGATTTTAAAAATTAATTTTTGGCATTAGCTGATGCGAGGAGACGATTACGACTGCAGAATCGCTCACCTTCTTCTTCTTCTTCTTCATGGGCAGCGCGTACAAAATCGGAGCTGATTGCCTGACTATCTCTGTCTCCACCGAGAACGACAAGGTCGCGCTCCAATCCAGCGTTGCCAACATGGGTTGATGCGTCAGGTTGGACGAATCCCCAACCCCAACCCATCTGGACACTAGACTATTTTGTCTCCCTCTCAACCGTCGCTTTCTCCGGCGACACTCCGGCCGCCGCCGCGGCGGCGCTGCGGTTGAGCTCCGGCCGCCATCGTGGGGGGAGAGCTTCCAAAACCGAAACCAATCCAACGGCCCATATCAGTCCATAACCCAATCCGTTCAATCCCAGCCGTCCATCCGTACAAGCCACGTCGGTTATAAACCCCACCACCTCCCACTCTCACCTCTTCGCCTCTCTCTCTCTCTCTCGCCCACCAAATGCCGAGGCGAAAAATCACACTATCCAATCCCAAAATCGATCGAAGCCGCAGGTTTTAATCCGAGAAATTGCCCCGAAAATCCGGTGATCCTCCGATCCGTGCGAGCGCGAAAACCCTATGATGGGGGAGGCGGAGGAGGGGCTGATGCACAGGAGGATTGAGTTCCACGCGGCGAGGAGGCCGCCGCGTGCGGTGGAGGGGGCGGGAGGGAGGTTTTGGGTGGAGATCCTGAGCCCGGATGCCGATAAGGCGGCGGTGGTGGCGGCGGCGAGGAGCGAGGGGCTGGTCAGGGGGTTGGAGAAGGGGGAGGGTAGCGGGGGTGGGATCGACCCGGAGCTTCGCGTCGCGAGGATGTACTTGCGGAGAATTGTGAGTGTGTAAGCCTGCAATTTTTCGTTTCACATTTTGTTGAATCTAGGTAGCATAGTATATACATGTAGGGTAGGTGGTTTTAGTTGTTGCAGTTCAGATTATTAGAGGGGTTTTGGTTTACGAATAGAATCAGTAATTATAAGATACATTTTATGAATTTTCCTTCAGAAATGCTGGTTTGTTGTTCTGTAATGAAAAAAATATATTCACGTTTAACTGTATTATGTTTTGTTTAGAATACATTTTGGAATAGTTATGCGCAAAAATTTGCATCCGCGTATTGAAGGTCCTTTTTACTGGAGTAATCTGCTCATTCACCTGAAACACGAGGCTTTGCAAGTGAATACTTCACTAAAGATGCCCTATTGCCCTATCTATGTAAAACAGGGAGCTGGCTTGCAAAATTTTGGCAATACCTGCTACCTCAACTCGGTTCTGCAATGCTTGACGTATACCGAGCCGTTCGTGGCCTACTTGCAGAGTGGGGAGCACATGTCCTCATGTAAGTTCATTGCGTCTGGTCGCGATCAGCAATTCAGATACTCTGCATGATATGATGATGTTGTCAATGAAAGTCGAGAGTAGTGAACCATCCTTTGTTGCTGTCTGTGAGCACTCTGCATTTTCTTATCGGATGTTCTATGGTGGTGGTTATCAAATATATTTCCTCTCTCTATAATCAGTCTCGAGGCATCTAGAGCTAGAGCTGCTTCTTATCTATTTGGATTGAACGAAACAGATATAAATTTTAGTTTACATGCCTTGACCAATGTACTATGTCTCATCACCTGTTCTGGAGCAACCTCTGTTTTTTGCGGCTGTATCATTTCTCCAGAGAACAATATAATAACATTTTCTGTTTTCTTGGCAAGCCCTGTTTCTGTAGTTACTTATAATATCACTTTATTATTTTTTAAGGTCGGACTATCGGATTCTGTGCTTTATGTGCTCTTCAAAGACATGTAAATTCTGCTCTACAGTCAACTGGGAAGATATTGAGACCTGTGCACATTGTCAGAAATTTAAGATGTATCCTTTCATATGCTATTGCAAAATAATTGATCCACTTTATTTTGAAATACCGTATCTATCTATAATTTTATTCAACCCTTGTGCAATCTTTAACTGCAAGGTAGGCATTTCTCGTAGTTTCCGCATCTCAAGGCAGGAAGACGCACATGAGCTAATGGTTAGCTTGCTTGAGTCCATGCACAAATGTTGTTTACCTTCTGGTGTACCAAGTGGGTCGCCAAGTGCTTATGAGAAGAGCCTAGTTCACAGAATATTTGGTGGTCTCTTAAGAAGTCAGGTAAATTGCCAAATGCTTAATTAACTTATTACTAGTATAATAGCAAGTAAAACTTTACCCATATGGCCACTGGCTGACTATATCTATATGCATGACAGGTGAGATGCACAACTTGCTCACACTGTTCCAACAAATTTGATCCTTTCCTGGATCTCAGCCTTGAAATTGCCAATGCTGCTACTCTGGTAAAAGCACTTCAACACTTTACTGCGGAAGAGCTACTGGATGGTGGGGAAAAGCAGTACAACTGCGAGCACTGCAGGCAGAAAGTAGTAGCCAAGAAGAGGTTTATGATTGAGAAGGCTCCCTCTGTGTTGACAATTCATCTAAAGCGCTTTAGTCCTTTCAACCCTCGTCACAAGATCGACAAAAAAGTGCAGTTTCAACCAACTTTAAATTTAAAGCCATATGTCAGCAATCCTGAGGTATGTAATTTTTAATGGTGTTCTTTTTTTTTTAACATAAGTTTGGACATGTTTTTAATAAGATTCTCTTTCATGCTCATAGTCCTTAGTTTATGTGTGTAGGGTATGGAGTTCAAATACAGCCTTTATGGTGTTTTGGTTCATGCTGGTTGGAATACACAGTCAGGTCACTATTATTGCTTTGTTCGGACTTCTAGTGGCATATGGCACAATCTTGATGATAACAAGGTTATTCTTTTTTATGTTGTGATGAATTTATTCTTACTGTTTATCATTGACACAACCCTTTTTTACATTAATGCAAGTCACATCCTTGTATTGTGCCATATTGCTTTTTTAAAGTTACTCTTTTTTTTCTTTTGCCTCCATCAACCATGTCTTGTCCTGTGTAATAACAAATACCAGCCAAAATACACCATGTTATATCCAAAAACATTCAATGGTGAAGTCGACCAACTCTATAGTCTATACTTATGTCCCTCACTCTCTGCTCACAAGAGTTCACCTTGTAATATGTCTTCTTAAAATAGTACTAGTACTTTATGAATGCTAGAGAACTTGTTTTGTCAGGCACCTTCTTCGTGCACTATATTATGTAGTGGTCTACAGTCAACTTAAGGGAGGATATGGGGAATGTGTTCACTTTGAGGGATGGAGGGTAATCCTTTTCTTTGGCCTGTTTATGTGTTCATTTTCTGTTGGTGGGATTGGTACACCAAGTTGTAGTTGAGCTGATCTTATGTTAATTCAGTACTTTCTCATCTGCACTCCTGGCATTCTTTATTCAGTTTCTTCCTCTCTTTTTTTTTATTTTGAAGTTTGTTTTGTTGATATACATTAATACACCCAGGTTTACCAAGTTCGTGAGGCAGATGTGCTGAGGCAGAAAGCATACATGCTATTTTATGTGCGCGACAGAACAAGGAGCTCAGTGATGTACAGTGATAATTGTACTGTTAATTTATCAGTAAATAAAATGATCTCCGAGAAGATCACATGTATGAATGGTTCAATTAAAAAAGATACAGTGGAAACGAAAACACTGAGAGTTCCCTCACTTGTCAAAGAAGATGTGAACTTGAAGAAACAGAACTCAGAAAATGGTCAATCTAGCAATATTAGCAATGCTCCACAGGACCAGTGTTCAAAAAGTCATAGCAACACTGAAGTGCTTGAAGCTGCAGCATCCCCAAACAATGACCCAGCTTCAACACAGAAAGCTTCTTGCATACGTCCAGATACAGCTGCTGTTAACTTGCCCATGAAAACAGAGCAAACAGCTCCAGACAATCGAAGGGAAATAACATCTCCAGCACAAGCTGATGTTTCTGTTCTTCACAATGCAAGTTTCAATCAGAAGTTGTATGAGAAGCAGCTACAGGAGCATCAACTAGAAACTGATGATGCACTTACTGATTCCAGGAAAGATGCCCCTGCTGCCTTGTGCACATATGGTGTTGGGGATGGTTTGTTGGGGAGAAATGGCCAGTCTTCTGAACCTCACATAGGTCCATGCCCTGCTGCTCTTCCTATACACAATGGTGGTGAAGGATTGCTGGGGGCAAATGGCCAGGCATCTGAAGCTCACTCAGGTCCTTGCTCTTCTGCCTTTCCTATACATAATGGTGGCGAAGGATTGTTGGGGGCAAGTGGCCAGTCTTCTGAACCTCACACAGGTCCATGCCCTGCTGCTCTTCCTATACACGATGGTGGTCAAGGATTATTGGGGCCAAATGGCCAGGCTTCTGAACCTCACACAGATTCTTGCCCTGCTGCCTTTCCTATACACAGTGGCGGTGAAGGACTGTTGGGGGCAAATGGTCAGGCTTCTGAACTTCACACAGATCCTTGCCCTGCTGCCTTTCCTATACACAGTGGCGGTGAAGGATTGTTGGGGGCAAATGGTCAGGCTTCTGAACCTCACACAGATCCTTGCCCTGCTGCCTTTCCTATACACAGTGCCGGTGAAGGATTGTTGGGGGCAAATGGCCAGGATTCTGAACATCGAACAGGTCCAATCCCTGCTGCCTTTCCTGTATGGAATGGCACTGGTGTAATATTGGAGAAATATGGTCAGGTTTCTGGGCCAGCAGATCCATTTTGCAAGCCAACTCCTACCATAAGTGATACAGTGTCTATTGCACAAATCATCCCAACTGAGGTAACTGTATGATGTTTCCTATTGATCTCTCTCTCTTTTTAATTTTTAAACACATTATTAATGTTAATTCTGCTGCTCACATCACAATATGGCAGCATGCTGCTGTTTCTAATGGAACAGTATCTAGTAGTGATGATTTAACTGGCAATACTGAAGCTAACGAGTCATCAGAGTTTGTAAAGAATTACGGCGAACAAGTTATGGTGAGGGATCTTTCTGCAGAGACCTCTGGTGATAGAGCAAATGCAGATGAGCAGGTATTTCCTCTCTACCTTTTATGTTGTTTGCAGATGTATTTTCATCCATGCTGTGGTCCCATATTACAATGGATATACCATGTGTTCTCTGCTGTTCTATGCATGAAAACAGACCTTTTATTCGTATTGGTGCATGTAAGTTTATTTGTTAAAAACTACTTTGCAGACTTCAATGCAGAATAACACACTGGAAGTTGGTAAGGATGTTGCAAAGGACACTGATAATGTGGCAAATGCCGAGGAGCAGGTATTGAACCACCCCTTGGCCGAGCAGGTAAAATCTGAGAAGCAAATATATCCTGGAATTTCTACAACATTGATTTGCTCTGAAGACACAACACAGTTGATAGATAAGGATACAGGCAGTGGCAAATTAAATAAAAAGATGAATTGCAAGTCAAAGAGGCAAGTGAAGTATCCTGCTGTTCGCATGTTTTTTGGGCCCAAACAACTGTTACTGGCATCAGTAAAACTGCACAAGAAAAGGAAACACAAGAGATCCAAAAAACACCATGCACTTTCTGTGCACATTGAAAGCATCATCACTGATCAGCAGACATCAACATCAGAAACTGTTTTCTCAAAGATCATATCACATAAATCCCGTGGACAGAAACGTTCTTGTGCCAGTGCAAGTTCTGAGGATGGCACTCAGCTGTTCAACAAGAAACAGCATATCGAAGGAACCACCAACAGTGTTCCCATGGACAACAACGATACAAAACTTGCTAGCGCTGACAGCAACGATGCAAAACTTGCTAGCGCCGAGCTACCAAGCTCATGTACAAACTCTCTGGTGAACCAGACTGATTCAAGAAACAATGTAAATGCAAATGAGAGAGGCCCCTGGCATTTTAATCTCCTCACAAGGGGTTTAAGAGAAATTACTGGTTAACATCTCTTCGCAAGAAATTTCTCATTTTCCATCCTGCTGTCAACACTAGAAATTTATAACTCATTGTTTTGTTTTTGCAGTGCCACGTTGGGATGACACTGAGATTAAAAATACGAAGGAAACAGAGATACTACATCCAAGGACTAGAAGCATCGGCTATGTGCTAGATGAATGGTAAGCCTGTTAACTGCAGTTAAATTTCTTTCTGATGGTGATGTTGGATGTCTCAATTCTCTTGATGCTGAAATTCGGAAAATCCTCCACCCATACCAAATCTTTGCTAAACTTCTGAGTAATATACGAACAACTGGCAGGAACATAACACTGGTTCCTAGGTCCGACTTGAACTAATTTTAGAATCCTACTAGAATATGCAACCAGCAGCAGATTCTTCTTTGCTGTGACTAAGATCTGAGATGAATATAAAGCCCTCTTCTTTTTTTGTATATATCTCGGTTTTCCTCTTGCCTGTTTGTTATCCTTGAAACTGTCTTATTCGGAAGATAAACATGATCCTTAACAAGATGCACCTAATCGTTGTGTCAGGGACGAGGAGTATGATCGCGGCAAGAGAAAGAAGATCAGGAAACCAAAGCATGGCTTCAGTGGGCCGAACCCTTTCCAGGAGACGGCCAACATCAGATCACGGCAGAGGATGAGACTACAGTCTGACCAGACCAAATCTGGGAACCAGCCTCTCAGGATATAATTGATATACTGGAGCAGCAACCTGTTGTTGTATCCTTCAGTTTTGGAACAGTAACTACTTCTCTAGTAGAACTATTATCCTCCCCATGTTTTTTTTTTCAGTTATGTGTAGTGTCATCAGAGAGTAAGATTTAGGCCTCATGGCTCAGTCATTTGTCTGATTGATTAGCCGAGGAACGAAGCGGACTCTTGTTTGTTGTCCCATTTCTGTCGAGCTTATCATGCCAATTTTTTTTTACGTCAATGCATTCACACGTGTTATTCATCCCGGTCCATTCGCACAATAACCGAGCAATTAAAAGTCGTGATTTCTGATCTGTGACTTGTATTCTGCATCAACAAAATTCAGTAAAAACTGCAAACTTTGCCAAACCGGTCTGTGTAGCCATTGTGAGGCTCAGTAAGCACGCCATCACGACCGTCAGATCGTGAGCGAACGGTGTTGATTGCCAATTTCCGGACTTCCCCTGAAAACGCGGGACTCGCACCCAAAATGCCCAATATTACGTACGTGTAATAGTTAGCCCGAAAATGATTGGAAGAATAATTTGCGATCCAATTTATTGCGGTGAAGAGGGTGAGGCGCACCGAGTTAAGGTGGCTCACGCGTTCGCTGTGATGACGGTTTTACTGGCGCGACCGACCGGACCGGACCCAACGCGCGCACCCAACTACCAAACGCCGGCGATCTCTTGCAGGCAATCCATTATCCATGCGAGGCTGCATCTACCGCATCAGTTTGGTCATCGATCTTCAGAAAGATGTACAAGTCTGATTCAATGCATATCAAACCAGCAAAGTTAAAATAAGCTTGACATTCAGAATTCCAGATATACATACTCCAAATATCTGAATGCCGCATGCATCTATTGTTAACCTATGCTAGCTGCAAATTAAGGGTCTATTTAGATCCCCTGCTAAAATTTTATACCCCGTCACATCGAATATATAGTATTAAATATAAACGAAAAAAATAACTAATTATACAGATTGCGTGTAAATTGTGAGACGAATCTTTTAAACCTAATTGCGCTATGATTTGATAATGTGGTGCTACAGTAAACATTTGCTAATGACGGATTAATTAGGCTTAATAAATTTGTCTCGCGGTTTATATGCGGATTCTGTAATTTGTTTTGTTATTAGACTACGTTTAATACTTTAAATGTGTATCCGTATATCCGATGTGACACGTCAAAACTTTACACCCCTAATCTAAACACAGCCTAAACCAAAATGCAGCACATAAAGCAGTGATATTCATATGAACTGATCGAGCCAACGGAATTGGAAATTCGACGAGAACTTCATTCACGATGACGAGGAGGTTAGCTGGGGGTTGTAAATGAGACGAGGTGCACCGTGCACGCGCTTAACGAGTTAATGGAAACCTACCATCCAAACCCAAATGAAACGAATCACGAAACTGGGCCACAAAATTTCTCCAAATTTTGAATTCCAGAGGCGACCAGTCCGGCTCGAAATCCCCGCCTTATAAATTACGCACGCCGACACGATACGCCCCCATCGAATTCAGGCGCAAAAACCTCCAAAACCTTTGCAATATTCCTCGTAAATCGTAATTCCCCCTCGCGATCGAGCTCGCGACGCCCATGGCGATGGAGAGAAACGCGGCGCCGCGCGTCTCGGCCTCGTCGTCGGCGGCGGCGTCGCCCTCCACCGTCGGTGCGCTCCTCTCGAAGGCCTCGGTGGCTGCCGCTCCCGCACGCGAGATCCCCTCGCCGCGGTCGCTGCTGTCGCGCATCCTCCATAGGAGTGGCGGCGGCGGCGGCTTCGGGTGTCGCCTTCGCCTCCCCCGATACTGCTCCAGCGGCGCGGCCGCCAAGGAGGACGCCGCCGCCGAGTACGTGGAGGTTGAGGTTGAGGCGGAGGCTGCGGCGCCGAAGGTGGTGGGCCGCCAAGCGGTTGATCGCGAGTCGCCTCGGAGCTCGCTCGGTACGTGTCCATGGCGAGAGCGAGTGATCGGATGGCGTGGTCTGGTTCGATTGATTTGGTTGTCCGTCGTGTGCAGGGAAGAAGGCGGCGGAGGAGGTGTCGCCGGCGAGCCTGGGGCTGGGCGCGAGCCTCATGCTGCTGCTCTCCAAGAGCGCGGCGGAGCTGAACAGGATGGCGGAGCTCCGCGCCCAGATGGAGCGGCTGGTGCTCGACACCAAGGGGGAGGAGGAGGCGCGGAGCAGCAACCACCCCAACGCGTCCGACGATCACGCCGACATCACCAAGGAGGAGCCCACCGCCTTCTCCGGCGGCGCATTATCCCGCTGCTCACGCACGGCCGCCGCCCCGGGAAACGCAGGGCACCACGCCGCCGTTCCAATGGACCAGATGGAAGCGGAGCTCGAGGCGGAGCTGACGCTCCTGCAATGCGCGACTCCTCGTCGGGATCGTCAACTCGAGGTCGAACAGCTAGAAGCCCACCGATTCGGATCAATTTCGCCGCCATTTTCTAACATTTATTTCCTCCAATCCATCTTCGCAGATCGGCGACGACGAGGAGGAGTCCACGGACACCCACGCGGCCACCTTCGCCGACGCCGACGATGACACGGACGGTGCTGACGACGAGGAGGAGGAGGAGGAGGAGAGCGGGGCGGCGGCGCAGGGCGGCGTGTCGGCGAGGGAGCTGGAGAGGAGGCTGCACGAGCTGCTCCAGTGGCGGCACGAGGAGCGGATCGCGGAGCTGGAGACGGCGCTGGAGCGCGCCAGGAAGAGGCTGCAGGAGAAGGAGCGCGAGGTTTGCTGGTGGCGCAACACCGCCAAGCTCGTCACCCGCCACAAGGACGACTCCCGCCTCAGATAGCAAGAATTAATCCGCCATGAGATGAGATCAAACAAGAACAAGATCAAGATCGATCATCTCGCCTCGCAGTGATCCGTTTTGTACTCTGGTGATCATGCTGCAACTAGACTAGAAGAACAAATTCCAACCAGAAAACATTGATTGCATAAACTAACTGGGATCACAGATTCACAGGATTCGGTTGCTGCAGCCTATCAACATTTGGAGCAGATGGTAAGGTGTTTTTTACCTATCTAGTCTACGGATTGATTCCAAGATGATTGTGTTTCGGCCTTTCATTCGACCTCCAAACGTGACTAAATTAAGATGCATGGAATGACGCACAATCTCTTACTAATTTATACTGTTCGGTTCGGTTCGGTTCAATCACCATCGCCGCGCGTAAATCGAATTATTCCTACTCTACCTGGGCCAGCAAATCAGGCCTCTCTTGGCTCATCACTTTGATATATCATATCACAAAATTCAATAAAATAAAATAAAATGAATTGAACTACACCACCATCGGCTATGCAAAACCTGCAGACCATGCAACGTTTCCAAAATTATGTGGCTAAATTCCTGTAGAAACATAATAAACTAGCTGTATTCTGCACAAGTCAAATTTGCATCAGTTGCGGACTTTGCCAAGCAAGACTTGCTTGCCTTCTTGTCAAAGATCCGTCTCTCACAAGGTAAGAGCAAAGAAACCTGATTTCTTTTTGACTTTTGAGATTCCTCATCCAGATTATCTCAATTGCCGCTAGAATATGCAAAACAACTTAATTTGATAGGGCGATACAAAACATCTGTGCTGTTCTTTTCTTATATTATATCATCAATAAATATACAGTGGGATAACATTCACATAACACGGCAGAGGCAACAAGGAACCAGTACTTCCGAGAAGTTTCGTCTCCGTGGTGCCTCAGGGCTTAAGAGGTGGCCATCTTGACTCAAAGAGGTCTCCGCCCGTGGCAGACACAAGAAACATATACAACTTGAAAGTATTTATTCTGTGTCGCAGCAAACCTCAAATACACACCAGTTACCATTCATTCTGGAGCAACTCCCTTCCATATGCATCACAGAGACTACTGGAGCTGATCCTCGTTATGGATAGTACATATATCCTGTGAGTGTGCTCTTCAAAGAACCGTGCATATCACTTGTCATCCAGTTGTTTTTGTAGAAAGTCGAGAACCGAGAGACGCTGCAAAAGTAGCACAGTACATGATAAAAGTCAGTCAAGAGCACCACAAATAGGAGCGCATGGATGAAAGGCAGTACACAAGGATAAGTAGTAGCTACCCGCTGCTCAAGACTGGCCTCTCCAGATTCCAGCTTCAAATTCTCAAGGCATTTAATTGCTTCCTCAAAACCCTCAACTGCCATGCTTTCGTTCCCAAGATTTCTATCGACATCCGCAACTTTGGCAAGAGAAGTTGCTACATCAATGACCTATATCCAAAAGTAGACAGATCATGAAATAGCGGCAGCTAAAGGAAAAACACTCAAGAATATGTCTGTTCCATGTAGCAGCTAAATCCTACCACAATCTTACAAAATGATTTGTGATCTTCTGTTGGTTCATCTCCTGACATTAAATTTAGATAAGATAAAGGGCTTGTTTGGTCTGCAACCAATTTGTGCTGTACAAATTTCTGTAAAGTTGCTCATTTGATTTGTTGCCAATATTTTTTTTGTGTACGCGCTTTAATTGGTTTTCGTTACCAAAATTTTGTCAGTGCCAATTTTTTGGCCACAGACCAAGTAATGAAATAAAGCCATCATCTCAATGGTATTGACAATTTTATTGGCATGGTTGAATTGGGAACAAGCATAAATATAGGTTAAAAGATCTGTTAGCCATCATTTATGGCAAATTGCCAAACTTCCTAGTATGGTCTGGCACTTGCTACCAGACTTCAGACAACAATTTGCTTCAGAGAAAGGAATACAAAAATTCTGTGTAGGAACCCCTTTTTTTACATCCATTTTTTTCTGCCTACTATGTATTATGTGCAATGTCCATCAGTACCAGGACCATGAATTATGGGATAAAATAGCTACTGGTCCATGTGTAATTGGAGCACTCATTGATATGGTATCTAATACACATTTAAACACTTAACATTTCTAATTATGTCTGGATAATAAAAATCTAAGATAAGGAAGAACTTTTGATCAATATCTGTTGATATCATTTTCATGGACATATGGTACTCTACTAGTGTAATGATATAGAAGAGCTAGCACAAAAGAGCAGGGACAAAAGAGAGTGATGAATAAGGTTCCTTCTGTTTCTAAGATGATAACAGCAGCCCATTTTGTATTTATAGCTAATCTTAATCAGTAATACAGTAATCACCTGGGAAGCCACAGCTGAGTGTTCTTTTACTGCACTTCTGCGAACGTCCAACGAACGCGCATAATAGCTTCTTGCTGAGTGGAGGTCCCCATCATAATAGCAAAGATCTCCAATTTTATTTAGTGAAACTGAGAGAGTATGGACCAACTGTAGATGAATGCAAAAGTTAAATTAACATGAGAACTTACTATCATGCTATTATGATCATATTAACAACAAAACACAACCTCCAGATCCTTTTTGGGCAATTTCGAGAGGAATTCAGCACTTTCTTCATAGTAAGTGATTGCTGAAGGAGCATCTCCCAAGGTCCGACTGTGGCATGGAATGAGGTCAATTATGAACAAACAAAGAAAAAATAAGTTAAATACTGCCATGATTATGTGTCACAAATATAATGAAAAATAATAGAGCACAATGAAATTCATGGAAAAAGTTCAGCCAGATATTATAACAGAGGGATGAAAACAAAACACCCTCCAGTGACATGGAAACACAATGAGTTCAGCAACAACTTATGACAGACCCTAAGGCTTTTATATGAGAAGGTACCAGACATCCTGACTAGAACTAGGCTCTTGGTAGCTGGTAGTTGGCTATTACACAAGCTATCAGCTTGCTATTGGCATCAGTATGCTGGCTGGTGTAGGGCATGGTTAAAGGTTTCCCACGTTTTCCGAGCTGTGAATATACTATTCAGACAAATTGCGACCAGTCATAATTGGCATCACTATCAGCCCACAACCTGCTAGACAACCTCTGTGGTCTGTGCATCAGTATTGTAGAACACACTGAGGCACATAACAGTTTAATATTTTAATGGATAACAAACGTTATTACAACAAGATTCTCCTTTCCCTTGTTTGGAAGGCAAGTTCTATGCCTGGTCGAAACATAGAAAATTCAGGTATTAGAACACATGAAAGATAACTAGGTTCTGAATGAGCAGAAAGATGAACGGGCCAAGGCTAGAATGGGCCCTTGTGCACAACAGATACAAATCATTGAGCATTGAGCATCTCTCTTCTTTTGAGGAAAGCTACAGACATTTCAAAGTTAAGAACTGTTCTCTCAATTAGAAGGAAAAAAAACATGCAAGAATTTAGCTCAATACTCCCTTCGTTTTTAAATGACTGATAGCAGGCACGATTCACTTTTGAACTTTGACCACTCGTCTTTTTGTTATATATTTACAAACACAAGAAATGATGCCATGTTATTAAAGTGTGTTATGTCCTAAATATTAAGAATCAAACTTTTGTTCCATTAGGTCTAACAACTTAAGAGCAAATAATGGTCAAAGTTTAAATGGGAAAGTCAAACGTGTCAATTATTTAGACACGGAGGGAGTAGGCAATAAACGTATCAATAGCAGGTTCACATATCCTCAAGTCCCCAAGAGAAAATTGCCGTACCAGCAGTCCCCAAGCATTCCTAACACAGCTCCAAGTTGAGAACACAGTTCTTGGTTGTCTTCTTTAGATTTCAACTCTTCCCTGATGTCTTCTGCACACATACTGAGCCTTGACTTTGCACTTTCAATGTTCTGTGCGCGAAAAGCCTGGATATGTAAAAGTCAGAGGTATTGTTAAAATATATAGAGCATTAATAAATTAATACAGACCAGAGGATGAAGGATATATGCAAATTTCAAAGGTAAAAGAAGCTCAGAGTAAGAAGCTTATGGGAGTTGATTTGGTAACTGACCCTCATCGCTTGCTGGACCAGAAAAGCTCCTCTCTCCATGGAGACATGCTCGTAAATGACCTTGGTCTTGTCACTTGCGGCTTCACCATCGCCTGCAGCATGTGATCTCTTGATTCGGGCATGGCCATCAATGAAGCGGTCGACAAGGCCTTGAAGCTCATCATCAGGCTCGATCCCTTGGATGTCAGCACCACACAATGGACAGTCCTTAAAGCGCAATATGCATGCCCTGAGAAGGAAATCCAGTGTTTTGGAGAAAGACAAGGAGATCAAGTGAGAAGGTACATATATTGACAGAACGAATTAGAAAGCTATTGAAATATGATACGCACTTGCAGAACTTGTGCGAGCACGGGGTGCATTTGCTGCTTTGATGTAGCAGAGCGTGGCAGACCACGCAGCTGAGTGGGCCAAGCTTGAAGGTGTTGTTGGAGTCATAGCCAAAGGGGCACTTTGCTGGCACCACACGAGGATCGGTGTTAGCATTGCCAGTTTTTTCATTATCGTCGTCGTCGGTGTGATTGTTGGCTGTGACAGGACATGAGGTGGTTTTGTTGTCTGATTTTACGGGGCATGTGGCGCCAGCAGAGGCGAGTTTGGCAAACGGGCATAGAGAGCTCATAATCGGTTGGTCTTAGGTGGATTATTATTTACCTGCATAAAAGATTGGTGGCAAGCAGTTGAGTGAAAGCATGAGACTAGATGCAGTAGTAGAATTGAATTGAATTGAGAAGAATGAGAGAGATTGTTAAAGTAGGGAGCTAAGCAGAAGCTTGATTATTAGATAGAGGTTGGGAAAAAAATTGGGGTTGGTTTATTTTGTAAGAACAATTTATCTATCAATCTCTATCTATATCTATCTATAACTAAATCTATATCATCCCAAAATAAATCCAGCACATGAGACAATCCAATCGGAAATTGCAAATCACAAAATAAATCACACATAAGATGAGAGAAGAGGTGGAAATCACAAAATAAAATCACATCACGTAGGAGATGAGAGGAGAGGTCGCCGGACCTTATCCTCGCCGCTGTGGAGGTCCCGAGCTCGGAGCCGAATCCCGAGCCGCGGCGCCGCCGGGCAGCCGCTGCGCCAGGGAGCCACTGAGCAGCCTCTGCGCTGGGAGCCGTTGACCCGCCCCTGCGCCGCTGCTGCCTCGGGAGATGCCGAGAGGGAGAGGGAGAGGGAGGAGGAAGGCGGAGACGACGAGACCGAGGAGGCACGGCCACGTGAAGGGGGCCGGTGGCAGCAGGCGGATGCGGGCCGGCAGAGGTAGGGGAGGTGGGCGTGCGGCGGCGCTGGGGGTGGGGCGACGCTGGGGTGGGTGGGAGTGGGGCGGCGCTGTGGAGGCGTGCGGCGGCGCTGGGTGGGTGGAGGAGGAGGAGGGGCGGTAGTGTGGATAAGGTTGGATGGCTGTGAGCTGTGGGAATCAGGTTGGTTTTCAAAAAATTAACACAAAATTTAAAACTTTCGATTAGGATTTTCAAACTTTCAACCCAAATTTTTGAAGCTTTCAAGTTAAAATTGAAAACTTTCAACTCAAAATCTAAAATCTTTCAACTTTCACCAGAACTCAGCCGCCTCTACGCCCTCGAGCCTTTCCTGACGCCGGATCTGCCGCTCGCGCGCCTCGGCGACCGTAGCTATTGCGGGGCCATCATCGAGAGGTCGCCGGACCCGCCCCTCCCGTCGCCGTTGACGGTGGATCCGTGCGAGAGTGAGGCGGAGAGACGACAGGATCCAGGCGGCGGCGGCGGATCCACGCAAGTAGCAAAGACGGCTTAAGCCGGTGTTCGATATGGTCAACGACAACTCGGATGGAGGAGGGAGACAGACGAAGAAAGACTGGATCACCGCCGTCCACTCTCTTGCGTCGCTGGAGGTTGGATCGGGGAGAGTAGGAGAGAAAGGGGATTTTATCGGAGATCAAGGTTTTCGGACCCTGCCCCCTCTGGCCGGCGATTTCATCGGCGCGGGACCGATCCGAGCCATCCATCAGATCTGATGGCTCAGATCAGCCCTGGGTCAGGCCGCCACCGCTGTTGGGCCACGTAGTCTTTGGGCCGCGGATGACAACTGGGCCGTGCTCAGTTCACCCCGCGATGGGCCGTTGCCGATAAATGGCCAACTCGATGCGCGATCAACTCGTGCGCTTGCGCTAAACGGGCCGGCCAATTTTTTAGGCCGGTTAGTCATGTACATAATTTTCTTTGGCATTATTTTGAGCCATTTAAAATTGTTGGAAAATTATGATCAATTACTTAGAAAATATATATCTATATCTATATATACCTAATAAAAAAATGCAAAGCTTCTGGTTTATTTTGGTCAGTTGGTTTTTTTCCCAACGCTGCCGGGGCTGAATCCTAGCACAACCCCGCCGCCATGTCGATCGTGCGTTTCCTCCTCCAATTGATTGCAAAAATTGATGCCCCACTCCTTCATCATCAGTGACCTTCCTGGTCTTTTTTATCGTGAATTTTACGTTTTGATTTGAGAAAAACGGAAAGAGTAGATCGAGTGGATTGAAAGCCCTCATCTAATTTTGGGAGATCAGGAAAGATTCGGCCAGATTTGTGGGGAAGATCTGCTCTGGCATCGTATGGGCACGAGACTCTCTTCGGACGTTGAAGACGGAGTCGACTGTGGGAGCAAGGCCTGTGGCTCCACTTGGGGACTGGGCTGAAGGGAGGCAGGTTGAGTTGAGGGAGTTAGCATACTAGCCTAGGGCCTAATAGGAAGGAAGGAATGGGCTTTCGGTCCAAAACCAAGAAAATTTTTTTATTAACTTTTAAATTATAGTATATAGCAATCCCAATATTAGAATTTTCATTAACGTTTTCAATCGTAATGTATAGCGAGAGAGATAAGCCTATCTGACCAGGCAACCGATACTTTTTTAAAAAATACAATTATAGTAGAAAAATAATTGTTAAGGTACACGTACATACTTTACAGACGAGTGATATTTTTAATTATTTTTTAATTTTTGACATCATAATCATCGAAACTTTTACTTTAATATTTGTTTGAGATAAAAATTTCCATGAAACACGACATATTAAAGTATGCGCGCTATATATCATCCACATGTCACCACTACGAGACTATGTGTAAATATGCAAAAGTATTTTTGATCGATCGTGGTTTTCATTAGTTTTATAATAAACTTACCTGTTTTAAATACAAATTTTTTAATCATACAAATTTTTGTCCATCTACTCTTGCGTGAAAGTGACCTAAAGAATTCACCATTTGTTCCTCCCATGATACAATCATTACGCTAACACGTTAGGAATGTAGTTGATATCATACACATACATGTGGAATAATTGTCCAAACAAAAAGAAAACCTTTGTGATTAAAAAAATCCTTCAATTAAACTTTATCCAATGCGACATTACCCGGTGCAACACACGGGCATTTTGCTAGTAACTAATATAAATATTCGTATTTTTCCGGTCGTCACATCTAAATTTTCGTCCGTTTTTCGTCCATACCCAATCTGATTCGGTTAGCAATAGCCATGGAAAAAAATTGCAAAAAAAAAATCTGCGGCCGTCGACGCCCGCCTCCACGCCGTCCGGGCTGCCACCCCTCCCGCTCCGCCGGGACCACCGCCGCCGCCCCTCCCCTCCCCTCGATCTAGCGGAGGGGAGGGCGTCGCCGGCTCTCCCGCCGCTGCCACACACAGTGAAAGGGGAAAAGTGGAGAGAGTGGGGGGGATGGGAGGGCGTCGCGCTGGGGGGAGGGTGCCGCCACCGCCGCCGCTCGTTGGGGGGGAGGGCGCACCGCCGCTGCTGCCGCTGCTCGATACGGGGGAGGCGTCGCCGCCGCCGCTCGCGGGGGGAGGGCGCCGCCACCGCTCGCCGTGGGGGAAGGGCAGCGTTGCCGCCGCCGCCGCTCGCCGTGGGGGAAGGTGGCGCCACCGCCACACCCCGCCGCACCCTGCCGTCGTCGCGCCGTGCCGGCGAGAAGGGAGGGACAGCGCCGGTGGTGGGAGAGACGACGCTAGTGGCGGGAGAGTCGGCCGGCTGGGGGGAGGGGAAGAGGCGCCGGTGGGGAGAGGGAGAGGGGGAGGGGGAGAGGCGGCGTCGGGGGTAGGGGAGGAAGAGGCGGCGTCAGGGGCGGGGGAGGAGGAGGCGGCTGGCTCGGCTGGGGGGAGGGTGAGGGGGAGGGTTAGGGTTAGGGTTTTCATCAATTTTAAACTTATCTGAGCCGTCTATCAAAACGAACGGCTGAGATCGATCGTGGGTTTGGGCCGCACCACTTGGGCTGCACGTGGGCCGGCGGTCCACTAAGTGAGAGGAGGAGTATGGGGGTATTAAGTAGACTTTGGTCTCTTGCAGGCTGAAGAAGAAAATGGGCTGAAAAAGGCCCATAGAGAAAAAAAGGATTTTTATTTAGATTTTTATTTCAATAAATTCTGAAATGATATTTGTATTATCAAAATTAGCAATTAAGCTATGTAAATTCCAAGAAAATTTCAATGAGTGTAATTAATATAGAAAATTTAATAAAAGTTAAATCCAACCATAACATTTTATTTCTTACACTTACTTTACTTATAAATTAATTTAATTATATACCTACCTACTTAAAAAATACCCAAATATTTCAGAAAATTTGTATTTCATTTAATTATAATTTAATATGTTTTAATTCAATTTTATCTGTTTTTTTCTTTTCGTTGCAACGCAATACCACTTTTGCTCAGAAAATTTTATATTTCATTAAATTACAATTCATTTTTTTCATATAAATAGTTCAAATCAAATTTCATTAACCATATCATTACCCTGTGGAACGCACGGGCATTTTGCTAGTAAGATTATAATATAGTAATAGGGAAGAGAATTAAATCGCATGAACGATTCATCCTCGATACATGAAACCCTAGAAATCGTATGATGGGGGATGGGGGAGTAATCAATACTTACGTACGTAGGAGGAGGAGAGAATGAAGGAAGGGGGCAGGCGGCGGCGAGAGGGGCGCCGGAGTCGGCGGGAATCTGGGTGTGCGCCGAGAGGGAGAAGAGAGATTGTGAGCGGAGCGGATGAGAGAGGGGATCGATTGATTGCCAACCGCAAGCTACAAGCTAAGAAGACGGGAGGAGGAGGAAGACGCGACGCAACGCAAACGAATCGAGGAGTAGGCCCACCAGACCAGAAGCTTACAATGGAGTATGTTGGGCCGATAGCCCATTTGCATTTTGGCAACGCATTCCATGCATTAATGGTGGTAGTCCCCACCACAAGTCAGTCTGGGACTGTCCACCACCGCTTTTATGACTCCTGTATCACTTTGATGTAATTATCTTGATATCAATAGAACTCCTTTTATATCTCTAGAAAGAAAAACATTTGCATCAACATCATTATTATTAGAGATTAACTATATCTAATTAATATTCTACATTACAAAGCAACAACTATTCTCTCAATTGGGACATTGGCCCGGTCCACCGAAGAACACATGCATACCCATCTTGAGAACACCAAAACCATCAACAGTGTAGCACAATCCCCTAGTGGTCACTGTAGTGGCCTTACCAACGTTTGGATTGACAAAGTTGTTGTCCTTGTTGGCTATCCTGATACCCTTCACAAGTGCGGCTTTCCTATACCCCTCTTTGGCGAAATGGCCGCTCCCCATTGGTGGAGGATCTAATGAAACAGTTGGTCCACGAACCCATCCACCCCAAAATGCATATGTAGCCTTCTCTTGTAGGGTGTCAAAGAGCTTACTCGGCCAATATCCAAGTGGTCGATATCCAATGGCACTGCTCTTGTCTAGGCGTGCTAGCCACCAATCTTTAGTCTTTCGGTCCTAATTATATAATTAACAAAAGAAAAAAAATTTATATGAGTACCCTTAGACCGGTTTATTACAAGAAACTATTCTAAACTCTTGAAGGGTTGTCCCCTAGTTGTTTGCATGTCACTCAAATGGTTATAGAAAAATTCAACAAGATAGTTTAATATGTGATAGATCACTACACAAACATGTAAGATCAAATTTAACTTCTACATATTGCAGCAGAAAAACAAATTTAACTAGAATATACGTTAACTAGTTGTAGTTTAATTGACTTATATAAGTTAAATTTTAACTTACATGTTTGTAAAGTGATATATCATATGTTAATACATTTTCTCAAAAATTTTCAATGTTTTTCATAACTATTTGAGTGATATACAAATAACGAGGGGACGTCCCCTTGAGAGTTTAAAATCCACTCTCGTTTATTGCCTTTTGTAAAATCACACTATGTAGTCACAAAAGTAAATAATCATGTAGAATTATTAACCACAAGGAAAATACCTGAAACAGCATGACGGTAATTATATACTGAGGCCCATTGTAGATAGAAACCGGTGTTATTTTCCCTCCAATACCAGCAAGTTGGCTAACTTGCACAAAACCAGGACAATTAAAATCATAGCATGGCTTATTTGAACTGTCTACCTATCGCCAAAAGTAATGCCAAGGATGTAAGTTGGATGGATTTTGTGGTGGTGGCTGTAGAGCTATTACTAATATTCGTTTTTATAGCCACGTCAAGTAAGGAAAACATATAGAAAAGTATGTGTGTATTACCCAACGAATGTGAAACCTGACAAAGTTGTCCCCACTAAAACTTGGCCATACCTGAAAAATATGATGATGAAAACCAACAATTATATAGTACATGAATGCATAATTATTGTTTAAGTTTGCAATACTATAGATGTGACAAAATTATTACTAATAACTAAGCTAGAGGGAATACATATGATTAAGCAGAAATTCTTAGACAAAAGAATTTATGCTTAATCATGATATAAATAAACAATGATATAACTCATGATTAATCACAATATAATGGAACCGTGATAATTTCAAGTGTTGAAAATAATAGCACGGTATGCAATGGGACTATATACTTACAATGGAACCTGCAGCTATCTCTTCGGGTCCATTATTAAGTTGTACAAATGATGCAATGTGGTCCCCATTATTTCGTGTTCAAAACGGCTGGTTAACACTTAGGGTAGCGTGTGTTCCATAGAAACTATTATCGTCCCAGTATTTGATACCTGCATACTACAAGTGAAAGAATAATATTGAAGGTAAGTCAAATAGCTTTGCATGCCACATTAGAATAGAAAAGAATTTAATGAAGATAAACTATTTTTATATACAATCTATAATTGACAATAAGATAACTAAAAAAATGTTAAAGGGTATACCTCTTCTTGTGAACCACCATTAGGCATATGTGCTTCTGAGCTATTGTGACGCAGTATCGGAATTGTTCCGGTTGGGCACTTGATGTCGGGGAAATTTGATTCTGAGATATTGGATGACAGAATAGATTGTATATCAAGATCTAATGGATAAGAGCTTGGTTCCATCTGCGTAACAACAAAAATGAATCCTAATCAAAGATCGAAAACAAATACCAAAAAATACACTTATCTTTATATTGGACGGTAAAGGGAATAAATACGGGAATCCCTCAGTTGATGGCTTTCCCAATATTTCATATTAAAGTATCATGATGATATCTTATATAATCTACTAATGGATCCTAAATAAATTAAACTTGGATCTTGAAACTGCTGTTCTATTCATACAAAACACAAAACTTAATCAAGCATAATATTTATGTAACATGCTCAAAAGCATATTCTTCTATACGAAAAGTAATACTCTACCTGGATTATATGGTTTTTCAATAATGGATGGTTCATAGCAGGTTGTTTGTATATGTCAACACAATCGTAAACATCACCATCTCCTGTCTTTTGAACAATTAGTTCCTTGTTAGCCACCAAATGCAATGCAAATACAGAAGAGAAGGATTTATTAATCACATACCTGAATTGTCATGTTTAGATCTTTACTAGGTATGGTTGAACCAATTATCCCATCTCGATCAATATGTATCTTCACTCCTCCTACTAGAACAAGATATGTCAGGCATAGAGTTACAATACTGATAGCTAGATTTTCTTCCATTGTTGAGTCTCAAGAGGTCATCTGTTCTGTATGCAAATGGACCATTTTATAGCTTGAGGAAACAATTTATCTTCACAAGGCCAATGAAACATTTATTCATTGCTGAATGAGAATTCAATGAATTTGCAATTAATATTGAGGGTGTAAGGACATGCCACAATAATGAAGTAATCTTCAAGATTATTTACACTATTAATTGAAGATATCTTTACAGATTTTGTAATCCTCTTTTTAATGCATTGTGGGAAAAATAATATAGGAAAGGCATAAATGATAAATGTGGCATTAAATGCACAAGATTTGGTATACTAGACAACCGTACGATGTAAATTTATTGTAGTAAGAACAAATTTAATAGTATAGCCAACTGCTACCTATAACAATTGATGCATCATCTATAGCTAATCTAGCGATATACCCATGCAATAGTTAGCTATAGATATATGCTAACACCATTAAGCATCAATACATGGCTTGCCTAATCCCCTCACAAAATTTGTTGGAGCCCGTGTTGTAGTTGGCTACTGATTTATAGTCCACTTAACTTCTCTCTACTCTCCTCTATCCTCCAACTCATCACAAATATGGTGTAGCATTTCCTATAGCCTACTTACATCATCTTATTGCATTTACACTAATTTTTGGAAGAACTTTAAAATATTTAATGTAAGAAATATTAATTACATGATATATGATAATAATACTAGATTACATCGGGTGGACATTAATTTAATGTTTTAATGTTTCTTCAAAATATTTAAAGCATGCTGATTGTCATTGTGATGCAGTAAATCCTTTTCCATATACTAGTATGATTTATTTTGTTAATTTCATGTTTCTAAAGTGACATATATAATGTAGCAGCAATGCTAATTAGCGAGCATTCTCTAGCAAAGGAACTAGTGAAAACTACATCCACATATGACATATGTGCTCTCTCACTAACGTTGATATGACTCATATCTCCTATAGTGGGATATCTTAATGGCTATCCTTTGATACCTCGGCCTCCTCCTCGCTAGTGATCCCCACACTTGATCCTAGTGACGCCGATGAGGTCCCATGTCTTCATCAGATTTGGAGGCAGGTTATCGGTAGAAACTTCCATGAATTCGAGTAGAAAGTTTGAAGTCATGCGTAGAAAGATTTGAATTTTTTTTTGACTTAAACCACTGCAGGTCCCCACAATTAATATATTAGAAAGAACGAAAGTTTCTTACAAACCAAAACAAAAAAAAAATAAAGTGTCTTAAAAAGTTCTGAATATTTTACTTGAAATTTTCAAAGTTGGAAAAATATTGGTTGAAAGTTTTTGAGATTTTAGTTGGAAGTTTCAGACTTTGATTCAAAAGTTTAGGGATTCTGGTATAAAATTTTTGAGAATGTTTTAATTGGAAGTTTCCACTTTTGATTTGAATGTTTAGGGATTTTGGTATATAAAAAAAGAGATTTTAGTTGGAAGTTTTAGACTTTCAATTGAAAGTTTGTGTTTCGAACTAGAAGTTTCGGGATACAAGTAGAAGATCTCATATTTGAATCGTAAAGTGTTGTTGTTCAATTTGAAAGTTTCAACAACGCAAGTAGAAAGTTTTAGAAATTCTAGATTGAAGTTTGAGAATTTGATTAACTCCCACAGCTTGCTCTAGCCTCTTGTATAGAAATAGGGAAAGGAAAACACCCCGTGTTGGAAAAGGAAATGGGCACAAGTGTTGAGATTCGGAGTATGACTCTAACCTAGATACTTCAAGTCAGGACACGCGAATCGTGTGAAAGTTACTGCTGAGTTGAAACCATTCACGACCTCGTCATCTTGCATGTGAGTGCAAATTAGCAATCCACATAAGGTACTACCTTGTAGTACAATGCAAATTTGATGATTTGTCACTCTTTGTATTGCCAACTGCCACCCTGTGAGAATGATACATGGGACTCTTCGTGCCAATGATGAGTGGGCTAGGATGGCAAATTATCTAATTTATCTAAAGAGTTGTAAATCATCAAATCTGTTGCAATACAACTATTTATTGGTGCTTCAAAGGTTGAAATGTGCGTAAGAACATATCCGTGGCACGCAATATATCTCGAGGTCCCGCTAGAATGCGTTTAGGGAAATAACGAGTTTCGAAAGAATGAATGAAGCTCACTTGCTTCTTAAAAATTAAAAAACTCATGATTGGTTGCTTCCAAAAATTAAAAAAAACAGTGAGCGAATGGCTACCATGTGGGCCATGCCTCAGGTGAACTATTCTACACCATGTCACTGTCACTTTTTTTGCTCCGCAATGAGGTTAGGTTGGATCCTAGTGTGGGCCAAACGAAACAAACTTGTACTTGTCGCGTAGGCAGTGGGCATGCATCATGTGGGCCTCATGGGCTGGTGGCCTAAGTAGTGCATGTGACCGTGGGTAGTTGCAGTGGACGCAAGAGGAGCGCGTGCGTCACGCCACCCGTGGGACCTCACTGGTAGGCCGACACCACTCTATGCCACCTCGATCGGACACCACCAACTACTCAAATGGTCCAAGCTTTGCTCCGGCAAGCCCACTTGTTAGTCCTTGGATATGGGAGCTAGCTACTGACTGGCTGGTCAAAGGAGCCTCCGCTCAAAACTCCAGCCCCCTCCAACACACAACATTAATTTGCTTCTTTTTGGGACAATGAATATCTCATCAGTCTAACTATCATAGGAGCCCGAATCTGATTATTAAAAAGGAAATAGAGGGTGCATGCATGCATGCATACATGGTGTTATGTTGTTGTATGTTCCCTTTAATTCCATTATTTCTAACACATAAACTTATGTTATTACAATTTGCAAAGCACATCACATCATTTAGATGTACTTGCCTGGGCCACCATAGTATACATGCATACCATCGTCATTAAGTCCATAACCATCATAGCTATATAGTTTTAGATTATTAGAAAAAGGATTGGCATTACGGATGTTTGGAGTAACAAGCTTGTTATCCTTGTCTTCAATAACTTGAATATTCCTAATAAAAGCGGCTTTGCCAAATCCTTCAGAAGCAAAATGCCCACTTCCCATATGGCGTGCACCATTTAATTTATCTTATCTTAATGGCGTTACAATAGAAAAGTTCAAGAAATTCTCTTTACATGCATCGGCATAAATTATTTGGCTATGAGATGGTAGAAAAAAGATTCCAACTTATCATGAATAGCTCAACTAATATCATTGTGAGCTGAACAAAAAGAATATAGCAAAAATACTTGCACATAAACTACATGCTTAGACATGGAACCTATATGACCAATCATACAAATATTAAGAATATAATATTACCTTAAAAATAAGAACATTTATTACATATTGTGGTCCATTATAGACAGATATGGGATTGATTCTTCCTCCAAGACCAACACTGTGACTAACTTGCATGAAACCAGGGCAATTGTGATCACTGCAACTCTTGTTCAATTCTTCATTATCCTATTATTAGAATTTATTCCAAAGTCAGCAAGGAACTGTAACAAATTATATTTGTAATATCCGGGTTATCAAATTTATATGGTCCATCATAGATGGTTACTGAAGAAAATGTTTATGTCTCACCCAACGAATATGGAACCTAGCAAAGCTATCACCACTTCTTGGATATACACAAGACCCAGCACCTATACCAATTCCGTTGGTACCTTTTGGGACAACACTAATTTGTATCCATGATGCACTAACATCTTTGCTATCTTTCTTCACACTTGGTTCATAGACATTTATTGATGCCTGCATGCCATATATCTCATCCCAATATTCAATTCCTGCTCCCTACAAGCAAAAATTATGATGCCTTGTTGGGATAAAAAGACTAACATAAATACTACGAAGATCAGCTGATCGAGTTGAAAATTTCCATTGCCATATCCAATGCAAGGATAACAATGTGGGGTCTAGGTTGGCAGTTATCCTCACATTGGATATCATTTTCCAATTTGTGCATGCTCAAGTGTTATTGGGCAGATTTCCCAAATCAAAGTATATATATAATTCTAATGGCATATTACACAGAAATTTCAATCTTCTAGTGTTGTCAAATAGGACCAACACTAATACATTTCCCCCGATAAGTATTAGTAATTGGATACAACAAACATATTTCAAATCTCCCTTTGGTTTTATTGAAAAAAAAAGTAAAGCTTCAGAATTAAAATAAGTTACTTATTTCTTAAAATTGCATTTGATCTCTGAATTTCTATTTTTTTATATATAATTGCTCATAAGATGGGAACATTGCACATATTTCATCTTATATTATGTCTCGTTGAGAATTTTGATGTTAGCACTCAAAGATTGAGTCGAAAATGATCATACTTCGTAAATATGCAACAACTATTCATGAGGCAATACCATACAATAGTCTATAATATCATAACCAACCTTTTATTACTATATAATTTCAAAATTTTATTAAAAAACCTACCAGCATTGGTAAATCATCATTAGCCAGTGTGCCAATACGTTGTACCATCATGTTGGCCAAATTGTTGTTGCGCACTATTGGAATTGTTCCAATGGGGCAATCAATGGTAGACAATTGTGCTTGCGAGATTGCACCTACTAATGGCGATTTGATATCCATCCCTATCGGGAAAGAACTAGGTTCCATCTATTTGTCATGAAAAAACTTGATCACCGTATTCATTAAAAAAAACTTGATCACCGTATAATAAATGACTCCCAACGCACAACCAATTAAATAGATATACACATAGAAAAATATGCACACATGATTTGAAGTGCAGTTTTCACATGTGTAGACGATGAACAATAGATACAAAAAGAAGTTATTGTTCTTAATGTTAAATCAAAGTGTAGAGAGTGGATAAAGAACGATTTTTAAAAACAAATGTAGAAGCAAGCTATGACCTATCATGAATACAAACTAATGTAAAGAATCTTGCTATGATGATTTTTCCTACAATTTTCAGCCTATATACCATATAATTATGAATATGAAGGGACTTGCAAATATTTTTTGATTTAAAATTAAAAATATCTAAATCACCGTCATGTGATAGAAAATCAGATCTTTATGAAAGTGGCTAACCTGAATTTTATGTCCTTTGAACAATGGATGTTTCAATGATGGTTGTAGATTCACATCGACACAATCATATATGTCTCCATCTTCTACCTACTTTAATGTTTCTCTGTGCTTGTTAGCCATCAAAGGATCACTAAATGTATCTCGGAAAAAGGTATACTTGCTAATACCTGAATAGTCTTATTAACTTGTAAAGTTGTCAGGATTCGACTAGTATTTTCTCCATTGTTAATGGGTTTGAGCTCTTCTCCCCTAGTAGTTAGAACAAGATATGACAAGAGGAGAGCCAGTTGAGAAACATTGTTTCCTTTCATGGTGGAAATCTTGAGTGGTTTGTTTCATAGCATTTAGACCATTATATAGGAAAGGTTTCACTGGCTATCATTTAAGATGTAATACATTACAATTAATGACAGATGTACAATACATTTATTACATAGAACAATCCCAGTATTAATTGCACAAGATATGGTAGAGTAAGAGCCATCTCATATTTGCACAGGCATGACTACTTCCACCTAATTAGTATTATATAAATGTATAAATGACCTTCCTGCCTAAACATGTTAAAAACAAGACCTCATTTATTGATAAGATTGGTAGCATTAAGCGAAGAAAATAGGGGAAAGTCGTCTTGAAGTTCTACAACAACCAACAAACTTATATGGGTTTCCTACAACCCTGCGTTATGGATGCTCCCAAGCTTGGCTCCGACAAGCCAGCTTCTTGGTCATGGAAAATGGGAGCTACCGGTTAGACAGTTGGAGGAGCCTCCTCTACAGTTATCATACTCCTACCTCTGCCAACAACACATCAATGGCAGAAGGAATATGCTAGCTATGTGTTATTAAGTTCCATTTGCTTCTTTGGGACAATGAGCATCTCTTCATTTTAACTATTACAAGAAATCATGATTATTGAAGAAACAAGAGGATGCATGCATTGTGTTGTCATGCCATGTATGTAACCTTTAATCCCATTATTTCCAACACAAAAGATTATGTTGTTACAGTTTGCAAAGCACATAACACCATTTAGCTATACTTGCCTGGGCCACCATAGTATACATGCATACCATTATCATTAAGTCCATAACCATCATAGCTGTATAATTTTGGATCACTAGAAAAAGGATCAGAATCACGAATGTTTGGAGTAACCAGCTTGTTATTCTTGTCTTCAATAACTTGAATATTCCTAATAAAAGTTGTTTTGCCAAATCCTTCAGAAGCGAAATGGCCACTTCCCATTTGTGGAGGGTCTGAAGCAGCTATCGGACCTTGAACATATCCACCCCAAAATGCATAATCACCTTTGGCTTTGAGGTAAGAGAATTGTGAACTTGGCCAGTATCCGATTGGTGTATTGTTTGAACCATATGCCAACCACCAGTTTTCAGTCTTTGGATCCTAAAACATGTCAAGATTAGACAACAAATACTTAATGCAAATTCTAAAGTAATATTTGGCATTGAATATTGATATGTTTGTGTAATCAAACTAAAAAACTGTAATTAATTCGTCTTGATTTGAACTAGTTTGGACTAGTTTTATTTATGTGGTCATTGTAATCATACTAATTTCAAAAGGAAATTAATATAGTTTAGATTGTTCTTACTCGACTTATTATTGATATATCAAGTCTACATATATAGTCAAACCTGAGTTTCCATGTTGATCGAGCACAAATATCGTACAATTCTCAATCTGGGCATGCATTATGTTACAATTCTCAATCTGGGTATGCAATTATGTAATTTATCTTATTTTAATGAAACTATAACATCAAAGTTCCTTTTTAATAAATTAATTTTCTTTACATGCACTAAGATAAAATATTTGGCTAGGAGATGATAGGGAAGGGAATTGCTATAAAAACTATGAGTTGCTTAGTTTTTAATAAATTAATTTTCTTTACATGCACTAAGATAAAATATTTGGCTAGGAGATGATAGGGAAGGGGATTGCTATAAAAACTATGAGTTGCTTAGTTTTTGAAAAACAAAAAAAATAGCAATAATAAATTACATAAATTGCACGATTAGACATAGAACCTATATAACCAATCATACAAAATTTAAGAATATAATAACACCTTAAAAATAAGAACATTTATTACATATTGTGGTCCATTATAGATAGAGATGGGATGGATTCTTCCTCCAAGACCAACATTGCGACTAACTTACACGAAACCAGGACAATTGTGATCAACGCAGCCTTTTTTCAGTTCTTCATTATCCTGTCATAAATATTTATTCCAGGGTCAATAAGGAATCAAAACGAATTATATTTATAATATCTGAGTTGGCTAATTTACATGGTCCATCATAGATTCTTTCTGGCCCATCATATGCCTTACCCAGAATATATGGAACCTAGCAAAGTTATCACCACTAAGGCTTGGAGACACACAAGACCCAACACCTATCCCAACTCCAACCGCAGCTTTTGGCAAGTTACTAATTTGTATCCATGATGCAGTAAGGTCCTGACTATCTTTCTTCACCTTTGGGTCGTAGACATATATTGATCCCCGTATTCCGTATACCTCATCCCAGTATTCAATTCCGGCCCCCTACAAGCAAAAATAATCATTTATTCTTGCAAATAAAAATAACAATAATTGCAAAGACCAAATGATCAAGTTGAATGTTCCATCGGCATATCCAGTGCAAGTAAGACAATGTGGGGCCTGGGTTTGTAGTCATTCCCGTGTTGGATATTATCTTCCAATTTATGCATGTTTCAATGCTACTAGACAGATTTCACACATCATAAATACATATATATAATTCTAATGAGTTATTACATAGAAATTTCATTCACTTAGTGCTATCGACTAGCACCAACGTGGATAAACCTTCCCAAGAAGTATTAGTAATTGGGTACAATAAACTGATTTCAAATCCCTTTAGTATTATTGAAATATTATTCATTTGATCGAATATCTTGTTAAAAAACCATCAAAGTTTCAAATTTAAAACTAGTTACTTATTTCTTAAAATTGAGAGAGTTTTTTTTGGGGGGGGGGATCTCTCTGAATGTCTTGTTTTATTTATAATTGTTCTTACAGTGGGAACATTGCGCATATCTTGTCTTACTATATCTCTCGCCGAGAATTTTGATGTCAGCACTGAAAGATTGATTTGAAAATGATCATACGTTGTAATTAGGTTATGAACAGGGACACTAGTTGTGCTGTTAAATGCCATATGCAATTCATGGGACAGTTCCATACAAAAGTCTATATTGTCACAGTCAGCCTTTCGTTAGTATATAGTTCAAGCATTTAACTAAAAAAACTTACCAGCATTCGTGACTCATTGCTAGCCAACTCGCCAATTCGTTGTAGAATTGTGTTGTCCATGTTGTTGTTGTGCAGTATCGGAATTGTTCCTATAGGACAGTCGAAGGTAGACAGATGTGCTTGCAAGACTGCACCTTCTAATGGCGATTTAATATCCAACCCTACTGGAAAAGAGCTTGGTTCCATCTATTTGACATGTAAAACTTTATCACCATATAATAAATGATTCGCAACGCACGACTACTTAAATAGATATCTACCTAACAAAGTGCTCCAATGATTCCAAAGTGCAGTTTCTGCGTGTATATATTATGGGCCATATATACAAAAAAGAAGTCATAATTTTCCTTTTTTATGTTAAGGCAAAAAGTGTAGGGAGTGCATAAAGGTTGATTCTTAGAACAATCTAGAAGCAAGCTATGGCCTACCATGAATACAAACCAATAGAAAGAATTTTGCTATGATGAGTTTGCCTACAGTTTTCAGCCTACGCAGTATGTATCATATAATCATGAATATGAAAGAACCTAAAAATATTGTTTTTTGCATTTAAACTTAAAAAAAATAAATTGACCCACCATATGAAAGCAAATCTCATGTTTATGAAAGTGGCTTACCTGAATTTTATGGTCTTTGAACACCGGATGTTTAAATGTTGTCTGTAGATTCACATCAACACAATCATATATGTCTCCATCTTGTGCCTACTTTGATTTTTGAGTAAATCGTATTAGCTGTATATGAATTTGTTAGGTGGGTGTAATCTAGTGCATGAACTCGTAAAACATTCATTTTGGTAAATGAACTAGGTGCGTGCGAACGAAGGCCAAAAGAACATAACAAGACTATTCTTGCTAATTTAAGTATTGATTAGAATGCTACATAAATATGTACTTGAGAAGAATGCTACATAAACATGCATATTTTCACTAAAATGGTTTAATAAGGCCTATAACGATTGCACGGAGAATGATATAAAAAAACCGAGAAATGATACAAGGGGTAGAACAAAGAATAATAAAGTATAAACCAAGTTTACAAATATAGTATGTTTCATGCTCACCTCACGTGTGCACGTCCTATCCTAACCAGCATCTAACTTGATAGAATTGGCCATGACATGTCCTTTTGGTCTTAGTTTGCACCCATCCAACAAGTTCATACACCAAAACAAGTATTTTACAAGTTCATGTAGTAAATTGCACATACCTGATAAGTTTGTATATCACCAATATAATTTACTCTTGATATTTCCTCTTGTTTGTCATCAAGGATGCCAAATATACAACCCCTCCCCCCCCCCCCAAACTCAGAAAGAAAGAAAGAAAGAAAAAGAATTATTTCTCATACCTGAATAGTGATATTAACTTGTGGACTTGTGAGGCTTTCATTAGCTTTTTCTCTACTGTTTATAGATTTGAGCTCTTTTCCTCCAATAGTTAGAAGAAGATATGACAAGAGGAGAGTCACTTGAAAAACATTGTTTGCTTTCATTTTGGTAATCTTGAGTGGTCTATTTCATAGCATTAGACCATTGTATATATAGGTTTAGAGGTTCCGCTAGTTTTCACTTAAGAGATACTATATTGGAATTAATGGCAGATATAAAATGCATTTAATTACACAAGAAAAATCATAGTATTAACTACACAAGATATATAGAGTAAAGACCATCTCATAATTGCACAGGTATCACTGCATCCCTCTCTTTGTTATAAATGTTTAAGTGACCTTGTTGTTGTACACACATTAAAACCAATACCTCATTTATTGATAAGATCAATATCATTAAGTGAACAAAGAGACAAATGTCTTGAATTCTATGAATACCTTCTCCATCTGTCCAAAAGTTTAACGACTACTATGTTCCTTTTAGAGATTAAGAATAAAGAAAAAAACTATGATATCTCTTATTAAATGAGTGGTGGTTGGGGAGAAGATAATAAGAGATGGTGTTTGGAGGTAAGATTGAGTAAAAATAAAATAAGGGATGGTTGGTGAAGGGAGTATTGCTCCATAAGTAGGACAAAATTTAAATACTAAAGGTTCTTATATTTTAGGGCAAATAGAGCATATCTGAATAAGAGTAAGAAATTTAAAATAAATAAGTGATTTCTTAGAATCGAATGGAGTAGATAATGTGGTGGACATCACCAGCGGCTATCAGGAGAATGCTGGCGGAAGGCCTGGATGAACACCGGCGGCAACTGGTGAGGTTGCGAGCGTGAACCACCGTGAGTGTGATGACGGCAGCGGCGGCAATGGGCTTGAGGTCATCGTCGATGGCTCCCTAAATAACGACGTCATGTCATAAGCATGTAGGCATGTACTCCATATAAATGCAATACGTGTTAGCTGAAATGGGCAAGAGAAAAAAAAAAGAAAAACACCCGAACCATCTAACATGACCCATAGCGGAAGGCACTACTATGCGCTCGCTCCTCATTGTGAACGGATTGGTGCTGTAGGGGTGGCAATTTCCTTGATTGGGGGCACCCCTAATGAAAACGGAGCGGATAGTTTCCGTCCGCTCCGAATAAAAACGGATACGGATATCTTTTGGATCGGATAATTCTCGGATAGTTTAGATGCGGATACGAATACGAATAATTCGGATACGGATACGAATTAAATTTAGCCACCATATGTAAGAAAGCCATCTCTTTAAGAAAGTGGCTTACATCGGATGTTTACATGCTGGTTGTAGATTCACATCAATACAATCACATATGTCTCCATCTTCTGCCTACTTTTATAATTCATATATATGTTAGCCATCAAACAATAAAGCCAAATATAGCCCAAAGAAAAGTATTCTTGCTCATACCTGAATAGCCCTATTAACTTGTTGGCCTACGAGGATTTGACTAGAGTTTTCTCCATTGTTTATGTATTTGAGCTCTTTTCCTCTTATAGTTAGAACAAAATATGACAAGAGGGTAACTTGGAAAACGTTATTTCTTTTCATTGCATAAATCTTGAATGGTCAATTTTATAGTGTAGACCACTGTATTTATATATGTTTGTAGGAATCCGATGTTGGTATTTAATAGGTAATATTTTGCAATTAATGCAAAATATATAATATATTTAATTACATAGAAAACTATCCTATTAATTGCACAAGTAGGATCGATACTTCCTTTAGGTATTAGACTGATAGCACTCATTTATTGAGAGCAGGTACAATAGCAGGCTATAAGCCAGCTATAAACATATTTTAAAGAGATAAAAGAAGAGAGAAGAGCAGCAGGCTACAGAGCTGTAGCCAGCTGCAGCATGGACTCCAAGACATAATGTGTGTATGAAAGGTAGGACCAGGTATAATAGTATAGTAAACAACTATTGTATGAATTGGCTATTACATTGACAACATTCAGAGCAAGTTTGATAGTATAGCCCACTACTAGCTCCAAATTATCTATAGCCAATGTAATAGCCAATAAGAAGGACATAAAGGGAAAAAGCAGAAGACAAGTGTCAAGTAAGCACTCTAAAGTGACATGCGTTATTTGGAATGATTTTTTTTAAAAAAAAATGAACCTTTTAAATATAAGAGTAAAGTCCATCACCAGTCCCTAAACTTGTACCGTTGTGTCATTTCGGTCCCTAAACTTGCAAATCGATCGTTCAAATCCTCAAACTTGTTCGACTGTGTCATCCGGTCCTTAAACTTGCAGATCACTCATTTAGGTCCTCCAACTTGTTCAGTTGTGTCACCCCGGTCCCTTAACAGGACGGTCTAAAAACTTTATATCAAAAATTAATTCATAACTTTTTCATGTGAACGCTAATGAAGACAAACTTTATATCAAATTTGTAGCCCTCGACACGACCTACAACTTTGTAGTTGAAAAGTTTTTGAATTAAAACTGTTTAGGGTCCCAAAATATTGTTGCATGTTTATAGATTTTGATATTTTAATTTTAAAATTACATTTTGGGACAAAAAAATGACTTAAAATAAAAAAAAATCAACTACAAAGTTGTAGATCGCGTCGAGGGCTACAAATTTGATATAAAGTTTGTCTTCATTAGAGTTCACATGAGTAAGTTTAGGGACGGGGGTGACACAACTTAACAAGTTGGAGGACCTAAATGAGTGATCTACAAGTTTAGGGACCGGGATGATACAGTCGAACAAGTTTGAAGACCTGAACGGTCGATTTGCGAGTTTATGGACCGGGATGACACAACGATACAATTTTAGTGACCGGTGATGGACTTTACTCTCAATATAAATTCTTTGAGAACTTATTTTCAGATTTGTATCCTTTTGGCTACGCTATTTTCACTAGCAAGGTATAACAATTTTACCACGGTGGTGTAATATCATGGTGTGATTTTGCTACACCAGTACCACCACTCGTAGTGGCATGGCAGGTCAGTGGTACTATAGTACCGCCCACACCATTGTTTGTATCCTTGTCCTACCATGCTACCACGGATTGATTTTTCTTAATTTAAATTCTTCGGAATTGGAAGTAGTAGTTATTAATGTCAAGAGAGCAAAGGCAATTTAAACTATGCAAAATAATTTTTGGAATGATTCAAAATATCGCTTAGAAAAAGGTTGATGCATGGGCTTGAATTCTCGTTTTGCCCGATGCAAGTCCTATATACTCCACATGTTTCATATGGTAAGACTTTCTAGTTTTGCTCATATACATATAAAAGTTAAAGAGTAAATTGCATTCACGGTACATCAACTTAGTAAGTTGGTGTAATTTAGTATAGGAACTTGAGAAATGAGCATGCTAGGACAACAACTTACCAAGTGGGTGCAACCTAGTACAAAAACTTAATAAATGAGCTTATGGGTACAACTACTTGAAATGTGGGTATGATTTTGGTACAATAACTTGAGAAGTGGTGTAAAAACTTAATTATTTTGAGTATTTTTGGCTATATGTACTCAGCTTTTACGTACTCTGTTGATAATACTTGCCTGAATCTTCTCTCTCGGTTACTCAGTGGAGTGATCTCTCTCTTAAATTCCCATAAGGATAAGGAAAAGTAGACGGTTCGAAACCCGTGCTTAAATCCTACTCAAGGTTATACTTATGTAGATTTGTACAAGCATTTTTTTTTTGTCATTCTAGTAATTCAAGGTCAAACAAATTTTACCATGCAGAAATTTTCTAGTTGGTAATTGAGATGGTGAAAAAAATATCTAAATCGATGGTGCAAATTAGGTGAGCAATATATTCTTACATATTATATAAGATTATATCTACGGGAATGCTATGTGATGACATATTAACATCGTGAACTTTCATAGCACTCATTAACCAAAATAGCATATCTAGCCAAGTTATTGCACCAAAATACTAAATTATCAAATTCTTGTATTAAAGCGCACCCACCTACCAAGTTATTGCACTTAGACGTCACATTCTCAAGTTCTTGTACTAAATCGCACCCACCTGTCAACTTGTTGTACCATGAGTGCAATTTACTCAAAGTTAATGGATCTAGAGACATATATATGTCTAGATTCATTAACATCTATATGAATGTAGACAATGCTGAAATGTCTTACATTGTGAAACGGAGAAAGTATTATTTAGTGCGTTTGAGAGAAGGGAAAAATGAGAAGAAATGTTGAGAAGATATGTAGAGCGAGGTGGGTCATTATCGCATAATTAATTGAGTATAAATTATTTCAAAACTTGAAAAGGAAAGATTGGTGTTAAAACACCTTTCTCATAATTTTTTTTAAAGGTACTGTCTAACAGTTCGAGAAGCATATGTGTCTGGAAAAACAACCGACTTTTCTCTACTTGTGCTTGTGTCAAACACCTAATCTTGGTCCAAATTCAGTTACGCCTAGCAAAGCTTTGGGAAATTGGCAGTGGGTGGAAGACGCGTCGGATGAGGGTTAAACAAGGTTGACTAGTTGAGTACTTCAGGGGCTAATCCAAGCGTACATGGGCCGGCTGAACTCTTAACTTGGGTTGGGCCCGCCGTTAAACTCAGAAAGGAAATGCCATCCCGCGTTTTCCCTGGGAAGAGGACTCTTCCTCCTAAGGAAAAGGAAGAGCTAAGAACCCGACATGTCATCTAGCTACCCACATTCCCTTCCATTTTAAGGTCGGATTAGGTGTTGTTGTAATCCAACAAGGTTTATAGCAAGATTGCTGATGATCACCTTCTTCTCTTCCGATCCTCTTAATAATTTAATGTTACTTATCTCACATGATGTCTTAAATATTGTGTAGAAACCATGTCTCATGCAAAACATGGTTTCATTCTCTTTTCTCATTTATTCACATGTCACATCATTTTTCATACTAGGTGACAGCTTATTTAAGGGCAACAACAATGTATATAGCAAAAGTAGTCCATATAGATGGGACCCACACATATGGACTATAACTATTGTTATCTTCACAATGTATATAGATAGCAACTAGTATTAAGAGGGGAGAGGAAATAGAGAGAAATAACATGTTTTATTTTATATGGGCAACCCATATGCTTATAGTTGGCTTTTACTATTTTCTTGCTATGGACTGGTTCCATAATGTTGTTAGGTGGCTGAATGGAATATTTTATTGCTTATGGACTAGTTTTAGACTACATTGTGGATGCCCTACTGATATAGACACTATTCTAGTCATTGAGTTGAAAATTGCCTTAGGCCATTCCCAACCCAAGACACTAGACATAGTTTTCATAAACTCCACATCATAAAAAAATAATAGTACTAGACACTACTATTCCAATGCAAACACCACTATTCCATACTTAAATTTAATGCCACCTATCTCACATAATGTCTTGGATGTTGTGTAGAAACTATGTCTCATACAAAACATGGTTTCCTTCTCTTTCCTCATTTAATCACTTGACACATCATTTTTTATACTAGGTGGCAACTTATTTAATGCTATTGACACAATCCTAGTCATTGAGTTAGGAATGGTCTTAGTACCTATTAATTAATAAGAAGATGATATGGTTTAAATTAGATGTGGCATTCAAATCGACTATAAAACTTCCCCTGAGTAGATAGATAGATGAGACTTGTAAAGTGAGATTTATAAAAGCCCACACCACTACAAAGCTTTCTTCCTTCCTTTTTAAACCCAACCTCCCAACACCTTTCCTCACTCTCCTCCCTCCCTCCCTCCCTCTCCAACACGCTCACCCATGCAACCCAACGCCCGCCAAATGCGCGGCGGCGGCGGCGGCGGCGGCGGCGGGCAGGACGACTTCTTCGACCAGATGCTGTCCACGCTGCCGGCGGTGTGGTCCGAGCTCGGCTCCGGCAAGCCCGCCTGGGACCTCACGGCCGGCGCCGTAGGAGGAGGAGGAGGAGCCTCCGATGACCACTCCGCCGCGGCGTTCGACGACTCCGCGCTCCTCGCCTCCCGCCTCCGCCAGCACCAGATCGACGGTGGAGGCGACAAGCCCATCATGCTCCAACTCAGCGACCTCCACCGTCATCACGGCCTCGCCGCCGGCGATGACAGCGGCGGCGCTGCCGGGTTCCTTCCCCTGTCGCTGTTCGCTGACCGGTCGCAGGACGACATCGACGCCGCCTTCAAGTCCCCCAATGGCGCTGTACGATTCTATATTTCTATCGCTTGCTATATAGCTCAACGATTACAACTTGAAGGGTGAATTGAAGCTTCGGTTTACTTGAGCTATATATGGTGTTTCTTTGGGTTCTCTTCTTCGCAGAGAGGTGACCATGCGCTGTACAATGGGTTCGGGGCCGCCGGAATGCATGGCGCCGCCGCCATGCAGCCGCCGCCGTTCGGGCAGGTACGCGGCCAAGAAGCGGTTCAACTTCTCCCCCCAATTCATTCTGCTTCTTTACCAAGGTTGGAAACAACTCAGGAATCTGGATTGTTTCCTTGATTTTTGCTCAACGGAGTTTGGTTTGCTCCCTGTTCGATCAATTGCTCCACTCGTAAGAATGCACCTCTTGTTTTCCTCATGTCAAAGGGAGGATCAATGCCGGCGCAGAGCTTCGGTGGCGGAGCGGCCGCGAGCGGCGGCGGCGGCGGCGGGTCGGCGTCGGCGGCAGCGGCGGCTGGGGCATCGTCGGGCGGAGGGGCGGCGGCGCCGCCGCGGCAGCGGCAGCGGGCGAGGAGAGGGCAAGCCACTGACCCACACAGCATCGCCGAACGTGTATACCACTCTCCCACCACCTTTCCCTTCTCGCCCCCATTTTTTATTGCCTCCATGCCATGTTGTGTGAGTGTGTTCTTCTTGCTCCTGGAGCTCCACAAATTTTGGACCAACCTAACAAGTCAATTTGACCTGTTGCACACTTCAAATTTCGGCTAGAAATGGTGGTTTCGGTAGTAAGAAGAGCTTGAAATGAGATGGAACTTGTTGTGTTCTTGTGATTTCCTGAGACTTTGCATGTGTTTGATTTGCAGCTCCGGAGGGAGAGGATAGCTGAGAGGATGAAGGCGTTGCAGGAGCTGGTCCCAAATGCCAACAAGGTAGCTGAAAATTTTCCTCACTTTTGCTCCTCTTCTTTTGCTTTGTTTTACTTCTTTGCGCCATCTTTGAACAAAGTAGGAAGCTTTCCTTGAAATGCGATGAAGATGCACCCATGCTTTCTGCTTTTTTTTTTGTGTGTGTAAATATCTTATCTTAAAACTTAGTGACCAGCTAAGTGTGTTGATTTATTGCAGTATTAACACATATGTTCTGTTTCTCTTACAATTAACATGATGTGATATCTTCATTCTTCACTGTATGATTGGAAAATAGTAAGTGCATCATAGGGTAGGAAAGAGGGGACATGAGGCATATGATGCATTGCTGATTTGATGTTCTGATGCTTACACTGACACATGTTGGCCTTTCATTGGAGTATTTGGGTTGGTGATTAGCTGCTAACGGTGGTGAATGACACGTGTCGGGCTTTCGTTGGATGATTTGGGTTGGTGATTAGATGCTAATTGATGGTGAAGGCAGTAGTGGGGAAAGGGAGGTCAGACATGATGCCGAAATGAATGAGAAATGTTTCTACCCGTTAGGCCACCAACAGTAACAGATGAATAGCCACAGCTCAAATTTAGGGGAATGCAGATTAAACTATGGACTTGATCATTGCATTAGCCACCAGGTTCCTAGAGAACTGAACATCAAGAAAGGAATGGATTAGTACTAGGTGTTATATAATATATGCACATGTCTTAACTTCGAGACATGCATTTATACTTGGACTATGTGACGGCTGCAAAACACAAGAACAGGAGACACGGGCACTTGTCTAATGTTCCAGCCTCGTCTGTTCTCCATGAACTGGATAGAGAGCACTACAAGTCCCACAGCTACATGCCATGGTTGGCACTTCTGGAGCTTCCAGCGTCACGTCTGATATCTTGTTTTGCACAAACTGTAATCTGTTTTGTAGTATCTGAAGCGATAATGGGTGCTGATCTGATGGGATTTGGAATAAAAACTGACATCCATCTTCATATCTTAGCTGATAGGGTTGCTCCAGCACAAAGTAGAGTGACACGGATCACTGTCACTGAAATGACGATGTGGAATTTCGTTTTGCAGACCGACAAGGCATCGATGCTCGACGAGATCATTGATTATGTGAAGTTCCTCCAGCTCCAAGTCAAGGTAATCTAACCCTGCTTTTCTACAGATAGATGAATTCCTGCCTGTTGCTAATAAGTTAGTCCCTTGAATGTCTCAAATCGCGCAGGTTCTCAGCATGAGCAGATTGGGGGGAGCTTCTGCAGTCGCGCCTCTAGTGGCTAACATGTCATCAGAGGTACTTATATTATATGATGCTTTATTTTGAAAATCTAGAGCACTACCAATGACGCAATCAATGGTTAATGGTACTAGGCGAGGACTTGCTGATATGTGTAGGACAAACATGTTTAGCCCAAAATGCTATAATGATGTTTATTACAGCACAAAGTGACTAGGGAAAGTGTTATCTTTTTTACCATCAGGTTGGTGATAATAGGTAGTCATTATCTGTCCTCTTTAAAGTTAGTGTATTGATTCTGATGCATTTAACTTTCTTTATTTTTATAAACGAGCAAATGGTTATCTCTTGTCTAAAGTAGATCTGTCAAGAAGTTCATATAATGGAATATAAGCATGTTAAATCTTATCAGTGATTCTAACTTTGGCATTTGGAGGACTAGAAGTCAGACGAGTTACTAAAAACAAATGCATGCTTGCAAAATAGCATAAATCAAAAGGAGATGTGCCATAAATTTGCTTAAGAAACTGATCAAACCTTAGTGGGTACCAACGCAACAAAAAGATAAGGTCGGAAGGAATCTTGGTAGTTCAAGAATTGGATCCAAAAAGGACAAACACGCCTGAAAAGTGACAAGGTAGTACTACTGAAAAAAAAAATCAAGCATAATAGTATTAGCCTGTAGAAGCTACTAACCCACTAAGGACAATTCAAACCCCTTAAGTCTGAACACACACTAGCAGCCGAGCTACCATAAGGTCAACTACCTCAAATGTGACAAAAACGCCCATCAATTCCACATCACCTCTCTGTTGAAGAAATGGCACAGAGATTTTACAATCTCGAGTCATTTGCTCAAATTTTAGGTGTGTTTTTTTGCAGAGTAATGGGAATGGCAATGCCACCAGCAGCAGCGGGAACGGCGAGGCGGCCAATGGCAGCAGCAACGGCGACAACAATGGTGGCGGCACACTGCGGGTGACGGAGCAGCAGGTGGCGAAGCTGATGGAGGAGGACATGGGCTCCGCCATGCAGTACCTGCAGGGGAAGGGGCTATGCCTGATGCCGATCTCTCTCGCAACGGCCATCTCCTCCGCCACCTCCTCGTCGCTCCTCCCCCGCACTGGGGGAGGCGCTGGAGGGTCCCTACATGAAGGTGGTAATGGTACATCACCACCATTGGTGAATGGCACCGCCACCGGATGTGACGACGCCGGAGGTAAACAGTGAGGTTGGACAGTGTCCATGGGAAAGTTGAGTGATCAGGATATGTCTTCTAATTCTAGGGGTGGAATTGTGAAATGGCGATGCTCTTTTCTTTGCCTCTCTCTCTCTCTCTTTTGTTTTGTTTATAAGAAAAATGATGTTAAGCATGCGAGCTTTAGTTCCAGCTTTTCTTGTTGATATGGTATAGTAGCTTTTCTGATATCTTTCCTCCTCTCCTTTTGAGCAATTGAGCTTTGAGCTGCTCTCTAATATAATCTCTAGCAGTATTCTTTTCTGTTAAATTTGTCGTGGAGCTGTCGTTTCTCCTGCTGAATGAAGACTGTAGAGGTAAGGAGGAATCGAAATTATTGGTCCAGAAGGGACCCTGATCATATTCTGATTCAAAAAAAATATCAGAGTACTTCGTAGCCTGGAACAGGCATCAAGTGCAAAGGTTTGTCGTTGGAGTTGAAGTTTGTGCGTGAATCAGGGATAGGATATGCTCTGCTCTCTAACAGCAGCTTAAGCTGTAAAGTCTCCTTCACGCTGATGCAATCCAGGCGCTTTCCGGACCATCAGACATATAGAAGATTAGATGCAGAAACAACAGGCTGTACCTGTTCCTGAAAATTACCTACAGAATGTGTATAAGAAATTATATATCTAACACTTGAGCTGGAACAGTTAGGTTTCCCCTTACGACGAAGCACCAATGATTGCGATGCAGGAGGCAACAAAGTTGAATGATATGAAGAGGGCAAGGTGATATGTTCATACATGCTAGCTATGCTACTACTCCAAACTGCAATATTCCTTCGTTGCTTTCAACTCGCACGTCGCGATGGGCTGGCTTCAAGTAAACAAATCCAGAAGGAATGATATGATGAATAGATTCAAGGATTCGGACGGGAGATGCACCCACGTTGGTGAAGTAAATGAAGGGCATCTTTGGTCGTGCTCTAAACAAAAATATCGCAGTGACAACTCTGATGGATGAGTTAATACAATGAAAAATAGTCTAGAATTGCTCTAGAGAAAACCAAAATACAAGACTGGACACAAGATGATGAAAAAATTTTAATGCGAGACAGATGAAGCCGCACAACTGTTGCAAAAAGGAAAATGAACCGAAACAAAGGCCAAGGGATTCTCAACCTTCTGCCTGAAATTTGGAATCTCAAAGGCACTAGAAAATGGAGTAACAAACCGCATTACTAACAGAGACTGTAATAGTAATAGATATTTCAAGTGTAAAGCCTAACAAAAAGGTTAACAGCGACGATACATTGATGTGAACGTACCCAACTTTACTTTGGGGTAGATTCCTTCCTAGCCATGAAAAGCAGTGGATGTATTATAACTACAGAAGGAAAGAAGAATTCCTTCCCTGGTGTAAAAGCAGAAGAGAACTACTGTACCGTGCACCAAAAATAAGCAGCAGGTTGCAGGGATGGGGAAAGCTGCTTGGGGATTGCACGGCAAATGGATTACATGACACATCAAACCATCCCTCTTGTTTTGGACATCCATGATTAAATGCTGAGCCTGTTGCAGAATTATCATAGGCGAGAATCACCTAAAGGAGACAGCATTGGAATCACTGGAAAGGCAGCATTATAAATCAAACAAGGGATAAATCATGATCAAGTGGGTGTTTCGCCCTCCATACTTTAAACGATAAATGGATAGACCCAACCCGCTTTGAACCACATGGTTTAATGTTCATCACTTATCATGTTCAAATCTAGCATATCTCCATATTATAAGAACTCAATGAGCTCTGGTGATATGTCATGTTTAACTCCAAACTCTACTCTAGCCCATTTTTACTGGTACTCAATGAACACCAGAGTCCTGACAGTTTTACCCCTTCCTTTCTAACTGATGTTGGATGATGTTATCAAATTAATAGGGCTGGTGGATGAAGCTATAGCAGACAAAACAGTAAATAAAAAGAAGAAACTTCATGCCATCTGAGAAAGTAGAACTCACCAAATCTATGTAGCAGATGCAGATACATCATACAAAGAATAAATTAGAACTTCAACTAATCTATACTGCTTCACGTATTGATGGTTCTCTTTCTTTTAGAAGCATTAGGCGCTTTATCTCCCGACTTAGATTTCTTTGTTGCTTCTGATTCAAGAGACTCTTCCAATTTCTTTAGAGCTTTGATCACCCAGTCAGAAAAAAAAAGATTAAATTTAACACAAATCATATGAGTAATAATGCATTAGTGCATCTTAAACAAAACAGACTGCAACCTTACCAGAGGAAAAAACTGGGCGAAGGGTTTCTACCGATTCCTCTGGTAGTGAATGAAGACTGCAGCTAGAATTATCTGCCTTCTTGAGCATTTTGTCAAAAGCCTTAACCTGCAAAGACAGCCCAAATAAAAAGAAAAGAGTTAGAATGAGATTTTAGACTTATGGCACCTGCTCTCAGTATTCAATTAGGCATTCTTTTAGTGAAATAAAGTAGAAAGGTTACACAGACCATAGTTATCCACACATCTGGACATATGTTGCAATAAAAAATAAGCATCAGGTGTTTTATGCATTGGTAAGTCCTAAACCAAAACAGAAAGTCCCAGTGCTAGGTAATCGGTGGTGCCCCTTCTGTTTTCTACACCATATCAATTAGCGTCAATCTAACATATACCAAGTCAATAAATACTCAACTTCTTTTCTATGTTTTTAAACATCACAAATACAGGCATGCGATTAATCTTTCATGTGCAAGCTTCCTACACATATAGTCATATCATGTAATTACCATGTCATATTAATAAAATCAACTCACTGTATATTATTGTACTAGAAGAACGGAAAACTACTTATAATTGTTCAGCAATGTATTACCTCATGTTTCCTTAAAAATGTGAAGCAAGAACCAGACTCTCCCGCCCGAGCAGTACGACCTGCTCGGTGGATGTATGTTTTTACATACGGTGGCATGTCATAATTGATAACATATCTTAAGCCATCAATATGAATTCCTCGAGCCATTCTATCTGTACCAATCAGAACATCTATCTTCCCTTCCTTGAAGGCATCCAGTGTCTTCCTGCAAAAAATATGTGTTGCTAATCCCGTAACTTATCATGGTGTGAATAAGTTCAACATACCAAAAATTACATCCTATCATCAACAGAAGTTACATAGGTCTTGCAGTTCAAACTTCAAATCCACATGATCCAGAAAATATTATGATCCATAGAACTTGAACAAGGAATGGTCAGCTAGATATGATATTTGCATACTATTTTTATGTTGTCTATTTGCTAACAGCTCCATGAAACTGAACTTACCTCCGAGTCGATTCACGTTGCAAACGTGAATATTCACTAAATTTGAAGGGCAAGTCTTCGAAAAATTCCAGCAAGGTGCTCAGTCTGTGACTGGATTCCACAGATGAAGTAAAAACTAAACATTTTTCCCCACGCAGCTCTTGGAGAAGAACAATCAGAGATAGTGGTTTTAAATTTGATTTACAGACCTGCAGGTGCAACGCATCATCAAGATGAACAAGAAAATACAGAATTTCCAAATAGACTTTTACACATTGGATGCACCAGCACTAAAGATGTAACGGCTAAAAATGTGCTACATAGAGATGAGGACAAACCAGCTTGTAGGACTGAAGCTTTGTTGGAATTCTGTAGCGCTTCTTTCCACTATTCAACAGCAAGGGATGTTGCAACTCAAGTTGAGAAAGCTTGCTAGGATCTTGAGTCAGTGTGGCAGACAAAACTATCTTCGCCAATCTTGGAAAGGATTTACCTTTAAAACCACGCTCAACACCCCTATATGCCATAGCATAGATTAATCAAGTTTTGAATTGAAGTACAGATCAACAAACAATCCTCAGAGCTACAATAGCAGGAAGGGCTGAATCATAACGCATAAGTATTACAAGTAATATGTGAACTTTACTAAAAGGGGAGTGTAAAATACTAAAATATGACAATGTAATTAGGTAGTGTGGGACTAACGATCGTCTAATGGTAGTCAATGGATGCAGTAGAGTTTCTCCGTTCATGTCTGACCAGGAATGGTTTTGATCACTCGAGCGAGTAAGCTGGATAACTGTTGGCAACCAAGACTGATAAGCTTCTCTCAACATCCTGTCCGTCTCATCAACAACCTGAAATGTCAATATATTAAGTAGAAATTAAAGGCACTAAAAAGATGGAAAAGAAGACTCTTAGTGCTAAAATCAAAGTGCATATCCAAGCATAAACTGCTGGTCTGGTCAATCCAATAATTATGTGAAACCAACATAAGGTAAAATATATTAATAAACTATTTTCCTTATTCCAAGCTGTCCTGGAATAATCATGTTCTTGCTATTGCTGATTGAACAAAAGAACAAACAAGTAATCTTAGGAAAAGTAAGCAAGCGGGGAAGATTAAGGGGGTGGAATATAACTCAAGAGGACACATAGATTGTTCCCATCAACCTACCAGGTATTGAAGATGCTCCAGGCTGAAACCTTTTGTCATGCTGATATGATCCATCAGTCTTCCAGGAGTTGCCACCAATATATCAACTTTAGTCTGTGGTTCCATTTGGATATATTCTTCATCAAGACTTGGGAAAAGCCCTTGTTTAGACTTCTCAATAAGATTTGAAACTTCATCCGCTATTGATGATTGACCAACTGCTGAGCCTACTGACAAGCCCACAACAGGAGCAATAGCATCAAAAACCTCTTTAACCTGAAATTGAACAAAGAATTCATGGAACATCAGTATTGTTCAACATAACCTGAAGAACATGAAATAGACTTGTTGACTAGCTGTTCTGGTTAGACTAGCATGTAGAAGGTAAAAGGAACAGCACAAACCTGCAATGCTAAATCCCTTGTAGGTAGCACAACCAAAGCACGCAAGCACCTTACTTTTCGAGTAGCGAGCATTTGAACGATAGGCAAAGCATAAGCAAGAGTCTTGCCAGATCCAGTTGGGGAGTTAATACAGATATCCCTCTCAAAAGCACCAGGACCAATAGTTTCCAGCCATGCTGCTACTTGAACTGGAAAAAATGATTCTATCCCCATTCTCTGCAATGGCTTCACCAACCTAAAGCAGTAAAACATAGCCAACACAGGAGTAAACATGTTAGTATTTCTTAACAGCATGAAGTATTAAAAGCATCCTTTCTAAGTACCTCAACAAAATTAACTGCACTGAAAACGCATTCAAGAATAGCGAGGGAATAAAGGAGATTCGCAAGCAAAACAACTGAAATTACAAACTCTCTTAGAACCAAACAAGATGGGTCATGGGTGCATATGTGTGTTTTAGAGCTAACCGAACTTGTACAAATTCCAACTCTGAATACTCGGACACCAGCTGAACACTATTAGCTTAGTGAAATTACACAACGCCATTGATGTCCAGTTGGAGTAACATCTTATGGTCACACACAAATCGCCTAATCCCAGAATTACAAATCAACCGTGACCAAAAAAAAAAAAAGGAAAAACCTACTTGATAGTTCATACCCCACGAGGATGCAAACTAATTAGCATCCTCACCGCATAGTTATCGACAGCTAAGTTCATTCCATGCATAAAACTTTCACAGTGCCACGACGCCTAGGAGCTCGCGTCCAAGCTAGCGAATCGCTTATTCAAGTGATCGAAAGTATACAAAAAGAGGGGGGTGTGGAGGGGGGGGGGAGCTCACCTGGGATCGAGACGGGGAAGGTGCGCGACGGGGCAGCCGGAGAAGGAGTCGATGTCGACGGGGTTCCGCATCCACGGAAGGTGAGGCACGCGGCTCGACGGCCCACCCTCCTCCTCCTTCGTCGCCATGGCCACCACCATCACACGCCGAGGACGACGATTCAACCGCCAACCAGGGTCGTCGCCGTCGCCGGCGCCGGTGAGTAGAACTCGCACCGAGAGGCGACAGGCGAGGAGGTGAGTAAGCGGCGGCGGCGAATTAGGGCGTGGAGTAGTGTGATGAATTCGCGGAGGCCGCCGCAGCGCGGGGAAGACAACGGGCCATCTTCTCGTGGGCCGCAAGCAAACCAAGCAGGCCACGTTTTCGTGGGCCTCAGGCAAAGTAGACAGGCCGAGAATAAATAGGCCGCGTCTGCCCGTGCGGTGGCCCATTCCATTTCCCCCGGGGTCCACCCGCACCCTTCCCTTCCACCGCAAGCTTTCCCGTTGCGGTGCGGATCCCCCACCTCTTCTCCGCCGCCTCGCTCTCCGGGATGGACCCCTCCGCCGCCGCCGCCGCCGCCGACGACGACGACGACTACCACGCCACCACGGGTGGGATGGAGCCGCGTGGAGAGGAGGACAACGGCGCCAGTACAAGGGGCGTCACCGGTCGGCTACTCGCTTGGCGCGGGGAAGAGGAAGACGACGATGACGCGGAGGATTCGGGAGGAGGGAGCGGAGCAGGCGCCAACGCCGACGAAGACGACGCGGCCTCCGCTGTTTCCCTTGACACCATCAGCAACGACTCGATCCTGCTTCCGCCGGAGCCGACGAGCGCCAACCTGGCGAGCCTCCTCCGCGCGAGGAAGCTGATCCTCGTCGTGGACTTGGACCACACGCTCATCAACTCCACCAGATTCGCCCACCTCTCCGACGACGAGAAAGCCAACGGGTTCACGGAGCGCACCGGAGATGATCGGAGCAGGGGCCTGTTCCGAATGGGGCTCTTCCGGATGATCACCAAGCTCAGGCCGTTCGTCCATGAATTCCTGCGAGAAGCGAGCGCCATGTTCGAGATGCACGTGTACACCCTCGGGAACAGGAACTACGCCACGGCGGTCGCCAAGCTGCTCGACCCCGACGGCGCCTACTTCGGCGAACGGATCATATCGAGCGGCGAGTCGTCGCAGCCGGACAGGAAGAGCCTCGGCGACGTCTTCGGGTGGGCGCCGGAGATGGAGCGAGCCGCGGTGGTCATCCTCGACGACACGGCGGAGGTCTGGAAGGGGTACAGGGACAACCTGATCGAGATGGAGAGGTACCTCTACTTCGCGTCGAGCCGCGGCAAGTTCGGGATCGCGGTGAGGTCCCTGGCGGAGCGGAACCGGGACGAGAGCGAGCGCGAGGGCGCGCTCGCCGTGGCGCTGCGCGTCCTGCGGCGAGTCCATGGGGAATTCTTCTCCGGCTCGGTGTGCAGCGGCAGCTTCGCGGACGTCAGGGAGGTGATCAGGCAGGCGCGGCGCGAGGTGCTGCGCGGGTGCACGGTGGCGTTCACCGGGGTCATCCCAAGCGGCGACGGCGGCCGCGCCAGCGACCACCCCGTGTGGAGGAGAGCCGAGCAGCTCGGCGCCACCTGCGCCGACGACGTCGGCGAGGGGGTCACCCACTTCGTCGCCGGGAAACCGGTCACCCGCAAGGCGCTGTGGGCGCAGACCCACGGCAAGTTTCTCGTTGACACGGAGTGGATCAACGCCGCGCATTTCCGGTGGAGCAAGCCGGAGGAGAGAATGTACCCCGTGAAAGGCGAGCATTGAGGACATTGGAATGGCGGCGGCGGCGACGGGCGGCGGTGCACTGGAATGGCGTTCATGATGCCGTCGAGATCGATATGCTTCGGATCGAAGTTGAGGCTGCCAATCTTGGTCTGGCAATGGTCGTGCAGCGATGTTGATTTTGATTCGTTGGGTGCACTGTATTCTGTAGGAAATCGATCTGGAAATGAACCAATACAGTACTACTGACCAAAGATGATAGCGAACGAGGTAAAGGTTAGAACTCTAGATCAGCGTAAACCATCTCTTGTATTCTTCGATATACGCAGATTCTGATCATATATAGCGACGCCATATGTTTCTTTGCCCGCATTTTTCGGTTGGGCGTCGATCGACTCGATCGCCGATCTCTTTTTAGCAGAAAGTCTTGCGTTCTCTCTCTTCAATGCAACCATCTTTGTCTTGGGAAGTGTCTGGTTATCGTGCGCTTACCGTGGAGTACAGAAAGGATTACCGGTTTGCTAAATGTGTTCGAATTTAAATTTTGGGAAAAAAAACAAAAATCTTTTAAAAGTTGCTAGAAGTAGTGCAACACCTAAGAGCACACATCCAAGCCATTGAATCGGTTGTTCAAGTGAAGTGATCAGGATCGAAGGGAAAGGAAAAAGTACACCGAAGGTCCCTCAACTTGTCATCGAGTTACAGAATCGTCCCTCAACCGCAAAACCAGATATATGACATCCCTCAACTTACAAAACCGGTCACAATAGGTCATTCGGTGGTTTTCACACCAGTTTAATCCTATGTGGCGGCTGAGTCAGCGTGGGACCCATATGCCAATATGCCATGTCTCTCTCCGTTCCTTCTCTCTCTCACCCTTCTCTTCTCTTCTTCGGCAAGCCGGCCGGCGGCTGGGGAGAAGGCCTTCTCCCCAGCCGCCGGCCGGCTTGCCCAAAGAAAGAGAATGGAAGAGAAGAGAAGAGAAGAGAAGAGTGAGAGAGAGAGAGAGGAGGGAGGGAGAGTGACGTGGCATCCTGACACGTGGGCTCACGCTGATTCAGCCGCCACGTAGGATAAAACCGGTGTCAAAACCACCGAAGGACCTATTGTGACCGGTTTTGATTAGTTAAGGGACGCTGAATATCTGGTTTTGCGGTTGGGGGACGAGTTTATAACTCAATGACAAGTTGAGGGACCTTCGGTGTACTTTTTCCTAAGGGAAATGTCACGACTCACGAGCAGCAAGCAAAGCAGGAAGGCCGAGAATAACTGGGCTGCGTGGGCCATGCGGTGGCATTTTACGGGCCCATCCTCCTTCCCCCCGCGGGTGGGAACAAATTGGCACGGCCGCGCCCAATTTCATTTCCCCCCATTTCAATTCATTTCCTCCGGGCACCACCCGCTCCCTTCCCTTCCACCGCACACTTCCCGTTGCGGCGCCGATCGCCAACCTCTCCGGCAGCCTCGCTCGCCGGAATGGACCCCTCCGCCGCCGCCCACTGGTGGGATGGATCTGGGGGGAGAGGTGGAGGACGACGCCAGTGCAGGGGCCGCTCCTAACCCTGGTGGAATCGCCGGGGGAAAGGAGGGAGATCTCGACGCGGAAGATTCGGGAGGAGGGAGCGGAGCAGACGACGCCGCCGCCGCCGTTTCCCATGGCGCCACCAGCACCGACTCGATCGTGCTCCCGCCGGAGCCGACGAGCGGCCACCTGGCGAGCCTCCTGCGGGCGAGGAAGCTGATCCTCGTCGTGGACTTGGACCACACGCTCGTCAACTCCACCGCGGATTACGATATCTCCGGCACGGAGTACGTCAACGGGTTGGCGGAGCTCGTCACAGATGATCCGGGGAGGGGCCTGTTCATATTGGATCATGCCAGCTGGTTCTCGGCGTTCATCACCAAGCTCAGGCCGTTCGTCCATGGCTTCCTGCGAGAAGCGAGCGCCATGTTCGAGATGCACGTGTGTACACCCTCGGGGACAGGGACTACGCGGCGGCGGTCGCCAAGCTGCTCGACCCCGACGGCGTCTACTTCGGCGAACGGATCATATCGAGGGACGAGTCGCCGCAGCCAGACAGGAAGAGCCTCGACGTCGTCTTCGGGTCGGCGCCGGCATCGGCGGCGGAGCGCGCCGCGGTGGTCATCCTCGACGACACGGCGGAGGTCTGGGAGGGGAACAGCGACAACCTGATCGAGATGGAGAGATACCACTACTTCGCGTCGAGCTGCCGGGACTTCGGGTCGCCGTGGGAGTGCACGCACTCCCTGTCGGAGCGGGGCGTGGACGAGAGCGAGCGCGCCGCGGCACTGCGCGTCCTGCGGCGAGTCCACGCGGGCTTCTTCGCCGGCGGCGGCGGCAGCTTCGTCGCGGACGTCAGGGAGGTGATCAGGCGGACGCGGCGCGAGGTGCTGCTCGGGTGCACGGTGGCGTTCACCCGGGCGATCGCCAGCGACGACCACCACTCCGTGTGGAGGAGAACCGAGCAGCTCGGCGCCACCTGCGCCGACGACGTCGGCCCGGAGGTCACCCACGTCGTCGCCACGAACCCGACGACGTTCAAGGCGGTGTGGGCGCAGGTGTTCGGCAAGTTGCTCGTCAACCCAGAGTGGATCAACGCCGCGCATTTCCGGTGGAGCAAGCCCAAGGAGGAACACTTCCCCGTCCGTTGGTAAACCGGATCGAAGTTGAGATTGTCAGTTACCTCGCCACCAGCATTTTCCAGTGTTGCACGTACTGGTATGCCAATTTCATTGCATCGAGCAGTATCGTTTGACAGAAAACCCCCCTTACAAATCTTGCAAATTTTGAACCATCCGATTGCTTTAAGATTCATGCAGGCAACCAAACTCTAAAAATCCTCTCGCCTCTCTCTCTCCCGATTCATCACGCGCCGCCGCTCCTCCGCCCTAGCGCGCCGCCGCCCGGCCTCGCCGGCTGGCCGAATGGTGTCAACGGCGCTCGCGAGGCCCCCCCGACCGGCCCCCTCCCTCTCCCTCTCCTCTCCTTTGCCTCAAGCCGGTGGCGACGAGCTGTCCGTCGTCTTCCCCGTCGCCGGCGGCGGGGCGCCACCACCGGCCGCCTCCTCCCCACTCTTTCCGCTTTGCCCCCGCCGCCGTCCTCCAGCCCCGCGGCTTCAGCGGCGCCGCCGCCGCCCGCCTGATCCGCCGGGCTGCCGCCTCCCACGGCCATCCCTCTAAAGCCGGCGAACTCCCCCTTCTTCCCCCTCCCCCTCCCCCCCACCCCCACCCCACCCTGGGACCCTAATTCGTCAGCCCTCTACCGGAGTTTGGGTTTGCCGGCGCCGGAGAAGAAGAGGTGGTCGCCGGAGTTGGAGAAGAAAAGCACGAATCGTGAAGCACATCTAGTGATCCAAAATTTGCAAGATTTGAGGTAGGATTTTCTGTCGACAGAGCTTTAGCAATTCCGTAAAACTAAACTTTGTGGAAGTATCTATATATTGTCATTCTTTGAGACTCTTATCTTAGCGACATGCATGCATGCATCTAGAAAAAGTGGTTGTGCCTTATATTATGGAATGGAGGGAGTATATACTTTGGTGGAACAGGAAACTATAGCTAATGATGTATTTTGTAAGGTGCAATAACCTAAGTTTTGTATTGGAAATAACGGGATTTATGTCTACATATATACATATGGCACACAACACCATACATCTCATCTAGTTTCTTTAATTATCAGCACTGAGCTCCTTTATTAGTGGGCTTGCTGGAGGCTAGAGCCCAAGCAGTTAGGCTGAGGAAGTGAGGATGGTGCTCGCTGGCTAGTCTGATATGTATACGGGGGCTAAGGACATGATATGTGCTCCCTCCGTTTTACAATATAACACTTTTTAGCATTGCCTATGTACATATAGATGTTAATAAATTTAAACACATACATATGTCTAAATTTATTAACATCTAAATGAATGTGGACAATGCTACAAAATCTTACATTGTGAAACGGAGGAAGTATATGCGATGCGTCGGCTACATCAGAGTTTCATCTCGTTGAGTCTGGGTTTTGATCTTGCACCTTATCTAACGTTTTAAAACTTTGACCTTTTGGTTTCTGCAAACAAATTAAAGACTTATGGGCCTTAGCCTATAGGTTTAGACAATGTAGGCCAAGTTATTGAATTGCCTACAAGTATGAAAGTACCAAATTACCTATAAGTGCAAAAGGCTCGTTCTGTCTACAATCTAACCTTGTCGGTGGTGTAATTATGGGCAATTAGTGTCACCCATCGAACTGCTATTGGTCGGTCAAGTGGGCCATGAATGTGTCATTTTTTTCTTTCCAGCTAAACTCACATAATCGTATATATCATGCCTCTAGATAGGGGCCACGTAATCATGGTAACTCACCGTACCATGGTACCGAGGAGGTACCAATGATAATTTTAGGTATCACAAATATTTTATTGTTGCATTATAGAGATAGTGATATAGTAAGAGTATGATGATATATCCATGGCACCCACTACTTAGAATGTATTCTCTATACCTATCTATACCTATCTAGTTCATCCCCACTTAGTGTAATTGCTACCATTTACCATTTATATGTATTCTCATGCTTCCATATCACATAAATTGATTTGGACCTGCGTTAGCGAAAAAAAAAAGATTCAAACCATTAATTAGATCAGAGCAGTGTGGTCAGATCGATACTAAACATCATGGTCATGACTAGACATAGCTAAAATTAGAGGTAGTAACCACTTCCACTATAAAACTTGCTCTTAGCAAGCTGTCTGTAAGGCTTTTCGGGCCATATCGTAAGAGGTTTGTAGAGTATGAAGTCAATTAAAATGGTTTGGCTAAATTTTGGTGGAGTAAGGAATATGTTCATGTCCTTATATATTTTCACACTAGACAATGTATGAAACATGGGAATTTCGCTATCGTCACGTCATGATACAATAACATCTCTTGTAAATATATGTCCTTTTATTTTTTGGGGAAACATGTTGGCATTGCCTCAGATGTTCAGGTTTGGTTGGCAAGAGAAGAGACAAGAGGGTGAAGAAGCCGACATGTGGGTTCCACGCTGACTCAGTCAGGTTGACCACTATCAAGTTGTCATGTGAGCCAAAACCGGAAACTATACTGCCCTAGAACCAGTGGCGGAGCTAGGTTTGGAGGAGGAGGGGGCTCAGCCTTCTTCTTCCTCCTCCAGCCCCCTCTCTCCCCCCATTTTCTTCTTCCTCTCCCTCTTTTCCCTCCTCTCCTCCCTCACATTTCCATGGAGTCCAGCAGGGTAGGGGGGCTCGAGCCCCCTCCACCGCTGCCTAGGATCTCAGGTACACCAATACACAATTCAAACACGTCAAAGACGAAGGGCTTAAAGTGAACTTATTCCCTCAACGCACGCACAACACTGAATTAAGTGTGGCGAAAACAACGGGAAATCGGCCCATTTCCTATATCCTGGCCCAATATCAATCCATTTTTCTAGGGAAAAAGTGCGCCGAAGGTCCCTCAACTTGTCATCGGGATACAAAAACGTCCTCGAACCGCAAAACCGGATATACAGGGTCCCTTAACTATATAAAACCGATCACCTGAGATCCTTTGGTGGTTTTGACCCCGGTTTTTGTCTACACGGCGGCTGAGTCGGTGTGGGACCCACGTGGACCCCACATGTCAGCGTGCCACATCACCACCCATTACTTCCCCTTTCTTTTTTCTCTTCCTTTTGTTACTTCTCTTTGCCGTGAGGGAGTAGCACACGGAACAGGCAGCAGCGAGCCGGGTTGACCGGCGGTCGACGCAGGTGGCCTACGAGCGCGCGGCGGCCGGCGAAGCGGAGAAGAGCGGAGGCGCGGAGTGGCGGTGGCGGCAGGCGGGCGAGCGTGGTGGCCGGCGTCCTCCTCCTCCTCCACCGCCGCATCGACGGTGTGTGCCCTGTTTCTCTCGGTGGTCGTCGGCGTCGCCATGGTAGTCGTCGGAGTCTGTTAGCAACCCGATGCACCAAGCAAATAGCAACAATATCTAAACCAATTTGAGGTGAAATTGAGCAAGTAGCTGAGTATTACAAGCTTCTAGAAGGTTCTATAGAGGGAGACAGGAAGGGTGTAGTGGCTGGTAGGAAGGAGTAGTGAGGGAGAGAGATCGACAAGGTTCCTGCCCAAACCTGGTCGCCGCTGCCGCCGTGGCCGAAGCCGCCGATTGCCAGTTCTGTTCTATTTCCCCTCCTCTCCTGTAAGCTGCTGTTGCCCTTGTATTGTTTCAGCTTGGGCTTGCTTGGGCTTCTTGGCAACGGGTTGCCTAGCGGCCCATGTGTAGCCCAGCCGAGACCCTGACAATCCCTTCTTCTTGAAATTCGGCTTGTCCCCAAGTCGATGAAGAAAACCTCCTGGATCGAATGATGTTTGAAGTTCCTCTTGTAAAACTTGATGCTCAAGTACAGCAACCATACCAATCTGTGTAGGAGCATCAGATAACCAGGCGTTGCATAGCATGATCAACCATGCATATATCCCAGTCATTACCACCATATGATTGTCCCTTCTTGGATTGAATTCAAGTAAACCGGCCATGGAGAATCTGGATAGTACTGCACTAAATGTATTCCACTCCACCACCAGTATAACCTCATGTATCTCCTCTGATGCATGTACTAATCTTAGCCCACTAGAAAGAAACTGAGGATTGATAGACAATTCGGTGAGCACTTGCCATGCAACTGTAGCTATCAGTTTTGTATACTGTAGAGAGTATGTGTGTCGCTCAATAATCTGATCCACTAAATGTGTTTCAGCCACCTGATTAAGCAAGAAAGGCAATTGATTTCCATACTTTATTCCATAGTTATCGGTGTTCTGTTGGCTATACATGCATTCTTCACCTTGGATGACATTTGCATTAGTTGGCAACAAGCAATCTAAAGTATTAGCCAAGATGAGCCCTTGAGCACCACTACTGTGTAAAGCCAGATCTGGGATTTTCTTGAGTGCATCACTGTAGATATCATCCAAGTTTTCTTCACCTTGGAACTTCCATGCATAAGGTTTCAGATAATCATTTAGCTTTGCCGGCTGGAACGAGGCCTTCATCACCTCCCGCACCGCCACCGGCTGCGCGCGGTCGACGAGCATGGAGAGGAGCAGTGACAGGTTCTGCTTCAGCGTGCGGAGCGCCGGGCGGATGCGGGCGTCAGCGACACCGCCGACATAGAGCCCATCGTAGAACGAGTGGTGCGAGTCGAGGAAGATGAGGCGGTACGCGGCGACCTCGGCGACGTGTCCGACCGCGGATTGCGCCGCGGCGCGCGCGCGGTCGAAGTGGGAGCACGGCGCGAGGAGGCGGGCGGTGGCGGCGGACGACGACGACGAGCACCTGCCGCGGGAGAAGAAGGAGAGCGACTTGTCGAGCGCGTGGACGTGGCTGAGGATGAAGTGGAGCGTGTTGAGCCGGACGTAGAGGCGCTACGTGCCGCGGCTGGTCGACGGGCGCGGGTTCTGGCCGCCGGACGCCATGCCGCCCTGGCCTTGGTGGTGCCCGTGGGCGCGCGGGCTCGACACGGGCACCTGGCACGGCGTCGCCACCTTCTTCCACAGCCTGATGATTATCGAGTCCTGGTTGCACCTCGTCAGCGGCGGCAGCGACGGGCACGCACCGTGTCCTTCCATTATCCCAGCTACCCGCGTTCTCACAATGGAGGCACCGTGGAGTTCATGTCTCTCGGCCGGAGCAAGAACGCCATCGTCGGCATCGAAGAATGGCTACACTACTTATTCATCCAATCACAGAATCTCCAATATGATATAGTACTACTATTTACTAGTATAGGAATGAATATTCAGGGTTAGTCGTACACTCATACCATAAACTACTACTTGCATGCTCCATGGCTATCACAATTGTATGACAAAATGAAGATCCACTTTCTTGTCTCTCATGCTCGTCCTCAACTGAAACAAGACCTCCAAAAAGCTTCAGGATCAACCAAACCATTACATACACAACATACAGACTATAAACCTTCACAATCATCGATCACAGGCTATAAACAATGACGAATCAAGCAATAAAAAGGAGATTTTTTTAAAAAAATATCATATTTTCACGGTGTCTGGTGTCGCTAGCGGCGAAGAACGGCGGCCTGTACGTCATGGAGATGTATCCCCGGGGAGACGGCCATGTCACCTTCGAGGTGCTCGCCTACGGCCGCCACAGCCAGCCGCCGCCCGCCTACGTCGGCAGCAGCGGCTGGGCCAGATGCAGCATCCAACTCGAGGACTGGCACTGGCGCGCCCTCCCGCAGCCTCCCTACGTGCAGTACCCGGGCTACGAACGCGACGAGGCGCCGCCGTGAAACACCCTTATTACAATATCACGGCGACCGCGGTGGTCGGCGACTCACGTCTCTGGATATCGACGGAGGGCGTCCGCACGTCCGCCTTTGACACGGTGCGAGATACCTAGAGCAAGCAGGGCGAGTGGGCGCTGCTGTTCAGGGGCAACGCCGAGCACGTCGCGGAGCACGACCTCTGGTTCGGCCTCTCGCGCCACGGCGACAAGCTGTGCGCCCTGCGGCAGCACCCACCACCCTTTGACCGCTTGACGCGGAGCTCCCCGCCGGCCTCCTCCCCTCCCCACCCGCCGGTGGTCTGCAGAGAGAGAGAGAGAGAGAGAGAGGAGGAAGGGAGAGAAGATGGGAAATAAAGGGTGGTGACATGGCACACTGACATGTGGGGTCCCACGCTGATTCAGCCGTCACGTAGACCAAAATCGGGATCAAAACCACCGAATGATCTCGGGTGACCGGTTTTATATAATTAAGAGATACCGTATATCTGTTTTTACGGTTCGAGGACGTTTTTATATCCGATGACAAGTTGAGGGACCTTCAGTGTACTTTTTCCTTTTTCTAGTGCACATGAAAAGGACAATTTCAAAATTGAGATTTTGCGAGCAGGGGCGATCTGTGGCCGTCCATTCGTTGTGGACGTTAAATCGACCCCGTCGATTTGTGATAGAGGTTACGCCGCATCTGCGCGACCCGCTACCACCCACACATCTTCCCGTCTCAAAACAAAAAGAAACAAAAGAAAAAAAAAATCCCCATTTCTCTAAAAATCTAGAGGCTTCTTCTCTTCTCCTCTCTCTCGTTCCCCTTCGTTTCGATTCGTCTCGCCCAAATCTTCAAATCCAAATCCGCAGCGGAGGCGGCCGGGGCGCGGCGGCCAGATCCTGGAAGAGAATCCATTCCGGGAGGGGAATCCGCGCATGCCAATGTCGGATCCCACGGCGGCGGTCATCCCCAAGCCGGGGGGCATCGGCGTCGGCGGCGGAGGCGGCGACGACGAGGAGCCGGTGGAGATCCGGGAGGTGTGGGCGGACAACCTCGAGGAGGAGTTCGCGCTGATCCGCGACGTCGTCGACGAGTTCCCCTTCGTCGCCATGGACACGGAGTTCCCTGGCATCGTGTGCCGCCCCGTCGGCGCCTTCCGCTCCCCGGCCGACTACAACTACGCCACGCTCAAGGCCAACGTCGACATGCTCCACCTCATCCAGCTCGGCCTCACCTTCTCCAGCCCGCGCGGCGAGCTCCCCGCGCTCGGCCCAGGCCGCCGCCGATGCGTATGGCAGTTTAATTTCCGCGAGTTCGACGACGCCCGCGACATCTTCGCCTCTGACTCCATTGAGCTCCTGCGCCGTAGCGGCATCGACTTCCGCCGCAACTCCGAGCGCGGCGTTGACGCTCGCCGGTTCGCGGAGCTGCTCATGTCCTCTGGCGTCGTGCTTAACGATTCTGTATATTGGGTCACCTTCCACGCGGGCTACGACTTCGGGTACCTGCTTAAGATCCTCACATGCAGCAGCCTACCGGACACGCAAGCCGGCTTCTTTAAGCTCATGAAGATATATTTCCCCACCGTGTATGACATCAAGCACCTCATGAAGTTCTGCAATAGCCTGCACGGTGGGCTGAACAAGCTCGCCGAGCTCCTTGACGTGGAGCGCGTCGGAGAGTCCCACCAGGCCGGTTCAGATAGCTTGGTCACTTCATGCGCGTTCTGGAAGCTCAAGGATTCGTTCTTCGCTGGCTCTACCGAGAAATATGCTGGAGTGCTGTATGGGCTCAATGCGGAGAATGTTGTCAGTGCGCATTGATGGATGGTACTCCTCTTTGAATTTTAGCTTTGTGAATGGATTGATTTAGGACAGAAAATGTGACAAATGATCAAGATGATGTTATGTAGGTCAAGTTTGTCTCACTCCATTTGGGTTTAATGTGATCCTAGTGTTCTTCAGTTATTCGCGATGAAATAGTGAACTGTATTTATGTTAAGTTGTTCTGTCCGCTTTCATTTTCTCCTACCTGGTTTAGTTAGATAGGAAAGAAAAATCACCTTTAAGGATTAGGAGATGGTAAAATGAATATATTTTGTTGCTGTTTTGTCATTGATATGTATAGCATGGAAGCTGGTTGTTTCCAAAGAGTGGGGTGCGGGTACATCAAAGTGCTCAAACATGTAACTTGATAACATTACAATACAATACACAGAGCGCGACCTCTCTTCACATGGGTATTTTAGATGCTGTTATTTTAATTTCCCAGAATAATTAGTTACTCTAATATGTATCCTTCTAGAGAATAACACAATGCAATATTGAGAATAAGGGCATCTCTCTATTTCGACTTTGTGCTGCAGTTTTTGGTAATCTGAGGTAATGCTATCTGGTCTACATTGGAAGCCTGGAAACATTTACGGTTTTCAGCCAAAGTTTTCTACTATTTGTTCATCAATTCAATTATCCAGTAAGCCTACTGCCTAGCGAATAGTTCTGGGCTTCTGGCCAATGTTCACTAGGCAAAACCTCTGTACTCCATGGAGTAAAACTACAGTGAAATCCTGCAAATATGCAAATTCTGCAGATTTGCTAACAAAATATTAGATACGCATCTAGCTATATGTGTCTCTTGATCCAGCAATTAAGTCACAATGATGCACAGAGCATGAATACTAGCAGTTTACTTTTTCCATAATAGGTTGTGGGTTACAGTAACAAATATGCATGTCTTGAGACAGTGATGCTGATACTATTTCCCTTGCCTTCCTGCAACACTTGGATTGAATTTCTACTTATCCAACTTATATTCTAGATACAACATTGATCCATTTACATTCTTTGTGAAAAACTTATCATAACTAGATGAGCTTTGACCACAAGTTACATCATTCCCTGCAATTTAATAGCATCAGATTATTTCATTGCTGGATGTACCGGACCACTCTTTTTTGCTTTGCAACTAGAATATTAGTTCCTTTGGCACTAACATGTCCTCAAATGTTGCATGTGGAGATGAAATCTAGGGCATTTAATTAAGTTACTAACGAGTTTATTTACAGGTTCTGTTGGAACCCAATTTAGAGAAGAATCTAGTTAGCTACATCTTCTCGTTTTATTAAGACTCAACTTGGACACTACCTTAATCCCGGTTGATTGCCATTGTCCAGTTTATTTAAATTCATGTATATAATCGGTCCTTCTTAAGTTCGGACATTGTTGGAGAGCTATTCTGAATAAAGGTAATGGTGGCTAACAAGAAACAAGGTAAGGATTGTTAGAAACTGGAGAAGTTTGGGTGCCAAAAAGCTTCAAAAGTATTGAAATTGTCTAATGTTTCATATTTTGCAGGTAAACCTGATAATACTTTCCTAGTGTATCATTTTTTAACGGGATGCATTTCTGGTGTTAAAATGTGGTACTCGTCATGCCAACTTGTGCATGGGTTCAATTTGAAGACTGAGAAGCCTTGTGCACGCATGAACTTTCTTCATCACAGATTGATGGCAGCAGCAGCCTATCTCAATTCCCCAAATCTCCAGGGATGAGATCAAACCATCTGCATTGCACAAGCTTCCTCCCATGGATAATGCAAATGTGTAATGCTTATGCAATTGTAATGTGTAGTGTTAAACAGTTGTGGTCATTTTTGTGAGATCTGAATACTGATTCCATAAATCGGGGCTGGCCAGAAACAAGTGCTTATTGCATCCAGAGAACATGTTTTCAGTTTGCCTCACAATTTCACTAAAAATATCAGTACAGATTTGTTAACCTCCAAAAAGGGAACACAGAAGGCGAGCTAATATGCAAGTTTACATCATGCAAAGAAATGGCCTGAAGTTTACATTAGAAAGAATTAACATTTTTCCTGTCAAGTCTCTATTGACAATGAAAATCTTAAGCAGGCAGGAGTCGTTCTATCATCCCTGGCTTACCGTCAAGATCTTTTTCTCAAAACACCGTAATTGGATCAAAAGTTCAAAACAGTTGCCATCTTAAGTAATGCAGCGCAGTGCACTGTTCACCCTCTAATCTGCAGGTTCTTAGTGTAATTCTGCGTTTTTTGGCTGCAACCACAAAGACAGTCGGGTGAGTTATATTTGCCGTGTGTGCTCATAAGCAGCAACTGTTCATAGCCTACCCATTTACTTTTCACGTGATGTCTATCTTGCTGGCACGTATGATCAATTGGTCCATTTCTTCGTCCATATCTATTTGATCTCCTGCTATCATCTGAGGAATATTTTGTGGCACAATGTCAGCATTAATATATGCCCCAAGCAATGACTTGTACAGGGGCAAGCTTGTCAAGTTGAACTTTTGAAGAACCTTTATGAATCTATCTGCATCCTCCACACTGCCTTGCTCCTCGAAATACTTTGCAATGGCCTCCAACAGCTCAAGTGGAGGTCTCCAGTGGCAAGTCTTCAACAGAGATAAGCCCTTCTTCATGGCATTGACAGCTTTATCCATCTGCTTACTCTGAACAAATCCCTCCATCAGTATCTCCCAAGTCTTGTAATTCGGATGCGCACCTTTCTCTAGCATGTGGAGATGAAGCCTCTCAGCCTTTTCGATCCATCCATTCCTCACATAAGCACCAAGGAGAACATTTGAAACCCGCACATCGTGCTTCTTGCTTTCTGCTTCCCAGCTTCCAAAGGTCCACTCGGCCCGACCAATGTCGCCAACTTTTATCAAGCATACCATAGCAGACATGTAGTTTGCAGCAGGGATTCTACCTGGAACAATTTTACTAGCCTCCCACAGCCTAATAACCCCATCTCTGTCATTCAGGGCTGCATAACATGTCATAATGAAAGAGTACCCTAAACGCCCTGTTGATGACAACTTTGTTTCAGCCGTTCTAAGGCAAGCAAGAGCTTTACTGCTCTGTCCATACTTCTTGAAGATGTTAGCTAATGTACAGTATGTGCTCCAACCAACCTCAACCATGTCATCATTCAGCATCTCCTTGAATGCTGATTGTACTGAGGCTAAGCCAGAGACCTCAGCACATGCATTCATCCAAATGTTGTAGGACAGAACATTTCTTGGAATGTTGTTCCGTTTCATCAGATAAATTACACTAAGGACCTTCTCATACTGGCACGTTGCAACATATAGTTTCATAATTTCATTGAAAGAATGAGGATCGACAGGCAGTCCATATCTCTGCAGCTCAGCCATGAAGGTTTCAGCTTTCTGCACATTTCTTTCTGTAACATAGCAATGGAGAAGCGGGAATGACGCGGCCTTCTTGGAAGCAGCAGTACTTAGTTTTCTGTAGTACTCCTCAGCTTGAGAAGTACCATGAACTTTTGCAATCAAATCCAGTCTAACCATATGATCTGAGGGCGATAGTCTAAAATCATTGTGCGAGTCCATCCATGATAAAATCTGCAGCATAATAAAATTCCGTTTAGGTAGTGCCCCTTGCATCGCCACTGCGCGATATAGATTGGAACAGCAATAAACATTCAGCTGAGCTGTGCAAGTGTGTCAATAAATCATATAACAAAGAGTGAAACAATGTTCACTTTGCAGCATAACATTATAAGGAATTATTAAGAAGTTTGAATCAAATTGTTGCAAAGGTGAAAAAGACTCCTATGTCCTATCTGTATCAGATTTTTCTCGGTTCAAATTCGTTCATCAGGTAGAGCTGTTTGGAGTGTGCTCACCTCCAGGGCTTGCTCGTAGCGGCGCGCGCGGCGAAGCCGGACGACGTCACGGCGGAGCTCCGGCGGCGAGACGCGGCCGCGCTCCCGAGCCCATCTCTCGACGGCGGCGGCCGCGGCGGCGCGCCCGCTCTTCCTCGGGATCCGGAGGAGGCACCGCGACAGTAGGTCGCCGCCGTCGCCGTCCTCGCGAGCAGTCGCCGGAGGAGCGGAGGAGGAGGAGGAGGAGCAGCAGAAGGGTCTAGGGTTTGGGCGGGAGGCGCCGACGAGGAGGGCGAGAAGGCGCGAGCGGCGCACGACGGCGGCCATGGGCCCAAACAATCCATGGGCTTGCTTGCTTTAAGAAAGTTTACCTTCTTCTCAATCCCTTTTTTTAAAAAAAAAATTAGTAAATTTCAGAAAACTGCAACTATAGTCATAAAACTGTAGTGTGCTGCAACATTAGTGATCTATTTCAGTTTGCTGTAATAATAACGTGGAAAATTATCACAAAATTACAACTTTTACGTGATATGCGTAGAAGTTACAGTTTCGTGATAATTTATCACGCTATTGTTCTAGCAAACTGGTAGTTTTGTGACTATAATTGCAGTTTTTTAAAATTTACTCAAAAAGAAATGAAGTGATAGCATAAATTTGTATCTCAATTATAGTGGATGAAAATTTAGACATGTTTTTAAAAGGCTAACTCATACGTGAGACCTAACCGGATTCTACAACTTCAGTTTCGCTCCCAATTATTTTAGATAATAGATTAAACCGGCCTCTGCATCCAAACATATATGCACAGCCAAGAAGCTCCCCAAATATATGTCCTAAAATGTAAATCCAGCCGCGCCACGGCTGTCTGTGCCAAACCAGGACGAGGAAGAAGAAACTGACAGTAAGCTCAGGTTTATACAAGCCATCAATGTCTCTCTTTCTAGGTCGAGTTGGCAACCCATCTCGTCCTCCAGATTACTACTACAATACATATATTGACATAGATACACAGGCCTAGACTAGATTACATCACAAACTAACACTGCTAGCTAGTACACAGCATACAATGGGGGGACATGTACACAGATGCAGACGAGAGATCTGTCATATGCAAGCTCCAAGGGAGTAGAAATCGCCGCACCCCAGGTCGTCGCTGAAGGTAACATCATCCTTCTCCTGCATGGAAATCGAGTGTCAGATAGCGAAACAGCGCCGTCAACAAGATGACTATTGCTTCTGATGGTCTTATCATCAGCGAAAATGGTTCAATAAGTTTGCTGGTATGTGTCACTTTTGTGTAATCTTAATATGGATGTCATGGTAAAAAAAATTAGGTGAAGGAAAAAATCCTTACCACTTTGACTATGGAATTGAGAAGGCCGTCGAAGCTGCAGCTGCTAGAGCTAAGTTCGCTCTGAAGTTTCGGGATGCTCAAATCGGAGGCGTTCTTCGGCATCGCCATATCTCCCGAAACGAGGAAATCTGTCTTCATTTGTGGGATAACTGTTGAACCACTTGAGGTTGCTTGCCCAATCATTCTGGCACCAATATTGCTACTGTTACTACTGCTATTGTTCCATCTTTGGCTCATAGCATGATGAGCCCCAATGTTGCTTGCCAATTGAGAGCTCGGTACAGAACTCCATACGAACTTGAGATCAAACAGACTGTCTGCAGTCCTATCATCGAACTTCTGTTTCAAACCGTTTCCACCTCCAAAATTCAAGTACTTTTGCTCTGTATCTGGAGGTAAAAGCATCGCGCCACCAAAAGAGCTAGCTCCACCTTTTGTGTCTCTTGCTACCATAAGGTCATTTGAAGAGCGAGCAGGTGCACACGATGAAGATGTACCACCCAATTTGTTTGCACAGGTATTGTTAAACGAACCATGGATTAGCAACCCGTTGGCGGAAAATCCTGATAAAGGAATAGTACTCTGCTGGGATACACGAGATTCAAGCAGACCAGATGAAACTCCAACGGCGCCTTCAATATGTTCTGAACTTACAGAGGAAGTTCGAATTGATGGCTGACTGACAATTTTGGCTTGTGTGCACTCGGCTAGTTCTTGAGGCAGCAAAGGACTGCTTGTGACACTTTGGAGTGTGCCAGACATACCATTAGATAGGCCATTCCCAGAAAGGATGGTGGACAGATCATCGGTTTCTTCATGGATCCACTTCTGTTGCATTTGGGTCTGCCCAAGCGATGTTGCCAAACCTTGTCCCAAGTTTCCTTTCTGGTTTCCTGGTAAGCTAAGGTGGTACTTATTTGCATCATTAATGGAATGGCTCAATGTATGGCTTCCGCTCATAGTCTGAATCGATTTTGAAGCAGGTACCCCCTGAGTTCCAAGAGCTGCTGGATTGTTTCTAGGACTGTTTAACAATCCATGTGGAGTAAAAGATGATAGAGCTGCGGAAGAGGTAAAAGCTTGATAACCCTGTAGTCCTTCAAATCCACCCATGTGCAGAAAGGGGTCTCTACCTCCCAAAGCAGCAACGATGCTAACTTGTTGCGACGCCACAGCGCTTAGCCGTTTGAGATAGAGCCTGTACTTCTGCGTGGTACACAAAGCTTGAGATTAGACTCTGCAAACAAGTTGTAGTGTTTATCTGTGAACAATTTGCTTTTAGTGTCTCAGCATGAGTCACAGAATAGCACCGGAACTTGTTTTTGGTTCACCATATATGTGGTTGCTAAATCTGCTAGAAGGTTTAGAGAAGTGCTGAAAAATGTACGGCCTTTTCCTCAACTTAAAGGCCACTCATTTAATTGTTACAGAATCTGCTCTTGGAAGCAGAGGGGCAAAGTACACAAGACTCAAGTTAGAATAGGCCTTAAATGTGTAATAGCTCTGTGTTGATAAAGGATGCCACAGTGACTTTCTATCAGCCATATTTAATACAGTATTGTAAAACAGTCAGCGCACAATTCATTGGTATTGAAGAACTTCTGAATTCGGTTAATATTTCTTCAGGGCCTTAGTAAAGTTGAAAGATGGTCTATCTTAAGCTATAGTTTCCTCTGAACAGTAAAAACTTGTAGTGCAATTAATTACAATAGCTGCTAGCTGTGGTACAGATTTGTTCTATTCAAATTACATCATTACCAGTACATGCTAATAAATAGAAGATAGTGAAATGAGTTCCTTGCCTGTAGGTGACTTGCAACATTTTCCCTTGTGAGTTTCTCAACATTCATGAGCTCAAGTATCCTTTTTGGCACAGCCTCTGCATAAATAGAAAAAAATTATAATCTCATCTTTTCACTTATGCTTATGCTTATTAGCCAAAAATTGAATTTTCAACCTTAAATTTGGAGTTGATTTTGGGGTTTTTTTCATCGTAGTTTATTTTTTAGCCTTTGCTTTTAGATCGTTAAGAACACGTATATAAAAGTTTTATTCACAAATTATTTTTCATTTGCAAATATGTCGTTTAGTTTTTTCCTCCAATATGCCAAACGATGGGGCCGTTTCTCTCTCTCTCTCTCCAAAAAGGAAAAGATTAGGGTGTAACATGAGTCACCATAAAAAAATTGTGAACAGCAAAATGGAGGCAGTGGTGAGAACATACTGTCAATTCCAAGCTGGTTGACAGCAGCGACAAATTTCCGGTGTAGTTCAACTGACCAAACAACTCTCGGCTTCTTTGGAGCCGAGGGATCATCAATATCTTGAGTATTGACCTCACCCTCATCCTCCTCTTCACTACAGTACTCCTTCCTCTTCTTGCTGGGCCTCCCACTTTGATCAGGTGATCCACATGTAACATGGCCATGCACATGGTCTGAATCCGCATTTGGTGGCTTGTTGCACTCTTCATAGAAATCGAGATTAGCACGGTCGCGAGTACTGAATTTCCTCCTGATAACATGCTGCCAGATATTCCTGAGCTCTTCGATTCGAACAGGTTTTAGGAGATAGTCGCAGGCACCATGGGTTATCCCCTTCAATACAGTTTTGGTCTCTCCATTCACAGATAACACTGCAAGGAAATTACTAATTGGTTAACATCAACATTTCCCCCTACCCGTCATAGAAGGAAATAAGTACAGTACAGTGCTCAGGATTTGCTGAATAAACTGAAATTGAATTGATGCTCTGCAGATACAAGAAAAATCTTCACTCACAGTGGCTATTACTATCAAGAACAGTTGAACTGGATTATTGGATAGCTCTGAGAAGGGATAAGATTCATGACTTACTGATGACAGGGAGGTCCATTTCAAGCCCCACAAGCTCAAGAAGCTTAAAGCCGTCCATGTCTGGCATATGGACGTCGCTGATAACTAGATCAAACATGTCCCTGTTTTCCCGCAGCATTTTCAGCGCGATAGCAGCCTGATTTGTTGTCGTCACTGGAAAAACAAAACAAAAATTACTCTTTCAAGTGAATAGCTGTTGAAGATACAGGAAGGCATCTGCGACAACAACAATTCACCCTAAACCCCCCCCCCCAAAAAAAAAAAAAATTGCAGCATGCATTTCTTTTATCAACAATGACACCATAAATCCAGATCATGTAAACAATTTACAACTAGACATCTCTGTAGCTGCATGCAGCATATATAGTATACGATAACTTCATGAAATATTTTATTGAATAAACATAAAGCATTAGGCAAAATTCTGAAGAACATACATATAGACATCTAACAATAAAATTTGTAAGAATTGATATTGCTGTTCCAAGACAAAAAAAAAAACCAAGACTGAACTGCAAAAAGAAAAGAAGAAGTATTTACCATGATACTGGCAGCGCAGCAGCAGGGTCTCGAGCACCTTGAGACACACCGGGTCGTCGTCGACGGCGAGGACACGCATACCGACGGGGAACTGGTCCCTCCTCCTCGCCGCCGGCACCACACCCTTCCTCTCCTCCGCCGCCCTCATGGCAACAAAAAACCTCCCAATCCAATTCACAGCACAAAACCCAAGAACAGCAAGAAACCTCCCAATCGATGAAGCAAATCAAGAACAAAAACCAACCACCTTATAACCAAAGTTGCAGGATGCTGGGAAGCAGATGTGGGCAGGGGAAGATTGGGATTCAGCTTCAAGGCAGGCCTCCCAATCCCCAGCAAGAAAGCAAAGGCAAAGAGCCCAAAGGTACAAAACCAACAACCTACTACTACTGCTCCTGCTGCTGCTGCTGCTCCCCAACTAGAACAGGAAAAGAGAAAGGGAGAAGCAAAATGGAAAGAAAGAAGCTGGTGGTGGATTTGGACAGGGAGAGGAGAGAGCTGGAGAGAGTGGGCATGGAGCTTCAGGACCAAACCCACCACCATCTCCACCACCCCATCATTATTGAGGCAAAGAGGTGGGAAAGCAAAAGGGAGGGAGTTGGAGAAGAAAGCAGAGTTCTCTCTCTCTCTCTCTCTCTCTCTGCAGCCAAAAAAATAAACTAAAAAAATGGGAGGAAAAAAGCAGAGACACTGACTGTTCCAGATGGCCAAGCAAGCAAGCAACCAACCTCAGCTTCAGCTCACACACATGTGAACTACTCCTAGCTCAGCAGCAGCAGCCACCACAACTCCCAGCAAGAAAACAAGAGGAGATTGGAGCAAGAACAGCAAGAACATCTCAAGGGAGAAGAAGATGAGGGAGAGAATGTAAGTAGACTGTCCATCTGTCTGAATTTTAAGGGGTCAAAAATGGTGGAGGGCAACAGAAATTGGGGCCCATTTCATCCACAAGCTCCAACCGATCGCTACAGACGAAACGCCATCCCTCTGTAGTCTGTAGTATGTACTACCCCGCACCGGCGAAATTCTTGCGTCTGTAAATTTTGTATTGTATCTCATGTATCAATTGGACGGGGCAAAAAATAATTTTCCATGAACATGTTAAATTGGTACTAGTAGTAATGTTTTTTTTTCTGAGGCCTTAAATTAGTAGAAAATGGGCATTCCATATGACAATTCCGTATCTCATTTTTAACTTTTTTTAAAAAAAATATCATTATTTTTTTGAGAATTTTTTTGGAACAAATTTTCTGATTAAAATGATCCAAACTTTTAAGAGTTGTGGAAACGGATGAGACACATCTCGATCACACAAGTGAATATAGCATTGCAAGCTAGTAGTATCAACTTGCCACGCACAAATGAATAGTATCGCACAGTGACTGTACTCCTACATTGAGGGCCTTTTGATTTGGAGAAAAAAAAATATAAGAGTAGGAGTTTAGGATGATTCCAACCCTATAAGAAAATTTCCTAGGAAACCCTTTAAAATAAAGGATTGAATCATATTGTATGCTTTAAAATTCCTATAGAATGAATAATCCTAGAAAGATTTTGTGAAGAAAATTTAGCAAGAGTTTCAACCTCTTAGAAATTTTCCTTTGAATCTATCCCTTTATAAGATTATTGTGTTTTTCCTGTGATTCAATGAAATGGTTATTCTTGTGTTTCTCCTATATTTTATAATCCTCTGTTTTGTACATGCAATTGTTATTAGAATTATACGTTTTTTTTCTATTTCTTCCCTTTTTTTTCATTGGCCCCTACGGAGTACCACCAAACAGTATAATACCATATACATATTTACTGCTTGTATAAAAATACTGTAGTAATTATAGAGAAGCGTACACGAACAGAAGACATATGCTTGCCTTAACAACTTTAGATTCTTCACACGGTATACCACTACTGCAGCTGGGCCCCAAATTATAATCATCCAATGGAGCAAACAAAGACGACCTGATCTCTGGATCTACAAGTAGTTAATGGTAAAACACCATTAACCCCAAAGTAAAACTCCCCTTAAATGCGTGCCTTTAATTGACGCCATTTACTAACGCTTTTAATAACCATCCATTAAAGCTTTGGATGATTGATTGGAAGGGGGCACCACTCCCTCGCACACGAACGAGATTACGAGATGAAGATTGTCACGAAAATGCCCGACCGACCGAGCGTGCTTTTTTGTACGGTCTCATTTTCTAAAACATGATATAAACGAAGACGCTCATAAACACACATCATATCCTTATTAGCATCTTTAAAATCCTAATTTAATTACTCCCTCTATCCAAAAATATAATGTACAATCATGTTTTTTCATGCCTCATAATATAAAACATATGCGTATATATATTAACTAGCACCTCGATCCTCTAAATTTGGTTTGTTTTAAACCATCGAGCTCTTCAATTATATTGCTTGTATGCATGAATGCGATCCAACCAATGAGAATGATTAAGGGCCAGTTTGTTTTGAGGCCTAAATTAGGCTTGCCAATTTTTTTGGCAACCTTAACAATAATTGTGTATGTTTGGATTGAAGCCAAATTTTGACATGCCTATATAACATAGGCCATTTTAATAGCCAAATTAGTTTAATTTGGCTTCAATCCAAACACATGTTGGCCTTACCAAAAATTGGCATGCCAAAACTTGTCAAAATTGCCAAATTTTGGTAAGGCCAACATTGGTCACAAACCAAACTGGCCCTAATTTTTTTTCTTAATCTTTATGTTACGAGTGGTGAGCATTTTTTTTTATAGATGGAGTAGCATCTTTGAAAGACTGGACTAATATAACTTAGGATTGATAAAGTAACACGTGTATATTGTCACACATTGAAAAATAATAATTAGACGTAAATACAAGCATCTATATCAAGTCCAGGACTTGAACTCATGTGAATCGGTTTCTAATCAATTGAGTTATGCTCACTTCACCATACGATATTATTCTAACCCTATATAAAATAATAATTCTAAATCATTTCAATCTTGTATTACCATCTCCACTAAATAATTAGAATGACAAAAACAATCGATCATCGGTTAAAGTGATAGTAGTTTTAGATATTGTTTCCGACCGTTTTCACCCCTAGCGGCGCACACACAAATCACCTCTATTTCCCGTGCTCGCGCGCGCGCGCGCGCACGGTGGGGGCGGCCACACGGGGGGTCGTGGGGGTGTCGATGCGGTGGTTTTTCGCGCGCAGCCAGCCCCCTTTGTCGTCTCGTCTGCCACCCACGTCCCCATGGCGCTGCTGCTGCTGCTGCTCCTTGCTGCAACCTGCAACTCTGCAAGGCCAACAAGACAAGCGGAGGCAGCAGTAGCAGGAGGGCATATGCCTCGTTTCCCGGACTCTCCTTCCATCTCATCCCTTGGTTGACCCATGGGTTTGACCATCTCAACCGTTGATTGATCCCACATTTTTTTAAGCAAAAGGTATAGTCAATGAGTACTCCCTCCATCCTAAAATATATTCCATATCTCAAAATATGAAGAATTTTAAATAGATAGGACATTTTCTAGTACTATGAATCTGGACAGACTCTCTGTACAAATTTATTTAACTATCAAATGTTCCATCTGTTTAAAATCTCTTATATTTTAGGATGGAGAAAAAGTAAATAGTATTGAATAAGAAGAAGAGAGTATAAATAAACAATAATTATGTGCGTTAAAAAGGAGGTTGTATACAATAAACAATAGTTAATTAGTATTTAATAATTGAACGGTTAAACATTTAAAGACACTAAGGCAAAGATGGTACTACACTAAGCTTAGTATTTGCAAATGGATTAATTATGTGGACTAATAAGTGTTTACACTCATATACTGCCAGGACATGAGAGAGGAGACTGTAATTTGTAAATAGCTGCATGTGTGGGTTTCTTGTCATTTTGTTCATCTTTCTCGTGAAGTTTTTTGCGTGAAAAGGGGAAAACTGGACGTGCCGGTATAAAGTGAGCCAGTACTACAATTCACTGCCTATATATGCCACGTACTCGATCCAACCTGCTACGTTGAAAACTTTTGCGTCCATGACTCACTGCACGTTGCTTCCGGCGATGAACTATCAAGCGTCATATGCATTCACGTAAGCTATATATATATATATTATTCCCTTCTCCTAAAATATAAAATATTTTATATAAATGTAATATATTTAGGATCATAAATCTGATTTGACTTTCTGTTAAGATTTATAGTCACACACCCACCTATTTTTTTTTCATATTTTAGTACGGATGGAGTATATGTATTGGCCCACATCAATTTAAGTCAGATAATGCATCAGGTGTTTGCATGCTTAATTACGACCGTTAATTGTGACAGCGGGGCATACATGGCTACCTTCAATACGGGTCAACATTTACTGTTCACTTCTTTTTAAAGCCCGTTTGAATGCGAGAAATTGTATGTGTTCACTTCACGTGGAAGTATGAAATAAAATATACTAGGATACCTCCTCTCCGGAACGCAAAACGATATTTGCATTAACATGTGATTAATTGAATATTAGCTATTTTTTAAAAAAAATTGATTAATATGATTTTTTAAGCAACTTTCGTATAGAAACTTTTTTTTAAAAAACGTACCGTTTAATAGTTTGAAAAACGTGCGCACGGAAAACCATGATAGGGAGTTGGGAACTCCCAACAAAGAACGCACCCTAATTAAGTACTCTTTTATATTCATCACCATATAAAGTACTTTCATAAACTATACACGAATTTCTATTAGTCAATGATAAAAAAAATTAACTGGCTTAACACCAAGTAATTTAAACGGAAGTAATATATATGTTTTAACTTTTATTAAAGGTGACTTTTTATACTAATTTAAGAACGTGTTCAACCTATAACCTATACATATATGTATCGTTAGCAAACTCCTTTTTTTATGCCATACATGACTTGTGTGTCGCATAAACATCCGCGAGCACCCAATAGTACGATGATAACACTAAATTAATATTCTCCCCGCTTCAAAATTTAGCAATCTATGAACTAAATTCATAGTGTTAGGTTGGATCTAATCTCATACATAAATTGTTATATTTTGAGACGAGTAATAATTAACATATTTAAAGTACTCATCTCACACTTTTCCCCCGCATGATGCAACGTTTACCGACAGTTTATAGCTTCCAACAAACAAATGAGAAGATGGTTGCATTTAATTTAATTAGCTTGTGTGATTGGTGAGTGGTGACCAAACATTATGTCATCGATCGATCCCATGCATGCATCCACGCCCAATTTTTTCATATACACCCTCCGTCCCTAAATATTTAACGTCGTTGACTTTTTTATGATATGTTTGGCCGTTCGTCTTATTCAAAAGATTTAAGTAATTATTAATTCTTTTTCTATCATTTGATTAACTGTTAAATTCACTTTTATGTATATATATATTTCACAAAAGTTTTTGAATAAGACGAATGGTCAAATATACTTAAAAAAAATCAACGGTGTCAAATATTTAAGGATGAATGGAGTATATTTTTCTCCGATCCATGGAGCACGCGTATAGAAGTTCACAAAACATATGGTAACTAAAAAAATATTCACAGCATTTTTTTCTGCAGGGAAATATTCACATCATTTTCACAGGCCACGTAAGAAAAGAATAATATTCGTCGTATGAAGTCATTATAATCTTCCTTTATGGATATCTAGAAGGCATATGCATGCATGCATTCTGCGATATTAATATATATATGTAACCGGCGCTGCCGGCCACGTGGTTAATTAGACAGTTAATTAGTTGATGATGCCAGGTGGTGTTTAATTACTGTGGAAAACTTCTACTAGACGTCTGAATATCTTGTTGCCCTGATGATAATTAGTATACTGATAAATGGTTTTAATTAACTAGGCATCTTAGTCAGCTTCACTTAAGTGCAGATCTTAAGGTAGCTAGGCCCAGTCATAGTTCCAAACTTTTTTTTTCAAACTTACAACTTTTCCATAACATAAAAACTTTTCTATACACACATAAACTTCTAACTTTTCCATTACATCGTTACAATTTCAATCAAACTTTCAATTTTAACCAAACTTTTAATTTTGACGTGAACTAAACACAGCTCTAGTGGGGTTTTTTTTCTTCCAAATAGCTAAATGATTGAATAATGTATGTGATCACTATTCGAGAGCACAAACGAATGGATTAAACATTATGAAGTTAAAGAATAGATCTAAACTAGTTTTGTCGAAATTCACATATAAAAGTTTTTTTTCTCAAAAATCGTATAGTTTGGGTGCACGTAAAACATGTGGCATATATTAATCGATCGATTAATCCTTCCTTAGAAAAATGTTCAAGGGTCTTCCGACTAGTTCCACAAGGTGGTGGCTAGACTATCTGGGTTCGGAGCCTCACCCCTTTTAATTATTTGATATTAGGTTATTTCCTAATATTTGCCTTTTTTTTATTAATTCTTCCTTTAAAAAAAAGAGTAGGTTGATTTAATGCTAATTGCATTGCCATGTTTATTTTTTTTTCTTTTTGTGTGGATGACGTCGCACGCGAACACGATTCGAACCGAAGTCCATTTTTCCTGCGCGTGTACATAGTATATACGTACGCGTGTAGTGGACGGTTGCTTTTCATCTGCTTTCTTCAGAGAAGCTCTATGTTTATTATGATACGCATGCACGTCGCTCTTATATATGTTTCTATAATATTATGCGATGATTCTCAATCATGCATGTTTCAATATTACCTAACCATTTCAAAATTGAACGCGATCTCAATTATTTAACTACATATACGCATGCATGTGTGTATATATATACAGTACGTACACCACCGGCTGCATGCCGGCCAATGATCGATATGATCTGGACCTGCTTTTGCTAGCTTAATTTACTCGTATTTATAATTTTTTTTGACTGAATTATTTATAATTGTTTGTAAACACTGCTCCCTCCATTCCAAATTGATGGTACACCAAGACCAAGAAAAGCTAATAACTCTCTCATATTATATTTACTCTAGCAACAAACTTGATGCATGCATCATCCACACTATTTTCTAGCCAATAGAAAATCAAGATATTGCATGTGGGTTATAAATACTTGTGTGGATGCATGCATCAATGCCCATTTACTCCAATGCACCAATAACGAATAGACTTAATGAATAAACACAAATATATAGATCATTTAAGAATAACCTTAAAAAAATTATATGCAGATCAATTTTGAATGAAGGGAGTAGTATACATGCCTCTTACTACATATTTTTGGATCGATCACTTGAGAATTTATGGATGGAGGGCACAAGCTGCATTCACGTACGACAAATGCGATCTACACCCAATCTTTGCGCGTAAATTTCTGATCGATCTGCATTTAATTCACTCTCCATCGAAAGTTCATTTAAGAGCTAGCTAGGGGCCGACCATCGATCCATCCCAGAAGTAATTACTACTCTAGTTATTGATCTGGGCCCTTCATGCAAGGTCGAACCCATCAACATGCACGTAATATAAGCTGTGTTTAGTTCCACGCTAAAATTAAAAGTTTAAAGAAATTAGAACAATACGATGGAAAATTTGTAAATTTGTGTGTAGGAAAGTTTGATATGACGGAAAAGTTGAAAGTTTGAAGAAAAAAGTTAAAATCTAAACATGGCCATACTCTACATCTAAAAATAACACATAAGATTAAGTGGTGAGATGAAAAAGAGAAATGAGGAAAAATATATGTATCACCTTTAATCATGTAAGGGGCAATCTTCACACAACTAAAAAAAAGAAAAAAAAGTGAATTGGACAAACAAATAAAATAAAATTATTGGGGTTAGTGTGCTACAGTACAGAGGTAATATAAAGATGATGTATTGTATATACCACCTTTTATAGATAAAATTGAAGGTGTCAACTACCTTTGCTATAAAACTTGTTCCTATATTACTCGTTTAATTATAATTAGCATTTAACTGCGACGCTAAAACGCACGCTTGCATGCATGGTACAATATTGGTACTGCAGGAGTATATATATGTACGACGCGCATGCTACCTGCAGTATGTACATGTCCCTCGTCTGTGCGTTGCACGCACCGTTTTAGAACGCAAGGTAATATTGGTTTAACTTTGATCGATCATATATAAACATAATTAAAAATATAAATTTCAGGTATCTGAAGAAAAATGGATGTATATATAGTCTACCATAACGAGAGATTTCTTCATAGTATTACACTTATGTAATTTCTAAAATTTATATCGAAGGGCTAGATAGTCAAATTTTTATCCCCGCAAAAAAAAAGGATAGTCAAATTTATAGAGTATAATGTTAACTTAGAAAAGTCACACACGGCTTGTTTATGCTACCAGAGGAAATAGCTGTATAATTAATTAATTAATTAATTAAGCCCGACTTACGTACGTACTCTTTCTATAAAAGAAACTTAATTGCAAGCTATTGGTCAACAAATTAGTGGTAAGGGTAGGGGCCGGGTGAGCAGAAAAAAAACTGAACCGAAAAGACCGAGACCGAGAAATTCGATCCTAGACAGTCAAAGACCGATTTTTTTCGATCAATTTGGTTAGTCTCCTCGGGTAACTGAATAAACTGAAAAGACTGAATTAAAAAAATGTTTAAATGCAACATAAAATCCACTAAGTTCAATAGGACTAGACTCTAATTTTTTCACATCCCTACTTCTTCTAAGCATGCAACCTAACAAGAGTCTTTATTCATATGTGCTTACAATTTCTTTTTTTGATTTTTGTGTTGGCATTTTTCACTATTTTTTTGCATATATAAAAATGTTGTTGAATTTCGGTCAGGACCGAGACCGAGACCGAATTTGTCAGTCCTGACATTTTTGCGTTGAAATTCGGTCTTCACATTCCAAAGACCGAAATGACCAAAAGACCAAGACTGAAATTTTCGGTCAGGTTGTATGCCCACCCCTACGTAAGGGTAAGTGCGCCCCTCACAAATACACATAAACACATATACCCTACATCTTAAATTATATGGTGCAATTAACACCAATATAAAGACCAAGAAAGAATTATTATCACCTTTCGTTTGGATAACTCCAATAAATACAATGCATACACCCAATGGGATTAGAGATTTTGAGAGGGTGGATGATTTTGAAAAAGAAATAATTAAAGAGGAGAGAGATGTGCTAGTTTATTGCATCATGCGTGCTTTATATTATGAAACATTGAAAAATATGGTTGTGTCTTATATTTTGGGATGGAGAAAGTAAGAAAAGTAATATTGCAAATTGGTAGTTAAGGGATACTGAGAGCAAGTACTATAAGGATATATGTGTTGGTCTAAAAGTGTCGCATAAGATAAGTACTTGATGAGATCTACTCCAGAAGAAAAGTGATGAGAGAGACTATGAGCTAGTCACTAGTTATACAAGAGGCAATCTACATATATAATCTCCAAAGAAGAGCACACAACGAATGTGAGATAGTGTGAAAGTGAACATAAGGCTGTCATGGGTTGGCCTAATAATGTTGATTATTTTCATACAGCTTATTAATAAAAACTTATTTATGAGCATCACTTTTATATATGTCATAGCGACTTTAAAGGCAATGCATAAAAATAAACTTTTCTTTTGAGATGGAAATAATAAATCTCAATAGCATCAAAATCAATTTCAAAATTAAATTTTACAATTCAATTTTGGTAACGATTTATAAGCTGTATGATAAAAGATAGGTATAGTATATGACATGGCTAAAATTAAGGTAGCACATTCACTATAAAACTTGCTCTCTTAATTTAGGAACACAACTTCTTCCATTCCCAGATCGATCAAGGATCAATATATAAGTTGGGACAAAGTTGCAAGGCTAATTAAAGTCTTTTTAGGGTGGAATAGTAATTTTGAATTTTGATTTGGTGGTTGTTTTAGTTCCACCACCAGCTTGTCATAAACTATATATTCCATGCTGCTAGCTAGCTAGATTTGGCCTAGATCGATAGCTAGCACTTGCAAATTTATTAGGTTTGGAGCTTTGGGATCCTACGCTGATCATAGAGAGATCGATCACTTATATATAGGCACTCGCTGTCGTGATAGATCACATAGTCCTAACACATGAGATCCTGTAAGATTATGGAGTATCACACAGGTCATGCCAAGTTGTAGAATCAATTAATTAACGGCGGCCGTGGCGTCTGAAGAAAGAACAGCTAGCAGTGGTAAAAAAAAAAAAGAAATCAAAGATATGTGCCTGCCATGTCATTTATCACATGCTACGTACAACGTGTTGGCACATACAGTAACTGATGAGCAATTCAAGCTATGCATTAGGGTGCATTTCTTTTTAGCTAACGATTACATGTTATCACGGACATGTTTTTTTAAAAAAGTTTATAATAAACACGGTACTTTTTCAATGGAATATGAGCAATGCTAGCGCAATAAATGACCACACATCAATCTAGCCGGAAAAAAAAATAAAGGGTAAATAGCTAAAGTGGTCCTCCAAGTTTTAATTATCTGAGGCTCAGTTTAGTCCTTGACATTTTAATCTATCCATATTAGTCCTTCAAGTTTTCGTTTTAGTTCAAAATTATCCTTGAACTTACTTAGAAGCCACATGGCTAAACATAACCAACAACTCTCTTGATAAATGACACTTATACTCCCCTCATTCACATATATAAGAGAAAAAATTGCATGCAATGATTTTTTTATAGATAATGCATAGTAATTTATGTAAAACGAAAATAAATTATGTACTTGCAGGTGTATACGATAGCCATTGTTTAAGTTTCATGTGCATATGTTGAAATAATGGGAAATACATCTGCAATATTGTTTATTTATTTTGATTTTCCCTTTTCTAATGTATAGTTGCATACAAATTAAGGGCAAAACGGACATTTTGCAATGGAAATATTGACTACAAATATCCATATGGCATATTAAGTGGGCCCAAGGATGATTTTAAGCCAAAACAAATACTTAGAGGACCTATGTGGATAAAATAAAACCTGAAGGACCAAATTGTGCCTTCGGTGAAATTTGCGGGACTAAATTAGCTATTCACCCAAAAATAAATGACAAAGTTACTTCTAGTCAATGTATTAGTAAATTACTAATTTACCCTTAATAACAAACGGATCATATCATTTCTATCGATAGTATAATACTACTAGTAGAAAGCACCGGAGCATCACTCAATATTGAATTCATTCATTCATGCCATCAAATAATTGTTATGAACAACGCAATTTCACAAATCATCCATAGACACTTTAGAGTTTAGAACGCATCATATCCTTAGGCCAGATTAACCAAAAGAACATCAATAAGCAGGACTATATATAGCAAGTACTTTCTGAGACGAATATTATTGGTGATCCCGGGTACCCGGGTACGTACAAATCAGGGTGCATGAACGACATAGCAAAGGCAGGACTAACAAAAACGGAAGGCAAATATATATATATATATATATATATATATATATATATATATATATATATATATATATATATATATATATATATATATATATATATATATATATATATATATGCATGCAGCAGTGTGCATTCAGATCGGAAGTGGTATATAATGTGGTTGTACGTAGGGTAAGAATTAAGCGTGCGTGGCAATAACATCATAGCTTTGTCGGCAATTGTTCGTCTCTTCTCCTCACATGGAAATCTTGAGAGCAGAGATCGAATCGATCGTCGAAGAACGTACGGTCCTCAACCAATTAATAAGCACATATATATCGTCTTGAGATATCGATCGAGCTGGCGACTGACTAGCTAGTAAAATTGTTTGAATTTTTCTAGACAAACTGTATTAAGTTTGATCAAGTTTATAATAAAATTTAGCAACATCTAAAATATTAAATAAGTCTCATTAAATCTAACATTGAATATATTTTGACAATATATTTATTTTGTGTTGAAAATACTACTGTAATTTTATTAAATCAAATATTTTTTATTAGAAAAAAGAAAAGGTCTAACGACTTTAAAGGAAAGGAAGTACTGTATATTGTTGTACGCATGCTAGCAAGCAAATGCAAGGGGCAGTCTGGCAGTGCATATATGATAGCGTAATGATGATTTGTTCCTGCGGCTCCCTCCGAGCACTGGTGACCAGTTTAGGTTATGTTTAGTTCACATAAAAATTAGAAATTCGATTGAAATTGAAACGATGTGACAGAAAAGTTGGAAGTTTGTGTGTATAGAAAAGTTTCGATGGGATGAAAAAGTTAGAAGTTTTAAAAAAAAGTTAGAAACTAAACAGGCCTTAGGAGTACATGTTGGTCAGGAGGACGCATTCTGCATTTCTGCGGCAAAATCAATCGTATTTTCCGTCGTGGTGACACGTCGCGGCTCGCCGGGGCCGGGCTACGAGCGTGAGGTCCCCGCCCGTTGCAGACTCAGCCCAGCCCGGCACGTACTTCCAACTTGCCTCGCCGTGCGCGGAGAAGAATAGTGGGCCGGCCCAACTTGTCGGTGCACCACTGCACCTGCACGTTCGTGGGTATCGCGTTACGGCCCATACTGCTCTCGGGCTGCCTGTCTACAATACATGGGCCAACATCGTCATACCAGTCCACTTCTGACGGTATGAGCTTTTGCCGTTTCTCCTTGCTTCTTGCATTTCGATGACGACAACGTACTCTCTTCGTCTCCTACTTTAATCATTTGTCTTGCTTAAAATACTAGGCACAAATATATTTAAAATAAGACGGACAATCAAAAACTTATGGTTGCACTTAAAATAGGACGGAGGGAGTAAATGCTGCTTGAAACAATGTTAAATCTAGAAAGAGTCGCTCAAAGGCATATGGTACCTGAGTTTCTGCAATCAATTCGAATTAATCGATTCCCTTCTTTTGCATTTGCACATCTGCAGCTAATAGTACAAACTGAATAATAATAAGTAAGAAAACAGAACCCCAGAGGGCTCGTAAACTGAACTACAGAACATTGCTACTACATATCTCCTGCTTCCACTAAGCTCCCCTCGATTCAGCTCACGGCTAACACTTTCTCATCGCATCTCCATTTCTCCATCCAAGCTGCTACCCACAAGTATACATCTGTTCTCCAATCTGATGAAACTCACACTGACCATTCTTGTGCAGCATCAGAATTCAGAACACACTCCTTTTCCTTCACATAAGCTGTCTCCCTTCCCTGTCAGATTCTTCGTCTTCTTCTTCTTCCTCCATACGATCATGGAGCAACGACAGCTATTGCACGGTTAGTAGATTGTGACAAGTGACAACGGCTAAAAACGATGGAATCAGCTGCTCTCCAGTTTCATCTCTTGCCGAATCTCAAGCACTTGTTGTGTTTTACTTCGGTCATGTTATTGTTCGAGGACGACGGCGCCAACTGGGGCGCTTTGGCTGTCTTATCCTTGGAGAGCTTCTCCATCGCGTTGATGAACTTCCTCAGATGCCTGATGTATTCAGGGTACGTCTCCAGGTTGCAGTGGCCGCCACCTTTCACCCATAAGGGCTCGTACTTCTCCTTCGCGAGCTCCCATAGCCGCTTGCCGTGGGAGAAATCGACGATGTCGTCTGCTGTGCCCTGCCATTGTCATTCAGCAGGTAAGTTCTGAGTTCTGATCACACCAACCGGGGAAAAAAAAAACAGTTGAGAGCAGCAATGAACTATCTCAGAACTTAATAAAGTCTTAGCATGTTTTCTGTTGAACTGTAACTAGTAATTGGACATGAGATATATACTGAAAAGTAAATTTGAAGATGATTTCAGACTTGAATATCAATGAAAAGCTAAGGAGGCTTTGAATCAGAAATGAAAAGGGTACAAGCTACTCACATGTATAACCAGCACTGGACAGTCAACCTGCTTTATTTTGTCGATGTTCTGCAGACATGTTAGCAGTAACCAGATTAGGATGGTAAATGACAGTCGTTTTAGAAGCAAACTGAAATCATGGTCCAGAGTTCCAGACATACCTTGAAGATATCAAACCAAAGTGTTACTTTTACCGGATATAGAACCCGAATGCCTGAAAGTATAGCACTGTGAAGGACAACCCCTCTTAATTTTTCCAAGCGCGAGGCTAAATGCAATGTTGGTCCACTTCCAACTGATTGTCCATACAAGATTAGATCCTCTGGTTCAATCCCGTACACCTTCGTTAAACAGTCATAAACAGCCTCTATGTCACAGTATGTGTTGTATTCTGATGGCTTTTGAAGCAGAAAACATGATAAGAAAAGGAACAAAATTAGGTATGTCTTCCACAAGGCGAACAATTACCTAGCTTAATTACTTATTGTAAGTTCGTAGAAAGGAAAACATTTACTATCGTTCGTTCTGATCATCAGAAAGAATTCGTTAATCAACAAAACCATGTGCCACATATGGGAACAACTGAACAAGCACACATGCCACTTTATGAGCTAGTACTACTTAACCAAGTTCTTCAAGTAGGGATCGATAATCAATCACCTAGAAGTTGGGGTTGATGGTCCCTTGGTATAACAACTTTGACAAAAGGATGACTAACAGAACAAAGTTGCCATCATGGTCGAGAATAGCAGAAAGCATGTGTGACTTTTTCCGATATTCATAATGAAAGTAAAATTGAAAAAGGCTAAACAGCCATTTGCCAAAGTCCTATTCCAGATGAGGCCAAGAAAGACAGAATGGCTAATAATAATTGCTTTGAGAAAAGCTGCCCATATACCTATAGAAGAACAGGATGTTGATTATGAAAAAAGCAAGGGAAACAATCCAATCCAAAGATTGTCGCTTGAGTCATTGATGAAAATATGGCATAAACATACAGGAGACATCATGATCACAAAAAAGTTTAGGTGACAATCTATTCAAAGAAGACAAGTTTACTGCAAATTAACCTAAGAATCAAGTTTGAGCTCTTAAAATCACTGAGGAATTCAGAATCTTACTTTGCCTGTAGAGGCCCCATATCCTGAATAATCATAGCTGCAGAACGAAACCAAGTAAAAAGTTCAGTCACATGTAACACACAATATTGGTCATGTCCATCAAAGGAAAATTGTCATGATATTAATTTGACACAATTGTCCATGTTTTATATATTTATTGATGGAAATAAATTTCAAATCCCATGAGGATCAAATAGCAACTTTTCCAGTAGGGGAAATTCTTTCGTTCTTAAAGTTAAAAGGCAGGCATCAACTGGATCCCCAAAAGGTGAAATAGATACCATTTGAATGTGAAGTTCGACAGGACTCCATCCGAAATAATTTATAGCAGAATTATTCATGATACATTTTTACTCTATCCACACAGCAAGACTATATGCAAATTATCAATCCACGATCCAAATGCCACAAACAGTTATAACAGTATTATAAGAATAAGATGCCAAGCACTATTCTCTTACAAAAATGATGCTCTGTAATCCTTGTATATTTTAAGAGAACTGCAACAAACAATGCCGTAAAATTTTTTTACCCCAGTTCCCCAATCTAGAGAAATGCCACAATTCTAACAAATGACTAGAATCGCTGAAACTGAATTCGAAAGCAATAGCAGCAGATCACACACAGCAGCATGCATCTGCATTGGAGCAGAATCTGACAGTATAAAGTACAATGAATCATCCAAAAAAAAGTACAGTCTTAACCTCGTCGGATGGCAACCTGGCAAGAACTAAAATCTAAAACGGAGGGAAGAAACGATCTGTTTTTCAACTCTTCCATAATTGTGGTCAGGCCATCAGGATATCCAAGAAACTAAATCTAAACATAAAAGCAGAAGTCAAAGCATTTATTCAGGAAAGGAGTGGTCGTCATTTAATCAAACGAGCAGTTCGTTCCTAACATTGAAGGTGAAGCTTAATCAGGTGCGAATTCAACCCCTCAAAGAAGGTTTAACAAGAACAATGGAAAGAAAAAAGCAAAATCTTTTGCATTGCAGGTCAATTAACAATTCTGAACGCCATGACATTACTGTTCAACACAGTTGGCTCACCAACTAAAAAAAGATCGAATCAAATCCTCTTTCAAATTAAAGCGAGGAAAAAAAAACATAACGAAGTGCCCGCCAAATCGGAGCTTGCAAAACGGAGTATTTACAAAATTGATCCTAAATCATAAGACTAATTGAAAGTTTGATACTGATTAGGCATGAAGAGTAGAGCCATAGAGCGCAGCATATCTAGCAGGCAAGAACACAACAAATGCAAAGGCATATAATGAAATGCAAATGCAAATGCAGGTTCAGAAGTTGGAAGTGGAAGCAAGAAAAGAACAAGGCGAGCAATGGAGGAGAGGAGAGGAGAGAGGGTGACCTCATGATGTTGACGCGGAGGTGGGCGCGGAGCTCGAGGAAGAGGCCGAGCATCTGGCCGAGGTCGGCGGCGTTGCCGTGGGAGTAGAGCAGCGTGAGGCGCGCGGAGGGGTGGCGCCAGAAGGCGGCGACGACGCGCGTCCCTCCCTTGGTCGGCAGCGCGTGCACCTCCACGCCGGCGTCCGCCGACACCCCCGTCATCCTCACCACCCCTCCTCCGCCGCCGCCCTCCTCCGCCACCAGCTCGTACGTGGGTGGCTCCGGCGGGAAGAAGGCCAGCCTCGCCGCCACCGACGACGTCACGTTCCCCATTAGCTCCCCCTCCCCGCCCGCCTATCTCGCTCCGCAACGTGAGGCCGCCTTCTCCTCCTCCTCCTCCTTTTCTTGATTTCTTCCCTCGTCAAGAAAAAGAGGTGAGGTGGTGGTGTGTGTTGCTTTTCTCGGGCTCCTTACCTAAGCTTGCTTTTCCTCCTCTCTCTCGCGCGCGCGCAATGACTCTGGTGGATTCGGGTAGCAGTTGCAGTCGGGGGGTTGGTTTCTTTGGTTGGTTGCGCGGCGGGGGCGTAGCGTAGGCGTACGTACGCTTGTCGATCGATCGGCGACGACGACGACAGGTTGACGACCACCACGTCGCGTGTGTGCGCGCTTCCGTCTTCGTTTAGTACTACTCCCACACGTTTTTTATAAAAAAAACAGTCTAATACTAAACATATCTTAATAAGTTGTGTTTTCCTGAAAAAAGTTGGAGGTTTGGAGAAAGTTGGGAGTTAAAAAAAAAGTTAGAAGTTTACTCCCTCTGTCCAAAAAAAAGACAAACCCTAGGTTTCTATGTCCAACGTTTGACTGTTCGTCTTATTTGAAAAAATTATGAAAAAAATTAAAAAGACAAGTCACACATAAAATATTAATCATGTTTTATCATCTAATAACAATGAAAATACTAATTATAAAAAAAAATTCATATAAGATGTTTTTGGGACGGAGGGAGTATGTGTGTATAAAAGTTATATGGGTTACTGTAGCACTTATGACTAATTATGGACTAATTAGGCTCAAAAAGATCCGTCTCGCGATTTACATGCAAACTGTGTAATTAATTTTTCTTTTTATCTATATTTAATACTTCATACATATGTCCAAAGACTTGATGTGATATTTTTGGAAAAGTTTTTTGTAACTGAACTGGCCCTTAGCAATGTTTTAGTAGCCACGCACGAAAAATTGTGAGACGTCTCGGATACTCACCCAAGGAGGCAACAGGACGGAGTATTATTACACCATCCGTTCCAAAATAAATTTATTTATAAATTTGTGTGTCTAACGTTTGATTACCTGTCATATTTAAATCTTTTTTATAATTTGGCATTTTTATTGTTATTATGTGATAAAATATATATAATCCTTTATGCGTGACTTAATTTTTTAATTTTTTTAAATGAGATAGACGGTCAAACGTTAGACATAAAACCTACAAATAAACTAATTTTTGGACGAAGGGTGTACTATTATAGATTTAAAAATTTATTTTTTAAAAAATGAGTTTTATATAGATTATTTTAAAAGAAAATGTATTGTTTAATAGTTTACAAAACGTGCTCCCGGTAAACAAGTGGGTAGTAAAATCGAAACTCACTTTCAAACTCAGTGTTAGATTTACATTTAGCACTGGCATTAAACACCAAAAGTAGCTAAATTGGTTGGTTAGTGTTGTTTTTTATGTGAAATTCTCGAGGATTTTGGTGTTAGCTTATGCGTTTAAAAATGATCGTGCAAATAACTATCGGCTCATCCGAATAGCAGCAGTACGGTCGCTCGCACGGATCGGATGCATTACCTGACCAATCAACAGTACAGATATTAGGGAAAGGAAGACGTTGTACCTGCATATAGGTGACTCAATAACTGATGTTCAGTTAGCTATAATAAATGCGTGGAAGAGCCAAAGAGGGTAAGCTGAGGCTTGTTTAGAGCAAGTTTAATAATACAGTGGTTCAAATTATCTATAGCTAATCTAATAGTCTATTCAGATAATAGCTAACTATAAAAATATACTACACCGTTAATACACGATTCTACCCCTCATACACACGTAACGTCTTAGAGTTTTTGTTACAATTAGTTATAAATCTACAGGCCGATTTATTCTCTCTTTTCTTTTTTCTTTTCGATATATGATTATAGCTAGTTTATAGCCTTTTATTGTACCGCTCTTAGGTGGTCAAGATTCGGTCAAAAGCAGCGGCAGAGCAAAGAAAGGATGATGGAGAAGAACTCGCAGCGGTGACTGGTCGATCAGACGGCGAAGATAGACTGATGCATGCCTCTCCCTGCAGCTGTATACAGTATGCTTCCGTCCATTCTAAAATATAATAACTTTTATCCCTTAGTATTTATCCTAAAATATAATAACAACTCTCCACCAATATTCTCTTCCCAACCAATCACAATCATTCATCATTTATTTTTTTCCACCTACCTCTACTAATCATCAATCACAAACCTCCACCACTCACTTCTACCTACTTTCTTAATAATCGTGTCCAACTCTAAAACTTATTATATTCTTGGACGGAGGGGTAGCAGACTATAAATCAGCTAAATACATATCGAGAAGATAAAAAAAAGAGAGAAGAACAACGTGGCAACAGATTTATAACGAGGTCTATTGAGATATGTTGTACTAGAATATGTTCTATCCCATCTTAGGTTGTGTTTTTGGGACGAAAAAAGTATATATTTATAGATAATTATTGTATAAATTAGTTATTAAATTGAGTATAGATGATTTAAAGTTAGTTGGCTATACCATTGGGTGAGACTGCGAGTTGAGCGAGTGAGGCACTGTTTCCCTGGCCCCACATTGGCTGTCTTCATCCGACAGCTGCCAGCCCTCGAAGTCCTCACTGATCTCTCTCTATACTTCTTCCAGCATTTCTGCTTGATCATCATCAGCAGCTGCATTGCCTGGCCTACTAGTAGTAGTATTGCTATTGCTCAATTGTTATCGAGACTGTTAGAGACTGTTTAATCTGACGAAAGGATAGATATATTTCGCTTAATCTGATGATTAATCATGTGCTGCACACTCTATGCTATGGAGTAGTAGTACTCGCTGGGCAGAACATTCTCCTTGCGCGTCTTTTGAAGCCTCTGCCGCTGGAATGATTGGATGGAAAAGAAAGAAAATTATGCGTGCACAATGAGAGCCGAGGCAGCCATCGGCTGTCTCGCCCATGGACAAGAAAAGGTCACTAGTGGCCATTGCGTTGCAATGACACGAATCAACGAACAGCTTTGAGTCCAATCCAAAAACACATTTAGTTTTGGTACGAATCAACAAACGCTTCGTCGCTATGCATCCATCCATGCAACACACTGCTGTTCCTATGGCCATACTCCATCCGTCCAAAAAAAAGACCCGATCCATTTCAACTAGTGTCACAATCAATTATTTCATTTCTATTGGAGCATTGGCCTAGTAGCCTCCTCCTCTTTTGTTACTACAAGAATGTCCCTTTACTTCCATAGAAAAGGTTAATTAAGTTTTCTTTTCTTTTCTATCGCTGACTATAATTAGCACATACTCCTTCTGTTTTAAAATAAACCAACTTATACATATGATTTTGGATAAATCAACTATGAATCTAAATATCCGTATGTAAAAGTTGATTTTTTTTACTAGAGTATCTCTTTCTTTTAACAATCAAGATAAACGCCACACAACAGCTAGCATGGACTCATATGAAGAAGGTGAAGATGGTTAATTAGAGGTAGAAAAGATCAAGCACAAGGGTAACACAATAAACCAACTGCTCCAAATCTCTCTTTTTGTCCCTGACCAGATTAGTGAATTGCCTTTTGTCAACAGTGACGTTAGCTGGATCTGATCATGAATACTCTCTCCCCAACTGTACTGTTGATAAATATGGGAATTGGGCAATGTGGTCAAGCAAAGGGACCATCAGTTCATCATTCTCTTTTGCATTTCTTTATCAGGTGGGACCCACACCCAAAGCTCCACCCCGGGACCACATGCAGCTCTTCCTTTCATGAGGGCTGATGCGGTCAAAGGGTGAAAGGGGGACGGTCAACGGGAGATTACCACTACCTGGATGCATGTGGGCATAATGATAGTAGTACTAGTAATTAAGAGTTAATTATCCATATGCACATATAGCAGCTAAGCTTAGCCTCAAACCTTGGAGTGCGAAACACTGTAACCAAATCCATTGGAACGTGACCGGCACATGCAATGAGTGCCTAAATTAGAAAGGAGCACGGCTTGGAAAAGTTAGTGCTCACATCATTGTATATTTGTACCAACAGATTGTGTAAATACAAAGCGTACAATATCATAAAAGCCACATGAAAATAAAAGAGATGATCTAGATATACGAAATTGATTGTTCCTTTCCCCCCAAAAAAAAAAAGAAATTGATTGTTCCTTACCAAGGGTATTTGTTAGAGATAAAACTTTATAGTGGAGTATAATCTTGTAGCAACTCATATGGACCATTAAGATCAAAATATGGAGACTCAGATTATATGACAGTCCTTATAACTGCATTTGATGTAAATCGAGAGATGTACTGTGGTAGTTCCTGTTATTTATAACAGTCTTTTCTAGCTTGTTCCTTGTAGATTTTTTTTCCTAATAATATACTCCCTCCGTTTCTAAATATTTGACACCGTTGACTTTTTAGCACATCACCGTTCGTCTTATTCAAAAACTTTTATGAAATATGTAAAACTATATGTATACATATAAGTATATTTAACAATAAATCAAATGATAGGAAAAAAATAATTACTTAAATTTTTTAATAAGACGAACGGTCAAACATATTTAAAAAAGTCAACTGGGTAAATATTTAGAAACAGATAGAGTATTAAAGTACAAAGCTTTTATGCACTCAAAAAAAATAACCACACTTGATCTCAATATTGAGCGAGGGTCCTCCCAGTACTGCAGAGGATCTGGATTTCTCAATATCGAGAGTCAAATATTCGCATTCGTATGGGCCATAGAGCTGAGACTTGAGAGAAGGAAAACGTGTGGAGGAAAAGTCCGAAAATCCCATGCTTGTGTCCTGCTATCTCGACTGGGAGCACAAGCAGAGACGACGCGAAGGCTGACATGTGAAGTACTTCTACTAGGAGTACTACTCGCACAGGTCTGGGCGGCAAGCAACCGAGGCAGGAGGAGCCGTACGAGTCAGCAGTCATCATCAGCCAGCGTGGCGTCGCATTGGATTCGCTTCCTTCTTCTGCTCCCTTCTCCTGCCCCAAAACGTCGCAACGAATAACGATGCCCCTCGGATCTGCCTGCACCCGAGTACTCCTGTGTACTCTATCCATTCCAAAATAAAAGAAAAACATGTCCAGGCACTCGATATTCCAGATAGCATCATCTTATCTTAGATTTGATTATTTTAAAACGGTGAGAGTAGTCCAGTACTGCTGCTGCTGCTAATTGGATTTTTATCTGAATATGGAAGACATATTCAGATTTGTTATTCTAAATATCATCACATCTTGTTTTAGGTTATCCTAAGTTAATTTATTTTGAGACGGAGAGAGTAGCCCAGACTGTCCGGTACTGCTACCGCTGCTGCTAATGTTGATTTTTATCTGGGAGCAAATGAGGTCTCGTTGAGTTCTAGGAATAAACAACAATTCATTTGCTACTTTGCTTAGCTTAAACAGCAGGTCATGCGGCTCACGCCCGGTCGAGGATATGCGTGGCAATTCTTGCTTTGTATTGGTAGAAATCATCATCATCTTATGTACATCGGTGAGGATTACATGTACCGTGTCTAATGTCATGTGCAACAGTGTAAGCCTAATTAAGCAGAGGTTAATATGTACATGGGGACGCCATCTCTTACCAGATGGACGGAGCAGAGGAGAGGCGGGCTACTTCCACACCTTGACGGCGCCGTCTCTGCTTCCCGAGATGAGCCTGTGGCTCGACAAGTTCACGGAGGCCAGCGCGAGGATCGCGTCTCGGTGGCACCCCGCGGAATCCGCGGCGGCCATGGCGAGCTGCGTCTTGTGGGTTAGCCTCGACGCCGTCGTGGGCTGTCTGCATATTTCCTGCACACAGAAGCAAGCAAGCAAACACACTCTAATCAGGTTCAAGATTTGCAGATGGGGAAGAATGTGGCACAAACCAATAATCATGAAGAGAGATTTGACATTGATCAATCGAAAGTTAAAACTGAAAGATACAGCACAGAACAGCATAGATGTAGCAGAAAAATTCATATTTTACGACTAGTTACCTGCACAACTTGTACACAAGAGCTGGATCTTATATCGTACGTCTCGTCGTTTCCAGCTCCTTTCACCGAGGGACCGGCTATACAGAAGCTTTGCTCAGGCCTTCAAAAACATCAAAGGAAAACGCTAGTTTTATATGACAGGCACCTCAGGAGATTTTTTTTTTGCAAAATCAGTAGTAGTATGGTACAAATACTGAACCTGGCCTGATCCCAGTAGCGTATCTTCAAGTCCGTTCCTCCGGTCAATAGGTCCCCTCCTGGCAAAGGAAGCAAAGAGCGGATGCCTGGAAGGCGTGGAGGCGGGTCACATAATTCTTCAATTCGGTAATTATAATTCGCTGGCCGGGTCTCATCTCTGGTATTTGGATGTATTGATGGTGCCTTTGGTACAACAGCTTCATTCTCAGTACTTGCTGTTCTAAATATCTGCATAGTTCATCAAATTTACAGGGCATGAGTAGAGTCGTCAAGTGACTGCACTTGATAGATTAGAGGTGTTCACTTCATTTTTCTCAAAAAAAACACTGACTCTTATAGAAGACTAACTAATTACAAATGTGAGTAAACAAGGTATTTTATCAACTGTGACAGCTCAGGAAACACCAAGCAGAAAGCCATATGTTACCTGGTGACGGCTTCCATTCTCAGCATCCCATAGGGTAACTTCATTGCAGCCTGCAGCAACAAAAACCACAGGTCTCCCGGAAGAAGAAATTGAATTCGGTGGTGGTATAAACAAGCACAATTTCTCTATAGGGGTTGCTGGCAAATATTTCCATGAGTTAACGGGAAGCAAAAACCTATTATCCCACAACGTAAGAACGCCTCTTGAAGACCCAGAGATGAACCAATTCCCGCACTGGCCCACTACAAGTGCCGATACATAGCCCTCCTCTGGTGAAGATCTAAATGACCAAGACTCAGCATTGGTCCTTGTATCCCATTTATGTATGCCACAATGTTCAGTGCTGAAAAGAATGGTTGGGCTAAAACTCTCTGTGGAACAGTTCACAACACTGAGAATTGCACCTTCTTTCAAATCTTTCCTTTTTACATCAACAATGCCAGAATACCTTTCGATGACACTCCCTACACCACGTGCGCAGTCAACAGAAAACAAGTGCAATGTTCCATCACTAGCACCAACAATAACTTGGGGAGTACCATGAAGCATTGTCGTACATAGAGCTCGGCTACTACCGAGGCTATATGTTAACCTAGATCTGAAGGCAATGTCCTTTTCCAATTTTCTTGTATCCCATATCTTGACACTTGAGTCATCTGAAGCTGTTACGAAAAAGGTATTGTCGGTTGATACAGCAATATCATTGACAGATAAGCGATGCTCCTGAAGATGTGCCACCAGAACTCCACGGGGTTTCCAACTTGTCTCCAGAGACAATGCTGGTCTGGTGAACGATCCTGAATTATCAGAGTTGGAAATGATATCACCTGGTATAGACGAGCTGCTATTCATTGAGTCACTGATGCTCCCATCTCGGTGCATGTTACTGAAATGATTTTCTCTAGTACGTATGCCTGGAACTGAACTTGATAAACTCCCATGCCGGTCAGATCCCAAATTTGCATGTAGTGCTGTCCCTTGCATGGAGTATAATGGTATTCCTTTAGGTACGCCATCATAAAAGGAACTAGATCCATGTACTGCAGAGCTTATATATGCTGAACTAGCAGAAGAAAAATCTTTAATGTTCAAAGACACATCATTGGACATCTTAGGTCCTCTCAACCTTGAATCATCTTCAATCATGATTGATGAACCACTTTGTACCATGGCAGGATACCTTCCTCCATGCACTGTCAATTCTTTTTTACCATCACCCTTCAGTAAAATGTCTCCTGCATCATGGACATCCTCTAAAGCTTGGTACAAGACTAATTTTGAGACCGGAGGCTTAATACATGAAAGAAGAGCAGTTTCTGATGACAATGATGGTGGCTCCCTGTGTAAAAAATGCTTAAGATGTGGAAAAAGGTATACAAAGGTGTCTACAGGCCCTATGCTCTCACTGCAAGCAACAACAAATCTTACAGCGGACCGTTTAACCCATTGGACTGGATGACACAGCAAGGGAAGAGCCTTTCCAAATAGGCCAACAATCGCCCTTTTCCTCAAATAACCACTTTTGCACATCATAGTCAAGCAGTCAAGTACTTTCACAAGCACAACCTCCATTTCATCACTTAGTGCCTGTTCAAGATAGGGCAAGAGATACTCCTCGACACTTCTGGAACCAATAAAATAGCACACAACAACAATCTGACCAAAATAAACTGCACGGAGCTGCTCATCACGGTCATTTAGAAATGCTGGAAGTATGGGAAGAAGAAAGTCGTTAGTTTGTCTATGTCCGAAGAAGTAACACAGGTAACCTATATCTTGCAGAAGAGCTCTGCGGACATTAGGTGTCTGTTTCTGTCCCATTACCAACTCTTGCACTATTTCATAAATAGATTTTCTGAGTCGTGCAAGTTGACCATTAATGCTATCTTGCTGCCTCTTTACTGGTGATTCTACAGACTGTGATCTGGGAGCTACCATTGATTCATCTAGAGGCCTAGCATCCTCTATACTCCGAGAACGAAGCAGGAATCTGTAGGCTGTCAAGGCCAACTTATAAATGTTGCTGGCATAGCAAACCCTAACACTCTCCTCTGTATCATCTGGGAGCAAAGAGAGCATTGGAAGGATGTACTCTGGGAATATCTTTGCATCACTGATAGGAAAGTCTTGAATAAGACAAAGAACATCAGATAGAGTTTCCAAAGCAGCACAGCGGACTATGGCAGCTGGATCTGAAAGCATCGCAATAACATATGGAATAACCAGCTGTAAGCGACTATCATCATCTATGTATGTAGAACAAATCTTCAGAAGTATGAGACTAGCCCTTCTAAGCTCTGGCTTTTTGACACTTCGTATGCATGAGCAAAGTAATGAGGCAAGCAAAACCATGCCTTCACAGCTCACCTTGTACTCTGTTTGTTGGAAAATGTCAAAATTATAGGTATCTGATTGAGCATCATAACTAGACACTAACGCAAGTAGGTTACTCTTTGAGATCTTCTGCAAATGTGATACACAATTGTTCTGGCCCATCAAACCACTTTCAGTTCTTCCAGCTTGACAAACCTGCTGCAAGGACTGAATACCATTTGCATGGGAAACATTGGGAGTAACAGACCGGTCTCTGTCTTGTGTGATCTTTGTACTTGTACGGTCGTCCTTCTCCAGTTCCTTGAGGAGGAAATTGAGATCTCCAACAATATGCTTATGCTGTGCAGGACTGTTTATCTTAACTACAGGTACACTTTTGGCATATTCTTTTGGTGAATTTACAGTTTGCCCTCCGATGCCCATTTTCCCAGACAGTTCATTATGCACAGGCACAGTAGCAGATCCTTGAATTTTCTCGAGTGTTGAGCCACTTATCATTATATCATGCATCTTTTCAAAATATTCTTGAGTCTTCTCGACCTGTCAAAAGGCATGTATGTTTGGATATCCATGGTCAAGAATAACAAAGTAGAAGTTTAACATAGATGTAATTGATCCTTACCCTAGCATCTGAGTGAAGCGGAACAATATCTGAGAAAAATTTGTGGAGAAATTTCGAAAAATAAACCGGGAATACAACAGATTCATATTTTTGCAAGTAGTTTTTGCATGATAGCCTTTCTTTCGGGTCTAACTGAATCATGTGAAGTACCATGTCACGGATACCAGTATCTTGTATCTGCAAGCACAAATGGATAATGAGCCATTTTTCTTTATGCATTATCTAATGTTCCACTCCATGACCCAGGAAGATATTACAATGTTGCAAGATAAGAACAGAATAGCCAAGAGACTACATTGCTTTGTATGTGTTTTTTCACCTCCTGACTATTAGGCAAGAAAACTGATGGAATAAAGGACAAGGCATAACTAATAGCTGGACCAATAACCAGAATTATTTGTGCAACACAAAAGGAACAAGGAACAATACCAGAAACCTTTTCAAGGGTATGAATAGGGTCGTACTGACCACGCCGATAAGCTAGAAGTTGTGAAAGCTCAAAAAGTGGCTGACCTTCTAGGAAAAGTTCAGCAAGAACACACCTGTAAAGAAGACAAGCCATTTACCATTTGGAGAATAAGGAAACGAAAAATACAGCCTCAGTAAACAAGTCTAACATAGCAAAGTACCACATAAAAGTTGGAGCTATTAAAGAAAAAAGATTAATTTTCTTAACCAAGGGTCCTACCGTCCTAGCAAACAATCATGCACCGATTTCCTTTTGGGATGTGCAAATATTTTAATGTAGACAGCAAAACATACTGAGGGTAGGTCTCTCAATTATACCGTCAGTTCGTTTTACTTCTAACTGAGCATTCCTCAATGCGATCAAGTGAATTTGTACCAACCATGCAGCCTCAAATTGATCAAAATTATGTTCCAAAAAGACAATCAAAATTATTTTCAAACGCTAACCCAGCCTAAATGTTAAATTTCGTATTTCAGTTAAGGGCGTGTCTCAAATGACAAGATACCAAGTGGAGAAAAAAACACATTGGTAACAATGGCATATATTGACAACAAAGAACACTTTGTGCATTGTCTATCAGCAATTATCAGATTTCATGGGACAGGAAAAATATGATATATGATTTCCCTCTTTGTCAAGTGAGATGCCAAATGATAACACATCCAATGAAATTAAATTATAAAACTGGCATGTTCAAGCAAAAGGCAACTGTGACCAAACTATTAGTATAAGGGATTGAAAGGTCCTATACTCGTGACCAAATCGATAAAGATTTATAAGAAGAAAATTACCCAAGAGAGAATATATCCATAGATCGTTGCAAAGGTGCATCTGCTGCGACTTGGGTTTCCGCACCATGCTCATAGAATCTCTGGAAACATTGAGTTAGGTTTATTCAAAAGAGTTGTAGGTAATCAAAGATATAGCATTAAGACATCCAACAGTGCATTGCAAAAATGCAAAGACTGACTATAAATCATAATGTGTTTTCATATTCCCAACCAGGATGACTACATATGTTATTACATCTTTGGTAATAATGAAAGAATCCAAATCTCCTAGAAAATAGCAATAGTTTATTTGTGAAATGATCAAGTGAATGTAGTTTTCAACCCATATGGAGATGGCAATATACTTTCAAAAATCAACTGCATGTAAACCCAATCATTGTAAATAAAATGGAAAAACCATTGACGAACTGCCCTGACACTATACATGTTACTCTAGACTAACAAATTAGTACATAATTGTATTAACAGGTTTCGAATTTGTGCATCTGCAGTACTGCAACTACAATTTTCCCCGTAATTCAATCATAATCCTTTAGCTCAAACAAGAGTTCCCCATGTAGATTTCATTTTGTTGATCGTAAATCAGAGAAAGCAATTGCCAAAACTTTAAACAGAAGTCTGCGTTATCTGCAGCTCCTAAAGGAATTCTTTTTAAAAATGAATGCACTAAAATATAGTAGCACCAAAAGCTGAAACATCACAATGGTGAGAGAAGGGTGTAACTAAAGATCCTAACAGCAGCCAGTCTAAACATCACTTATTGAGTAGTTGTTTAAATGAATAACAATTTGCAGGAACAAGCAATATACAGAAGACCATAACAATATTAGTGATAAGGGTGAAAACTATGCCTATGAGAACAAATAAATTGGGATATCATCGACAAAAGAGCATAACACTTTCAAATATAATTCAGATTAAAGAACTAACCTCAGGTGCTAGGTAGCATCTTCGCCTTCCACCAGTATCAAAGAAGAACGAAAAATCAGATGGATCATCATCCGGGATGTAAGTTGGTTTGAAAGATGCAAAGTCCGCAAGATATAGCCAATTCCAGGAGGTAACAAGAACATTCTCACATTTTATGTCACCTAACAAGAAAACTCAGTGTAAACATCAATAGACAAAAAAAAAATACTGCTGATGCACAGTAAACCCTTCTCACCATGACAAATCCCCTTACTATGGCTCTGCTCCACAGCATGGATTAACTGCACAACCAAATGAGCTATGTTGGTAACCATATCTGGAATGGAAAGAGAATAATGACTCTTACATGTTCCACTAGTTTTAAGTGCGTGACTCATAGCTATACAATTTCTAACAGTCACCATAGGATCTGATCATTAACTCTGTAAATGCAAATGATTATCCAGTAACAACCATAAAAAGGATGGCTCACCTGAAAAGCAAGCCATTTCTTCTCAATTTTACTGAGGAAAGGCCGTGTGCTTAGTCGATCATGCAGGTTGCTGTAGAAATACTGCCTAAGGAGATACGCTGCCTTATCCGTTTGCAACCAAACCTGAAGACATGGGATGTCATGTCAGCATATGTTACCCAAAAATAATAGGAGGGCATATATTTACAATAGACGTAGATAACTATGTTCACATCCTGATGGATGCAACAACCGCTAAATTTCACTATTTCATACAACTATCTAGTGTGAAAATATTACGAGGGCATGAGCATATTCCTAACTCCATTAGAATTTAATCAACCATAGAAATCGATATCATACTCTAGAAACCCCTAATGGTATGGCTTGAAAAGCCCTAATGACAGTTTACCAAAGGAAACAACCTTTTACTGCCTGATCTGAAATTTCCACCTAAACCCCACACAGAGTAAATACGCATTATTTTTCTGAATGAAAACTACAGTCTAATCCACCAAATACCCTTATGCAACATAACAATGCGCTAAAGTCCCACGACCGATTGCGCTAGTTCGTAAAGCACGGGCAAAATTCGATGGATACCACAGCACGCAATCCTCACCTGGAAGGGCCAGACGTGGGATCCCTCCAACCCCTCGAAGGCGTTCCTAATCCGCTCCAGCCTCCGCTCATGCTCCTGCCAAAACCAGCACCCACAGATCTCAAAACGCGATTTCCAAACCCCAAATCGAGGGGGGGACGGGGGCAGAGTGAAGGGCGCGCGAGCCGCGAAGCCTGCCGAATTTTCTTACCTTGAGGTCGAGGGGCTCGCCGGCGCGCTTGAAGTAGACCTTGACGAGGAGCAGCCCCTCGTCGTGCTTGCAGCGGACGGACTTGAGGAAGCGGCCGCGGCTGACGACCTCGACGAGCACGAGGTTGTACGTGGACGGGAGGTCGTGGAGGTAGTACTCCGTCGCCGACGCCTGCGTCGTCTTGGCGATCTTGTTCCCCATCCTCCTCCGGCGCCGCCGCCGCTCGCCGCCGGGCTCCTCGCGCTCGCTCTGCTGTGCTTAGTTTTTGGGTTTCGATTTCGAGGGAGGTGTGCGGCGTCGTTGCGTTTGCGTGGTGCGTCTGCGATCGGAACCCGGTGCGAGTGCCACCGCGTCACGGAGCGGGGACGGAGAACCAAACAAGCAAACCCAATACTAATCCGAATTGCACGCACGCAACAGAATGCAGTTCGAGCACAACACGATTAACAATATATGGCTGTGTTTAGATTCTAATTTTTTTTTCAAGCTTCTAATTTTTTTTATCACGTTAAATATTCAAACATATATATGAAGCATTAAATGTGGACAAAAAAAATATCAATTACACAGTTTGCATGTAGATTGTAAAACGAATCTTTTTAGCCTAATTACGCCATGATTAGACATACGTGCTACAGTAACTAATGATGGATTAATTAGGCTCAAAAGATTCGTCTCGTAGTTTACAGTCGAAATCTGTAATTTGTTTTGTTATTGATCTACGTTTAATACTTCAAATGTGTGTTCGTATATGTTAAAAAAAAATTGGCTCGAACGAAACACGACCTATGTCTAAGTTATATATCCCTCATTTCATATCGTATAAGTAGACCAAACTTGGTTAAGTTTAACTAAACTTATAGAAAAAATTAGCAACATTTAAAATTATCAAATTTAGCAACAGAATAGAGTTCGAGCACAGCACGATTAACATTAATATGTCAAAGTTATATACAAGTATAATGTAATTGTAATATATTTATTTATATTTGAAAAATTGTTAAGAGAAGATTTGTAGACAAATTTATAGTAAAACCAAAAAAATCTGAACAAACTATCAAGCTTCTTTTTTCCCTTTTTTTCACGGTTAAGTTATTGTTGATGTTTTATATTAAAAAAAGAAAATGTCCACTTCACCAACTAACCTAAACTACCAAGGCAACGAGAACAGGGAAACCAAGCACGACACTCAACCAACGCCATTCACCACAGGAACAAGCAGCTAGAAAAAAAAGAGACTCTCGCACACTGAAGACATGATGTTATCATTATCACACCATCACCCTCGTGATCGGGTGACTCCACCTTCGTTGGGAAACATCAGTGTAAGGGTAACAACCTAGCCTGCATCAAATCATAGCTTAAATAGGCTCATGTTATCGTTACCACACGTCATGCCCCGCTGATGCTATAGCTCCAACTTCACAACTACCAAACTCACTGATGTACTGTTGAGCCAGTCTAACGTACATTACAGATGATAAGCTTTGAAGCCCCACACAAGAGCGAAAACACAATCGGTGAAGTCTAACTTATGAAAAATGACTAAAGAAAAAGGAGTGAGTTGATCAAACGGTGTTCATACTATACAACATAGTATGTCAGTAGATATTAGGCCTTGTTTGGATCATCTGGTCTATTAAATAGCTCTCCGGAATCTTGCTATTTAGGAGTATTAAATGTAGATTACTGACAAAGCTAATTCCATAACCCCTAGGCTATTTTGCGAAACAAATCTAACGAGGTATATTAATTCATGATCGCGGATGATACTGTAGCATCACTGTAGCAAATCATGGATTAATATACCTTGTTAGATTCGCCTCGCAAAATACCCCAGGGGTTATGGAATAGGTTTTGTCAGTAATCGACGTTTAATACTTCTAAATAACAAGATTCCGGAGAGCTATTTAATAGCCCGGAGGATCCAAACAGGATATGAGAAAGAATCTTCACTTCTATTCAAACATTCTGAGATTTTATTGGTTAGTCAACAGGATCACAATAAAGGACGCCTGTGAAGAGCAACTGAAATGATTATTTACTCTGTTTAGCATTATAAGCCGTTTTGTGTTTTGAATAATACATGCATGCATCCTTGTATGTGTTTTTTTAGACGCAAAAGGTAGAGAGACTCTACCTTATTACCATTGCATTAATGGTGGTCATTAAGTAACAAAGCCGGTGGCTGGCAAGAGATTATAAGGGGGGAACAAAGAGGAAGGATAAAGAAAAAAGAAAGATAGAAAAAAAAAGGAAGGGTGAAGAAGAAGAAGAAGAAGAATAAAACGATACACAAAAATAAAAGAAAACCTAGCTAAGTTTGTCTGCCCAAGTGTTGATGTTCTCGCGAAGGCTGGGCTTTAGGCGATGAACCCACAACTGGAGACTTTCTCTTATTTGAAGCAGGATGTACGTAACGCTTGATTCAGTTAGCTTGAAGATCAGCTAGTTGTGTGCCTTCCAAAGACCGTGCGAACAAGCTGCAAAGCACGCAGGCCATCCCAGTTTCTGGTGTTCTGGCAAGGTATCCAGGATTGATTCCACGAAATCTTGTATGTTAGAGCTGCGCACGGCTGGCTCATAGAGGTTGAGCTTCTTCCAGACTTCTCCTGCTAATTTGCAATGAAGAATGATGTGATTTGCTGTTTCAATAGCTGGGCAAGAGATACATTAGTGGAGAAACCATCTCACAATAGTCCCAGTTCTATTAAAAACTGGGACTAAAAAACGATTTTTAATCCCGGTTAAAAAATTTTTGATCGACTAAAGATGATTTTTAGTCCCGGTTTATCCCATGTCAGATGTATGGCAGGGGGTCGAGGATCTTTAGTCCCGGTTGATACTACCAACACTTTAGATCGATCTTTAGTGCCGGTTGGAGTTATCAACCGGAAGTAAATATTTCTCTCCCACATCTGATCGGTTAAGTCCCAGACAGATATTTAGATAAGATTAGAACATCCCCTCTCTTCCTCTTCTCAGATCCAATCCTCTTCCTCCTCTCCTTCCTCTTCTCCTCCTCCTCCCCTCTCCTCTCTCCCATCAGCCGGCCCTTCCTCCTCCTCCCCTCTACTCCCTCTTCCATCAGCCGGGCGGGCGGCGGCGACGCGACCGCGAAGAGGGAGGAGGCGGCGGGCAGGAGGCCGGCGGCGGCGGGTGGCGGCGGCGGGCAGGCGGCCGGGCCCCGGCTCATTTGCTTTTTTTTATATAATTTGTATTTCACTGGATGTATATTTTTTTTTAGATTTTATGATTCATTGCATTGCATGGATCTGAGATGTATAATTTGTATAATCTGTGATGTATTTAATTTGTGTGTAGTCTTTTAGGATTTGTGATGTATTTGATCTGTGTATAAGTAACTTAATATTTGGAATGTTGATTTGGGGATGTGCATCCCATTCAATTCGGGAGAAAATATATGGATTAACACTAGCCATTAGCAAATCAACAGTAAAATAAAAAAAAAAGGATCTCGAGGAACTGTCGATTCACCTCACCAACCGGAACTAAAGATTCCCCCTCTTTAGTCCCGGTTGGTAACCTCTTTACTCCCGGTTGGTGTTACCAACCGGGACTAAAGAGATTCGTAGTCTCGGTTGAAAAACCGGGATTACAAAGGGTTCTAAATCGGGAGTAAAGAGTATTTCTCCACCAGTGATACAGTGTGGGTTGGAATCCCATTTTTCCTTGTATGTGTTTCACACGTGTCTAAATTTATACTCCTGTGTGTTAGGGAATCTAGATAGGTAATGGATCATAAGGTAAAACGTAAAACGGAGGGAGTAATACATACTCTTATTGTGAAACAGAGTAAATTAGTTTTCTTCCTCGTACACTCCGAGAGGTGAGGCAAGCATGGATACATAAAAGGCATATTCGTCATTTTTGCGTAACCTTACAGTCCTGCTCATGGTCATGTTGCAGCACGATAGGTAGTTTGGTACATGATCTTCCTGAGATGTAAATAACTTGTAATGTACGGAGTAAATAACTTGCATATCATATGTACCATTACAACTCATGTCTGTAAAAACATCCTCAGGTGAGTCAGGTCCTGCCGATCGATGCTCCAGTAGCTCACTTTGCCTTCAAAGCAACAGAAAGTGCGCTCTCTGATAATAATAAGTTGATGATACCCCATGCGTTGCTGCGGGATATTTGAATAACTTTAGTAAAAATATAAATTTATAAACTTTGAACATGTTGCATTAGCGTTGTTTTTTTTGAAAAAAAGAAAAAATGATATATTGTGTAATCATAATAAAAGAAAAGCTAAACAACAAAATAGTTATGAATCCAATTAATCCATAAATCACCAAGAACAAAAAAAAATGATGGTCTATGATGATGTCGTTCATGATTTACTCCTTGATCGATGAACAAAATAGGCAAGACGTAGCTGAGGAGACCCATACTTTATGAATTATGGTTGATCATCACATAAAAGAACTCTATAACAAATAGTTCAAATGAAAAAAAAAAGCTATCATCAAGGTAATTCACATATAATTTTAGGGGATCACCAAGTGAATAGAATCAGCTACAGTGTAAAATATAAAGACATAACAAACTACAATAACATGATTTTTGATCAACAGTGCTACATACCTGCACCAAAATTATGCCAAATAATCCAAAAGGCTTCACACAGTGACAGTCATTAGCAATGCAGTTGCTGGCCGGACATGAGCTGCATAGTGGCAAACCTGCAATAGTGGCAATTGAGACAAAACACCAATCTAATATCTGTAAAGCACGGCTATGTGCGAGGCAAAGGCTGGTATTTTATTCTATTATATCTAAAAATATATCTGTAAAGCAACCAACAATGAAAAATATAACCAATGCAATACAGTGTGTGTTGACAGAGGAAGATACCTGCTGCCGTGCATGTGACAGAGTCATTATCTAACCTGAAGAAACAAAACAGGACATGCCAATACTATTCCCTTTACGCTAGTGTTATATATACAACATGGCTTCTCGATCGACAGTTTCCTTGATAATTGTGTGGATCAGTGGATAACATCGCTCGATTTTATAGACATGAAGCAGCAGAAATTGAAGGCTTGATAGGAAATGTATAGTTAGCAATTGAAAAAAAAACAGACGGGAATTCATGTAATCCTCCATGGAATAAACCTGCAAAGAAAGTGAAGTAATCCAAAGAAGAGATTGAAAGGAGTGACTTTCCACTGGCACAAATAGTGCTCCAAGGGAGAGATAAAAAAATAGAGAGAAAGAAAAGGATGAAGGTATTAGGACCATTAAAAAGTAAAAACATGGATGAAGGTATTACAAACTATTCGAAAAATGGCCCAATTTGCATCATATAGATTATAAAGAGAGACTTACATATTTAGCTGGACTGAGGATGAACCTACAATAATGGATATCATGGCATGGAAAGAAACAACCTCCTCCAGTCCTCGTAGTCATCCAGGAAGCAGCAGCATCAACCTTCATACCCACTTCTCTTCTTGAATCATAATTAGCAGAACAACTCGCGTACGTGTCGTTATATAAAAGAAGATGAGAAGGGAGGAGACGTTCCAATAATGCAAGCGGTGGTTATTGGAAGGTGAAGATTAAAAGGCAGAAGTGGGGCAGCCAGCGACCCTTCGCTCCCTACCGCGGGAGGGGCTGGACTGGGCCGATCGAGTACTATAGAACTGAGCAGGGCAGGAAGGACGGCAAAAACAATCTGATCTGTTAAAGCAGAGCGATCCAATGGACGGGAATAGACAGTGACGTGGCAAAGCGAGAGAGCAGGAAAATAGATTTAGTGGGGATGACTTGTATAGGTATATAGGATACTCAATTAAACCTTCTTATACTTCACGCCTATAAAGGTAAAAGGTAGAAAATATGCTTTAACGCCTCAATTTTTGGGACATTAGAATCTATTTTAGTAAAAACCTTGATTTTAAAATTTTAGATCTTTGTAAGAATGTAAGTGCCAAAATCTCAGTTAAAATTTCGAAACAATTACCCCTATCCAAATTCAAATCCATGAATTCGGATTTCTTTTCCAGGTTCATTTTACAATTCCTCCGAATCCCAAGTCCTTAAATATCTACACACAAAAAAAAACTCTCCCCTAAACTCCTAGATCAAATTTAAAACTTTGATTTGAAGCTCTCCATTGAAATGCCCTCTCTTTCTTTTCCTCAAATTCATACCAATATTCAAGTCTCTTCCAAAAATATCCAAGTATTGGTATTTCAGCCCTTCTATAAAATATTTAGAATTTCATGAGAACAAAATATAAAATTTTGAATCAAATCCCCGTTTCAAATCTTTCAATTATCCTTCAAACAATTCTTGGAAAAATCTCAACATTCACTATTCATTCGGGCCGCTCTTTTCCTTTTCTCCCGGACCGGCCCGCTCTCTCTCTCTCTCTCTGTGTGTGTGTGTCTTAACTGGGCCAATAATAATTTGCTGGGCCCGTAGTTAGTTTGCCCACTGGGATGGATGGTCAAGATGTGGCCGTTTCGAACGGACTGATATGATGATTTCTTCACCCTCAAGAAGTATTCCTATACTGTATAGGGGGTCGTATACTACCGTATAACTACTAGATGTTGCTATATAGTTACTCCTCCTCTCACCCATCTCCCCACTCGATACACACTTTGTTTACATCTAAATTTGGCACCTAAGATTAAAATAGGAAATATTGCCAAAATTTGGAAGTCTACCGGTTCCTCCGAAGTGGGCCGGTCTGACCGCCGTATGTTGGGCGGTCAGACCGCCGGTTGAGGGCCGGTCAGACCGGCGGTGTGTGGCCAGTCTGACCGGCAGGTCCGAGTCCGACTCTGTTTCGTCGGGTCTCGAAGTTTCCTTGCTCAGGAAGACATGTTTCGGGTTTCCTTTGGTTTCTACCCCGAGTTGGACGTGGAGGAGGGCCTATAGAGGGCAAGACCAACCCCTATATAAGGGACATGGCCGGTTCATTGTAAGAAACCAATCTACAATCAATCAATCGAATCGTTTTTTATATTGCTTTTAGTTTTCTCTTAGTTTGTCCATCTTTATCGGTTTGCACCGTAAACCGTCCGTCGCCGCTGCGAGAGTGCGACATCTCTTTGTCGGTTTGTCCTGAAAACCTTCCGTTTTTCCCACGAGACGGGTAGCTATCTAGAAATCGGCTCCGCTAGCCGGTTTAGTTATCAAAACCCATCTAGGTTTAGCTCTTTGCTAGATCGAGGTGGTTGGCGACTCTAGGATCACCGCAAGGTTTAAGATGCTGCGATCGTGCTTGTCAACTTGTCAAAAAAGTTGCCAACACGATTTTTGGCGACTCCGCTGGGGAGGAGATCCGTTCATCGTCAACTCAACTTCGATTTCGCCATGACGAAGCCGCCATCCAAGACGGAGGTGGAGCCATCTAATGTGATGCCAGTCACATTGGATGACTTCGAAGGAGAAGATCGCAAAGCTATGGAGGAATACATCAATGAGCTCACACGGGAGGCGTTGATGAGAGCAACTACTAGGACTCGTCAAGGCATGATCATCAAGCCCGGGCCACGTCCCAAGCTCACTCCCGACGTGGTAAGTAATGACGAGGTATCACAATCTATCCAACAACAAATTGCATCTACAATAGATTCATCTATGGCTAATTTTAAAGATAGATTAGATGTAATGTTTAAGGATAAAGTTGATGGTTTTTTAAGGAGTAGGCTCGATTCTTTTATGGATGATTACACATTAAAGGATAAAGCCTATACCACTGTTGATCAACCTCCTATAGATCCAATGGGTAGTAAAACCGACGGAACGGCGTTCACGGTCGGTCCGACCGGGCCTGACGGCCGGTCAGACCGCAACATAGCCGTCGATCTGACCGTCCAGACGGCCGGTCAGACCGGGTATTACCCCGGCGGTCAGACCCTGGGCCAGTCAGACCGGCACAATCGTCCCAATTCAGGCTATAGATCCAATGACTAATGCTAGTTATTTGTATCACTTTAAAACATTTGATCCTCCTGTATCTACTGCCACCACTAATCCTCAAGTTCCCCCACATATTCCTAATGCTTATAATGATGTTTCTAGAGGCTATCCTCCCGATACTATGCAAGGCCAATATAATCATATTGCGCCACAAACACATCCTATTAGGCCACCAAACCCACCGCCAAATCCACAAGGGCCTAATAACATGGAGGATATGATTAGTGATATTATGAGGAATAGATTCGGGATTGAAACTAGGAATCATGCTAGAGCTTACAAAAAGCCATATCCTGATTATTATGATAATGTGTCGTTTCCTCGAAATTATAGAGTTCCCGAATTTGCCAAGTTTAGTGGTGAGGATGGTAAGACCACATGGGAGCATGTAGGTCAATTTTTAGTGCAATGTAGTGAGGCTAATAGTGATACTTTTAAATTGCGCTTGTTTTCTTTATCTTTATCCGGTAATGCTTTTACATGGTTTACTTCTTTACCGGCAAATTCTATTCATACTTGGGCTCAATTAGAAGAACAATTTCATGATTATTTCTATACTGGGGAAACTGAGCTTAGGTTATGTGACTTGACATCGGTTAAGCAAAAGTATAATGAATATGTCATTGATTATATTAAGAGATTTAGAGATGTTAGAAACCGATGTTATACTTTGAATATAACTGATAGAGATTTGGCCGGTCTTGCTTTTAATGGTTTAGTTGCTCCTCTTAGAAAAAAACTAGACGGCCAACAATTTCTTGATGTTAGTCAACTCATGCAAAGGGCTCTGGCTCAAGAAAGCCGGGCTAAGGATAATAAAAAATTTGCTAGACCATTTGACAAAAAGCCTAATGTTAATGTAGTTGATTACCCTGAGGCTAGTGATAGTGAGGAGGAGGGTGATCATGATATTTATGTTGCCGAATGGTCGTGGAATAATAAAAATAAGCCTTTTGTTTGCTCTAACTTAATGCCGACTCCTCGCAAAGATCGGCAAAGTGAGGTTAAGTATAGTTTTGACGTGGCCAAGTGTGATAAGATTTTTGATTACCTTTTGCAAGAAAAACAAATTAGATTACCTAAAGGCCATGTCATACCATCGCAAGAAGAGTTGAAGCGTCGAGCATATTGTAAATGGCATGATTCTCATTCTCACTCTACTAATGATTGCAATGTGTTTCGACGACAGGTTCAATCGGCCATAGATGAAGGACGATTGAAGTTCACCGATGGCTCCAAGATGAAGCTTGATCATGATCCTTTTCCGGTGAATACAATTAATTTCAATGATAAGAAGGTGTTGATTCGGCCGGAGCAAGCCGAATCTACTAAGGGAAAGGAAGTGGTCATTGGTGAACCAAGATCAAAGATGATGGTGCCAAAGAAGCCGGAGGTTGGTGTTTGGAAGGAGAATAAGAGTGGAGCTTCAACTTATAAGGCTCCTAGGAAGACCAAAGTGACCTTTGATATGCTTTTGGAGAAATATGAGAGGCAAGGTGGTGAGAAAATTCGCAACAAAGGGAAGAGACCAAGATCACCTCCTAGGGAACGATTTGGTCATTCACCAAGACGGTCGCATTCACCTTCATATCATCATCCACAAGACATGTCATGGGGTCCCTATCCGATGCCGCCGCCGGGTTATTCTTATCCCTACTTCATGCCATGGGGGGCAACGCCGCCAATGTACCATCATATGCCTCCAATGCAATTCAACCAAGGGTGGGGAGGACCAAGGAGGACAATTCATGAGCGTTTGTCTTCGCCAAACAATAGCCGGTTCTATGGTAAGAATCGGGCTAATGAAGAAAAGAGGGAAGGAAAGCGCGTTAAGGTGGAAGAGAGGACTTCGGAAGTAATTACTATCAAAGTGGGTCCCATGATGTGCCTATACATTCTGTAGATGGAGTTGGAAAGTCCCCAAGCAAAAAATCCGAAGCCGGTACCAGCTCCTCGCAGACGGTCGGTCTGACCAGGCCCTCTGGCCGGTCTGACCGCGGCCATGTTGCCGGTCTGACCGGGCCATCAGGCCGGTCTGACCGTCGACCCGATAGTGGTCCGACCGACGCCTCAGGCTGGTCTGACCGTGTGCCACACGTCGGTCTGACCGGCGCGACTGGCCGGTCTAACCGGTGGTCTACGGCCGGTCTGACCGGGCTCCAGCGCCGGTTTGATGAGAGGATTGTAAAGAGCGATGTGAGGGCTTCATCATTTTCAAGCAAAGTCAATAGAGGACATTATTTACCTCCTGGAACAGAGCCGAATCCTAGGTGGATGCCTAAGGATTTGACGGCTACTCAAAAGAGAAGGTTGCAACGTCTTCGGACCCAAGAACTAAGGGAGAAAAAGGCCGAAGATCAAAGGGATAAAAGGTTCAATGAGTTGCGACCACCACCGATATGGAGGCCTAAATCCATAGAGAAGGCAAAACCGATTGATGTACAGGAGAAGGAAGAACAATCGGTTGATAAAAGTGATTTATCTCCAAAAGAAGACATGTATATAAATATGGTATATATGTTGCCTATGGAGTTTTGTGCTATGGATGAAGCCGAGGTTGCTCAATTCTCATTAGGTCCTAAAGATACGGTTTTTGAGAAGCTCGATGAATCAAACCATCATATGAAGCCTCTCTACCTCAAAGGCCATGTGGATGGGAAGCCGGTCTCTAGGATGCTAGTGGATGGAGGTGCTGCTGTGAACTTGATGCCGTACTCGTTATTCAAGAAGTTGGGGTGCGAGGATGATGAGTTGAAGAAGACTAACATGATTCTCAATGGCTTCAACGGTGAACCAACGGAGGCGAGGGGTATCTTTTCGGCGGAGCTCACCGTGGGAAACAAGACGCTACCAACCGCTTTCTTCATTGTCAATGTGCAAGGTAACTACAATGTTATTTTGGGCCGTTGTTGGATTCATGCCAATTGTTGTGTGCCTTCTACCTTGCATCAATGTTTAATTCAATGGGACGGCGATGATGTTGAAATTGTTCAAGCGGATACATCGGCCGAGGTTGCAATGGCCGATGCTACTTTTGAGTGGCGTCATGGGAATATCCAATGCTTATCGGGGAGGGATCTTTCTAGCTATGATTTTATTAGTATCTCTGATGGCAAATTTGTACCTATCTCTGTAAAGCCGGCTAGTGTAGCACGGCTAAGCCATATAAATTTGTATAACGAGTAAAGAGGCTAATTTAGAGTGGTTACAAAAAAGGGTGCAAGAATATCGGTCTACAAAGAACGATATTGGAGAAACCGTTGAAGATTTTGATGAAGTGGAGAAGCTTGGACAAGGGTTTACATCGGCCGATCCATTGGAAGAAGTAGACATAGGTGATGGAACTAAACCAAGGCCGACTTTTGTAAACAAAAACATAAGAGCCGATTATAAGGTTAAGATAATCAAGCTACTTAAAGAGTATGTTGATTGCTTTGCATGGGAGTACCATGAGATGCCGGGTCTTAGCCGTAAGCTCGTTGAGAATCGGCTTCCAATTAAACCGGTTTTTAGCCTTATAAACAACCACCTCGTCGTTTTAATCTTTTACTATATGACCGAGTCAAAGAGGAGATTGATCAGTTGTTGAAGGTGGGGTTTATTAGGCCATGTCGTTATGCGGAATGGGTTTCTAGCATAGTCCCAGTGGAGAAGAAGGGGAGTGGTAAGATTCGAGTTTGCATAGATTTTAGAGATTTAAATAAAGCCACTCCCAAATATGAGTATCCTATGCCTATAGCCGACATGATGATTAATGATGCCTCGGGTCATAAAGTGATTAGCTTTTTAGATGGTAATGCCGGCTACAATCAAATCTTTATGGCGGAGGAGGATATGTACAAGACGGCTTTTAGGTGCCCGGGATTTGTTGGTTTGTTTGAGTGGGTTGTCATGACTTTTGGGTTGAAGAATGCCAGTGCAACATATCAAAGGGCAATGAATTTGATCTTTCATGATTTGTTAGGTATTATCTTAGAGATCTATATTGATGATATTGTTGTCAAATCGGATGGTATGGAATGACACATAGCAGATTTGAGGTTAGCTTTTGAGAGGATGCGCCGGTATAGTTTAAAGATGAACCCACTTAAATGTGCTTTTGGTGTGTCGGCGGGGAAGTTCTTAGGATTCATGGTGCATGAGAGAGGAGTTGAGATTGATCCTAAGAAGATAGAAAAAATTCATGATTTCAAAGTGCTGACATGCAAGAAGGAGGTTCAAAAGTTGCTGGGTAAGGTGAATTATTTGAGGAGGTTTATTTCTAACATAGTGGGTAAAATCGATGCTTTTGTTCCTATACTTCGCTTAAAAAAGGAAGCCGATTTTACCTGGGGGGCAAAACAACAAGAGGCGTTTGAAGAGTTGAAGAGATATTTGTCTACTCCACCCATTGTGCGAGCGCCTAAAGCCGGAAAGCCTTTTCGGTTATATATTGCCTCCGAAGACAAAGTCATTGGTGCCGTTTTGACGCAAGAGGAAGATGGCAAGGAATATATCATTACATATTTGAGTCGCCGTCTTTTGGATGCCGAAACGAGGTATGTCTTTATAGAAAGGCTTTGTTTATGCTTATACTATGCTTGTACCAAATTGAGGCATTATTTGTTATCTAGTACATGCATAGTTACTTGTCAAGCCGATGTTATTAAACACATGTTGGAAAGGCCAATTCTAAGTGGGAGAATTGGCAAGTGGGCATATGCTTTGATAGAATATGATTTGGCTTATAAACCATTGAAATCTATAAAAGGCCAAATTGTATGTGATTTTATAGTAGACCATCATATAGATGTTGCTTATGAGGGAGAGGTTTGCTTAGTTGAAGTTATACCTTGGGAGATTTATTTTGATGGTTCTTCTTGCAAAGAAGGTCAAGGCATAGGGGTAGTTTTGTTTTCACCTAATGGCATGTGTTATGAGGCATCGGTTCGTTTAGAATATTATTGCACAAATAATCAAGCCGAATACAATGCTTTATTGTTCGGCTTACAAGTTATGGAGATGGTTGGAGCTAAATATGTGGAGGCCTTTGGTGATTCGGAATTGGTGGTGCAACAAGTCGCCGGAGTCTACAAATGCTTGGACGGATCACTAAATAGGTACCTCGATTCATGTTTAGATATTATTGCCAATTTTGATAATTTTGCTATTAGACATATTGCTAGGCGTGATAATTCTAGAGCAAATGACTTGGCACAACAAGCATCTGGTTATAATGTGAAAAAGGGATTATTTCTGATATTAGAAGAGCCGGTGCTTGATTTTAAATCTTTGTGCGAAATTGGCAAAACTGGAGACTAGGGGCGGTCTGACCGGCGTTGCACGGCCGGTCTGATCGGTGACCAGGGGCAGTCTGACCGGCCGTATGCTGCCGGTCTGACCGGCGACCCCGAGCGGTCTGACCGGCCCTGCGTGGCCGGTCTGACCGGTTTTGGGCAGAGCGCTGGGGGGCACGCTTCAATCGATTTGGAGGCCGAATTAATTGAGAATTCGGATATTTGTGTCCAGGATACAGAAGAGGATTGGAGAATTCCTTTGATTCAATATCTAAAAGATCTCACGCTTAAGGTTGATCGAAAAATTCGGCGGCAAGCATTCAAATATACATTGCTTGATGGAGATTTGTATCGCCGAAACATAGATGGTATCTTGTTGAAGTGCTTAGATGAAGATCAATCTAAAGTGGCTATGGGAGAGGTACATGAAGGAATTTGTGGAACTCATCAATCGGCCCACAAGATGAATTGGTTGCTTAGAAGAGCGAGGTTTTATTAGCCGAGGATGATTGATGATTGCTTCAAATATTATAGAGGATGTGAGGCTTGTCAACGGTTCGGCAATGTTCAATTGGCGCCCGCCGCTGTGTTGAACCCTATAATCAAACCATGGCCGTTCCGAGGATGGGCTTTGGATTTCATTGGTCAAATTTATCCTTCGTCATCAAAGGGGCATAGGTTCGTGCTAGTTGCTACGGATTACTTCACCAAGTGGGCCGAAGCCGTGCCTTTGAAGAATATGACTCATACAGAGGTAATTGACTTTATTTTGAAGCACATTATTCATAGATTCGGTATTCCGCAAACATTAACTACGGACCAAGGTGCTTCTTTTATGTCTAAGGAAGTGAAGAGTTTTACCGAATCTTATGGCATTAAATTGTTGAGTTCTTCTCCTTACTACGCTCAGGCTAATGGACAAGCTGAGTCGAGTAATAAGACATTGTTAAAGCTAGTGAAAAAGAAGATTGAGGAACACCCGAAGAGGTCGCATGAGGTGCTTTCTGAAGCATTGTGGGCGCATAGGATATATAAACATGGTGCCACTAAAGTCACTCCTTTTGAGTTGGTTTATGATCAAGAAGCCGTTTTACCGGTAGAGGTAAATCTTGGTTCTCTTCGTTATATCAAGCAAGATGATTTGTCAAGTGAAGATTACAAGATGTTGATGGGGGACAACCTTGATGAAGTCATCGACAAGCGCTTGAAGGCATTGGAAGAGATAGAGAAAGAGAAGAAGAGGGTGGCCAAGGCGTACAACAAGAGGGTGAAAGCGAAATTGTTTCAAGTTGGAGACTTGGTTTGGAAGACAATTTTGCCTTTGGGTACTCGATCCAAGGAGTTCGGTAAGTGGTCTCCTAGTTGGGAGGGTCCTTATTGAGTGTGCAGCATTGTTCGAGGGAACGCATACTTTTTGGAGACACTACAAGGGGAGCGTTTTCAGTAAGCAATCAACGGGAAATACTTGAAGAAATACTTCCCGAGCATTTGGCAAGACGCTTAGGAGGTACTATGGCCGGTAATTGGGTTATCGTCCTAAAACCAAAAACATGTTCTATGCTTTTAGATTCACGTTGTTCATCAAAAAGGCAGGGGGCATGTGTTTACACCCAAATTTGGCACCTAGGATTAAAATAGGAAATATTGCCAAAATTTGGAAGTCTACCGGTTTCCTCCGAAGTGGGCCGGTCTGACCGCCGTGTGTTGGGCGGTCAGACCGCTGGTTGAGGGCCGGTCAGACCGGCGATGTGTGGCCGGTCTGACCGGCAGGTCCGAGTCCGACTCTGTTTCGTCGGGTCTCGAAGTTTCCTTGCTCAGGAAGACATGTTTCGGGTTTCCTTTGGTTTCTACCCCGAGTTGAACGTGGAGGAGGGCCTGTAGAGGGTAAGACCAACCCCTATATAAGGGACATGGCCGGTTCATTGTAAGAAACCAATCTACAATCAATCAATCGAATCGTTTTTCATATTGCTTTTAGTTTTCTCTTAGTTTGTCCATCTTTGTCGGTTTGCGCCGTAAACCGTCCGCTGCCGCTGCGAGAGTGCGACATCTCTTTGCAGGTTTGTCCTGAAAACCTTCCGTTTTGCCCACGAGACGAGTAGCTATCTAGAAATCGGCTCCGCTAGGCGGTTTAGTTATCAAAACTCATCTAGGTTTAGCTCTTTGCTAGATCAAGGTGGTTGGTGACTCTAGGATCACCACAAAGCTTAAAGTGCTGCGATCGTGCTTATCAACTTGTTAAAAAAGTTGCCAACACACTTCTTACCACCGGACACAAGACACCGCAAAAAGAGGCAGCGCAACCAGCCACCGCACCTCTCCCCCCCTCCGCGCGCCGACCATGTCGTCGTCGCAAGCTCGCCGCCCGCGTTTCCCGAGGGGACCGGCGGCCGCCCTCCTGCGTTACCAGTTCAAGACAGTGAGGCCACCGACGAAGGACATCGTGGAGCTCCTGCCCGAGGGAGGGTCTCGCACCGTCCCAAGGAGCGTGCTGCACGGAAGCGCGCTTGCGGACGAGAACAAGTTCAAGTCCCTGAGCAAGATGGAGCCGGCGATCGTGGCGGCCGCACAGGAGGATGGCGATCTGGCGGCGGCGGCGGCGGCCGAGGCGGCGCCGGCGCCGGCGGACGAGGAGTAGGAGAAGCCTGACGGCGATGTGGATCTAGCTATCGTCAAGTTTTTTCATGTTTCTTAGTATCTTAGTTCCATCGGATCGAGTAACTGTACTATGTTTCCATGTTCTGGTATATCTGTATGATGCATGGACCAGTTATCGAAAGATCTTTGGCGCTACTGCCTTGTTCCAAGCAAATTAATTCTCTATGCGTCATGAATTGTGTTCTTGGTGCCGTCTTTGCATAATTAATTTGTATTCGTTCGTGGTCGCCGCCTTTGCTTGCTCATCCAATGTCATCGTCATCGACGTGTCCTCGCCGTTGCCGGTGCGCGTGCTCGCCGTGGAATTGGAGCCGTGTACATATCCCAACTGAATTAGCAGGACTAGTTAACCCGTGCCCTTTTCTTGTCGATGTTTCCACAAGTATTTTTTTGGATAAGTTATATAATTTTTTTATAAAGTACTACGAACAGAACACTTTCTTTTGCAATTAAAAAAATGCAAAAATATATGCAGAATTCACCACTAGTGGTACATTATCTTTTTAACTCCAATTACATTCTTATCTTTTAAATTCCATACGTTGCTTTGCGCCTTGCATGTTGCATGCGAAGGAGTACGTACCACTGGACGGGGCAGGTCGATGGCAGGAGAGCGGTGCACCAAATAGACCAGGACCATGATAGTTGCAAGTGAAACGGGCATGGTGGCCCACATGTCGATCGTTTAACCGCGTAGACCGTGTCCACGTTGGGATCCACCAGCAGCAGCACCGGGGGGACCACTAGACTCCCAGAGCTTCGTGTGATGTGAGGCAACACAACGCGGACAAAAGCCCAGGTAGACTCATTCCACCAGTGCATGATATCATAGGCAAAGGAGACCTCACATATCAGTAGCACGGTCCACGAAGAGCAGGGCGTAGGGAGGGGAGCCGCGGAGCGGCCTCTGACACGACCGGGAATCCCGGGAGAAAAGCAATGCGGTAGGGTGCTAAGGGCGGTTAGATGGAGATCGAACGGCCACGGCGTGGTAGACAACCAAAGCCGGCTGGTATCGCGGGCGCCAGTGCGAAATGGGTAGTATTTGAAATTTTCTTTTCTTTTTCACAAGTAACTTTTTTCTTCGTCCTCCTTTCTTATTTTTTTTGTAAATTTGCTCAGACACAAAATTCCGATCCTACGAAACAATATTAAGTCATAGGCCAACTGAATCTAAACAAAACAGAAGGAACTTACCTTGATATATACGAAACGAGAGTTGTTCGAGTTTGCTATCGACATTATCGCTTTCTATAATATACCGACGACTTTAACAATTGTCCTATAATACACCATTGGGCTATACCTTCTTTTCAAAAATTCCCAAAATACTCTTATGTACATACAAGGTTAACAATTAATTTATCTAATTTGAAGTTTCAAAAAAATATGAAAACTTTTGTGTGGACTCCTTACACAACATAGAATTTTGTATAGAAGTTTTCAAGTTGTTTATATTTCTATTTTTTATAAACAAAAATATAACTTATTTGTTAAATGCTATATTTTTTTGAAACTTCTGATGAAATAAATCAATTGTTAATCTTGTACTCCCTCATCTCCAAGATTTGATTTTTTTAGGGACGAAGAGAGTATGTTTCTAAGCATATTTTAGGTATTTTTGAGAAGAAGGTCCAGCCCAATGGCGTATTGCACAATAATTGATAAAGTCGCCGGTATATTATAGAAAGAGACAATATCGATGGCAAATCATTGAACTCGAACAAACTCAGTGGTATAGAATAGATTCTCTCATACGAAAAGCAGACAGGTCACAAATATTCATAACCAACGACACCTTAAAAGAATACTAATATAACATAAGCTAAAACCATTGAAAAAAGAGTGCACAGCAACAACATGGTCAAAGGCGATAGTAGAGCAACGGTGACGGGGAGGTTTGATTCTCGAGACTTGTTATATCTATCCAGAATTTCTTTTCTCTTCTTCAACTCGAAGTGTGATCTTGTCAATGCTTCTTTGAGTGGCATGTCGTACAGACGACTATGAACTACAACATCACATATTTTTGTCTGCGGTGATATGTAGAAGAGTCCGCATTTCAAGCGACGGTCCTTGTACCGTCTGAGCTTGTTGTTGATAACATCTATCAGATGATTTATAACATGTAGCTGCTTCCCGAAAGCTATCCACCTGACCAATCCTAATTTTTGAAGCTTGCAATAGTAATCCACCATTATTATCTTTTGCACTTGTAGTATTGCTTCGCGTCCCAATGACGTTGTCTTAACCATGGTGCGATGCTCACTACAAGCCCATGTACCTTGCTCGTCCCTAGCGCATAGTCTATACTTCTTTTTTCTAATCTTAAACCCCTTCTTTCTTTGTCCTTTCCTGAAGAAAAAAAAAACCTGGCGAGTAAGAGGAGAATTAAACTTCCTAAAACATAAACATGAAAAAGCTAAACTGGCGAGTCTAAACATGAAAAGCTAAATTATGGCTACATAAAGAAGAAAGACGAATCTAATTGCAAATTATGTAGGAGGAAAACATAGATGGATTTGTAATTTAGCTTTGCATATGCACGTGTAGCGACGACTGACAAATACAATTATACTCAGATGTCATTGTGTGTTTTTATTCTCAAACATATTTGCAAATAATATTTGCATATTTGCGTGGTCGTTTGGGGATTGAAAGTCTATTGATACATACTTGATGTGACTGCCGCAAGTTAGATTCTTGTCCATTGGCTTTGCTTTGAGATGCAAACCTGTGAATCCCCTGTCGATCGCGGATGTCTTTTGTTTTTTGATGGCTCGATCGTGAACTGAACAGTATATACTAGTAGTATATATATCGTAGTAGATCATGACATCATGTATGTGTCCTGGTTGGTATCCAGAAGCTCTTTTTGTCGTCTGACATTAAGGTACTACAACCGTTCAGTTGTGGGGAACAAGGGGATTCACAGATTAAACTCGCTTAGTTAAAGATAATCTATCTCCAATCTACCATATCTTTACTATTATAAAAATTAAAAATATTTTTATTAAATTTTGTCACGTAATCCGTGTTTGAGTTGGTTTTCGAAGATGGTTCGGCCCCTTTTGACGTTTCGTCCGTTTCTCGTCACGCTGGTTCCGTCCGATTAAATTCATATCGATCAATCTTTTTTTTTCTTTCCAACGTCAGCGTTCGAGTCTGCATCGGTTGCGAGCGAACGAGAAACCGTGTAGCTTCCGGTATTTTTGAAGCGAGCGCCGTCGTTGTCAGTTCAACTCCTAAAACCATCTCCCCTCCGCCACCGTCGCATCGGCGCCTTGTCTAGTCGCCGTCTTCGTGCTGCCCGGGAGCAGTAACAACAGACTGTTGGCCCAAGGAAATTGGGCTAAGCTTTCGCTCGGAACCCCCTACCGCCGTGGTTCGTCGCCTAATCCGAAACCACCATCTAAACATCAGCGGCACATGGCTTCCGCCACACCCGACCGACGTCCCTCCGCCGGCCATCTTCCAGTCCTGCCAACGACAAGACTGCCACCACACCACACCGACGTCCTGCCATCGGCCGACTTCATTGAACCACCATCCTTGAGAGCTGGCTCAGGACCCCTCCGTTCCACCACCCGCTGCCCTCCTCACCAGATCTGACCGAAGGAGAACCTGGGACTGGGTGGCATTGCTTCGGCAACCTGAGCTTCTCCCGCTGACAAGCTACCACCTCAATCCAGCCTACAAACTTCCCGCAAAGAAAAGGAGGAGCACCAGGAAGGTCGAGGGTGCCGACCAACAACGAAAAAGATGACCCACCACCGCTAGCTCCTGTTGCACTACCATCTGGGCCTGCACCGACACCGGAAACGCTACCGCTCCGGCTCTAGCGCCGGCGCCCCCTTTGTCCGGCTTCCTTGATCCACCTAGCCGCGCCGCGCCGCCCACCTAGCCGCAGAAGGCACCGTGACAGCTTCCCAGCTGCCCGGCCGCTGAGGCCTGGCCACGCCATCTCGCGCCTGCACCAGGCCTCGCCGTTGCTAGTCGGAGGAGGCGTAGGGCGGCTGCTCGTGCTGGGGGCGGAAACCGTAGGTGGGCTACGGAAGGCTTGTCGGCGGAGTAGTGTGGGGCATCGTAGGAGGTGGAGGGAGCGGAGCAAGGGTAGCCGGACTCGTCGGAGGGTCGGAGCGGGCGGCCATGGGGCGGCAACGCCGCCGGGCAGGCCACACCCCTGAGCCGCCGCGCACCTCGTTCACATCCACCTCCGCGTCCAGGGCGGCCGCACACCTTGCTGCCACGCACCACCGAGCCGCCACCGCCACCCCTAGATGGTTGATAATGTCACAACGTGTCTTTACAAATCACTAGCTCCATTTTTACCTCCTGTCCACTGTCCACTTCATTCTTTCAGTGGAGAAAGATAGCTTCAGATCTCCGTGATTGCTGTATTTTGGAACCGAGGGAGTGATGACCAGAGTTTACATTACCGTTTCCAACATGAGAACCGTTTTCGATAAAATGGGCCACGAAGTATACTCTTGATCTGGGTCTAAATTTCTATAGTATCACCCTCTTAAAGACCAGTTTACCATTGTTGACGAGCCCAACAAGGCATATATTAACCATCGAAAGTAGCCCAATTAAGAAATTGCGGAAAAAATAGGCCCAGTCCAATTAGCCCATTCTATATAATCCCCAGCCGCCCACTTCTTCCGCCCTTCACGCATCTAGGGTTTCGCCGCCGCCTCTTCGTCCCCGCCGCGACGATGGTACGCTCCTCGATCTCGCGCCCTTCTCTCGTGGAATCCATGCCGGCCGGCCGACGTTTCGCTGATGTGATCGCTTGCTTGTTTCGTTTCGCCGCAGCCGTCCCACAAGACCTTCCGCATCAAGAAGAAGCTGGCGAAGAAGATGCGCCAGAACCGCCCCATCCCCTACTGGATCCGCATGCGGACCGACAACACCATCAGGTGATTTGATTTGCTTGCTCCCCTCCTTCTTGCTAAGTCTTTTGCTCCTCCCGCGTTCGATTCGGCTTAGGCATATCTGCTGAGATGTCGTGGTTTGGTTTGTGTTGTTCAGGTATAACGCGAAGCGCAGGCACTGGCGCCGCACCAAGCTTGGGTTCTGAGCAGGAGGTGGCACCGGCTGCTGCCTGCGGATTTTGTTTTATGGATGTTTCAGTGTTTATGCAAGCTTAGGATGTGATTCCATGATGCTTTTTATTAAGGTTTTCTGAAATGTTAAGGGTAGTAGTACTCTGGTTTACTGAGGATACCATGCTATGCTGTGCTGAGTAAAAGAACCATTCTAATATATCTGCCTTGTTGAAGTTATTTCTCAGGCTTATTCTGTTTCATTTTTAAATTTGTTATTGCATAGCTGGAGAGGTGAATTGTTCTCAATATCGTTGGGAGTATGATTGCTCTATTGTTATTCTATTGGGCTGTTGTTAGAGTAGAGTAGGCACATCCTACCAAAAGCTTTCCGTCACAAAATATAGCAACCTAGGATTGGATTAGATGCGGGGTTTGTCTATATTTGTTGGACTAGGACGTGTCTAATCCAGTTATAGGTTGGTATATTTTAGGATGGAGTGGGATCCTTATGCAGGTCAAGCTGTTGGTATAATTCTTCTGTGTGTATGGAGTTTATGTGGATTACGTGGTTTTGCAATGGTCCTTATAGGAAAACAAACTAATGCTGTGCATCTACCATTGGTACAATTCTATGCAATTGAAGCTAATGCAACTTATTTTCTGACTGTAATAATGTTGCAAATTGTGATTGTCTACGAATTGGCAACCATCTTTCTCAGATAGTTACTAGATCTCTTTATTGAACAATGGCCTCATTGGGACTGCTTGAAATATATTATTCCCCTGATTATCTACTTGATCATAGGGATAAATTAAATATTTTTAGAAACAAAATGAACAAATAGTTTAGAACATGAGGGCTACACAATGCAGTAGAAAGTGTTTGAGAAAGCATATTTTTAGAAGTGTGGAGCAAACACTCCACGGCCATATCTGCTGGAGTGTACATTTTTGGTCGTACAACAGTAGTGGAACCCTTTTTTTTTTTTTGCTGTGTTCTACTTCTATCCATGTTAAACTGAAAGTAGTCAATTCATGTGCTTGTTAATACCAACATGAGTTCTGTATCAATCATAGAAGACTTTGGTTATGTTTGGGCTTTATATTTCCATGCTGTAATGCTTGTGTTCTGCTGTGAACTATGGTCATTTGACCGAGATATGCACTAAGGGATCGTTTATGCTTGTTTCATTGGTGTGCTATTCTACATGAGAATACATGGATATAATACATGGCGAATCCTCGCCAACTCGCGAGCTTCGTTTGAACGGCGAGCTTAGGGATTCTGATCCCGCAATTAAAAAAAATAAAAATAAAAAACAAAGAGAGGGAGAAAAGCTTCGGCCTGAAAAGGCCGTGGCCTGGTAACCTGAGTTGGGCCCTCTCAGCCCATGGGTTGCTGACGGGACCGGCCCATATAAGGCCACCTATTTCAGCCATCGGCCCATCATCATCCATCCAAAGGGCCCAACAATGGCAAAAAAAAAAAACACGTCGGCAGTGTAGTTTTGTGAAATTTTAGGACCATAATATCTACCACGTGCCAAAATACATGTGGTTTTGTATAGCTTGAACCTAGGATTTATTGAAATTCACCTTCCTTTTTTTAAGGGAAAACTTTGAGCACCCGCCTCCCCCAGGCCGGGCCCACTTATATCTGATATCTTTCATAGGTCATAGACTGCCCTCACAGGCCAACACATGTCTTTTCTGCACACTTTGTCCTCACTCGTGTGCACCCGGGAAGAATTTCCCGGTCGGTCACCCATCCCAAATTGCTCCAGGCCAAGCACGCTTAACCCTGGAGTTCTTTGGAGATTGGATTCCGGAAAAAATGTTGCAACTTGTTGATATGAGTATTCTATTAATCCTATTAAGCCCTAGGCCGGGATGTTACACCCTCACCCCCTCAAGAGAGATCGACGCCCCCGTCGATCAACCCTAGGCCAGAAACGTCCTCTCTTGGCCACGTTCATGTGTCCAGTGCCAGCGCATGTGCCATGCTGTGTAACCACTCCCGGTCTACACCAGCCATGCGCACCATGCCTGCGCAACTGCGACACACACGCTCGTGAAACCGCGAGAGTCGGCTCTGATACCATTTTGTAACGTCCCGCCTCCCCCAGGCCAGGCCCTAGGCCGGGATGTTACACCCTCACCCCCTCAAGAGAGATCGACGCCCCCGTCGATCAACCCTAGGCCAGGAACGTCCTCTCTTGGCCACGTTCATGTGTCCAGTGCCAGCGCATGTGCCATGCTGTGTAACCACTCCCGGTCTACACCAGCCATGCGCACCATGCCTGCGCAACTGCGACACACACGCTCGTGAAACCGCGAGAGTCGGCTCTGATACCATTTTGTAACGTCCCGCCTCCCCCAGGCCAGGCCCTAGGCCGGGATGTTACACCCTCACCCCCTCAAGAGAGATCGACGCCCCCGTCGATCAACCCTAGGCCAGGAACGTCCTCTCTTGGCCACGTTCATGTGTCCAGTGCCAGCGCATGTGCCATGCTGTGTAACCACTCCCGGTCTACACCAGCCATGCGCACCATGCCTGCGCAACTGCGACACACACGCACATGTCTTTTCTGCACACTTTGTCCTCACTCGTGTGCACCCGGGAAGAATTTCCCGGTCAGTCACCCATCCCAAATTGCTCCAGACCAAGCACGCTTAACCCTGGAGTTCTTTGGAGATTGGATTCCGGAAAAGAAGTTGCAACTTGTTGATATGAGTATTCTATTAATCCTATTAAGCCCTAGGCCGGGATGTTACATTGGATGGATCATGGACAGAGACAATGTAGCTAGGGGGTGTTTAGATGGGGCTAAAACTTTTTAGCCCATGTCACATCGGATGTTTGGACGCTAATTTGTAGTATTAAACATAGACTAATAAAAAACTAATTTCATAAATGAGAGCTAATCCGCGAGACAAATTTTTTAAGCCTAATTAATCCATAATTATTAAAAGTTTACTGTAGCATCACATTGTCAAAATCATAGCGTAATTAGACTCAAAAAATTCGTCTCGCGAATTAGTCCAAGGTTATGAAATAGGTTTTGTAATTAGTGTATGTTTAATACTTCAAATTAGTATACAGACATTCGATGTGACAGAGACTTAGAATAAGTCCCTGGAAACCAAACAAGACCAAGTGGCAACTGTCAATGAGCAGCACTGTAGCCATCTCCTAAGAGCATGTACAATAGCAGACTATAAGCCTAATATAAACATATTTTAAGAAGATAAAAGAGAATAGCAATGAGCTACATATTTGTTGTCAGCTACAACACGGACTCCAAAACACAGTGTGTGTGACAGGTAGGACTATGCGTCAATAGTGTAGTATATGTTTATAGGTAACTATTGTATGAATTGGCTATTAAATTGATTATAGATGATTTGGAGTTAGTAGTTGGCTATATTACTAAACTTGGTCTAATAGGAGGAACACTCAAATTATGGGGATAATGACAGCACAGGACAGGACACACAAGGGATGCTTCTGTCTCTCAAACACATCATGCATGCAGTGATGCAGATGACTCCTCCATTGTCTTTCTCAATCATGTGCCCCTTGACAATCTGAGGCCAATGAGATCAGAAGAACTCAAAAGCCACACTCCTAACTACTGCTCCCTGTGTGCATCTCCATGGATTTGGCTGGCCCCAACAACTCGAGGAACAACAGGTTTTGTGTCCTTCTGGCGACTTACCTTTCCTTTCTGCACAAAGACTGGGACAGCAAACTGGCTAAAAGCAAAGAATCTGTGTCATGGATGTCACTGGTGACTCGTTTACATGCTCATCAAATCGGAATCAAAACAAATGCAGCTATGGAAAACCATCCTAGGTACCTTTAGTAACAGTAACATAAGCAGTGACAAATGCTGCTAGGGGATTAGTACCACTTACTATCAGTAACAAATCACTAGCTTCATGTTTACCTGCAGTCCACTTCATTCTTGCAATGGAGAAAGATAGCTTCATATCTCTGTGATCACTGTATTTTGGGACAGAGGGAGTAATACATTGGCTACGTTAGTTCAGACGACGTGAAAGTTCAGAGATTTAGGATGTGCATGGACAAGATTGAATGTCCGGTGATAAAATGGGAAATGATTCAGCAGAGGAAGGAATCAAAAGATCGAGTGGTGTCACACGATTCAGAAAACGCAGATAGGAGCAGCAGCTTTCGCACCGAGTTCGAGCCGCTGGCTGAATCATGCCCAGCGCGACACGCAGACATGAATGCAAGCTGCAGCAGGCAGGCAACAGCAAACATCACTGGTCAAGACTCAAAAGAACACACTCTTTGATTAGCCTCCAATAGAATCAAAAGTACCTAATACATGGTGCATTGGTGACCAGGGTTTACGTCACCGTTTCCAATATGAGAACCGTTTTCGATAAAAAAAAACTGCTGATTTTTGGTCAACTCCGTACGAAAACTAGCTGAAATCGATCGGTTTTCACAAACTGGATCCTAGCGGTTTCACAAAAATTGATCAAAACTGTGAACCATGGTGGTGGCATTGCAGAGACGCTGTCCTAAATAGGATTTAATCTTTCGGTTTAGTCATTTATATAGGGGTGGACAATTTTAGAAATTTCGGTCCGAAATTATATGAATTTTTAAATAAAATTTAATTAAATTTGAACAAAATATTACCAAAATCACGAAAATGAAAAAAAAATCAGCCGAAATAATATTATATCGAGGGTCTGAAATTTCGAACCCTGGTCCTAAACCTCTGAACCTAAACACAACCACACGGTCCAATCAACCAATCCCGGCCTGAACCTGAAACTGGGGTGATTGACAGAAACACACAATGCCCTGCAAGTTTCAGGGAGAGGCTGACCGGAATTGGCAAGTCATGTGGAGGCACATGCCGGCCATGATGAGGTGCATCCTCCCTAGATACTACTCTCGTATCGTCGTCGTCGTCGTCTTCATGTTACATGTTCATGTCACAACACTCGCAATCACAAGCGCACAAAGAAAGGACGCCCGCATTACTCTGATGATATGATCGGTTCTTGCAGCAGCTACTCCCTCCGTCCCAAAAGAAAGACAAACCCTGTATTTTTGTGTCCAACTTTAACTGTCCGTCTTATATAAAATTTTTTTATAATTCGTATTTTCATTGTTGTTAGATGATAAAATATTATTAATATTTTATACATGACTTGTCTTTTTAATTTTTTTTCATAATTTTTTCAAATAAGACGAACGGTCAAACGTTGGACACGGAAATTATGTTTGTCTTTTTTTTTTGCGACGGAGGGATTATAGCATACGCCATGATCGATCACCACGTTAATTATCTGCCGTTTTCGGACGCTTGCGAGAACAAGGCGCCGCCCCTGGCCTACTTGGAAGAGTCAAGCTTAGAGGAGAAGAAGAAAAAAAATTTCAGGTCGTGGCATTCGTCATGCTTGAGGAGGGACACAGAACTCTATCCAATCATCATCATACTAATCAACCTCTTGTCTGAATATGATTGCTTCAGGGATTAAGATAGCAAACTCTGGAGAGCGTCATTAATTGGTTCGTTTTTTCAGTTATGAATCATTCAGAATCTTCAGCTTGGTGGTGCACTGGTGCATAAACTACTGTAATGCGGATTGGAAGATCGGAAATGCAACAACTATCTCAAAAGAATTCTCATACGCTGATCAAGAGCAAATCCGAGATCAGGATTCTGAATAAAGGCTGATTTTTTTTTACTCTATGCTGGATGCTAAATAGCCTGACTAATGATACTACTTGGTAGTAATATACACGTACTAGTGGTGGTGAAGAACTGAAAGAACACGTATGCATTCGGATGCAGTGCTCGCTGGTGCAAGAACAGAGTGTGTGTGTGTGTGTCACACAGTGCTAGTAGCAGATCTCCATGGAGAAGTTGGAGTCGAGCAGCTCGTCGATCATCTGCTCGACGTGCTGCTCCTCGAGGAACCTGCCGCTCCATTCCGCGCCGTACGTCGTGGTGGTCCGCGCGTCGTCGTCGGCGGCGGCGGCATTGCCGAGCGGCGGCGTCGTGGCGGAGGCCGAAGAGGCCGCGGCGGCGGTGGCGGCGGCCTCCCTCTGCCGCTGCGTGGCCTGCACGGACGCCAGGTTGAACCGGTGGAGCTTGGCGACGAGCGCGGCGGAGAGGAACGACGAGGACGCGGCGGCCGCCGCCGCCGCCGCGGTGGCGTCGGCGAGCGGGAAGTTGGTGCGCGCGCGGGGCCCGCACATGATCCTCGCCGCCTCGTCGTACGCCCGCGCCGCATCCTCCGCCGTCTCGAACGTGCCCAGCCATATCCGCGTCTTCCTGCAAAATCACCCCACGGTGCACCACCATGAGCGAACCCCTAACCAACCAAGAAACGCACGGCGACGACGGCGAAGAAGAAGAAGAAGACGACGGTGTCGCGCGCGCACGTACAGGAGAGGGTGGCGGATCTCGGAGACCCAGGAGCCCCAGTGGCGCTGCCGCACGCCGCGGTATCGTTGCTGCGGCCTCGCCATCAGCTTGTAGGCTTGTCTATGGCGGCGGCGGCTTCGCGGGTGATCGTCGCCGGCGGCAATGGGGGCAGTGATCGAGCACTTCGCCGACGTGGGTGCGCGTTGCCAGGTTGCAGGGGAGGGAGTGTGGTGCGGGAGCCATGGAAATGGGCTATAAATAAGGAGGGAAACGTCGGAATCTTTTTCATTGCTCGGATGGCTGCTCGGGTGGGGCCCACATAAAATGCCTCAGTAGCATTGGGTGTATGGCCACTGGGCCCACTAGACTGTTTTAAGCTCGTCTTTTCGCTTATACTTATACTTATAAGTTAAAAATTGAATTTTAAGTTGATTTTGGAATATGTTCATCGAAGTTTATTTTTTAGCATTTGCGATCGTTAAGAACACGTATATAAAAGTAGTATTTACAAATTATTTTTCGTTTGTAAATATGTTGTTTGGCTTTTTTAAAAAAAATAAGTGCAACGATGGGCCGTTTGTTTAGTTTAGTTTGCTTTGGTTTGATTGTTTGGTTGATCCTTCTTGCTTTGGTTTGGTTGATCTTTAGTTGTGACTGTGATCTGTATATTCTTTTGATTTAGTTTTACTTGTTAGATAGGGAATAGTAATAAAATTGACTAGTAAGACCATCATGGGCGTACTACTACTTTATCTATTTCCTAGGAATGTTACAGAAGTTTCTTTGAATAGTTTAATTCTGATCGGATATGGGAATGAATGGATAGAGAAATCAATTTTAACCTATTTGGAAATTTGATTAAAATTGTAGTATTTAAAGTAAATTTTTACCAACCCATAGTAGAACAACGTACACGTATTCCAAGTTGTATTTTGAAGACCGGTTCAACCTTCAAAACACAGATTCAACAGGTTGTCTGAACTGATCGAGTTGGATTGTCAGAGATCAAACTGGACTGAACTTTCGTTCACTTCACCTATCACAGGATTAAAGATTTACTTATCACAGAAGAGGAGATATGCAGAGATCCAGAGACAGATGCAAAGAAAAATCTCCCATTTGATCTCACTGACTCTTCTCCCTGATTATCAGACAACCCATCATGCTGAAGATTATCATGCCATTTCGCCATTTTTCCTGTGGCCTTGCCCAAGAACATGCAAGCCAGACAAAATAAACCTCACATGGACGGAAAAGAGCCATCTGTCTCCAAGCTTGCGACTGATCACACACCATGCATCTATCATCCATCCAATTTTGGTGTGTGCTATCCAGAAAATTAAACATATGTGATAAGCATGATATGATCTAGACCTAGCTACCCAACGTCTCAGACACACCACATGTGACCCTTTCCCTTTCACCTCATCTATAGCTATAGCTCCCCTGTATTAAATACAAAGATGATAAGGAAGAGACCAATTAAATGGCAAATGGGTCGTTTGATTCTCTGCCATTAGTCCAAACAGCATTCATGCATGCATGACATGAACATGCCATTTCGATGTGTATTTAATTAAGTTTGTAACTTCGATTTCTGGGACATTCCAGATCAAACTGAAACTGTTTGAAAACGAGTACAGAAAAAGTATCGGAGAGGAGTCGAATTCTTGGTCTTTATGATTGATTAGTTCTGAACAGAGGATAGAGATTTGTGAGCTTTTAATCTTGACGTACGCCACATGACGATGCAATTGTTTCACAAAGGTGGATCAAGTTAATCCAGTCAATTCAGTCGCCGAATTTTTTAGGAAGACTCGAAGTCACCGACGAAATATATGCTCGAAGAATGAATATTACGCATGTTGACTCGCAAATCGTCGCTAACTGTCCCCCACTCTGCTTGTGATTTTTAATCATGATCAATATATCGATCGACCTCAAAGCAAAAGAGAGTATCCAAGGAACTGTCACTGTGCACTAGCTGCTAATACTACATGTATATGACGCTTTTAATTTTTAGATATAATATTTGACTATATGTTTAAATTTGACGTAAATATAAAAAGATATAATTTTTTTGACGCAAAAAAGGATATAAATCATATTTAAAGTACATTTAAAAATATTTTTTCGTAAACCCGTAAAAAGATTGCACGTCAAAAGTACTTTTTAATAATAAAATAAGTATTATTCTAACAAGATGAATGGTTGAATGATATGTCTAAAATAAATATTCCGTTATAGGACGTTTTAACTTTGGTTAAAATCAAACTACTTTAAATAAAAGGTAGTAATATTTACAGCATCAGCATAGTTTCATTAAATCTATAATTGAATAAATGTTCATAATATATTTGTCTTGGGTTAAAAATATTATTATTTTTTTCTATAAAAATTAGTCAAACTTAAAATAATTTGACTTTGACCAAAGTTAAAACGTCAGTATCATATATTTTAAAACGGAGATACTCTATCATTGTCTATAAATCAAAACGGCCCGAATCGACGACGGAGATCCTAGAAAGAATCGAGAATAATCCTCCGCCTAACTCAATGACCGGGTGAGCACAGAACAGAAGGAATTTAGACCTAACCACGATATAAATACTGCAACCCTCTCGTAGGTCAGTGATGCATGGTAGGTAGGTAAAGCCTTGCAAGCTGCATTGCAGATAAAAGGAAGAACATGGCATCCACTGATGATAAGACTACTACTACATGGATGTGTATAGGGTCTACGTACCCAATCCGTGTATAGCCTACTATAATAGTACTAGGCTACTAGCAGTGCGTCATATCTTACACTAATCCAATGAAATGAATACCTCCATAAGTTACTCCCAACAACCATATGTAGCATCAAAATTCAGTCTGACATTGCATATATTGGCTCCAAACTCAAAGTCTGAAGATATATGGATGGAGTCCGAAAGACAAAACCAGGAATCGAGAGTTGCATATATATGCACATGGATGATCAGGACTTGATGCATCGAGGAGTATGCAAGCAAGCATGGATCGGATGGATGGTCCCTGGCTATAGCTAAGTAGGCTATAGCTATAGCTAGGAGAGATGAGCTGAGCATGGATCAGTGGCCGGCCGACGAGTCGCGAGTTGCAATCGTCTCTGGAATATGGATGGATCATGCATGTTCACCTCCACTGCGTCACTGATCGATGCTAATTGCTAGCTGGTGGACGAGGGGTGCAGAGAGCGGACGAAGGATCCTCTACCGTTGAAGTCACGTGACTTTATCACTGTCACGTGGACCCCCGATGATTCGTGGGTTTACATATCAGTGACAAAAGCACCGCGCAAATCACCAGCGCGCGCCAACTTTCGTTGCATCGGGAAGAAGAACGTAGTGTAGTAACAATGCGATGGTATCGCGACGCATGTGCTGCGGCCGTGTGCGTGCGTGCGTCTCTCCGTTGAATCGTCAGCTCGCGCAGCGCACGCACGACGCGCTGCGGCGCCGGCGGCAGCCTTATAGCCTGGAGGCTGGACCGCGCTCGCTGTGTGATGGCGTAGGCTGCAGTAGCTGCAGTGTTTGCAGCTAGCTAGCGCAACGGTCTCAGCGAGAGCTGGAGCCCGCATTGCTGCTGGCCTGGCTGCCTCTCTCTCGATGGCTCTCGCACCACGTGGAGTTCAGTGCGCGACGCAGATAGGATAGGCAGGGTTTCAGTGTTCCACAGACAGGGACAATGCAAGCTCTCTCATGAGCATAGTAGTACGTAGTATCAGGGGCGCGGATTCAGGAAGGACTAACAGAAGAGAGGCCGAAGAAACTATACAAAACTATAGCCCTCTTTTTTAATGGGTGTATGATAAAAAAATTTAGTGAGACTTAATGGAAACTCTCATAGTTTTAACGCTTGTAGTGGTGACTCTACACGCCGTCGCTCCCATGGTAGATCCATCACTGCTAGTATCCAACTATCCATGGTGGTAATTTGCAAATCGCATGCATGCTCACGCTCCGATCGATCCCCTCGATGAAGATGAATCTGATCAGACATTTGCTATGATCGCTGGCTGGAACACTGAAGCCTGAAGTTACAACTGGTTTATTAACAATGAGCTACCATATCCTGAAAATACAATACCTTGAAACTTGGAGCTATATATACAGCCTATTTTTTTATATAAGCTCTCGTATAGCTGTAAGCCTGTAAATGTGGACAAAGTTCAGTTCTTGTATTGTTGTCCTGTTAGGGAGCGCTGCAGATGGCCACTGGTTTCAGCCTTTCAGGGGCCCTCCAGAAACCACCTAGCCATATTTTTGCACAAATTTTATCTTGATTTCTCTTATAGTTAACTGCCTGACACGTAAGAAATTGAGGATCATTCCGGCAAAAGAATCTAGCTCTGTAGCTTTAGCTCACTAGCTTTTACAGTGGATAGCTGCTGTTCTTTGTAGATCCCTTTTGTATCTCATCTGTTCCATCCCCTTTGCAAAAAGAAGAAGTGATCAACTGAAATTTAGCAACTAACAATTTGTTAACAACCTTCTTGCCGAAAAAAACAGGAGGAAAATTTCTTTCAGACTGTCACCAAAGTCGAGAAAAACCAGGATCGATGCAGTACTTGTTTAGCTGCAATGTCTTTTATGTTTTGCTGCACTAGTCTGTCTGTCTGCAGGATCGGAGCACACTGAAAGCAAGCGCAGCTGTTGCACATGCTGCATGCACACACACTGAAGAACTGACGGCTGAAACGATGGTCCAGGTGCATAACGAACTTGGTCTTGGTGCAGGTAGAGCCTGACATAGTCATGTTACTGTCAAACCACAAGTCCCAACCATCCTATGTAATCCAAAATGGACAATGGCTCAATGTGAGACAGCTGCTACAACATTTCACATTTCAAGGATATCTTGACCAAAGATACACTTTTCTGACAATTTCTGTCATTTTTTAATTCCCAGCAAACCGTTTAAGCTACCTTAAAATCTTTGCAGAAAGATTGTAAGTTGTCCACAAGGACTACTGTGATGAACACGGCTTGTCTATTCGGAGATAACTCTATAATTAGTTCGCCCATCATTGTCCGGTATGGGTATTACTTGTTAGCTTGCTGAAGTGATCAAGCAGACCTGATCATGTATGGATGATTGCTAATTAGTTTTCTGCTGGTCAATTGCAGTCATTAGCCCTCGCGAATGATCCGCATTTCGTGGGATCTTACTTGACCCGACTGACACCTAATGATTGGGACGCAATCTAGGCTGCTACTAAATGAATTTTAACTAGTTGCGTTTGACAAAGATTAAGACGAACAGTAAACACCCTAAAACTCTGAAAAATGAAAATCCAGTCAAAATATCTCCCCTTAATTTCTTCTGTCACGGCTTCAGCTATTCAGCTGTATTTTGGGGAGATGCAGAAACTGAACTTTCAGCGAACAGCACGACACGCATCGTTCGCATCACATATATTCATATGCCGTCATGAAACTTCAATTTGTCCCCTGCAAATCACGGTGAATTGCATGAGAACTGCCTGCCGGTGAGAGTGCATGGCAACACGGCATGCAGATATGCAATGCAAGATGCAACTCACCTGAGGATCATGGCAGACAGAACGCAAAAACACCCACATGGCTGCGATTGCGACCTGATAAAACCGGGGCTAACGATCATATACGAGCAGAATCAGTTAAGCAGATTAGCATTGGTCCGGAGACAGCCACTCATGCAGCAGATGATGCTGGGGATAAGCTAGATGATCGCCAGCGACTGCCTGTCTGCCTGTGCCGGTGATCGCGATGTTCTTGCAGAGATTGGGCAGATGTGAATTCAATTCAGGCGACCGATCGATCGACGGCAGCCATCCAGCACTGCATCATCTAGCATCTGAGTGAGATCGATCGATCGATCGACCAGAAAAATCCCCATGTGACAAGAACCAATCCAGCGATTGCGATGTCCACAGGGATGAAGACGTCGACGCATTATCGTCTCCTCAAAGATTCATGCATTCATCCATCCATATGTTCGATGAATCGATGTCTCTCGTTCAAGATTGCATCCATCCATGCATGCTGGCTCTCTGTGCAGTCATTTTGCCTGCAGTGCAGGACGCGTTTAGGAGAGGAGGAGATCGACATAAGCTGTCTTTGAGAGGGACATCTTGTGTTTTCTTCTCGTTGTTTAGGGCGCGAACGCACGATCAAGTTGTCTAGCTGCGACGTGCCTACGAAAAAAAATGTAGGTTTTCAGGTGAGAAGAATGAGATAATGGACGGCTCCGGAAATTGCGGTCCGGGCATACATATAGCTGGGTTTGTAGATGATACGGAGTCGGTTGTTATTCAACTGCCAGTTGCTAAGTGACTGTAGGCCCGTTGAATGGATTGAAATAGAATCTTGATTCGTTCTTTGAACACACGCACGTAAACCCTACCCGGCAAATCCTGTACCTCACAGGTACCTCACTGTCGACGGGTACGTCGCCTAACACTGAAAGCACAACACCGTTAAATCCTAGAAAATTCGCTCCCATGTCAACGCCGTTAAATCTTGGAAAATTCGCTCCCATGGGGGGTCGAACCCAGGACCTTAGGTGCTACTGAGACTTTTGTAACCACTAGGCTACATGCCCCTTCGCTTTTTCCCAATTATTATAACTACACGATAGCACAAACACTGCCGCGTTTTGGAGCCTCATAGGCATGGTTTAATTATTCGGTTTGGCCGATTCTATCATAGGTCACCAATATACCGAAATCTTGGAAAATTTTGAACAAATGTTGGTCAATTTTTAACAAAATATTACCAAATTCAAAAAAATGATGGCCGGAATAATATCGTATTGGAGGTCCGAAATGACCGAAATCTCCATCTGGAATTTTAAAAACCCTGCCCATCGGTTGCTTATTGGGGAATAAAAATTAATTGGTAACTAAATTTTTTTACGTCAAGTAAGTAAAATTTTTATATATTTATTCATAACGATTTAAAAGCCAACGCTAAAACAAAATTACGTGGAAAATATCTAAACATCAACTCGAAATCAATTTTGAAAATTTTAATTTTTGCTTTTGTTTTGGCTTATTAGACCAACCCATGAGTCTCTTAATTGCAGATGTTGGAAAATGTTCGAGATTTTTAGTCTTGTGTCAAGATAATTTTTCAAGCTTGTTTAGAACTTGGAAGCGATGGATTTGACAACAGAAAACATAAAGATTCTGTTCTAAAAAAAAGACGATATAAAGATTCTGCCTGAATGTAGAATTTTCCTAATTTTGAGTGGAAATTATTGAGCTGCTTTGCGTAAATTCATTACGAATCCTACTACGACAAGGTGACCTTTCAGTAATAATCAAATGGGCCACGAAATATAATCTTGATCTGGGCCTAAATTTCTATTGTATCACCCTCTTAAAGCCCAGTTTACCAATGTTGACGAGCCCAACAAGCCATAAATTAACCATCGGAAAGTAGCCCAATTAAGAAATTGCGGAAAAAAAGGCCCATCCCAGTTAGCCCATTCTGAACCGCACTGGTGCCCACTATATAATCCCCAGCCACACACTTCTTCCACACTTCACGCACCTAGGGTTTCGCCGCCGCCGCCGCCGCTTCTTCGTCCCCGCCGCGACGATGGTACGCTCCTCGATCTCGCGCTCTTCTCTCGTCGAATCCATTCCGGCCGACCGACCGACGTTTCGTTGATGTGATTGCTTGCTTGTTTCGTTTCGCCGCAGCCGTCCCACAAGACCTTCCGCATCAAGAAGAAGCTGGCGAAGAAGATGCGCCAGAACCGCCCCATCCCCTACTGGATCCGCATGCGGACCGACAACACCATCAGGTGATTTATTCTTCGCGCTCAGTCTTTGCTCCTCCCGAGTTCGATTCGGCTTAGGCATATCCGCTGAGATGTCGTGGTTTGGTTTGTGTTGTTCAGGTACAACGCGAAGCGCAGGCACTGGCGCCGCACCAAGCTTGGGTTCTGAGCAGGAGGTAGCACCGGTTGCTGCCTGCGGAGGCTAGGGTTACTGAGTTATCTGCATCATTTTGTTTTATGGATGTTTCAGTGTTTATGCAAGCTTAGGATGTGATTCCAGGATGCTTTTTATTAAGGTTTTCTGAAATGTTAAGTGTAGTTGTACTCTGGTTTACTGAGGATACCATGCTATGCTGTGCTGAGTAAAGGAACCATTCCAATATATGTCTTTTGAAGTTATTTCACAGGCTTATTCTGTTTCATTTTTAAATTTGTTATTGCATAGCTGGAGGGGTGATTTGTTCTCAATATCGTTGGAAGTATGATTGCTCCATTGTTATTCTATTGGGCCGTTGTTAGAGTATGATTGCTCCATTGTTATTCCATCCTACCAAAAGCATTCCGCCACAAAATATAGCAACCTAGGATTGGATTAGATGCGGGGTTTGTCTAGATTTGTTGGACTAGGATGTGTCTAATCCAGTTATAGGTTGCAATATTTTGGGATGGAGTGGGATCCTTAGGCAGGTCAAGCTGTTGATAGTAATTCTTTTGTATGTATGGAGTTTACGTGGATTACGTGGTTTTGCAATGGTCCTTCTAGGAAACAAAGCTAATATTGTGCTTGTACCAATTGTATGTATGGGGTTTATGTGGATTACGTGGTTTTGCAATGGTCCTTCTAGGAAACAAAGCTAATATTGTGCCTCTACCATTGGTGCAATGCTATGCAATTGAAACTAATGCAACTTATTTTCTGACTGTTATAATGTTGCAAATTGTGATTGTCTACGAATTGGCAACCATCACTCTCAGATAGTTACTTGATCTCTTTATTGAACAGTGGCCTCATTTGGGACTGTTTGAAACAGATTATTCAGCTGATTATCTACTTGATCATAGGGATGAATTTAATATTTTTAGAAACAAAATGAACAAATAGTGTAGAACATGAGGGTTACACAATGCAGTAAGTTTTTTTTGAGAAAGCATATTTTTAGATGTGTGGAGCAAACACTCCACGGCCATAATCTGCAGGAGTGTACATTTTTGGTCGTACAACAGTAGTGTTACCTTTTTTTTTTTTGCTGTGTTCTACTTCTATCCATGTTAAACTGAATGTAGTCAATTCATGTGCTTGTTAATACCAACATGGATTCTCTATCAATCATAGAAGACTTTGGTTATGTTTAGGCTTTATATTTCCATGCTGTAATGCTTGTGTTCTGTTGTGAACTATGGTTATTTGACCGAGACACGCACTAAAGGATTGTTTATGCTTGTTTCATTGGTGTTCTATTCTACTTGAGAATACATGGATATAATACATGGCGATGATGCTTTTTTTTGGTTGGATGGTCTGTCTAGGTTCGTAGCTCAGAAGAGTGTACTAGCTTAAGGATGGGGTCTTGTTTGTCACAGCAGTGCAAGGTGTGTTTTAGGTTTGGGTTGACTGTATGATTCAATGCCTAACCTTTTATGCTGAACTCGATCATATGGTTTGGCTATGTTTGTATGAGACTACATGCTAGTTCATTACTGTGAATTATATGACGTACGAACTGGTGTAAATGATGTCATTATTGATTCGTCTACTAAGGGCCAAGTTTGGGACTTCTGTCCATTTGTCTTACAGCTCAGTTTGACATCAATGATCTGTCCATTAGGTTTTATGCCAAGTTACATACTAATAATCTTGCCTGAGCTGTGAGCACACTTCTACATTTCGGTGCCGAATCATTTCGTTCTCTCTGTTGAGATTGTTCCGACTGATGTTTCATTCCACTGGCCTTTGAATTAGACGCCGACTGCAAATTGATATACACATCTTGCTGCGTAAGACGAGTTTACGTTTGCCTTTATGAGCCCAAGGTCACGTTTGCCATAGCCGCATGGGTTGTCTAGCCGAGCCCACGAGGAAATTTTATGGCCGCGACAAAATCTCTTGTATGCTAAGTGTATTGCCATCAATTATTGAAAGAAGTAAGTCATTGAGTGATTACTCATTAATTTCCCTTTAAAAGGCTATTACCTCCGTCCTAAAATAATTGTATTTCTAAGATTCAAAATTCGTCCCAAAATAATTATAATTCTAGAGTTCTAATTGTCCCATCGATCTCATTCAAATTTCTCCTTATTTTACCATCAACCATCTTCTCACTCTCATATAAACACTATTTAATGAGAGGTATCATATGCTTTCTTCTCAAATATTTATATATGCTAAATAACATAGAATTACAATTATTTTGGGATGGACGTAGTATTTTATTGTAGGATGCTAAGTGTATTGACACCAGTCGCTTAGGGTATCGGGCGAACGTACGTACCCACAAGCAAAAAAAATCGCACCTACACTCGTGTGTGTATCCGGCGGATCCATCGACAAAAAATGCCATCCCTATATATCCTGGTACGTCTCCTTGGTGCAAGGCCGTACGATAGGAACGAGTTTGGAAAACCGAAGACGTTGGTCTGACACGTAGACGACTCCGGAACGAATTTCTCCGTGTCGTCCCGTCGTCCGGCCGCAACAAAAAAAAAAGGTTTGAAAACCAAAAGACGTTGATCTGACACGGTAGACGACTCGGGACGAACTTGTCCGTGCCGTCCGGCCGCAACGAAAACCACCAAACGTGCTGCAATGCATGGCCATTGGCCAGCAATCAAGCCTATCCGGTGGGTGCGGACGGACGGCAGGCGCGGCGAACGGGAGGCCAGCCGCGCGTCGCGCCCGGGGAGACACGCATGCAAATCCAAAGCCGCTAGTGGAGCGCGCAACGTTGCCGAGTCCCCGCTGCTTATAAGAGGCGGCGAGGCGGTGCCACGGCCATCTCCGTCCTTCCATCCCAGCCGCGCGCGCGCGCTCGGACTGACCCCCACCCCCACCGAGGCAAAGCCTCGTACTCCTTCCCTCCACCACCACCGCGCGCCGTCCGCGCGGCTGCGGCTGCGGCTGAGGGCGAAGCCCTCCCCCTCCCCCCCCACCCCACCCCACCTCATCACTCACCACCAAACTAATAAACCCGTCCTCCCCTCCCCCCCATGGCCTCCATCTCCCTCGAGGACGTCCGCAATGAGACCGTCGACCTCGTACGTAATATATACAGTCGTGCAATTCTTTTGTGCGTTCGTTCTTAGTTTTTTTTCTTGTTTTGTTTGTTTGTTTGCAGGAGACGATCCCGGTGGAGGAGGTGTTCCAGCACCTGAAATGCAGCAAGCAGGGGCTGTCGGCAGCGGAGGGACAGAACAGGCTCAACATCTTCGGGCCAAACAAGCTGGAGGAGAAGACGGAGAGCAAGCTGCTCAAGTTCTTGGGTTTCATGTGGAATCCCCTCTCCTGGGTCATGGAGGCCGCCGCCATCATGGCCATCGTCCTCGCCAACGGCGGCGGGAGGCCGCCCGACTGGCAGGACTTCGTCGGCATCGTCGTCCTCCTCGTCATCAACTCCACCATCAGTTTCATCGAGGAGAACAATGCCGGGAACGCCGCCGCGGCGCTCATGGCCGGCCTCGCGCCCAAGACCAAGGTGCTCAGGGACGGGAAATGGCAGGAGCAGGACGCGTCCATCCTCGTTCCCGGCGACATCATCAGCATCAAGCTCGGCGACATCATCCCCGCCGACGCGCGGCTGCTCGAGGGCGACCCGCTCAAGGTCGACCAGGCGGCGCTCACCGGCGAGTCGATGCCCGTCAACAAGCACGCCGGGCAGGGCGTCTTCTCCGGGTCCACCGTCAAGCAGGGCGAGATCGAGGCCGTCGTCATCGCCACCGGCGTGCACACCTTCTTCGGCAAGGCGGCGCACCTGGTGGACAGCACCAACAACATCGGCCACTTCCAGCTCGTGCTCACGGCCATCGGCAACTTCTGCATCATCTCCATCGGCGTCGGCATGATAATCGAGATCATCGTTATGTACCCGATCCAGCACCGCGCGTACCGCGACGGCATCGACAACCTGCTCGTCCTGCTCATCGGCGGCATCCCCATCGCCATGCCCACCGTGCTGTCCGTCACCATGGCCATCGGCTCCCACCGGCTGTCGCAGCAGGGCGCCATCACCAAGCGGATGACCGCCATCGAGGAGATGGCCGGCATGGACGTGCTCTGCAGCGACAAGACCGGGACGCTGACGCTCAACAAGCTCACCGTCGACAAGACGCTGATCGAGGTGTACGGGCGGGGGCTGGACAAGGACTCGGTGCTCCTGTACGCGGCGAGGGCGTCCCGCGTCGAGAACCAGGACGCCATTGACACATGCATCGTGGGCATGCTCGCCGACCCCAAGGAGGCCCGCGCCGGCATCAAGGAGGTCCACTTCCTCCCGTTCAACCCCGTCGAGAAGCGCACGGCCATCACCTACATCGACGGCAATGGCGAATGGCACAGGATCAGCAAGGGCGCGCCGGAGCAGATCATCGAGCTGTGCAAGATGAGCAAGGACGCCGAGAAGAAGGTGCACACGCTGATCGACCAGTACGCGGACCGCGGCCTCCGGTCGCTGGGCGTGTCGTACCAGAAGGTGCCGGAGAAGAGCAAGGAGAGCGAGGGCGAGCCATGGCAGTTCGTCGGCCTCCTGCCGCTGTTCGACCCGCCGAGGCACGACAGCGCGGAGACCATCCGCCGCGCGCTGCACCTCGGCGTGAACGTGAAGATGATCACCGGCGACCAGCTCGCCATCGGGAAGGAGACGGCGCGGCGGCTCGGGATGGGCACCAACATGTACCCGTCGACGACGCTGCTGGGCGACAAGAGCAGCGAGATGAGCGGCCTCCCCATCGACGAGCTGATCGAGAAGGCCGACGGCTTCGCCGGCGTGTTCCCGGAGCACAAGTACGAGATCGTGAAGCGCCTCCAGGACCGGAAGCACATCTGCGGCATGACCGGCGACGGCGTGAACGACGCGCCGGCGCTGAAGAAGGCCGACATCGGCATCGCCGTCGACGACGCCACGGACGCCGCCCGGAGCGCGTCGGACATCGTGCTCACGGAGCCGGGGCTCAGCGTCATCGTCAGCGCCGTGCTCACCTCCCGCGCCATCTTCCAGCGGATGAAGAACTACACCATCTACGCCGTCTCCATCACCATCCGCATCGTCCTCGGCTTCATGCTCGTCGCCCTCCTCTGGAAGTTCGACTTCGCCCCATTCATGGTGCTCATCATCGCCATCCTCAACGACGGCACCATCATGACAATCTCCAAGGACCGTGTCAAGCCGTCCCCGACCCCGGACTCGTGGAAGCTCAAGGAGATCTTCGCCACGGGCATCGTGCTCGGCACGTACATGGCGCTCATCACCGCCCTCTTCTTCTACCTCGCGCACGACACCGACTTCTTCACAGTATTACAAAACACATAGTACATTTTATACGTTCTCTTAGAGCAGAGCCTCTTTGATTCCTTTGTATCCTCCTATTATAAAATGACTGGAAAAAAAAACGCAGGAGACGTTCGGGGTGAGGTCGATCAAGACGAACGAGAAGGAGATGATGGCGGCGCTGTACCTGCAGGTGAGCATAATCACCTGGGAGAGTGGTGGGCTCTGCCCCCTTCCCGCTGTTTGGAGTCGTAGTATCCGAGTCTTTTTTTTTTCCCTTGGTTTTTTTGTTTCCCTCCTCTTTTGATATAAGTCGGTCTGGTTTAGTGCGTTGAGTAACATATATTCTTTTCTTCTGATATATTGACGTGCAATCTTTTTACGTGTTCGAGAAACAAAGGTGAGCATAATCAGCCAGGCGCTCATCTTCGTGACGAGGTCGCGGAGCTGGTCGTTCGTGGAGAGGCCAGGGGCGCTGCTGGTGATCGCGTTCCTGGCGGCGCAGCTGGTGGCGACGTGCATCGCGGTGTACGCGGAGTGGGAGTTCTGCAAGATGCAGGGGATCGGGTGGGGGTGGGGAGGGGCGATCTGGGCGTTCAGCGTGGTGACCTACTTCCCGCTGGACGTGCTCAAGTTCATCATCCGGTACGCGCTGAGCGGGCGGGCGTGGAACAACATCAACAACAAGACGGCGTTCGTGAACAAGAACGACTACGGGAAGGGGGAGCGGGAGGCGCAGTGGGCGACGGCGCAGAGGACGCTGCACGGGCTCAACCAGTCGTCCACCAGCTCCGACCTCTTCAACGACAAGACCGGCTACCGCGAGCTCTCCGAGATCGCCGAGCAGGCCGCAAAGCGAGCCGAGGTCGCCAGGTAAAAACTTGCTCTATCCCATGATATAATAATGGCAACATATCCTATGCACACAGGCCCTCACGTGTACACACGTGCACACCAACTAAAAAATGTCACCAAAAAATCTAGAAAAAATCATACACATACTTTCAATTGTATTACACCTAAGATTAAAATCTTAACGTCAAATTCATTATATTTTAGCCGTAACAAAAAAAACAAAGAATCTGACAGTTTTAAGGTTGCAATTTTGTTAGAATTTTATCTTTTTTGTTATTCTCTATGTAGAATAAATTTGAAGATGCGACTTTGCACGTAGATGTAATACTATTGAAAGTACATGTATGAATTTTTCTAAAATTTTTTGTGATAATTTTTAGTTGGTGTACACGGTGCGTACACGCGAGGGCCTGTGTGCATAGGATACGCTCCCTATAATAATACAGTACTCCCTATGACTCCCTTAACTTTTTTATCAACGTTTGATCATTTGTCTTATTTAAAATATTTATGTAATTATCATTTATTTTATTGTGACTTGATTTATCATCAAATAATCTTTAAGGCATGACATAAATATTTTTATATTTGCACAGAAAATTTGAATAAGACGAATGGACAAACGTTGTTTAAAAAATTAACAGCATTATACATTGAAATACGGAGGTAGTACATAGATAAGACATTATCTAGATTACTACTAGTAGAATGTCTTGTCCGGTACTACGCTTCTATATTACGGGACCGATGTAGTACATTCTCTGTACTGCAACCAACCAATGTTCAACTTTCTAGCTAGCACACTGCTTGATTTCTCATCTCCATGGACAGACTGAGGGAGTTGCACACGCTCAAGGGGCACGTAGAGTCGGTGGTGAAGCTCAAGGGGCTCGACATCGACACAATCCAACAGAGCTACACCGTGTAACATACAGCATGCCATCGATGTGTTGTTGTTGTTGTTCATACCTGTGTTTTACTCCTCCCCATCTGCAAGTTATTTGGAGATGGGGGTTTCGACTTGTGTTTTGACATAGATGTTTCTTCCCTTCTTTGTATTTTGTTAACAGGGAATAGTTCCCGATACAACAGGTGGTGCACTTTTGAGTATAGTCAAGTTATTTGTAAGATTTTGGCTTTAAGCCGGTTTTTTTGGCAATGTTATTGTTCCCATTGCAGATTTGCAGTCTATCAACTTTGCCTCAACTCAGTCTGTATACTACTGTTTAGTCAATCATCATCAGTTTTGACCCAGCAAAAACATGCCCTGATTACTCAGCTGAATTCTGCTCCTTTAAATTCTTGTCTGGGCACTGCAGAATATTAGCCATTTATATCCATGAATTAATACTGTAGTTTAATACATTAGCCATTTCAGAACCCTGGTTACATGGTTTCACTACAGTTACATCTTTAATACTGTAGTTTAACTACAGTTTCATCAAGGACGGAGTGCATTTCTTCTACTCTTGCAGATTACAATGGTCATGTCAGTGATCAACCGAAACTCAAACATGTCCTTGTCTTCTCCCAGAGATTACAGTTTCAGTGAACTCATAGCCTTATACAGTCTGAATAGAAGTTGTCCTCGATTTATAAATACTCCACAGTTCACCTCAAGCCTTCCGGACAATGACATGGCGCTCTCTCTTGTACTCCACTTCATCCCTTTGGTGCATGATCAGAAGGGCTCTTCGCACCTGAAGCAGCCGAATGGTAGCATAAGAAAAATGATACTAAATCAATTAATTAAATAGCAAATAGTATGACAGGTTCCTCACAATGGATTCATTCATCCCCATCCTATTTAGTTCATCGATCAGGCGTCGCTCGGATATGTGGCTTCCAATTCCCATCCTTCTCTTTATTTGTGCCTCAGCTTGCTGTTGGAACAAAATGGGCAACAAAATTCAGAAAACAAAGTTGACAAGTTGGCAGTTCACTTTTGGATGGGAAGATTAACCTTGATCTCATTTGCAATATCTGGTGATAGGTTCAAATGCTCATTGATTCCAGATCTTGCGGCATCAACAGTGGAGACATTGAACAGCCTAAATGCCTCTTCAACATGCTCTGGTGTAGCCACACTTGTCCTGATAATTATTCAAAGTGCCAATTAGGAACATTATAAAACATGTAAGTTATGACCCACTGGAAATAAAAGCCAATATGTGAAAAATGTAAGATATAAATATACTGCTAGTTGAGCTACTCGCAAAAAGAAATGTCAAATGTATAGTAATGCTATATTCTCACAATCTCATCTTTGCAAGAGATTCACTCAAACGTATAATGGCTTCAAGCTGCCGCACAGTGATGGGTATAGCTGCAGCCCTCCCTGTTTCATGAGCTTGTTGTCTCATTTTCTGCACAATGAAAAAAATAAATAAGTAGAACAGTCTTAATAACAGTTAGACTAAGTGAAAAATCTTTAGCACGTGCCTGTCTAATCTCCACATATTTGTTCTGAAGCATCTCTGCTGCCTTTTCTGAGAGTCGTGGTTTACAAGTAACACGGCAATACTCAATGTACCTACACATGTGAGGATTATGCATTTACAATCCAAGAACATCATATCAAAACTGTGTAGTATGTATATCAGAACATAGAAGGCCAACCACACCTTTTTAGCCAATTCTCTCCTTCACTAGCATCTGTATTCTTGGATGAAGCAGCAGCACCACTGGCATGCACCTTAATGATGTGGCTTGCAATTCGCTGCAATTGGAAGTTTATTTAGTCTCTGAAGCACATCAATGAGCTGGACAAAGAATAATGCGTCATACCTTGTCTTGATCATACATTCTGACATCTTTAACAATAAAGATTAGATCAAATCTAGAAAGGATGGTTGTCTGCAGATCAATGTTATCTTGTGCAGTCTGAGGAGTAGCAATAGAAAATGTGTCAAACTGATTGCCTTGCATATAAGGCTAGAACTGTTAATACATTTTCAAAATATGAAAATAGTACAAGTCAATAATAAAAACTTTGACTGACCTTAAGATCATCGTAGCGCCCTGCAATTGGATTGGCAGCTGCTAGTACCGAGGTCCTTGAATTGAGTACTGTTGTAATGCCAGCTTTGGCAATCGAGATGGTCTGCTGTTCCATTGCTTCGTGAATTGCAACTCTGGAATCACAGCATAAAGGTAACTCAATATGGTTTCAACTTTGAAGAGTAAGGAAAAATTACATGTGCAATGCTTATTTTAGTTTCTAGAAAGAAGACTATAGATCAATGCTTACCGGTCCTCAGGCCTCATTTTGTCAAACTCATCAATACAAACAACTCCACCATCAGCCAAAACCATGGCCCCTCCTTCCAAATAAAACTCTCGCTGTACAGGGAAAATAAGTCTTTTAGTTCTAGGAAACAGAACTTTGAGTAAACACAATAATCCTTGCAGGGAAGACAAGCTTACAGAGCTACCGTCCCGAATTACTGACGCTGTGAGACCAGCTGCTGATGAACCTTTCCCAGATGTATAGACAGCAATCGGCGCTGTCTTCTCCACAAACTTGAGGAACTGTTGGAATGTACAGTTTCATGTCACTGGACTAGAGATAATTCATTTCTAATAGCGAAAAAACACTTGCCTGTGATTTTGCTGTTGATGGATCACCCAGCAGCAAGACATGAATGTCCCCTCTCAAACGGACACCATCCGGTAGCCTCTGCCATAGAAGAAAGTTTAGTTACAGCTCATTCCAACTAGCCACTGGATCCAACACAACTTTGTATTTTCACATATTAGCCACTGATAAGATCAAAAATATACCTTCTTTGAGCCACCAAACAGCAAGCATGCAATAGCTTTCTTGACATCAGAATGGCCATAAATTGAAGGGCCAATCATTGAGCAAATCTTGACATATGCATCTGGCCTCTGTGCAAATTCTTTGAATTCCATTTCCTACAAACCAACAAGAAAATTAACATTGTAAATATGCTGTAACACTCTTAAAAAAGAAACTTGGAATTTTGGCAAAGCAATCTACCTCATCAAGTGTAAAATTTGAGGGACCATTCGAGTTGGCATCTCGGGACTGCTCCAACCCCACAACTCTAATGTAAGGCTGTTTGACTCCAACAGCACCCTTTTGGCTGCAAAATGAATATTTGAGCGTCATCAGCTATGCAAGTAGTCTAGCTCAACAAAATGGAAACAAACTGAGCAGATGTTTTAGATCCAACATACTTTGCAGATGCTTGGTAGACACTGTAGATACCAATTACAGTTAATCTAGTTCCAGGAACAATGGTCTGAACAAGATGCCTGTCTACGGACAGCAGCATATTCCTCGGGAGCTCACCAGTTGGAACATCCTGTTAACCAAGTAATATACAGCTTGGTGATTGCTAAATCCTAAGGACATATAACCAATAAACCTAGAAAACCATAGCATCGCAGCGAGGACATATAATGCAGTAACAAACCTCAGGATTTTCCTGCAATTTGAGGGTCTGGAGATCCACATACTTGCTCTTATCTGGAACTGCAATCCAGGGGTCCAAGGGGCAAGGCTCTTCTCCAGGCTGAAAAATGGTAAAGAAAACTCACTCATATACATCAGAATTAAAACACAAACAAGACAATAACCCAATTATGTTTAGCCGGAGTTAGACCTGAGGAACATGGTCGCACGATCGTGGGACAATAGCCCCACCAAGGCCAGGCCTACACGGCACCGTTTTCACACTTCTGCAGTTCTTGCAGAGCAGCGTGACATGAGTGGCCTTAGCTTTCACCCTCGACGCGGCGATTGTGATCCCGGCAATCTTCACCAGCTTGGACATGTAATCCGCCTGGAATTTGGAATACAGTTGTGTCAATTTGAAATTCTTCACAAGGCTACTAACAAAATCGTTTCAGAACTGACCCCAATAGACCTCATGGACAGGCAGTTCTCCTTTGAGGACAAGAAGATCTGCACGTCGCCGGTGGCGGGCTCCTCCATCTCGCCGGTCTCTCCAGCGACCTTGGACCGAAGGCTCGCGAGGACCTCGGACGCAGCCGTCTCAAACTACACAAAACCCTAAATCTTAACACAAAAAATTGACATCAACAGAACCCAGAGCCAACAAAAATTCAGAAAGAACCAGCACACACCAGCGGTAGGTAATCAGCGGGAGACTTCCGGATCTTGTCGGACAGCTCGGCGTCGAAGGCGTCGAGGTCCTCGATGGCGACGGTGACATGGTCGCGGTTGTGCACCAGGCTCTCGCTGCAACCATCAAACAAAAACACACTGGATTGGTCAGAGCGAATTCGACCATCCGACGAGGCACCAGATCTGGGAGGGAGGGGGGGCGCACCGGTAGGGGAAGTCGCCGGTTGGGCCGGTGAAGCCGCGGAGGAACTCCTTGAACTTGCGGAGGGCGGAGTGGCGGGTGAGGTCGGCGGAGGGGTCGCCGCCGGGGCCGCCGCGCGGGAACTGCGCCTGGTCGCTGTAGAAGACGGCGCCCTCGTCCCAACCCGACATGGCTGGATGGCTGGCTGGCTGCGGCGGCGGCGGCGGCGGAGAGAGAGGGAGAGAGACGCGTGGGTGCGCGGGCGGCGGGGAAAGGGGGGAAGACGCCGGAGAAGTGGCGGGAAGAGGGTAATAGAGGAGGAGATTTGGCGGGAAACTGGGGGAGATTTGGCGGGAAACTGGGGAGGTAGGGTAGGGTAGGAGACCGGAGAGGCAGCTAGGCAGGCCGGTTTTTGTGGGCCTGGGCTCTCATAGCAGGGTGCTAAAGGAGTAGAATGTGCCATTTTGGCCCAAAAGCATGGCGATTTGCCGATTTTTAGAGTAAAAAGTATAGTTGGGGTCTCTCATTTTTTTGTCGCGGAGTTATAAAACCGTCGTTGAACCGTAAAACCACACACAGTATATCATATAACTTATAAAACCAGCGAAAATAAGATCCCTTGACGGTATTGTCCGTAGTTTTGATTGATGTGATGCCTACGTTGCTCCTTTAACTAGGTTTTTGTCTCACGTGATATTGACGTGACGCTTATATGATAATTTGATCCCGAAAAAAAAATAAAAAGATATGACTTGAAAAAAAATAAAACATAATATGCGGAGCCATATATCAGTCAAACAAAAAAGATAAAAAATAGTGGGACCCACTAACCCACTTCCTCCACCTCTATCTCCTCTCTTCGCCGACGAGCCAAAGCTATCCGGAGTTAGTGCGGAGGCCTGCCAAGGGGACGGAGAGCCCAGTGAGTGTGCACGGAGAGAGAGGAAGCAAAGAGGCCGGTGAGGGGGCAAAATTCAAATCCATCGTCGCCCAACACTACATCCACCACACGGATATGGAGGCGGCGAGGAGGCTCCTCCAATGAAGAGTGGCAAGTCCAAATTCGCCGTTGCCAACATCACCTCAACTGCATGGAGAGGGAGAAGGCAGGGAGGCCAACGAGCTCCTCCAAGTCTAAATATGCCGTCGACGACACCACCTCCACCACAGTCGTCGCTGCCACCAAGCACAGGAGAGAAGCAAGATGGCAACTCTGATGTTGAGGGCAATCTCGAAGCTGTCTCACCGCTTGCTCAGACGACGCATGCCACCGGCTTCGGTGCCAAGATCAACGACAACGACGGCCACCCCGCTGCATCTAGAGAAGGAGAGGGGAGAAGGGGAAGAAGGCCACCGGTCGCATCTGCGAGGGAGGCTGCCATCCTCAAAACCAAATGGTTTTCGTGAAAACATTAGATCTTGGTTTGTAAAAAAAAAGAGTCGGTTGATATTAGCCAATTTTTATATAACGTGCGTAAGGGCTGGTTTAGATGGCAAAATTTTTTATTTTGGGGTGTCACATCGAATATACGAACACACATTCGAAGTACTAAAACGTTGTCTAATAACAAACCAAATTATAGATTCCGCATGGAAACTGCGAGATAAATTTATTAAGTCTAACTAATCCATCATTAGTGAATGTTTACTATAGCACCATATTATTAAATCATGGTACAATTATTAGGTTTAAAAAATTATCTTGTAATTTACACATGTAATTGATTTTTTATTAAACCACGTGATGGGTGTAAAGTTTTTTTTGTTCTGGTAAAAAAACCAACAAGCCCCCACATCCCACCGATTCTGAATTTTCCCAGGAATCTGAGCGGCCGCAAGGCGTCACGCGAAACCCGTCCAACCCAACTCCACTCCATCCTCTGCAGCCGCAGTTGTGACGGAGACTCCAAGGCCATCACCATCCACCCGCTCTCCTCCTCCTCCTCCTCCGCTTGATCCCTCCATCTCCTCGATCGATCTCCACACTCCACTGCGCACTGCACCAGCAACGCCCCCCCCTGATCCCTCTCCACGGCTGCACCGGAGATGGCTTCCGCCCCCTTCGCCGTCTCCTCCTCACCGGCGGCTTCCGCCGTGGCCGCGCGCTCCAAGGCACGGGACACTCGTCTTACTCATCTTCTGTGTTTGGTTTCCTTGATTTGGATTTGGATTTTTTTTTTAATTAACTCATGCCGCGGTTCGTTGGTGCTCGCAGGTGTTGCGAGGAGGGAGGAGCGAGGCGAGGACTGGATGCCGCCTGGGGATCACGAGGAAGGTGGTCGCCTGTTTGGATTATGATTTCTGCCTCTAGCTTGTTTAGTTGATGGTTTGTTTTGGATGGACATGGGTTCTATCGTCTATCTTATCTGTGATTTAATAGTGATACTGATTGCTTCCTCCCTCGATTAGAAATTATGGTTTGTTTGGTTTCACTATGAATGACTACCTGTCAGTTGGCACTGTGATCTCTTTTACGACAATAATAGTAATTCACGATTCAGGAGTTTATCTGCTTTTTGGGTATGATATCTCTGCTAATTTAATGCTCCTGGAGCTCTTCTAATCAGGGATGGGTGGCTCTTAATTAAGGTTTTGAATCCATACTGTCATATGTTGACACCTAAAAGCTCTTTGATGTAGAAAATAAAATCGAAATGATATATAGAAATCGGTTGAGACTTGAGAACACGCAGCTGCTGAAGCATGACTAATTATCAAGCTGCTAATAAAATTTGGCGATGGCCTTCATTGGAAAGGCATGGTGTTTTGATCCTGTAACGGAATTCTGATATTTTATGTTTGTTAGGAACTCTCAACTCTTGAGAAATATAAAATTGACTGTATCGAGATTTATTCCATGTCAAGCTTCAGCATATGGTTGTGCTTTGGATTAACATCCTTTCATTGCTATTCTGTTGCAGAATTTTGGACGTGTCATGATGGCCCTTGCAGTAGATGTCTCTCGTTTTGAAGGAGTGCCGATGGCCCCTCCAGACCCAATTCTCGGGGTTTCAGAAGCATTTAAGGCAGATCAAAATGATCTGAAGCTCAACCTTGGTGTTGGTGCCTATAGAACAGAAGAGTTACAGCCTTATGTCCTCAATGTGGTCAAGAAGGTAAGTCTAATAATACCTATCATTTCCTTAATATAACTCAGTTCTTGTTGTGACACACTATTCTTACACGTGGTAGGCTGAAACTCTTATGTTGGAGAAAGGAGAAAACAAGGAGGTATGGTGTATTTTCCTTCAAATTCAAGTAGCTGGATTATAAGGAATTATTTCTGGAGTTTTCTGTATTTCTGTTTCTGAAGGTTGATGACAAAATTATGTTTTTTTTGGTGCAGTATCTGCCAATTGAAGGCTTAGCTGCATTTAACAAAGCAACTGCAGAACTATTGTTTGGAGCTGATAATCCAGTACTCAAGCAAGGACGTGTATGTGCTGTGGCCTATGCAGCTCTTGCTGTACTTATTTTGTAAATACTAAGATTTTCTGGAATGCTGCTACAGCGAAGCATGTCCTTATATTTAGTAAACATTATTTAATGATAATTCCTTCTGTAGGTTGCTACTCTTCAGTCTCTCTCAGGAACCGGGTCGCTGCGCCTTGCTGCAGCATTTATACAAAGATATTTCCCTGAAGCAAAAGTACTGATATCATCTCCCACTTGGGGTATGTATGTGAATTAATGTGCTTAATCTTTGAGCATTCAACTTCATTTTTCATAGCAGAGTGTCTCATTGGCAAACTTTGAACTCCAATCTATATTCTTACAGGCAATCACAAGAACATTTTCAATGATGCAAAGGTACCTTGGTCAGAGTACCGTTATTACGACCCCAAGACTGTTGGCTTGGATTTTGAGGGAATGATAGCTGACATACAGGTCGTGTTTTCTAACTCATTTATATTCAATACTACTATCTGTGTTTTCTATTTTAAACTTGATGAGCATTGTTTAGCATAACTTTGTCGTTCAAATTGGCATGTATCCATCATAGAAATTTACACCTGTCACTTGTCTGTTTACTATTGTTAATTGTCAATTTTCTGTTTACTATTGTTAATTTCTATGTGTTGAGTATTGGTTTGTGATATTGATTTGTGTGTCCAATAGGCTGCCCCAGATGGATCTTTTGTTCTGCTGCATGGTTGCGCTCACAACCCAACTGGAATAGACCCAACTCCGGAACAATGGGAGAAAATTGCAGATGTCATTCAAGAGAAGAAACACATGCCTTTCTTTGATGTTGCATATCAGGTGAAATGTTCTCACTTTATTATTTCGTTTTTCTCTGCATGAAAACAAATATCTTACTGACTAGCAAATATTTCTCTGCAGGGTTTTGCCAGTGGAAGCCTTGATGAAGATGCATCTTCTGTCAGGCTTTTTGTTCAACGGGGACTGGAAGTGTTTGTTGCGCAGTCTTATAGCAAAAACCTTGGTTTATATGCAGAAAGAATTGGAGCAATAAATGTTGTCTGCTCAACACCTGAAGTCGCAAACAGGTGATACTTTAATCTGAATGATTGCCTTCGTAGTCAAATTGTTCGTTTCTATCCAGTTATTGCAGCGAATGTTAATAATAGATTATTCTGTTTAGTGGGTAATATGGACCAACCTCTTATTGATGTGCAAAGCAACTTGATTTTTCATGGTAGGTTAACAAGACTTCTAAGCAAATTTCATCCAGGCAAAAAATGTTGTAAATTCTTGGAAATTAGTGTTATGTACAGATTAATAGACACTAGTTTTTACTCCAGAAAAGAAACCACCAGCAACAATAATTGGTCTCAACCCAAACAAGCAAAGCACTGAATTTGATGTTAACCATAAACAAAACTCCACAGACAAGATGTATACTTCAAATTTTCTCTTAAATCAACATGTGGCATAAGAACCACAGTTCTTGATCCACTTCAGTGGTATACAACATATCCAGTGTGGAAAATCTCATGAATACTGGTACATGGCATTTACTTTGCTTTTTATATAAGCCTGCACACACACGAGAGTCCTAGGACCACACAAGGACAACTTAAGATTTGTAACGTGAGCTCAGATTTGACTAGCGCTAGTTCATCTAGCCCGTGTGATTTTACAAACTCGGTAAGAAAATTAAACTATATAACTCCAGTTTGGACAAAGACACCAAACCAACTCATCATAGTTGATTTTCCTGGTTGGTAACTTCCCTCCTTGATCCTCTCTTGCTTATCGTGCATACCATACAGGCATACACAGCTTCCATGCAAAGTACATGCCATGTGCAAAAATGCCATCCTAATGTTTGCAACAGTTGCTTTGTATGAATCAATACAAAATAGTACTCTTACTGTGACACTGCAAAGCTTATTTTTAACTGAAATTCCTTTCCTTGCAGGGTGAAGAGCCAGCTGAAACGATTGGCACGGCCCATGTATTCGAATCCCCCTATTCATGGTGCTAGGATAGTTGCCAACGTTGTTGGGGATCCAACCATGTTTGGTGAATGGAAACAGGAGATGGAAGAAATGGCAGGGCGTATCAAGAATGTAAGACAGAAGCTTTATGATAGTTTGTCTGCAAAGGACGACAGTGGCAAGGACTGGTCTTTCATTCTGAGGCAGATAGGCATGTTCTCCTACACGGGCTTGAACAAAACTCAGGTGACATATGCTTTAAATTTTCACAGATAACACTTCCATTCTTCTATCGACTGGTGATTTCTCCATATATAATGTGACTGCAAACACTGCAATTCACACAATACACTAAGTATTCTTAATTTGATTCGTTTGTATTTGCAGAGTGATAATATGACCGACAAATGGCACATATACATGACAAAGGATGGGAGAATTTCGTTGGCTGGATTGTCCCTGGCTAAATGCGAGTACCTAGCTGACGCCATCATCGACTCCTTCCATAACGTTAGCTAGACGAGGATTCAGGTCACTGCTATTGTGGTTAATCCTTCAATATGCTGGGATTTTTGGTTCCTTCCAGCTTGAGTTCTTAGCCAGGATTGTATATCCGGCGCTACGTAATTTGGAGATAATAATGAATTTTGTCTGTGCAACAAACTTTGCATATGCTTTGTCGAATGTACACTGGCACTATGTTAGAAGCTTGAAATATCGAATTGAATAATAATGAGACTAGCAATAAGCCAAACTAATTCCAATTTTACCTGGTCTGCATGGTTCATTCTTTTATGCTCATTGCTGACAAACAAAACTGGCCCAAGCCGTGCCATATAATGGGTCTGGTTAGGGAGCTTTGTCAGCTGCAGTTTCTTACAGAATTAAAAGCTCCCTAAACAGTTTTTCCAGAATTAAAAGCTCTCCTATATAGTTTAGTTTTCCATTCAGATTATAACTTCAGATTTTAAGAAGTTATAGTTATAGAATCTAAATTGCTGTAAATGAATTAAGAAGTCAGAAGCCGAAAAACTCATAATATTCTCATAAGCTAGCTGCTTCTCGAAATTAATTTTAAGCAAAGTAAGTAAACCCAATATCACTGACCAGCCTACCAAGCACTCAAGCAGTACACAAGCGCATGGGAAGCCCAAAGCTGGCCCAGCCGCGACGTGCTGTCCTAGTCAACACGACTTTGACCCGTTCCATTCTTCTCTTCCATGTGACATGCGAGGATTTCACTTGACAAAAAATAAACTGAAGGGAAAAATCGAGGAAACAGGGAAAAAATGTTGGGCTGTAAATACAACAGTATGTGTGTGTTTTATGTGCTGGCCCATCTGCTAGAGGGCCCATCTAGTCATGTATATGTAAATAAGGATAGCAATACAGAGAAGGTGAAGCTTCCAGAGAAAATTGGCTGCCAAAAAACTTCATGGTATCAGAGCCGACCGGCCGGCGGCAGGCGACGGTTGAACCCTAGCTGGCCGGAGGCGTGGAGGCTTGAGCAGGGTAGAGAGTGCGCATCAGCAGCGGCGCGGAAGAGCGGGGCCAGCGCGGCGCGTCGAGGAGGAAGAAGCCGAGCAGCTGCAGGTGCGGAGCTGCTGCTGCTGCTTGGGGCTGAGCTCGCAGGTGCATAGCTGCTTTGGGCTGAGGCAAGAAAGAAAGTGCTGGTAAACAGCTGGTGTTGGTGCTCCTCAGGAAGAAGTGGCTCTTGCTCTGTAGTGGCGGGGTCACAGCACAGTGAAGACTTTGCATCTCTTGTGGGTGTGTGATTGGCAAGGAAACCGAGGTAAAAGCACAGCTACTGCTTTTGTGATATTGACTATTTGAGCAATCTATAGGAAGGGAAAGGTAGAACAGGGGGCTCAGATCTGCTAGTTGGGTTTCTACTGGTTTGCAGTTTCAGAATTTGCATTATGGCAGAAAATCAAGGAATAGAACAAGTGATGGGTAAATTGGTGGACATGCTAGCGAAAAAATTTAGTGAGGCCTCAACTACAAGCAATGCAATTATCCCTCATACTGAATCAATACTGAAGATTGAGTTAATGCAAAACGAAATCAAGTTGGAGGGTGTCAAAAATTATTTGAGTTGGTCAAGGAGGGCATTACTAATACTAAAAACAAAGGGGTTAGAAGGATATGTCACAGGAGAAGTGAAGGAGCCTGAGAACACATCAAGTGTAGAATGGAAGACTTGGAGCACTACCAACTCTTTAGTGGTGGCATGGTTGTTGACTTCATTAATCCCAGCTATTGCTACAACTGTTGAGACTATCTCTAGTGCGAGGGAGATGTGGAAAACTCTTACTAAACTATACTCAGGAGAAGGTAATGTGATGCTAATGGTGGAGGCACAAGAGAAGATAAGTGCTTTGAGACAGGGGGAGCGCTCTGTGGCAGAATATGTCGTAGAGTTGAAGAGTTTGTGGTCCGATTTAGATCATTATGATCCTCTTGGATTAGAGCACTCTGATTGCATAGCAAAAATGAAGAAATGGGTTGAGCGTAGAAGGGTTATTGAGTTCTTGAAGGGTCTAAATCCAGAGTTCGAAGGAAGAAGAGATGCAATGTTTCACCAAACCACTCTTCCTACCTTAGATGAGGCCATTGCAGCTATGGCACAGGAGGAGCTTAAGAAGAAAGTATTGCCTAGTGCCGCACCATGTTCACCAAGTCCCACCTATGCAATTGTACAAGGTAAAGAGACTAGAGAGTGCTTCAATTGTGGTGAAATGGGACACCTTATGCGTGATTGTCATGCTCCACGCAAGCCTACTTATGGGAGAGGAAGAGGTGTTGATAGAGGTGGAACAAGAGGTGGAAGAGGCTATGCTGGTAGGAGCAATAGAGGAAGAGGTTATGGATATAGAGGTGATTACAAGGCTAATGCAGTTACTCTAGAAGAGGGTTCTTCCGGGACTACACCTGACAATGTTGCCAACTTTGCTCATTCTACTTCAGGTAGTTTTAATCAAGCATTTATGTCTATGAACACTTCTCATTCAAGTTGGATATTAGACTCAGGTGCATCCAGGCATGTCACTGGCATGAGTGGAGAATTTACATCATATAAACCATATTCATTTGCACACAAAGAGACCATTCAAACTGCTGATGGCACATCATGTCAGGTTAAGGGGGAGGGCATAGTGCAATGTACTCCATCCATTACTTTGTCATCAGTGTTATATGTCCCTTCTTTTCCAGTGAATTTAATTTCAATAAGTTCTCTTGTTGATAATATGGATTGTCGGGTTTCCCTTGATCGTGAGAATTGTTTAATTCAGGAGAGAAGAACAGGGAAGAAACTTGGGATTAGTATCAGGCGTGATGGACTTTGGTACTTGGACAGAAGAGGGACAAATGAGGATGTGTGTGCACTAATGGCTTCAACAAGTAAAGAAGTGACTGAGGTATTACTTTTGCATTGTCGACTAGGACATATATCTTTTGAAATTATGAGTAAAATGTTCCCGGTAGAGTTTAGTAAAGTGGATAAACATATGCTGATATGTGATGCATGTGAGTATGGGAAGCATACTAGAACATCATATGTGAGTAGAGGACTTCGCAGTATTTTGCCCTTTATGCTAATCCACTCAGATGTGTGGACGTCGCCTGTGGTTTCTATGAGTGGAATGAAATATTTTGTCACCTTTATTGATTGCTATTCCCGCATGACATGGTTATATCTCATGAGACATAAGGATGAAGTGCTTAAATGCTTCCAAAACTTTTATGCATATATTAAAAATCATTTTAATGCTCGGGTTCAGTTTATTAGAACTGATAATGGAGGGGAGTATATGAATAGTGAATTCGGTCACTTTCTTTCTTTAGAAGGAATATTACATCAGACTTCTTGTCCTGATACTCCTCCACAGAATGGAGTGGCTGAAAGAAAAAATCGCCATCTTTTGGAGATAGCTCGGTCACTAATGTATACTATGAATGTACCTAAATTTCTATGGAGTGAGGCAGTAATGACGGCAGCTTATCTCATCAACCGCACACCATCAAGAATACTTGGAATGAAGACACCATATGAGATGATATTTGGGAAGAATGAATTTGTGGTTCCACCGAGGGTGTTTGGCTGCACTTGTTTTGTTAGAGATCATAGACCATCTATTGGAAAACTTGATCCTCGAGCTGTTAAATGCATCTTTATAGGCTATTCATCCAACCAGAAGGGGTATAAGTGTTGGAGTCCATCAGAACGGCGGACATTTGTAAGTATGGATGTTACGTTTAGGGAATCTGTTCCATTCTATGGTGAGAAAACAGATATAAGCTCTTTATTTGTTGATCTTGATGATTTAACTAGAGGTGACCATGATCAACAAAAGGAAGGTGAAATCTTGGGTCTCAAGGAGAATGAACAATCAAAGGGAAAGATTATGGTTGGTGAAATTCCATGTGCTATAGGTGATCCTGTACAAGAACAAGAATGGAGAAAGCCACATGAAGAGGAAAATCTTCAAGTTTACACAAGGAGAATGAGACTTCCAACAACTCAACAAGTTGAAGTTGATGATCAAGTATCAGATGATCTTACTCATGTGCAAGTGTCTTCGGAGTCAGGGGGAGAACAAATAGAAATTAGAGAAGAAGAATCAAACTTGCCAATTGCCATAAGAAAGGGGATGAGAAGCAATGCAGGCAAACCTCCACAAAGATATGGTTTTGAAATTGGAGATGAAAGTGGTGATGAGAATGATATAGCCAATTATGTATCTTACACTTCCTTGTCATCGACATACAAGGCCTTTGTGGCATCTCTAAATTCAGCTATAATTCCTAAGGATTGGAAAGAGGCAAAGCAAGACCCAAGGTGGCATCAAGCAATGCTAGATGAACTAGAAGCTCTTGAGAAGAACAAAACATGGGATCTTGTATCCTATCCCAATGGAAAGAAAGTGGTAAACTGTAAGTGGGTATATGCAGTGAAACAAAATCCGGATGGAAAAGTGGAGAGGTACAAAGCAAGACTTGTGGCTAAGGGATATAGCCAGACATATGGAATTGATTATGATGAAACGTTTGCACCGGTTGCAAAAATGAGTACGGTAAGAACTATAATATCTTGTGCAGTTAACTTTGATTGGCCATTACATCAATTGGATGTCAAGAATGCTTTTCTACATGGCGATCTTCAAGAGGAGGTATATATGGAAATTCCACCTGGATTTGCTACTTTGCAAACTAAAGGTAAAGTATTGAGATTGAAGAAATCCTTATATGGTCTCAAACAGTCGCCAAGAGCATGGTTTGATCGATTTAGGCGTGCAATGTGTGCTATGGGCTATAAACAATGTAATGGAGATCACACAGTTTTCTATCATCATAGTGGAGATCATATAACCATTCTTGCTGTTTATGTTGATGATATGATTATCACTGGAAATGATTGCTCGGAGATAACTAGGCTGAAACAAAATCTAAGCAAAGAATTTGAAGTTAAGGACCTAGGCCAGTTGAAATATTTTCTGGGTATTGAAATTGCAAGATCTCCTAGAGGGATAGTTCTTTCACAGCGGAAATATGCATTGGACTTGCTCAGTGACACAGGTATGCTTGGATGTCGCCCAGCCTCTACACCAGTTGATCAAAATCATAAGTTATGTGCAGAGTCTGGAAATCCAGTGAATAAGGAAAGATACCAAAGGCTGGTTGGGAGACTGATATATTTATGTCATACACGACCTGACATAACTTATGCTGTCAGTATGGTGAGTCGATATATGCATGATCCAAGGAGTGGGCATATGGATGCTGTCTATAGGATCTTGAGATATTTGAAAGGAAGCCCAGGTAAAGGCCTATGGTTTAAGAAAAATGGACACTTGGAGGTTGAAGGCTATTGTGATGCAGATTGGGCAAGTTGTCCTGATGATAGAAGATCAACTTCAGGCTATTGTGTGTTTGTTGGTGGTAATCTAGTATCTTGGAGGAGCAAGAAGCAACCGGTGGTGTCTCGCTCAACCGCTGAGGCAGAATATCGGGCAATGTCAGTGAGTTTAAGTGAGTTGTTATGGCTAAGGAATCTTCTTTCTGAGTTGATGTTGCCGGTGGATACTCCAATGAAATTGTGGTGTGACAACAAGTCAGCAATCAGCATTGCTAACAACCCAGTTCAACATGATCGAACAAAGCATGTGGAGTTGGATCGTTTCTTTATCAAGGAAAAACTGGATGAGGGAGTTTTGGAATTAGAATTTGTAATGTCTGGTGGACAAGTTGCTGATTGTTTCACAAAGGGTTTAGGTGTTAAAAAGTGTAATAGTTCATGTGACAAGATGGGTATGATAGATATCTATCACCCATCTTGAGAGGGAGTGTTGGGCTGTAAATACAACAGTATGTGTGTGTTTTATGTGCTGGCCCATCTGCTAGAGGGCCCATCTAGTCATGTATATGTAAATAAGGATAGCAATACAGAGAAGGTGAAGCTTCCAGAGAAAATTGGCTGCCAAAAAACTTCAAAAAAAAGTCGTCCTCCATCTCAAACACGTTTGGTGGGTCAGCGTAGCAAAGCAGTACAACCACTGGGTTCGTAGAATCGCGTACGTACATCATGCGGTGCACGTGAGGAGAGGAGGCAGGGCCGCTCTCAAGTCGGCATCGCCCTTTCAATTATCACACCCTTACGTGTCGCTGCCTTTTCTTTATTTTTTTTCTCACCAAAAGCTGATGATGAAACGATACCTCTCCCCTCCCTCCTGTCCTCTCCTTTCGCACCCATCACCACCACCATACACCCCAATGACATGTGGGCCATGGAGTTAACGCCGGGTCCCACCACGCTGCAAAGGTTGGGGGCCAAAGGTGAGAGAGGAAAAAAAAAAGCCTCTCCACCTTCTGTCGCCTCGGGGGAGGGTACTGACAGGTGGGCCCTACGGCCCGCGTATACCGACGGGTTGTTGTGCAGCATCCGAGAAGAGAGATCACGAATATTGGAAATTATTTTTTTTGGCATCGACCCCGGATTATGCGAGTGCTTTAGGGGTAAGGGCGGAATTAATTTGGTGGGTGGAGTGATTAATGATAAGGACGCGCCCGGGGGGTGGGGCCCACGCTGGGGAAACCGCCTTGTGTTGCAGGCCGCCGGAACGGCAACACACAGCTGTCGTTTAGGCCCACCACCCACCCCACTTACGCGGCTCCCACGGCACCTATTTTTTTCTTTTTTTTCTCTCGAATTTTATATAATTATTTTATTTGCTCCTTCAAAATAATTTATGCCCCTATTTTTCCAAATAACTCAAAAGAAAAAGAAGGTATACTCTGCGATGGCAAGGGCGTGAAATTATACCAAAAAAGGAGGGCAGGAGCCTAATATTGACAATAATTGAGCCGCCCATGTCGGTCATCACCCAAACCGGGCCACTCAGCGGTGCAGCGCGGGGCCCACCTCCCCTCCGAGTAGACCCCACAACAACATCCATCCGTCCGTGTAAAGCAATTCCTGCATCCGACGGCGCTCGTGCGGCCACGCACAACAAAAAGATCTCCTCCCCCAACACCCGACAAGCCCAGTGTTTTTCCTTTCTTTCATAAAAATAAAACAAATTATTTTATTTTATTTTAATAAAAAGGAAACTGAACCACGTCGTGTGGCACTCGTACTCATCCATCTCCGATTATAAAAGACGCCTCTTAGCCAAGCGTTTCTCCCCCATTGTGTTCTCTCCCCCCACCCTTCCAATCCCAATCTCTTCTCTTCCCCTCTCGTTAGGGTTAGGTTTTTATTTTCTCTCTCTCGATTTCTCTCTTCGCTTCCACTTCCCAAAATTCTCGAGTCAAACCTCGTGGCGTTCGGCCATGGCGACGGCGGCGGTGCTCGGATCCCACGACGCCCTCGACAACCGGATGCATCTGGGGGCCTTCGCCGTGTCCCCGGCGTCGAAGCCGAGGCGGAGGCGGCACAGCAAGGCGGCGTCGCCGCCCCCCAAGGTGGCGGCGGTGAGCTCGCCGCCGGTGGTTAAGTCGGCGGCGAGGGTGGCGTCGCCTCCTCCCAAGGCTGCGGCGGCGGCGGCGGTGCCTCAGGGGCGTCGCTCGCCGGTGGCGAGGAAGCAAGGGTCGCCGACGAAGGAGTTGCCGAAGCAGAGGCTCGTGATGGGGGAGATCCGGATCCTCAAGCGCGGCGAGGAGCCGCCGGTTTCCTCGCCGTCGCCTGCTCCGGTTGCGGCGCAGGCCGCGGCGGTTGACCAGCGGGCGCCCCGTGTTCCGGCTGTGGCGCAAGCCGCGCCGACTGACCAGAAGGCGCCTCGCCCCGCCAGATCGAAGCAGCAGCAGCACACGGCCGCTGTGCCGACGAAGATCAAGTCCGTCGCCGACGCGCCAGTCTACGCCGGCCCGGCCTTCTCCTCGGCTTCGCCTGAGCCGAGCTCCCTCCCCTTCCCGGCCTTCATCCGTCGCGCCGAGGCCGAGGCGACCCGCGGCCTCCGCTGCCTCCTCCGCATCGGCGAGCTCCCTTGACGGCCTCTCTCACCGCCGTCTTCCCCGGAGCCGTGAGCCGTGCACGCTCCTCTCCTCGTTTCTCCTCCTCTTCTCTGATGGATGGATTGCTTGGTGGTTTCGATCCGATCGAAAGCTTGTCCGGATCAGATCCCGGCTGCGTTCCGATCAAACTCTCCCGGTATTTTTTCAGAGGACGAGTTTGGGGGAACGCATCTGCCGGTGGTTGGATTTGGTAGTGGTTAGGTTTTCAAAAGTTTCGTGGTGGAATTATGTTGGGGGTTTGCTTCTACGAAGAACAACACTAGGTTGATTAGTTCTTTGTCTTTTGAGTTTGGTTTTTAGGTGGTGTCTTGGTTGGGAAAAATTGGGGTTAGTTTGGTGGAAATTTAGGCTGGCTTGGTGTTGCTGATCTGTTAGTACAGCAGTAGTGGTAATAATAGTAGAGGTTTGGTTAGATGAATAATTCGTCGGTAGTGATTGTGATTTGTGGTTTGGTGAGCGTGAGTTCAATGTCAGGTGAAGAATAGTAGCACTAAATTCGTGTTAGGTATTATGTCCAGTGTCAAAGGCAAGACATATATAGTTCTTATTATCAGTAATTAAGTTATGTTAGGTGTTATCTTTCTGTTCGTCTGTAAGATATATATAGATCTTATCGGGTAATCAAATCAACTATGTATCAGATCCTCGCAGTGGTGAATTTCATTCAACACATCAGTGGATGTTTGGTTATCTTCTTTTTTTTCTCATGCTGATTAGCTGTGGATTTGTGTTCTTACTTTGTGCAAGTAATAAGTAGACTACCCTTGGATTCTCAACGAGGTTGCTTCACAATCATCATATGCATACCAAGATTTAATTAAGAACTGCCACTTGTTATACCCGCAGTTTCCGCTTAAGTTCCGCTGTGTATTTGTTCTTATTCGGATGATAAACTTTGCTTGTTGATGTGGTAATCGCCAAATTGCTTAAATTAGTTTGTGTACGCAACCGGGTAGGCGGATTGCTGGCGTCTAATCTAATATTTCAACTTGCAAATTGAGGTGCATCTTGCTTTAATCCAAGTCCTCTTGCTGAACAATTTGCTCAGTATGATCGATCCCAGTAGTAGAGGTGATTATCCCCACCTGATGTTTTGGGTACGTTTCAGATGGGTTGGGGCGATATAGGTTCTCATTGCGTATTTGCAAACGATAAATAATTTGTAATTAAAACTTCTAAATAATTTGTAATTAAAAATTTATATACGTCGTCTTAGTTTTAGCGATCTAAAAATAGAAAATAAATTTAGATAAAAAAAACCTTAAAATCAACTTTAACCATAAACTTAAAATCAACTTTTAACCTAAAATTTAAATTTTGGCTGCTAATCATAAACGGAAAGTTGGTGCTGATAATTTCTGAGAGTTCAATACGAAATTGATCGCTCAACTTGATAGGGTCAGGTCGGCGACCCACCGGAAGCCGCTGGTAGTTGAGATAGCTGAGGTCAATCTCTCTCCTGGCAGCGTGTGGTGGCAGACTCGCCCGAGGCATGGCCAGGAAGCTGCATAGCCTACGTCGTTTCGACGTGGCACTCGCCCTCGCACGCGATGCAGCCACAGCCTCTTGAGTTTCGGAGCCACACAAGCGATGAGCCGATGAGCATGTGAGAGCTGATGAGTTAAATTTGACTCCGTTCCTATTACTGCCAAAAACAACCTTACCAAAAATTTGTGAATGTCAAATTTTAATTAAGTTGGCAGAATTACCAAATTTAGTAGGATGGAATTATGTTGTGCCAAAAAATTTTATATGTTACCAATACTAGTATTTAAGTAACAAACTAAATGTATCTATATATTTAAATTTTATCAAACAATGATATGATTTAAAATGAAACCAATCTAAACCGGCCCTTTACCTAAAGTTGGGTCTACTTTGACGGAGTTCTTCTGCACACGGTAAAATACGGTGGCTTCAAGCCTTGGACGTGTACCAGCCAACTACTAGTCCAACCACGACTGACGGCACACGGCACGGCATGGATCCGTGCTTTGGTCAAAAAGCCGAGTCAACGCCCAAGACAAAGCAAGCTTACTAGTAATCCTCATCACTTGATCACTAGTACTGTAGTAAAAATACTGCGATCATTGCAAGTAGTGCAGTTTTTGAATTTCAACAGGTCAAGCACGGAGCAGATCATTCCAAGCTTTGTTATAAGCAAGCGATACTCAGTAAAAATCATGAGACGAGGGCACCTCGTCGCAGTATCAGCAATTGCAGTCCTGGAGTTTTGGATCGCATGGATAAGCCAACAACCAAATGACAGGGCAGGACACCAAGGACGCCAGAAATGCGTCAGTCTTGGAGTATGCCGTTACATAATCTCGAATGCAAATCATCAAATTTGGACCACCTGTGATTTAACAATAACCATATAGAGGAAACAAACTGTCCCAGTAGAAATATGACGAGAAAACTGAAAGCAAGCAAAGAACAAACCATTACAATTTACAAATACAATAAACAGCAACAGCCAGCAAACAAGTAGTACAAACTAGATCTCTGCAACCATGAACCGGCAACGGCAAGAGATAACCCAAGGTTACCAGGATTAACAGCAATAGATTACCGTGATTATCAGACACATTCTTTCAAGTTGAAGAAACAGTAAGCTCACTCAGCTGTTTGAAGCCGAGGCTACCTTTTATAGTTCTTTTTAGTAAGTGAATCACCAAGGCTTTGAGATTAGTTGTTCAACTACACATTATACATATGGAATAGCACGCTGGAATGAGTCAGATGCAACCACCCAGCAATGATTGTAAAAAACAACTGGAAAAAGAAAGCCACACAATCAATGAAATATTATGTTGAGATGTCATATATCATAGATCAATCATCTAGTAATTTATAGCATAAGGGTCGTATTTAAGCTACTTAGCAATGTTAAAAGACATCCAAAGTATAGCTGTCAGATGCAAAACATGAAGACTATTAATTATTACTCCATACAAAATAAGGAGAGTTTCTTATATGAACCAAGGTAGGAGTTGGAGTTCTGGTGCAAAGAAAAATAAGTATAATCACTATATTGTGTAGCAACTGCATCAAACCATCACAATTCTGATAAGTCAAAAAATTGATCTAACATTTTAGGAAAATGATACCAAACACGATTGCAACAGACAGCAGTACTAAGCTTACATCTTAACAGCTAAATGGCAGCAGAAAGAGCAACTAAAATGACTCAAAATGTGAATAAACCAATTCATTCTATTACATCGTGCAAGCTGCTAGCACATCTCTCCATAAAACCCATTGATAAATCCTAGTAAAGCTTACAATAGTTATTCAGTCTTTGTATACCAAAAGATGACATGAGCTAAGATTTTGTGACTACAAACTTTTTGATGTCCACTATTCTCACCTCTCATTTGAGTAATACACTCTGCATCGGGATGAGCTTAATCTGCTTTCACGGATGAGAAAAGATAGTGGACGAAGCAGAATGATGAAATGAATCCCACTGTTCCAGTAGCCAGCATAATAGCAATAACCATGAAGAGTGAGTAGCCGAGATAGAGGGTCGCCGACACAGGTCCACTCAAGCTCTTTAGGTCAAAAACAAGATAGTTGATCGAGTACAAGAAAATGTAGATCGCCACAGATCCAGATGAGAAGAATGATTTCCACCACCATTTCCAATCCTCGACACAGAGATGCATGTAGGTCAGAACAAGGGAAACCTCAGCGCAGACAATAACAAGGAGCAACAGGACGATGAAGAGGAATCCAAAGACATAGTACACACGCCCCATCCATATGCTAGACATGATGAAGAAGAGCTCGATGAACAGGGTACCAAAGGGCAGTGTGCCAGCGCCGAGAACCAGCAACCAGGATGGGTACTTCTGAGGTGGGATTTCACGAGGGATCTGGTTAGTGCGCACGGGGTACTCAATGTGCGGTGCCTTGGCACCGAGGAGTCCACCTACAAGTGTAAGCGGCACAGAGATACAGAACCAGAGCAGAATCAATATGACAAACAACGAGAAGGGGATGGCTCCTGTGCTTTGGCTTCCCCACAACAGGAAGTTCAGAGTGGTAAGGATCAGGAATGCAATGCCGGGGAAGAAGCAAGCTACCCTCCATGAAACAGCCATCCACCCTGTATGATCACCGCACTTGATTGTCTTCCACACACGAACACCCACATATCCTGCCAAAATTCCAAGAACCAGATAGAAGAACAGCATGCCCGTGATCAGAGTACCGCGGGAAGCTGGTGACATGAACCCAAGCGCCGCAAACAGAATGGTCACCACTGCCATCCCAAGGATCTGAACACCATCCCCGACCATAACGCAGAGCAACATTGGGTTGCTTGGCGCGCGGAAAACATCACTGACAACAAGCTTCCACCCAGACAGCTCCTCGTTCATCTGCGCCTGCGCTTCACTGTCAAGCTCCTCATACCTCGTCAGATCACGCCTCACGGTCCTCAGTAATATGACAAACACGATACCAGCAAGGAAAGCAATCACCATGAGCGAGTTGAGGATCGAGAACCAGTGCACCTTGGCACCCTCCATCTTGAGGTATGCGTCCCACCTCGAGGGCCACTTGATATCGCTCTCGACGAACGACACCTCGTAGGTGTACACGATGGGCTCGTTCTCCTTGATGCTCATGGACACGGTGGTCGGGTCGCACTTGATGCTCCTCGGGTACTTGCCATACATCTTGAGCGACTTGACGTCGTCGGGGTTGTGCTTGATGCTACAAGGCACGACCTCGAAGCCGACAACCATCCAGCCGGATGACCCGGCGGCGCCGCCGCTGCCGTCCTTGCCGGTGGAAGGGAAGCCGTCGGTGGCGTCGCCGGTGCCCATGACACGGGCGACATTGGCCTCCTCGTACTTGTGCACGAGGACGGTGAACTGGAGGTGGTTGAAGACGTAGTAGTCGACGCCGACGCGGATGCCGACGGGGTAGCCGGTCCATCGGAGGAAGTAGTCGTCCTTCTTGGTGTAGCGGATGGCGGGGAGGTTGTCGAGGATGAGGTTAACCTGGTACATCTCGTCGATCCGCTTCTTAAGGAGGTTGAAGGCGTCGGCGGCGAGCGGCGGGGAGCGGCAGAGGAAGAGGTCGGAGTCGTTGGCGTGCATCCGGAAGCGGTAGGGGGAGTTCTCGATGCGGTCGCCCATGAGGAGCTCGCCGAGGTTCTCGGCGCTGTCCTTGACGCCGTCGGGAGGGGTGCAGAACGGGAGGCTGTAGTAGCTGTAGGGGATCTCGGTGTCGATGGAGGTGAGGGAGTTCACCTTCACGCTCAGCGGCTCGCCGGGGTTGTACTTGTGCGGGTAGCTCCCCGGGAGGTAGAACCCGTCGGCGCCTGGCGCGGAGAGGGACACCGCCACCAACGCCGCCGCCGCCGCGACGAGGAAGGGGAGGAGGCGCGCCATGGCTGGGCGCCCGGCGGGATCTGGATCGGCGTGTGGTTTTGATCTGGATCCGGTGGGGGGGCGAATGAGACGGGGAGGCTTTAGGGTTGGGGGAGGGGAGGCGGGTTCTCCGGCGAGGAGGCGGCGGGGGGACTCGCCGGAGACGGGGGTGTCGGTGGCGGTGGCGGTGGAGTAGATCTGGGGGTGGGGGCGGCGGAATGGGGGGGTGGGCGAGAGGGGGGAGGGTGTTTGGTTGGGTTTATACGTGGCTGGAGATGATCATCCCCCCTTGGTTTTGCGATGAACGAACGAATGGATGCGTGGCTAATTTGCCGTGTCGGCGGCGACTCGGCGTTTCGGCGAAAACGTGCGCCCAGTGGAACATGGGTGTGTTTTCACGCCAAAATTGAAAGTTTGATTGAAATTGGAACGATGCGACGAAAAAGTTAGAAGTTTGTGTGTGTAGGAAAGTTTTGATGTGATGTAAAAGTTGAAAGTTTGATGAAAAATTTTAGAACTAAACTCGGCCCATGTTTGAAATCATGGGTGTGTTGTTCACGCTAAAATTGGATGTTTGGTTAAAATTGGAACGATGTGACGAAAAAATTGAAAGTTTATGTGTGCAGAAAAGTTTTGATGTGATAGAAAAGTTGGAAGTTTGAAAAAAAATGTTTGGAACTGAACTCGGCCAATTTCTTACTCTAAAACCTTACTCCCTTTATCCCATAAAAAATTATCAGAACACATCCTAATACTATAAATCTGGACATACCTATGTTTAGATTTATTGTATTAGAATATGTCACATGCAGTTTTAGATTCGTTTTTTTAGACGGAAAGAGTAGGCATTATTACTAGGTTCGAAGGATTTCTCGATTCTTTTGAAACAAACACTATTTATGTACTTGATTCATAGAATTCAGAGGAAAGTTTTTCATAGAAATACTAAGCCAATCCTCCAAAACTCCTTCGAAATGCACTGATTCCATATGAATGAAAAATCTGCTTCATTCTCTTTTATTCAGCTCGTTGGAGGAAAAATTCATGTGTTCCAATCTTTTATATTGTGCGTATGTTCCTATATTATTTATGTATTTTTTCTTTTCTGTGATTTGGAAATCATGTGAACCGAAGAGGCCCTTAAAACCTAATACCATTACGTAGTACCAGGTGCCACTCATTTAGTATTAGATTACTATATTATGAGATTGGAGAAGTATTGTTGTGTACTCGGAACATGTTTGAAACCATTTCTTTTTTCTAAAACTAGTTATTTTGTTTGAATATTGTTGCTACAGATACGATTTACTTGTATAACTCATATATAACTAAAGATATGTGATCATAGACCAATCAAAATAAAGCATGTTCATTTGCAACCGTTGATTAGATTCATCCGTGGGTGAGTCAGATGGTTAGGTCGTTTGTACAGTAATTTCCTCATTTGAATCCAGTTGAACTATGCTCTTTTTTTTTCAAACTTGTTGGAAATTCGTACTGTCGAGGGAAGACCCTCAATAGCGGGAGGTCGTGAGACCCCCCCCCCCCTTTCGTGAGTTCGGCCGGGAGAAGAAGCTCGCCTCTAGAAATCACGAATCCGTCCCTGGGGTTACTAGCTAGCTTGCACGTAATTAAATTATACAGATTCGGGCCGCTGAGAAGCGTAATACCCTACTACTGTGTTTGAGATTATAGTTGAGTATTACAAGGGTTCCTCAACTCTGGACAGCACTCTCACTCTTCTTTTCCTAGAGTTCAAGCCTCCAAAGTCCCCCTCCCTCTTCTCGGTGGGCAAGGTCCTCCTTTTATATCTCAAGGGGATACCACATGCACCGCCTTTACCTATTCTTCTTTCGGGTGGGGACCCACCCTATCTTGACCGGAACTCGACCCGTGCCTTCGCCTGGAAGCTAAGCCACAGCTTGTCCTTGAGTGGGGCCTAGCGCCGTCCCTCGCCTGACACGGGGGACAGCCCTGTCATTCCCTCATTAATGGGTGAAGACTTGTGGTGCCGCCGTCCGAATGACCCTCTGATGGGACGTGTCATACCTACCTCCACTCCACCGGAAGCAGACGCGACGTGGGAGCACGGTTGTCGGTCCAGTCAGATGTGACCAGCGTCAGGCCGGTTACAGACCGGTCATTCTTGATTATGGCGTGTCAGTTTAGCACTCCGCATGTCTGCCTCACTGTATTAAATGAGACAGGGGGCAGTTGGGGCGTTGCGCGTATTAAAGGAGGCTCAGCCTGGGCCCCCTCCTCGCTCGCTGCCCCCGCCAAATGGCGGCTGGGCGAGGGCCTCGGGGCAAAGCGATGCAAGGGCCCGAGGGGCATGACGTGGCACCCCGAGGCCGCGACCCCCCCTCCCCGGCCGCTCCAGCAGTTCGCGGACTGCGGGGGCAGGACCAAGCTGTAGGGACACACGGCAGGATAGGAAGGTAGATTCTCCACACTTCGCATACCCTCGGGCCCATATCTCCGACACGTACTGTGGTACTTCTAAAAGATAAAGGTTAATATTCATCGGGTTATTGAAATATGTTATTTGTTCGATGCTTAAGATTCTATATCTCCTTAATAAACTTTCTTCGACTACATTTGTTAGACCAAGTTATTTATTATTATATATATTTTAAATTGTTTAATTATATCTATAATTAAGTAGATAAGATGAGGCAAAAATTAAACATGGCTAGAAACTCTTGGATTTACATTATGCAGGTACTATCAAGATTTTTTAGTTTGTGTTGATTTTTTTCCATGGGAGTTAGGCATCCTATACTTCTCCTGCAACCGGGAGTTCGTTTGAAATTTAAAATGTTTTTACTTCTCACATCTTAAATGTCACTGTCGTCATTGGATGTTAGTATATGGTGCACGGTCAAGGTCAATGGTTTGCCCGTATGCCCGTATTTTGAATCGACGCACGAGGACACGCACATGGTTACTGTCTTTTATAGCTGGTAAACGAGGAGGACACTGGTATTTCATTGGACTCCTTTCAGTTAGAAAAATTAACATCGTTTAAACATTTCCAAAGGCAATAAGACATGACTTTAGCAATTCAATTCTTTTGCATGAATAAAGAACAGTTACATAAATGTAATATTCCCCCATTTCATGTTATAAGTCGTTCGATTTTGTACGTAGTCAAACTAAGTTTGCAGAAAAGTATAGAAACATTTACAATACAAAACAAACATATTATTAAAATATACTCAATGTTAAATTAAATGAAACTAATTTGATGTTATAAATATTTGCTAATTTTTCTATCAATTTGGTTAAACCTAAATAATTTTGATCAGGAAAAAAGGTAAATGACTTATAATATAAAATGGAGGGAGTGGCATATAAACTTTTATAACAAGACAATTGGCTATGTAGTTTTATATCGAACCTAGTTATATCCTACACCATAAACTACGATCAAAGTTAGCTAACGATAGCTACACATATTTAAAACAACGTTTTTCTGTAACAATAGGGAGTAAAATAAACTCAAGTCATTTTTACTCTCCTGTCACAAGTTCTATGACCGATGGACTTGAAAAACCATAATCCCCTTCAACGCTCTGTCAAGTTCTACAGCATCCATCACTTCTGACGGTAGTGAAGTACTCCCTCCGTTTTAAAATGTTTGATATCGTTGACTTTTTAAGTACGTGTTTGACCATTCGTTTTATTCAAAAAATTTAAGTAATTATTTATTCTTTTCATATCATTTGATATATTGTTAAATATACTTTCATCTATACATATAGTTTTACATATTTCACAATTTTTTTAATAAGACGAACAATCAAACATGTGCTAAAAAGTCAGCGGTGTCAAACATTTTGAAACGGATGGAGTATAACCCACAATCTAAACGTAAAGCCTGCATTCTAAAGTTTTAATGGATGAAACATAGTTGAAATTGAGTTTGTAATTGTCATGGTTATGGATACCACATACCTAATAGTAGTTGACTAAATCTCGGCAGGACCCACCACATACCATGTCCTATACGGAAACAACCTACGGATATAGGAGGGAGTTCCGGATAAGAAAAGACAGCCAGAGTTCTACATGGAAACGACAAGGACTACTCGGATTGTATCCATATTGGTTTCCCTAGTTCTACTTGGACAAGGGGACACCTATGGGTATAAATACAAGCCCCCCTAGGAGGACAGGGACACACAGACTCACCATGAGACGATCAACACGATCACCACGATCGGGACGACCACCTCATCGACAACCACCATGAAAGGACCATGGAAGACACTCATGACAATCAACACACGTCCACCAGAAGCCACAACATACAAGCCTACATACGCCAAGACACACCGCCGGATATCGACTTCAGGGATAGGCATGGCTATTCCCCTACGGTGTCTCCGGATACCGTCAGGAGATACGAAAGCGCTATCTCTGATCTCGCCGGGCACGGATTCGAGGAGGAAGGCTACCCTGTTGTCGACTACGAGTCAGACCTTCAGACCGACATGTCGACAACAGTTAGATAGGCTATCCACATATTGTACTGGTGTGATTATGGTGAATAAGAGCAATACCGGCTTCGGCCAACAGGATGTAGGGTTATTATCTGATAACTCAGGGGCCCGAACCTGTATAAAAATCCATGTCTCCATCTCTTTTACCTCAGTCTCGCGTATATCCTAGCATTGATGATCCCCATACTATGCAAATACCAGAATGACGACATCAAACGTCGACAGTAATAATTATTCGAGGACATACACGAATGCATTAATATTAGAAAGTTGATAAGTAAATCTAAAAGAGTTTGAAAAATATCGGTGAAGAAAGTTTTCATAAACATGGCGCTGTTTACGACTTAGGAAAAGTCCCCACGATAATCTCATAACGATAATAATAAAATAAGTCACAAGTGTGGTCACACTGTTAGGGAGGAAACAAGTCTGAAACTATCCTGTAGACGGTCCAGCTGCCCTTCACCAATCATTGTATGCGTTAGTTCGTGCGTCATAGGATTGTTGTAACCTGATTTGCGCGTGATCTGAATTGCGCGTGATCTGAAGTTCCTTAGACAAGTTTGATCACATCTAATTTTGTTTAAATCATTTACATATTAATTTAGAGGTAATACATACTCTGAATAGATTGCATCTACTTACACTACACCCAATACACTTCTCTCTTTCTCTCATATTTCTTGATTTTTGTGTAGAGGTTGTCCCTTACATGATGGGTGGCTGCTCCTCTCTCTTATCTTCTTTTCTCTCCTCCACATCATTATACGAGTCTACATGGTATCTTGCAATTAGTAATAAAATGTTTATAGTACTTGCCCTTAGTACCACTACTCACAAATAATTCATCCGTTTCATAAAAATCTAATATAATAATAGATATGACACATTATATTGTTATCAATTTAGATATATATCCGTTTAGATTTATTGTGTTAGAATATATCACATTAAGTTATATGTTCGTTTTATATGGGACGAATGAAATACGGACTATATAGGTGCATCTATCAATTGGATGGATGGGGGGTGGGGGGTGGGGAGCTTTTACTGCAGATTTCAAGGCGGCAACAAACTCTGATGGGAGCGATGAGCCGATGACACCGGCCATATGCAGGTCCGGCATCGCAGTCGCGAGGGGGAGAACATGAATTTTTTTCATTTTTAATTTTTTTCTTTTAATATTTACAGAAATAATCTATCGGCGCAAAAAATTATAAAAATAGACCCTGCCGCCCTAGTGGATGGCGACAAGCTAACATGGCAGACGGCGGCTCGACGGCACCATCTGCCGCCGTCTGCGAAAATTGCATTTAGCCTCTTGCCGCCCTTTGCAGCCCTAAAAAGCATTTGGCTGGTACTTTTTGCATCTGGGCGAGGGTGGCAAGGGGCCCAGATGCAAAAAGTACCAGCCAAAAAGTACCCGGCTCGGGCTGGTTTTTTTGCATGGAGGCCCTGGCGGCAAGGGTTTTCGTGCAAAAAAAAAAACCCTCCTTTCCTGTCTGCCGTCACCGTCCGTCCCTCCCCTGTTTGCCACGTCAGCTTGCCGCTCTAGTAGAGGGCGGCAGGGTTTCTTTTTGTAATTTTTTTGCGCCGATGGATTATTTCTGTAAATATTAAAAGAAAAAAATTCAAAAATGAAAAAAATTCGGGAGAACATCACATCGCACTCGCTCGCCACACGCACACGCAGCGTGCGATCGCGCTGGGCTTTGGCTTTGGCTGCGCGTGCGACGGCGACACGGTGTGTGGGTGCTGGGCCCGGGCGGTCACGGCACGGAAGTAGTAGTGGCACAAAGCCCATTGGCAACTCGTGCTCGGCCCATCACAAAACCGACCCAACCAACTTCTCCGATTGCAGTTATTCCAACGGTATATGCCGTGACCGTGATTAGTTAAGTTATTATTATTCTATCCTATAGTTTAACAAATGGTTTCACTCATTCATCACTCATCATATCACACATCCAACGGCCCAAAATCATCCAATCCAACACCTCAGATTACCCCACGTCTCCCTCTCATCCCCTCCCCTCCTCGCACCCATCCTCCTCACGCCGGAAATCACGCCGCATTCACCCTCCCGCGTCTCGCTCGGCTCTTCCCTCCTCTCTCTCTCGCACTCACCCGGCGACGCCGACGCCCCACCCGCGCGCGGTTGATCCCCCGTCCACCGCTGCTCGATTTCTCTCCTCTCCCGCGCCGCCCCTCCGCTGTCGTCGCATCCCTCACGTGCTGCCCCTCCGTCGTCGTCGGATCGTCATGCCGCCTGCCGCCGCCACTTGCTCGTGGAGATGGCGATGATCATCGAAGGTGAGGGTCCCTCGAAGTTTCTCCCCTCTAAGGTGAAGTTCTGTACGGCGTCGTTTGGGCTCCGATTCGAGTGTCGCGGTGCGGGGATTGGGTGGCTAGGGTTCCGGTTCGAGTGGTGTCACGATTGACTGGTGCTTATTTCCGTGTCCACCCCGAACCGTGCTACGGAGAAGCAGAACGGCGAGCAGTGAAGAGCTCGAGGGAGGGTTCAGTGATTACTACCGCGGTGCTGCCTGGCTGCTACCTCTTTCTGCCTCTTCATTCCACCGCATCCACCAGCTTCTACTTCTTCAGTCCTTGGCTGTCGGATCGGGCTACCAACCAGTCAACAACAGGTGAGATACTGAGAATCATTCCTCCACAAAAGAGGTAAATCTACTGATTATATGTCTTTGGGTTTTAATGGTGGGTTTGGCTCCTGATTTTACTGCTTTATTTGTGCAGATCCTCCCTATACGAGATGGGTAACGTGAAGATCATTGCTGCCACATATGGGTGGAAAGGTGGTTTCTGATCTTGCTTCTGTCGATTTTGCAAATTTGGACGTGCATGACATATGTTTGATGAAATGCCCAAAGGGATTAAGAATGGGTTTAATTGTCAATTCTAGCAATTCAGACGAGTTAAAGTAATTGTTTTCATCCTCCTCAGCCAATAATTTCTCAATAGGTCACACTTTACAATCTACTTGCTCATTGTAAAGTTGTTTTGTTTTCCAATAGGTCACACTTTACAATCAACTTGCTCATTGAGCAGTAGCATATTCTGATATGTTTAAAATGACAACCCTGCACTGGGGATATGTTAGCTGAGGGCCTCATCGTTAGGCTGGCAAAAATATCCTCTAGATTTACATTGCTTGAAATATTTTTTTTGGAAAAATGCTGCAACTTCCTTATGTGCAAACCTTGGGGCCAAAATGTCTATTCACTTATTCTCATTATATTTATTGGTCCCTTTCCTCGCACGTTTACAAAATTACGGCCCATTACCTTCTGTGTTGCAGAATGATGTTCTCATGGTTTTTTAAAAAATGGTGATAATGATAGGGACCATGATCGCCACAGGGATCACCGTGATAGAAGCAAAAGAAGATAGCATCGTGATTCTGAATATTCTGATGATCGCGATCGGCCTTGGGACGATGATTCTGAAAGGTGTTGTGACTAAATTCCTAGCCTAAGCAAATATATTGTAACTGTACTTTAATATGGGTGTATTTTATTTTCTAAACCTGAATTATGAGATGTTAGCGTGTTATTTTCCCCTGAAACATAAGTTGTTCATCTAACTTTTGTCCGAATTTACTAAATGTACTAAACGCCTGGTCTCCAGTACAGATCAATAATCAATGGAATATTCTGCACTACCCTAGAGTGAAGGGGTATATTTCTACTAAATCCAATTTCTTTTAATGCTACAAGAGGCTAGAAAGCAACATTATTCAGGTAATCAGGTTGTTGGCATATTTGAACTAAATCCAATTTTTGAATGCTACAGTGCTGCGGAGGCTAGAGAACAACAGTATTCAGTCCTCCAAATTAGATGTTGCACCATTGTTGGTGACCGGCTGACCGACATGAATCCATCGCCACTCAGTTTTAAGTTTAACAAAGTTGCAAGGAAGTTTTCAAGATATTGGGGACTTTTATCAGTTTGCCGACTCCACACTTTTTTGGCACCGTGAGCTCTAGCATCACTCATTCATCTATGTCATTGCAGTTTTGGATGCACACTGCCTAATTAGCTGTTTTTGTGATACTTGCATTATTTATCTTACAGCAGAAATCACTTCAGTTCCTCTCCTGCACATGAGGACTGCATGTTTGTACAATGAAAGTATTGTGGGGTTTTATCAAGGTATTGTAAAACCAGTAACAAATGCAATGCTCAACAATTGTTCTGAATTCTAATTTTTGATGAATCTTCTGCTCAAAAGATGTTAAAAATTATAATAATGCTCGAGAGAATGTAGATGGCTGTTTCCGTACAAGACTTAAATTTTACGATAAGCTGTTGATTACTGGCAATATTCTCCATTAACTATTGCAATGATATCTCTGACAAAGTAGGTCAAGCTCTTCAGTCTAAATTACAGTAAGAGTTTTGATGCTGTGCCTCTTATACCTTTTGCCTTCATACTACTAGCACCATGTCTCTTGTTCTTGGTTTCCCACTATCAGTCACTCCAGCTAATTTGTGTTTGCTTTCTATTTTTTAATAGATGCAACAACGGGAAGATTGAAAAGGCTGCTGCCTGTAAGGTGTTCGAACTCACAACCTCTGGAATTTAAATGTATGAAAGTGTTTGAATAGTTCTGAAAATTTATCCTTGCTTTTCTATAAGATTGAGAGGGCTGCTTCTGGAGGAAAAAGCACACTACATGGGCAATGACAATGGGGTAGGGTCCCTCTTTTGCATTCACGGTTTTGCAGTTTATCCTTTCGGTTGATTTCTTGCCTATAACTGATTTTTTTTAAATTCCTACTCGAAATCATGTAAATTAGTTTGGTAGTATATCCAAATTATGCTAATGCGTGTGCACTGAAATTTAAACTTGGTCATACAGTCATACCTGATGTATTAGCTTGGATGTAATGTCAGTATGTGTGTGTTTTGACAGAGAGGGATTGAAAGGAGAAACACTCCCAAGGAGAAGGAGAAGAGCGAGGGAAAACACCAGGGTGATGTGAGCAAAATCTAATCGGGAAGCACTATATCATACTGTATGATATATTAATACACTATGATATTGGTTTCACCTCAGTGTGATATTGAAGCAACAGAGATTGTTTTATCAAGCTATCAGGTCAAAAAAAAAATGAAATCCTATTGTCAGCATTTCATAATTTTAGTACTAAATTTTTATTTTCTGAATCGATTCATGTATATGGTTTTACCAGACTGAAGCTCTTGATTTAGAGAAACTTTGCTAGAATACCGTAGCACAAGCCGCAGAGGATAGAAAAAATGATGATACCAAAGGTGCTTACAAGCAATGTGCTGTCAAACAATCATTGTTTAACTTTATAGTATAAAATTCCATTACCACTTAATATCTAGCTAACCTTTCGCGTTTGACTGAATTAATTTCACGTGTTAGTAGCAGCAGTAGATAATTTTTTTATTTTGATTCCAGATTTTCTTTCTCTTCTGCACCCTTTGGAGCATTTACCAGGTAAATTGATTTTTCTTTTGGTTAATAGATAAATATGTGAGCATGCTTTGTTGGGTTTTTTTAGTTGATTTTGGGTTCTGTCATCATAGTTTATTTTCCAGTAAGGATGTTTTGCCCACAAATAATTATATGGTCACCAATAAGTGTTACAGCTTATAATCAACTGTGGAAAAAAAAACCATAGGAGAATTTGTTTCACCTCAGTGCCACACAATTGAAGCAAGGCATTCAAAATGGAATAAGAAAAGTATAAGCTGTGCAGTTCAACAAATCTGAAGTATGTGGTTGGCACATGTACCTTTTTTTTACACAGAATCAATATGGGTTGTGGTTGAGCTTGCTTATATCTTGAGCAGCTGAGAATTCTACAGTTGTGAATTATGGTAAACATATCTTATTTGACTTGTACCATGAGTCCAGTGAACCTGTAACCAATATGTTTGTTTTTAACTTCATATGTTCATAATTTAAATTTTCCAGTGATTTTAAAGGTTATGTCCAAAATTTAAATGTTCCACTGATTTAAAGGTTAGTGGACTTTTAGTGCTACAGTCTTACAAACTTTTGGATTGAAAAGGATACATGTTTCTATTGTTAACTTAAGCTTGCTGCTAGCACATCTTAATTCAACATTCCTACGTAATTTGTCACCCTTTCTCAGATCCTCCGTATGTTTCAACTAAATAGAACATATGTACTCCATCTGCCTCAAATTACAAGTACCTATGCTATTTTCTAAAAAAGAGATTAAGGTTGGGGCGTGAGATGGTTGTTATTCGTTGATATGAGAAAATAGGTACAAGTAGTTGTATTTTGAGACAAATTTGAATCTTAGAGGTACCTATATTTTGAGACGGAGTGAGGAGTAAGTTATTACTACATATACAACTGAAGAATTTTCTTCCTATTGGTAAGAGCTATGTTTCATATGGCTTCTCTCAGCATTTCATTTCCATTGGCTCACCAGTACTAGCATGTGGCACATTTGCACTGCACGGGTGATGAATTGCGGACTTGTGAGGAGTCCAGCTCCTCCAAGAAAAATGTGGTGATGGATTGCGGACTTGTGAAGAGTCCAGCTCCTGTAAGGAAAATGGGTTGATGGTTATGTAGGATGCCTTGGATCTTATGATAGTATATTAAGGTATAGGCGTTGACAGAGATAAGCAAATTTGTTAAGTGAAATTCTGACGAGAATATGAATAATATGAAATCATTATTCAAGCCAAATGTACATAAAAAAACATGAATCTTTGGTTGGCGATTCAAAATTTATATATTTAAATACCTATGTTGCCAGCATATGCCTCTTTTGACTGATTGATTGTTGACAAATATAGCCGTAGCGTTAGCACGGGTGGATTACCAGTAGAGAGAAGTTCACTAACCAATCATGTCAATGAGGATTAGTCAAGACTGATCTGGATTGGAACGGCAACCTAGTCAACGAAAGACTGCTGCTGCTGCTATACCCGGCTGCTAAACAGGCCAATTTGGTAAATAGTTTAGTGGGTGGAAATTGTCATCGCGTCACTTTCAGCCCCTCCGGTTTTCCAAATTAAACCCCCCCCCCCCCCCCCCCGGCCTGCACGGCATGAAAGAAAGCAACTGATTAGTAGTACACCTCAATTTCAAAATAAGTTTGAACTTAGAGCAGTCTGAATTTGAAGTTGAGGTAAGAAAAGAAGGTTTGAATTTGGACCCCAACGAGGAGACGGTAAAAACACGGCAAAGGCAAGAAGGCAAAACCAAGGAAAAGAAGAAGCGAAAAGTAGTAGCCAAGCAGCAGCCAAGCCAACAACCGCACGGCTCGAGATCCGCCGCCGCCGCCGCCGCCGCCGCCGCTGCCGCCATGGCCACCGCGTCCTCGCACCACCGCGCGCGCCTCCGGTCCCGCGCCGCGCCGCTCCTCGCCGTCGTCGTGCTCGCGGTCCTTGCGCTGACCGCCATCCTCCGCGCCAGCCGCCACGACTTCGTCCCGGGCGCGGCGCGCGCCGCCGCCGGAGTCGGCGGCGGCGGCAACAACCACACCATCGCGCAGCGCAAGATCCTGCTCGACCCGGACTTCACCCCGCGGCTCCCGCGCCAGAGCGCGCTCTCCCTCTCCCTCTCCCAGCGGAACGCGCTCCCGCCCCGCAACGCCGACCGCTTCCCCCGCCTCCCCGACGGCCACCTCAACATCGTCCTCTACGTCCACAACCGCCCCCGCTACCTCCGCCTCGTCGTCGACAGCCTCTCCCGCGCCCACGGCATCGGGGAGGCGCTGCTCATCGTCAGCCACGACGGCTACTTCCCGGAGATGGACAAGATCGTGCAGACCATCACCTTCTGCCAGGTCAAGCAGATCTTCGCGCCCTACTCGCCGCACCTCTTCCCGGAGGCCTTCCCCGGCGTCTCCTCCGGTGACTGCCAGGGCAAGGACAAGGCGGCCGAGAAGCACTGCCAGGGCGACCCGGACCAGTACGGCAACCATCGCTCCCCGAGAATCGTCTCGCTCAAGCACCACTGGTGGTGGATGATGAACACCGTGTGGGATGGGCTGGATGAGACCAGGGACTTCGATGGCCACATCCTCTTCATCGAGGAGGATCATTACATCTTCCCCAATGCGTACCGCAATGCGCAGCTGCTTGTCGACTTGAAGCCTAGCAAGTGTCCCCAGTGCTATGCTATAAACTTGGCGCCATCGGATGTCAAGGCGAAAGGGGAAGGTTGGGAGAGCTTGGTTGCCGAGAAGATGGGTAACATTGGCTATGCCTTCAACAGGACAGTTTGGAGGAAGATTCATGCCAAAGCTAAGCAGTTCTGCACATTCGACGAGTACAATTGGGATATAACGATGTGGGCAACCGTGTATCCGTCGTTCGGATCTCCTGTTTACAGCCTGAGGGGACCTAGGAGGAGCGCTGCACATTTCGGCAAGTGTGGCCTGCACCAAGGCCAAGGCTTGAGCAATGTCTGTGTGGATAATGGCGACGCGACAGTACAATTAGATGCCATCGATAAGGTCCCTAACATCAAAGCTAACTGGCCAGTACATATCATCAAGAGGCAGGAGGGGTATCAGGCTGGCTTCAAAGGATGGGGTGGCTGGGGTGATAAGCGTGATCAGGAGCTCTGTCTCAGTTTTGCATACATGCACCATTTTAAAGACCCATCATCTCCTTGATGCAGGGTATAGGCACACGGATTTTGGCATAGCTGCCGCCTTGTTGTATTATTGTTCGGTATCATTCATTCTTACACACGGTTCGATATAAATAGCAGTCTTCCCTTTCCCAATTTTGTAGAATAGCTCTTTCTTCCCAGTTGAAAGACATTGCTGTTAGAGTTGGATCAATATCCCAAACTGTATGACTTAAGTAGTTAAGCTCACAGATGTGGATAAAGTTTACTCTTTTAAGCACATGAGTTAGCATTTATTTGCTACTTGAGATCTTGCCATGTTTCCTTCTGTCTACATCATTAATGTTCAAGTGTTCTTACTCTCATATTCATTGTACTACTATGAATAGAAATTACTATCATATCTGTGTCATTTATTATGACAAAAACTGACGTGTTATATTTGTGTGAAGTGCTAATTTGTGTACATGTTTATTTTTAGGCGTGCTTACTGGTCGTTGACCAGTTCATCTTACCATTTGAAGTGTACTGATTTATATTTCCATTATACAGTTTGAGAAAAATCTCAGCACTCCTGGATTCTATTAACCATTCATATAATCCTTGTTGGTGATATGATCGTTGTCAATTACCTTTTATTCATTGGTAATTCATTTACTTTCCATAGTCTTTTTTAGGTAGTGAAGTTTAGATATATACAATGATGACCACCAGGCAACAAAATTGTTTTTTTTTTTCTGAATAAGAGAAATTGGGGGGTTTCTTTTGTTGCAGTTTGCTGCGAGTGGATAACCGTATTAATTAGTTATTGTTAGCATTTACTAATATCAACTTATGATGAAGCTGAAACTTTAAGGTTTTTAGCATACTTTATGTGCTGTTATTAATTGCTGTGAGTAGATAGAAATAGTAAAGTAAACAAGAAGATAGCCTACTAATCAGGAAATAGCTCATTCCTGCAGTAAATGATCACATATAAACAGAAGAAAAGAAAAAGTTATTTAAGCTCTCTTGACTAGCCTGACCAGTGTTTCTTAATTGGGTTAGACCAGCCCAATTGTCTTTGCATAGGATGGGAACATGTTTTCACAAAAATAAGCTGCTTAATAGTTATAAAAGTGATAGGCTGATGCAATTTGGGCTGGCTGGGCTAAGCCTCTTTTGGGCTTGCTCCACAGAGCCTGATCATTCCCAGGTTGTCAGACTACATTTTTTGGCGTTGATTGTTTATATATGCATGGTATTTAGTCTTTACAGAGTTTACAGCATTTATTTTATTCTAAAGTGGAATAAACATCTTGCTGTTTTTTTGATGTATTAAGAACTAACCTAATCTATACCAAATTCTGATGATGGATCTTAAAATCAGTTTTACGTATACATATTTTTTCCAGCATACCGTCCCTGATGGGGGTTTGCCAATTTTATCTGCTTTGTTAGTACTCAAACCTTTTCAGATCTGTAGAACTGCTTGCTCTGTTCATGAACAAGATGAAGTGACACGAATCCAAAGTAAGTTTATTATTAACTTTGCTCTGCTATTCTTCTACTCCTGTGCTGCTTTGGTTTATGTTAGGTCTCAGGATGCTGTTATGCTTAGCACCAGAAAGAAAATTCCAGACAAAGTAAGGGTGCAGATAAGTAAATAATGGTGCTGTATTTTCAATCTTTGGTTTTAATGCTGGATTGCTTCAGTTGCATAATTTTAGGTTGTAGGTTGTGGATAGACCAAGACAGAGTATGCAAAAGACAGGTCACTGGCTCACAATTTGCCTTTACATTTTTTATGGCCCTCATTGTTTGGCTTATGCTTATGCTTATAATCCAAAATTTGAATTTTAGAACTTGATTTTTTGGTTTTTTCATCATAGTTTATTTTACATCATTTGCTTTTGAGTCGCTAAGGACACATATATAAAAGTTTTACTCACAAATGATTTTTTATTTGTTAATAAGTGATTCGAATAAGCTTATGAATAAGCAAAACAATGCTAGTTTTTCGTACCATGAGGCTTATTTTGGTTTTTGCTTGTTTGTTTTTTTCATGGAACATATAATTTTATTAGTGCTGGCGTCCTTTATTTGCATTAGGCTCCATCAAGTAGGAGGCACACAAGCTTGGACAACAGTTGAACAACACATTCTGCAAGCATCTTGAGTCTTGCCTGACAAGATCCCTGCATCCTATCAAGATGAATAGTGCTCCTGATTTTGCAGCTGAAACAGCTTCAGTTATGTCACCATCACGGTAGATCAATTATGCAAGTCTGTCAGGCCCCCAACATCAGGCCAACCGTGTATGCATTCATTGGCAGTATGCTGAAAGGTACTGAATATATTTCTGTGAAATGGTAGATTTCTTGTTTAAATTCTTAGCTGTTATTAGACGTACTAGATCTGGAGTGATCAGTGATGCAACATCTCATTGCCACTGGGAAGCATGAAGACAAGGAAATGAGTCACCAAAAGATAATTCGCTGCTACAGAAAAAGCGAATTAAAAGGTAGTTGATCTGCTGCAGTACGTGAATCCAACTGTGTGAATGTTCCTATCCAAGATGGCTTTGATTATAGCGCATTTGCTTTAACATCCTAGTGGTGTACTAAAGGGGGAATAAACATTTCCAAGGATATATCATCTTGCCTTGTGTAAAGATACTTGGGGCAGGCTTATATGCATGGGTGATTGGATTCCATGTCTAGCCATACAGGCGCCCTTTAGGTATCTGGAACACCTAACATTAACCATATCCTATTTAGCGTCAATCCAGTTGCTCCAATATTAAATCATCACCTAAAGAAGTCTCCATCTGAGTTGAGACCCTTGATCTCTTATTTATTTATTTACTCCTTGCAGGGCCAGTTTACAATACGTACATTTTCAGAAAGCAGCTCCAAACAGGATCTTGCATTGGATTTAGCTTCAGCAGGATGATATACTGCAAAAAAAAAAAGGAAAAAAGAAAAAAGGGTTAAATACCTACTCTTGTTTGAGAAGGATTTTAATGACAGAAGGATTGCAATGACAAGATCAGGATCACACTGTAAATGGTGAAAGAAGAGCAACAGCAACAGGGCTTCACATCATATTCTTATTCACCAAATCTCTCTTTGGATTCCAGTCACATTTGCCCACCCACTAAGGGTGACCGGTAAAAAATGAGGTGTCCTTTCTCCATCTTAAATTCGGTCCGTGGTATGAACCCAAGATTTTCCTCCCCCTCTATCCTGGTTTCTGCGACAACTCAGAATTGGATTGTTCGTCGTGTAAGATTTTTGATCACGTATTTTTGTTTTCGCAGTGTTGTTATCATCTGTCTAGTCAATGAATGGTGCTGGGATTACGCAGCTAATACAGCAAGGCAGCCAGTTGGTGTGGGTGGGTGCCACAAATAATGCAGAATGGCAGCCACAACCAGGATGCTCCAAAGTGGCTGGTCCCTGTCTTGTTCGCCATGAACATGAAATGCATTGGAGGAAAGCTCTGTTGATAGAAACAGCACACAAACACATAATGGAGGATCAAAAGCGATTGAGAGGTATTATTTTCCTTCTTTGCACTAAGTCAAACCTTGTTACTTTCATGCACATTTGCCAGATTTTGATTTGCTGCAGGCACTCAGTGTGGTCTTGTTTGTGGAAAAAGATATGCGAGTACGATTAATGGATTCATTTTTTTTAATCTCTTGTTCTATTCCAATATGCATGGAAAGTACATCGAGACAGCTCTGTTATCGCCTTAAAAATTAATGCACAAATAAACATTATCTTTTTTTAAAAAAATAGTAGGAATAATAATGAGAAATGTGGTGATATTTGTCACGTCAGGTTGGTCATAACAAAAGTTAAAATTCGGTAGAAATTCCTCTCACGTGGGGCCACAGGAATCACATAAAAACATACTGATATATCCTATATCCATCAGCCTACAGGCAGCTATGTATAGAGGTAGCTGAGCAATTGGCATGGCCATGCGTTAGAGAGAGAGAGAGAGAGAGAGTGCATGAGCATGATGAGCTCTCCTTCTCCCTCTCCTTAATTTAGACATAAACTTAATTAGCTATGCCGCTCCTCTCTCTAATCTCCCCTCCAAAGATTATGGTTGGTAGGAGATGGATGAGTTCCTGATCATCTTCTTGCTCTAAAATGGAAGGTTTCCAATGGATTCCAGCTTCTGAATCTTGCAGCTAGCTAGGTAGGTAGGTAGCTGGTAGCTTAGCTAGGCAGTCAGGCAGATGGTGTGTTGTTGCTTCTGCTGTGATCGCTCGCATACGTAGATAAGGTTAGAGGTTGATCGCTCGGTAGATGGTACTGATGGCCGGGATGCTTCCCGGAGTGGAGTGCGCGCGGCGGCGACGTCTCCGGCAGGGCGGCGGGGAGGCGCCGTGCGGGACGCGGCGGCCGTCATTGTGCCTGTACGCCGGCGGCCACGACCACGCCCTCCTTGGCTCCTCCGCTTGTAAGGTAGAGATTTCGAGATCATGAACTAATGTTACATCTTTTTTAAACACAAATACAGGACAATCATAGATCAGATATTGAATTTGAAATCGCGGTATTTGGAATTGGAATTATGTTGCAGCAGCAGAGGAGCGCGTGCGAGGAGCAGCAGCCCGGGTGGTGGACGCTGGACAGCAACGTGCGGGAGGCGAAGGAGAGGCTGGACCAGAAGCTGCGGAGCCAGAGGGAATCCGCCGTCGTCGTCGTCAAGAGGTGCTCCTCTAATACTCCCTCCGTTTTTAAATGTTTGACACCGTTAACTTTTTAGCACATATTTAACCGTTCGTCTTATTTAAAAAATTTTATGAAATATGTAAAACTATATACATACATAAAAAAGAATTAATAATTACTTAATTTTTTTAATAAAACAAATGGTCAAACATGTTTAAAAAAATCAATGGCGTCAATTATTTAGAAATAGAGGGAGTATAATCTAATCTCCTTGAGTTTGACTGTTTACTAATAATTAATTTTGCATGCATGCAGGCATAACAAAGCGCAGGTGGCAGGAACGAGCAGTGACGGCGGCGAGCAGTCAACGGCAACTACGGCGGCGCCGCAGTGGGAGGTGTACACGAGGAAAGAAGGGCGGCGGCGGATGTGGTTCAGGAGGTTGGGGCGGAGGCCGACGCCGGAGGAGGAGGAGGAGTGCGCGGTGTGTCTAGAGGAGCTGCGTGCCGGGGAGGCGGTGGCGCACCTCCCCTGCACGCACCGCTTCCACTGGGGCTGCGCCGTGCCATGGGTCCAGACCGCCTCCCGCTGCCCCGTCTGTCGCGCCGCCGTCTACCTCACCTCACCGGCGCCGGCGGCCAGCAACAACTACAACTAGCTAGACGGAAGCGGATCCTCCAACGTAAACTTTCTCCTGACGCGGTTACTGATATGTGGACCCGTGAACGATGGGATCTATATGTCAGTCACATGTTCCTTTGACTTCCTAATCCCAACTAGACAGCTTATTAAACGGATCGCCAGTTCGCCGCTGCTAACTGTCACTGGTCACTACTACCCGCATCCTTTAATTTTGATTGATTCCATCAACTTAATTATATATCGTCGTTTCCTCTCGCATCTCCTGGTCTCTCTCTACCATGCACATGTCGCCTGCCTATGCTACAGTATTATGTCTCGATCAAACTCTCTGTAATAGTGTACTTCCTCCGTTTAACAATGTAAGTTGTTATAGTATTTCTCACATTTATATATTTAGATTCATTAATATTAATATAAATGTGAAAAATGTTAGAATGACTTACGTTATGAAACGAAATGAGTACGTCGTACGCCGTGGTGTTACGAAAATTAGACACGCGGAATTACGAAAGTTACTATGGAACGACGACTAATTTTCTTCTTAATCGTGGTAGGCATGGATGATTAATCAACTCATATATACTAGATGACGATACGGAAACGTATACGATATTAGTATATTTGTTAACGAAGTTAAATCCAAGCTTATATGTCTCCGATTATAAACACTTCTCCACAGTCCACGTAGCGTCTTAGCCGCTACAAGCCTATGGTCTCGTAACCATTCTCTTGCTACGTGTTTACCCTATATTATCGTCGCGATGGTTACGTCGGATGTTGCAAAAATCTCTAAATTTGTCCATGTTCAGATGTGTGTCTCTCTCCCTTATATGCCTAAAAAATTAAAGATAAGAGAAAAAAAAGAGTAAATTGTATTGGTGATACACAACTTATTACATGGGTGCAATTTAGTACATAAACTTGTAAAATGTTTATTTCAGTACACGAACTTGTCTAGTTCATGCGAACGAGGACCAAAATAACTTGACAATGTTAATTTTATGAAGTGATGTTGATTAGGATGTGGCGTGCATATGTGTAGTGAGTATGCATAGGACATTCAATATTTATAAATTTGGTCTCTACTTTATTCTTCACCATGGAAATGATGAATTTCATATATTTCTAACCTTTATACCATTGCTCGTTTTTTTAATCTTTTTCTACTATCACTATATTCTATTCTATTTTTATTGAAGAGATGTATGTCTAATAGCAACCTTCTCTATGCCCTAAATCAATAAGATTAGCGATGTAGTGTCATTTTCACCTTCCTCTGCACGCATCAGACAAGTTTATGCACTTAAACGAGCATTTTACAAGTTCGTGCACTAGATCGCACCCACCTGACAAGTTCGTGTGCCGGTGATATAAATTACTAAAAAAAAAAGTACTCCCCCTGTCTCATTATAAGTGCAGCCATGATTTTCCACACTCAACTTTGACCGTCTGTCTTAGTTAAAAAAATTTTGAAAAAAATTAAAAACATAAGTCACGAGTAAAGTACTATTCATGTTTTATCATCACATTAAAAAATATCAATTATAATTTTTTTTAAATAAGATGAACGATTAAAGTTAGATGCGAAAAATTATGATTACACTTGAAATGGGACGAAGGGAGTAGTATGCAGTAGGCTCGAGTAAAAGCAGAACAATCGCCCAGTGTTCCTCTGAATCATCAAGGAATCTGAGAGCTATGGTATCATCGCCCAGAATGTTCCTCAAAGCTTCATTGTAGATCTCAATCGCCGAAAATTTGTAAAGGAATTTCTTCACCATTATCGGTACTGACTGACACTAATCTGAAAATCAAAATGGGAAATAGTTATTCATATCCCCATCAGGGGCATACATTGTCACTATAAGTGTAAGAGCTATCTTGGACTTGTACCAAAGCATGAGAAAAACAATTTATCCCTTCTTTCTATATATTATACTCAAGACCCAAAGCTGGTTGAGCCACGTCACCTGTTAAATCACAGCCATTCGATGTAATCTGGACGCTCGCAGCTGCCGCCGCTAGATGCAGTCGCTTCCCCACCATCCGGAGGCTGGAGTCATGCCCCCCGCGCAGCAGGTGGACCCTCCGCCCCATGGCTGCATCGCCTCCCTCCCCCGCCCCCCCCCCCCCCCCCCACCCAGCTGCAGTCGCCCTGCGACGTCGCACCCTCACGCCCCCAGCAGCCGCCTCCCAGCCTCTTCGCCTCCTCGGCGTTCGATCCTCGAGTCCCATCTATTCATCTTCAGTTTTTTGAAACAGTACGTCGCTTGCTTTATACTGGCCTTCTTTCCCGTCCTATTTACTACGTATGATGATACTGATACACACAACAGCTGAAGAAAAGTGGTATACAGCAGCTGGATCAATCTGCTCGGCCAGCAAGTAGCTTCTCCTCCATACAAGCACATCCCTAGATTGATCTGCTCTAGGTTGTCCACTGCTTGCCGATCTCACATGTTCCAGCATAGCTTCTTTCCCCATTCAGCTAATTTTTTTTATAATACATATTGTTTGATGCTAATTGTGTAGTCACACTAATTTCTTCGTGATTCAATTATCAATTTCCAACCGATTTCAGTATCCCAAATTATTCCCTTCTTTTTTCCCTGTATAACTGTATTTGCGCTAACAGTTTAATTATTCCCTTCAATTTCTTCACAGGATTAACTACTTTGATTTCGTCTTGGGTTTATTACTAGATTAAGTAATCCACGACCATTTTACCCAGGTTGTTGAACTATTATGGGGAAATTTCTTCGACGGTAATACGTAACAATACAATCCTTTTTCCCCTAACTATACAATTTCTATTATTATGCTCCTTTGTTTTCCATATTTATTTGTCATATTGTGATTATTCTGGTTACCTTGCATCTATCAAGCACCTTTGTATTTTAAGGTTTTAGTATTCTATTATGTTACATGGAAAGTTTAGTAGTACACTTGCTGCACTGAATCCCTACAGATAATTCCTATCACTGAACAATGTTTAGTGAATCAATAATTCCTATCACTGAATGACATTTAGTGATTCAAATGACATTTAGTGATTCAATGATTTTATATGTATCTTGCATACTTGGGGTACTAAATGATAAGATGAAATATAACTGTAGATAATTCCCAACTTATCAAAAGTTTGGTGATCCTTTAGTCAGCCCTGTAAGCATGTTTCAGTGAAGCCATGGCTCAGATGGAGATTCTTTTTATCATGTGCAACACGATGATTCTTCAGGCTTTGGCAATTCTTTCAGTAACCATCAATGATGTAAGTGCCAGCTACAGTTTGTACAGGTCCCAGTCTTCTTTGATTTGTTTACCAAATATTACCTGACCTGAGTTCACAATTTAAGTCATAATAGTATGATCTCAAAATTCTCAAATTAACTTAAAATATGTTACTGTTTATTTTACCTCAAACTTACATTGATTCATATAACATGTTTATCTTCCTCATGTACTGAGAAAGCACAAAGAATAATAAAAAAATGGAAACCACACCACTATTCTGGAATGGTATCATGAGAACTAATGAGACCAACAATATCTCTACATTAATAAATTATGTTAATTTTCTTGAGTTAATTAGGTTGCCCCTAATAAATCGATACCTCAAGAAGCACTAATTAGGTTGCACTGCTTATTCTTCAGATACAGATAATGGTGAGTTTTTGATCAAGTTTCCAAAAAGACGCGAATATTAGGGAAGAACCTAATATTTGGAATGGGTGAGGCTTCGAACCCAGGTCGTCTAGCCCACCACCTTGTGGAGCTAGCTAGAAGATCCTTGGTCGTTTCTCATCACACTGTTTCCCCCAAACTACAAAAGCAAGCTGTTCAACAACGATGTGCTTCTAAAAACTAAAGTTGTTGAAGTGGCTGACGCCACGCCGGCACTGATGCTGAGAGGTGGGAAAGGGGACTTGAGTGTGGCTATGGATGGTGCAGGAGAGATCACAATCGGCAGCCTCTCCTCCCTGATCACGTATTGTAGTCCCGGCTTCCTGCCACCACGAGATCGTCGAAGCCGCGCCGTCAATAGTGGAATCAGCCATTAATCGGTGCTAAAAGCCAAGACACCTCTGAATTTATTTAATCATCAATTAAAATATTATTACATGTCTCCCGTAATATTGGGAAGAACGACAGACCAAATCAATCACTCGTAAGTTATAAACTTCAACAAAAGGAAACAACTTAAAAATTGAAAGGAATAAATAGGACAATGTAATGCAGGGTTGGCCATTGGGTGAGAACCATTAATAATGTCGTCGCTCAGTCATGGATGAAGGAATAGATGGGGAGGTACTACATAATCATGCTTGTTTCATTGTTTGAATATAAGCGACGACTTTATCAAAGAATACCTCGGCCTCCATAGCATCAGCTTCGCAACTTAATAGGGTAAACCCCTAGTCGTGTGCTTGAGGATTGGGTAGTCAAGCTTCCGTTGTTCTCTGATATAGCTATATTTGGCTGGTCGGCCCATGTATCTATTAAGTAGTTTAATCTGAATTTTATTTGCTTTAGATGTATTTTGCTATGTATATTCATGCTTAAGATGAAAGTGTGAATCTAGTGCACATCCTGGGAGCTAGATTCATGTGAGTATGAGTTAAAGAATATTTGAGATGTTGTAGATCTTTAGCCATTTTGTCAAGTCTCCTGAATGTGTAACACATCTGGTCGCCGCCTTCGAGTGGTTTGATGGTCACATCTCGGGCTGAAGTTGACTGGCAGGCTAAAGGCCCAGCAATGTCTCCAATATTCTTCTCTCGAGGCGTCGGATATTTCATTATTTTTGTTTGATGACTTGAATTATTCACTTCATCTCTCAAATATAATGGGAGGTCCGGAGAGCCTACGACACAGAAAAAACATAAACAACTTATAAATGGTCCCGGCTTCCTGCCACCACGACATCGTCGAAGCCGCCTCGTCAATAGTGGAATCAGCCATTAATCAGTGCTAAAAGCCCAAACACCTCTAGATTTATTTAATCATCAATTGAAATATTATTACATATGTCTCCCGTAATATTGGGAAGAACGACATACCAAATCAATCACTCGGAAGTTATAAACTTCAACAAAAGGAAACAACTTAAAAGGTAAAAGGAATAAACATGACAATGTAATGCAGGGCTGGCCGTTGGGTGAGAACCATTAATAATGTCGTCGCTCGGTCATGATGAAGGAACAGATGGGGAGGTACTACATAATATAATCATGCTTGTTTCGTTGTTTGAATATAAGCGACGACTTTATCAAGGAATACCTCGGCCTCCTTAGCATCAGCTTCGCAACTTTCTGCACACTTCTTGCTTGTGGCGGGATCCTCCTTATATACTGCATTACACTCATTGTTGCAAAAATCTATGAATCTATCCGCCTTTAGATCCTTCACTCCCTTATGGGCCTCAAATATAGACTTGGTCTTGATGAAGCAGAAGTCTTCACATTGTTTCTCGTCGATGGGGGCTTTCTTTTTCTGCTCACTGCATTCCTCTTTGCACCCAGCTCTCACTGCCTCCTCTAGCGTCTCTGGCTCCTTTCCCATGACCGCCACAAGGGTGGCAAGGAGCAGGGCCACCGCAATGGTCTTGTTCTGGGCCATTAGCGCTGTTTTTCTTGAGTGTAATTGGTGTGGAACAAAGATGACTTCCCTTGCCCTGATGTCCCTATTATATAGTGCATGGATGAGAGTAAAGGAGCTATATAAATATGTGGCGGAGAGAGCTTCATGGGCCACCAATGATGCTAATTATAGGCATGAATATTCTATTGATTGCTGGAGAACCATTCCTTCCTTATGACAGGGAGTGATGCGGTTCTCATGGCATCCATGCGTTCAAATAATATCGGAAAATAGCAATGTTGTCCGTTGGTACCATTGACCACCTTTTTTACATACTTGCTCTCACTGACCAGTGGGCCCTATGTGTTTAAAATCTGGAAAAAAAATTATAAGGAAAATGACTAGAGAAGATATTTTACAATTGAAAACTTGCCCAAACTTTTAAAATACATATAAAATCCATTTTATCTCATTTTTAGATGAATCAAATTTCTGTAAACTCACCGAATTATGCACTTTAATTTAGAAACATGAAACTTGGCACTTACAGTAGAAGAAATAGCTCTAATAATTCATATAAGAAAACAATGAACATAGAGCAACCTCCAACTTATAAAATTTATAGAAAATTCACCTTGACTCTTTTTGAAGTGAATTAAGTTCCAGCATGTTCAAAAAATAATACTCACGTTTTTCATGAACTAAAACTTAATACTCTCTGTAATAAAAATGTCACCAAATGTTTATTTAGTAAAATTTACTACTATAGTGCAAACTAGAGACTATAAAATCCATAAGTAATTCATTTTAACTCTAAATGGGCAAAACTAAAATTTGTTAGTTTAATAGAAGCATGTACATTAGTTCTGTATAAACAAGTCTTAGAAGAAAACATATCCAGAAACATCACTAAAATTTGAATAAAGAGTTAATATTAAAGAACGGTATAGAAACTTCTAAAATTCATATAAAATAGAATATAACTCCAAATGAAGTAATATCAGATTTATTAGGTTGGAAAATTCATCAACTTAGTTACTATAAAATAAAATATGACACTTACAGTACCCAAAACATATCTAAAATTCGAAATAACTAATAAAGACTATAGCATATGACCTAGCTTGTAAAATTCATAATAAAATCATGCTAACTTTAAAAATTGTGAAACCAACCTTGTCGAACTCCTGTGAACATCCCCTTCACTGCAGCAAGCCAACATTTCACGAAAATTTGACCCTAAAATGCATCTAAGGACTATTAGAGCTTAATTAATCTAGTGCTAGTATTAAACTTTGAAAATCTATAACCTTTTAATGCAAAGTGATAAAACATAAATTCTTACACCTAAATTCATCTTAGACCAGAACCTAACCACACAAGTAAACTCATGCATTTTAGAGCATTATAGATTTTTACATATTTTGGTATTTTATTCGTTACCTTTATTTCTTTTAGACGGCAAAATCTTTATCAGTGAGGTGATTGATCTTATAGCTGATCTCAGGGAGGTCTTATATCAACCAAGGCAAGTGTTGCCCTTCCTTTGAACATATCGAATCCTATGTTTTCGGGCTAAATGTTTTGATTGTAATTTTGCACGCGTATTTCTAACTATCGGTACTTCCAAACTATAGATTGTAGTTATCCCGTAAAAAGATGCATAACTCCCCTTTTGAAAATCACTTCCTTGTTGTTTTGAACCTTAGGATTAATTAGAGTACTTTAGTTGTGCTCATATGACAATACTATGCTTTTATAAAGTGCAAATGCTTAGCCTTGCTTAGTGATAAATAAAAACATGGTTATGGTTCACCAACTATACTTTTTGCAAACCTTTTTGAACATTATGGGCAGAGGTGATTCCCTGATTATTTATGAAATAAAATGTGATTTTAGACTTGGGCGGCAAGTGGTATGCATATGGTAGTAGTTGCATACCGATAGGGGGAGTGTTCGCCTGAGTCGATTAAGGACCGAACATCATATCACCCATTATGTTTACCATACATCCACATGTGCTAGTATGGGATGGCCTTAGCTAATTAAACTATTTAGAACTATCCTTGCATTCTGGTAGGCCGGTGTGTATGAGTTCGAATAATTCAGAGGAGCTTCCTATTTACCCCAATGTGGTAGTTTAGGTGACTAAGCGTGTCCAATACAACGGTATTGTGCCACGTGGTGGGTTCCCGTAGTGTCCGCCACCACGGCGTTAAGTTTAAGGCGTGGGTCCGCCACTTAACGGTTCTAGACATATTCCAAGTATGCCTAGGATGGAGGAACACGTATCGTGCTGGTGCAAGGCTAGACTCTAAGTAGGTTAAAGGCTTCGTTGTGATCTCTAGACCGTACTCAATGTGTAGAGTATGGTGGTACCGACAGGTACCGAACAAACTAGAGCGATTCACATCATGTGGGTAAAGCTATACAAACTCTGCAGAGTCCTAAAAACTAATCGATTAGCTGTGCTCATGATCATGAGCGACATGATGATGTGCTATGGGTATAATCTTGTGATTTCTAAATGCTTTTGAAACTGAATGTTTTGAGATGATGATGAGATTGGTATGTGTGATATGATTGCCTTACTTCCCGTTGAGTTGTAAGGGAATGATGTCTATCTATTTGTGTTGATATCATGCCATAATTAATATGCTTTCACATTGCTTAAATTACGTTGCAAATGGTTTGTGAACTAAAATTGGCCTTATGCTGAAAATTGGGACTACAAATAGCCTTCCTTTGACTTAGAGCTTTCATGTATGTAGGTTTGATAGTGCTCTTGCCAGTACATTAATTTGATTAATGTACTGACTCTTGCCATTTGTTGTCTAATTTATGTTTTGCGGGAATAGACTTAGTTTATTTTGAGTGATGCGGGTTTCGACTGCTTCTTCTAGGATTTGAACTTAATGGGGTAAACCCCTAGTCGGTGTGCTTGAGGATTGGGTAGTCAAGCTTCCGTTGTTCTCTGATATAGCTATATTTGGCTGGTCGGCCCATGTATCTATTAAGTAGTTTAATCTGAATTTTATTTGCTTTAGATGTATTTTGCTATGTATATTCATGCTTAAGATGAAAGTGTGAATCTAGTGCACATCCTGGGAACTAGATTCACGTGAGTATGAGTTAAAGAATATTTGAGATGTTGTAGATCTTTAGCCATTTTGTCAAGTCTCCTGAATGTGTAACACATCTGGTCGCCGCCTTCGAGTGGTTTGATGGGCACATCTCGGGCTAAAGTTGACTGGCGGGCTAAAGGTCCAGCAATGTCTCCAATATTCTTCTCTCGAGGCGTCGGATATTTCATTATTTTTGTTTGATGACTTGAATTATTCACTTCATCTCTCAAATATAATGGGAGGTCCGGAGAGCCTACGACACAGAAAAAACATAAACGACTTATAAATGGTCCCGGCTTCCTGCCACCACGACATCGTCGAAGCCGCCTCGTCAATAGTGGAATCAGCCATTAATCAGTGCTAAAAGCCCAAACACCTCTGGATTTATTTAATCATCAATTGAAATATTATTACATATGTCTCCCGTAATATTGGGAAGAACGACATACCAAATCAATCACTCGGAAGTTATAAACTTCAACAAAAGGAAACAACTTAAAAGGTAAAAGGAATAAACATGACAATGTAATGCAGGGCTGGCCGTTGGGTGAGAACCATTAATAATGTCGTCGCTCGGTCATGATGAAGGAACAGATGGGGAGGTACTACATAATATAATCATGCTTGTTTCGTTGTTTGAATATAAGCGACGACTTTATCAAGGAATACCTCGGCCTCCTTAGCATCAGCTTCGCAACTTTCTGCACACTTCTTGCTTGTGGCGGGATCCTCCTTATATACTGCATTACACTCATTGTTGCAAAAATCTATGAATCTATCCGCCTTTAGATCCTTCACTCCCTTATGGGCCTCAAATATAGACTTGGTCTTGATGAAGCAGAAGTCTTCACATTGTTTCTCGTCGATGGGGGCTTTCTTTTTCTGCTCACTGCATTCCTCTTTGCACCCAGCTCTCACTGCCTCCTCTAGCGTCTCTGGCTCCTTTCCCATGACCGCCACAAGGGTGGCAAGGAGCAGGGCCACCGCAATGGTCTTGTTCTGGGCCATTAGCGCTGTTTTTCTTGAGTGTAATTGGTGTGGAACAAAGATGACTTCCCTTGCCCTGATGTCCCTATTATATAGTGCATGGATGAGAGTAAAGGAGCTATATAAATATGTGGCGGAGAGAGCTTCGTGGGCCACCAATGGTGCTAATTATAGGCATAATTTTTGACGTAAGAAGGTAGAGCAGGTTCTACATTATAACCATTTCATTAATATAAATGAGGGGTTACATGATTTTTATCTTAACAAAAGAAAAGAAAGAAAGAAAGAGAGGAAAGAGGGGGTGGGGGCGGAGTTCTGTACAACAAAGGAATTTACAATTTAATTGGTTGCTACTAGCCTTTCACACCAGGACAAGAGCTTAGCCCTGGTTGTTTCTTGGCCTCGATGACTCCAGAGTTCAATGGATTTCCTGACTTGACTTGACACGAGAGAGAGAGAATTTTGCTACCCATCAAAGATCCTGGCGTTGCGTGCTTTCCATAGGGTCTGTGGGCAGGCCGCGAACCAGATTGGTTCAATGCCTCGTAGTGCCATGTTGTTCTTGATTATATCCTCTAGGAATGCTGTAATTGTTTCTGCTCTGTTAGAGAAGTGTAGAATTCCTAGCCTTTCCCACATGCAAGAGGTTGCTTGGCATCTTAAGATGATGTGGCTTGGCGGTCTCCAAGGCTGGGCAGAGGTCGCATTGTGGGTTGTTTTTTTTTTTTTTTAGAAACACAGTACAAACGCAGACGCTTACAACGTGCGCACACTCACCCCTATGAACGCACACACGCACACCCTACCCCTATGAGCACCTCCCAAAGACTGAGCCGGTATGTCTTAAGATTGATGAAGTCTGTGGGTTGTTGTTTGCCCTGGTGTTTAATCTGTCTCTGAATGCCAACCAAAGAAATAGACGACAGTTTTGAGGGATAGCTGAGATCCAGATGAATTCAGCCGGTTTCCAAAGTAGCCCATGATTCGTCAAAATGTGGTATGCATTTGCTGTTGAGATTTTTGGCGCTGGGTGCAGGAACTGCCTTGTGTCGACAGCATCCGGATTGGGTTGGAGTTGTAGTTCTGTAGTTGCTTGAGAAGACAAGTTGGGGTGCAATTGTAGATCCCAAGTATTGTGCTGGAATTGCGAGGCTACTGTGCAGTCCTTTTCCAGGGCAAAGGAGAAGAGGGTTGGGTAAGTTTGTTCTAATCTTTCCTGTGCCCAATTGTCTTTCCAAAAGAGGCCCAAGGAAACCTTGATTGTCTGAATGAGGAGCTCAATTTTGGATAGAATTAGCTTCCAGGTTGGCGTGTCATTGGTTCTAGGAAGCAACTGTAAGGAATTGTGTATGTACTTATGTCTGGACCAATTGGAGAGCGGGTCGGCTGAGCTTGTTAAGATCTTATTACCGAGCTTCATGATCATCGCAGTGTTGTGCGCCCTTAGGTCCTTGATCCCTAGACCTCCGATCTGCTTTTGGAGGAGTATTGTCTTCCATGCAACCAAGCAGTGCCCCCCCCCCCCCACCCCCAAAGGGGGCACCCAAAGATACTGAGTTCAAATCTTCATATGAGCGAATTTTAGATTGGGTTATTTGAGAGCTAAGTTTCTTTTTTAAAAATGGCTGCATATATCCGGTTGGATATAGAGGCCGGGTAAAAAATACCCTTCTCTAAACTTTTTTTTTAAAAAAAAGCAGTGGCCCCCCTTGACAGTTTTCTCTCCTTTCCAAAGGAAAGCCCTTCTTATTCTGTCAACCGCTTCTATGGATTTCTCTGGCCACTGACAGCAGGTCATATAATATGTGGGGATTGCCAAGATTACTGAATTAATCATTGTTAACCTTCCCGCTGTAGACAGTGGCAGCCACCCGGCCAGACATTTGTCAATTTTTGAGATAACCGGCAACAACATATTGTGGGAAATCTTGGTTGTGGAAAGAGGTAGGCCAAGGTAGTTGCACGGCAGGCAGCTTGCAGGGTATTGTAGGATCTGGGTTACCAATTCTTCTGCTGCTGCATTCAGGTGTATTGGTACTAGGGTGCTCTTGTGGAAGTTGATTTTGAGCTCCGAGAATTCAGCGAATGAATCTAAAATTTCCTTGAGTGCCGAGGCTTGGCTAGCTTCTCTGATCAGGATTAGTGTATCATCGGCGTACTGCAGTGTTGGTGGTGCTCCTTCTATGTCTAGAGGATGTGATAGCACCCCGGTATTGTATGCTTGCTGGATCAACTTTTGTAGTACATCTGCTATTAGAATGAATAGATATGGTGATAAAAGGGTCACCTTGTCGGACCCCTCTCTTATATATTGGATTGATTATCCTTTTTCACCGTTGATGATTACCTGGGCCTTCCCTGTGCAAAGGAGACATTTCATCCATCTTATCCATAATTCAGGAAATCCTCTTGCTTCCAATGTTTTGAACAGGGCATCCCAGCTTACTGTGTCGAACGCCTTGTGGAAATTGAGCTTCAGCACTATCATTGGCTCCTTTCTCTTGAGCGCAGATTGAACCATCTTTGATGCTAGAATGAAATTTTCTGAGATTGACCTGTTTTTGATAAAACTTGATTGCATAGGGTCAATGAGATAGTCGATGATGAGCTGCAATCTGTTGGTCAGGGCCTTGCTTATTAGCTTTGGTACGCTGTGCAGCAGAGAAATTGGTCTAAAATCTTTGATTTGAGCTGGTGCTGATGTTTTCGGGAGAAGAGTTATGAAAGACTGATTTACTCCAGAGAGGTCGGAATTGTAGCATAATAAAACTAAACAGAATATCTGTCCGAATTCACTTTATTAAGATGGCTCTAATCCTATCCTAAGTTACAATATTTTAGGACGGAGGGAGTATCCAATAACACGAGGAACCTCTTGACCTCAACGCAAGAAGCTTAGCTCCTCAATTTTTCTTAGCTCCAACCAATGCAATTAATAAAGTGTATATTTTGTCAATGCTACTGTCTTTCTTCTAAAATAATTTTACTTTTCACCCATCCCACATAGATATATATAAAAGGACCAGAATACACTCACTTTGTGAAATCTCAATGCAATTATTTTCTACTTTATATACTCCTAATACATTTATCTTCTATTTTCACAAACTCGGATGAAATGATTGTTCAAAAATAAATTTATTTTGGGAAAAACAGGGAGGGCATCTTAATCTAGGACGGAGGACGGAGTGAGTAGAAACAAGGGAAATAGGCCATGATCATTTGGTTTATCCATGCTGCCTCCTACTGATTCCCTTGTAATTTTCTTCGTGCAAGAGGCGGAAGTGCATCTCTAGCGCTGCTGCTGGTGCGGCCGCATATTCATCGGGAGGCATGGGAGCTGGATCATTCAGTGAGCCTCATCTTTGGTCCCTGCACAGCTGCACCAGAGCACGACAGAAAGGGGTATGGTATGCATTGGACTGCGCTGAATGGAGAAATTTCTTCAGGTAGCAGAGGATTAACTGGGGATCTACATATATGTACAAGCTGGCTGAAATACAGAGGAGCGAGGCAGGCTCACTCGACGACTACAAAAGGTATATACATGTCTCGGTATAGTATCGTTCAGGTCGTTAAATTAAATGCAAGGAATCGACCGCGTGGAGCAGGCAGAAACAGAATCGTATGGCTCTCTTCTTCGGCTTCGGCAAGGGCAAGGCAATCGGCGATTGCCTGGATGAACACAGCTGCTTCGCGCGTGCCGTGGGCCCGTGGAGCAGAGACGAAGACAATGCTTGCTGTTGAAAGGTCTTCAGGCGGCACCTTCGCACACGTCCCCACGGCACAACGGGCAGACCCTGAAACAATTATTCAGTGATTATTAAGCAGCTCTGCCTGGGATATATAGTAGTAGCATAACCAAGCAAAAAATGAATTTGCTTTTCCCTTTTTTTTAGTATTTTTTTAAGAAAAACACATATTTTTGTTCAAGTTGCACAAAACAATAGGAGTTTCTACGTGTTACACTTAACCACAGTTATTATGGTCATATTGTTTCACAAAACTATACTGCTATATACATATATTTATTTTTTTTCTTCGGATTTCCTAAATTTATGGCGTCACATTTTGTTGCTCATCACAGTCGAATATTTTTGGCCACTAGATGTTCAGTGAGATTCGTGTTTGTGCACGTACACCTCATCTGATCAATATGTACGGTCATTAGCTGTGGGACCACCTACTTAATTTAGTTAATATAATGAATTAATTTACGTCTCATAGACTTGTAGTATGTTTATGTTTATATTCATTGATTTAAAATGAAATTACATCCTACTTACACTCTACTTACATATGTAATTTTGGAACTTACGTGTGCAATTTTAGAACTTACACCGTAAATACACTAAAATTACATATGTAATTTAAGAACTTACCATGTAAATACATGCTGACTATTTTTTGGTGAAAAATATGATGCCATAAATATAGCTACTCCCTTTTTCTTTCATGTACTAACATATAAATTCTAAATTTATATTCAAAATTCATGAGTTCATTTAATCCATCGTCTAAGTTAATTGTTTTTTACTGTGATAAAATATTAAGTTTAGTTAACAGTCTGGTTTTGTGAATGATTAATACCATAATACCACTACTGTGGTTTTGAGCAACTGGAACCATAATACTCGGGATTGTATGAAATACTCTCTTTTTTTAAGCTAGGATGGCATGTTTGCTACCCACCTGTGTACTTCTTTGAGCCACTTGTCAACACACAGCAAGTGAAACTCGTGTTTGCACGGGAGGCTTCTTATCTGATCTCCATCCTCATATTCAGTTAAGCAGATGTGACACCTGAAAAACATTTCAGCAATGGAAGTTTCAGAATCTTAAATAAGGAAAAGAGGCCAAAGAAAATAACTACTACTTGGCAGAATTCCCTTCCCAAGGTAGACCTACAGTTATACCAAAATATAACTCCGCATTTGTAGCTCTAAGATGATCCTAGGGCATAGAATACAGAACCACTGCTTGATTGGTTAAAATGAAATACAAGAATCACATTTTTCAATTTCTGGGTGCTAAGCAGAACCGATATATTGGACTGAAATGAAGATGGAAGGCAACGAACATCTTGTCAAGCATGGAAGTAAAACTAGAAATGGATCAACCACAAAATTGACGGTCACTGAACCATTTAAACTGCCAATATTTTTTCCTCGGCCAGGTAGGTGAGTTGTTTATATCATTTCATTAAGCAAGAGAACAGAGTACAAGGGGGAGGGCAGAAGAAACCCACCACCCCTTAAAAAGACCCATAAATTAAATTATAAACGAACATCAACAGAGAAAAAAACGACCACCTAAACCATTAAGGGTTAGCGACCTACTAAGTAACTCAGAGCCTCAAAGCTCCTGCTGAGCAACACAAGGCACCCTCAACTTCTAATAGTTTATCACCAATGTTGTTAACTTGTCCGCATATTCAGGTGCCATCATGATATGCAGTCCAAAAAATAGTGTCAAGTTTCAGTAAGAATAACAAATAACTTGTTATATAGTAATAGAATCTCACTGTGATTTTCAACTTTTAGGATAGCTCGCTATGATAGATATAATATCGTGAAGGCAGAATTAGCCCCCAAATGAGTCATGGTCCAAAACGCTAAACACCTTGGCCCTTGGCCCAATGCCCATGACAAAATGCTTATTTGATAAGATCTCTAAAATTACTACAACAACCATATTAAAAGGCTGATGTAAGGCAAATAAAATAATAGGGATTTTGTCAGGGTCTCAATTTATTTTCTGATGGATAATGGACATGAACAGCATAGTTATTTCAAACGCGTAAGATACTGTGATGCATTTGTAGCGGCGAACTTGACTTTCTTCAATGACACTCAGAACTATTTTTGGCCCTAGGTGACAATAGGTAAATGATAAAATTTGAATGGTAAGAATCTCACTGTTCCATGTCATCACTGCATTGGGCTGTCTGCTTTTTGTAGCTCTTACATGGTAATGAATTAACCACAGATTCTGGAGCCTGGGCAGAGACCATGGAAAGCGAAAGTGATGCAGGTTGCCGGTGAATTTCATCCAATACCTGTGAAGAATTACAAAGTCAAATAATAAATAGGTAGACAGAAGGATATGTAAATGCAACAACAAGCAGTAAAGTTGATCTCTCCCTAGTAAGCCTTTCCTAGTTTAACTAATTTCCCCATATGTTCCATAACAAGCCTGGAAATCCAGAGTTTGATTCTTGCTTTTCTCGCTCAGTCTTGGCTTCACAATATAGCCATGAAACACTGCCTTCAAAATATTGTTGTCCTGATACTACATCTATGACAAACTGTATTGTGTTGTTGCCAGGTGATACAAATTTAAACATGTTGATATGACCAATGTATTCAACATCAAATTTAAATCATGAACATACTTGGAGTTCATGCAGCCTAACTTAATGCTTTCAAATTTGAGTATAAGTGACTACAGCATTGCTAGGTTGAACTTGAAGGATGGAACTGGAGGTCAATCATCCGCAAAAGTATAATGGCAGCTAAGGGACTTCGTCACATAGATAGTTTCAGTTGTATCACTATCTTATTAAGTGTGCATAGTTCGAATGCTGGGAATTATTATTTAACGAATAAGACCTGAATATACAGAACAAAAAAAACTTCTCAATACTTCAATGATTTGGGCTGGCCAAGCCTATACACACACAAAAAAAAAGAAAGAAACATAAAAAAGAACACACACGCAAACAATAGGTAAGCCATGCAGAAGAAACAGTATCATCAGAATACTGATACAAAAGGAGCTACATTTTAGAAAGATAGGGAACGAACAAACCTCAAATAATGCCTCGGTTAACATGACAATTCTTGATATACTTGCACGGGCACTAGATTCTTCAGCAATCAAGAAGGAATCACAGGTGCATCTGCCAATTTGGTGGATCCCCAAAGGACAAGCAACGGTACTTTGGTCAGTACCGCTATCAAAAACAGCACGCCGATGCTCCCTAATCTGTAACAGAAAACATTACCAAGTTAATGATATGTTTGCATGAGAGATCAAGCGGCAGATAATGCTGACACTAGACCGTAACAGCAATTTCAGCACATCAATGAACCAGGAGTAAGACCACATCGGACAGTGTGAAATTGCATGAGACGGGATATGCAGACAGAGAAAAAGTATTTTACTTCACATAATTATAAATATACTGATCAGATAAGAGAGGAAGTTATTATTGTTGCAGATTTGTGTACTACTAATATTATATTAGGTGACAATTCAAACCAGTGTAACCCTACGTTTACATTTCATGACCACCTTTTGGTTATGATAGCACCAACAACATTATTCCAAATGTGTAATTGTGGCACAAACACAATAGGCATGACAATTACCCGAGATCTTGAATACTGGCTTACTCTGATTGAACCATGGCGTCTCCGATGAAAGAACCGTGCCTCCTCAATCTCATCCGCAAAAAGTTCATCACCAAGGTCTAGCCATCTGCTGTAAAATCCCAGATCATCGGTATCAGAATCTAAATATCCTCTTGAACTACGTCTGGAAAATGTGTCCCACAGAACCCTTCTATGGCTCCTCCTCATTTCATTGCTGCTTGAATCTCTAACACGCGCTGGACCATCGTTTGAGAAAATGCTCATCATGTCATCATGTAATGTATTTCCACCAATCTCACCTTGTGTCCCACTAAATATGGGGACATCTTCTCTGCTAGGGACTGTATCTGGAAGTGATTCTCCAATTGTAGATGGTGCAGTTGAAGTAGCAGGCAACACAGATGTTAAGCTAGATTGAGAAGTATCTGATCTTTCACTTGACATAATAGTTGTGGATGAAGTCCCATGAGCAATCTCTCCAGCCTCCAAGTCAGCCATGATCCTTTCAGATGCCCTCTGTGAGGAGGAGAAACCAGATTCAGAAACGGGGCCACCAACTTCTGGAATGCAAACTGTGTCAGTCTCAGCATTGTTTGCTGCAGGTTCTAAAATATCTCGTCCAATATGACTGATTCCTTCTCTAGACGTTATCTCAGCATAAGCAACTTCATTACTGAAATTTCCCCTAGGCATGACTTCCTTTCCTGATGAACTCTGACGAACACTTGTTTCAGCGATTTCTGTTCCCAGGGCATCTTCCTTGTTTTCGTGACTGTTTAAGTGATTGAACCTGAGATGATGACTTATTGTGCTTGAAGATGGATGCACTCTTGGATCTGACTCACTTGATATGCGGATATCCTTAGCAGCGACAGAAGCCCGAAAGTCCATCTCAGCAACCGCTCGAGCTGCTTGCCAAGATTCCACCTGTAGGTAGTACCTTTTTGGAATCAGAAAACAACCAGCAAACAAAAGAAGGACAAGAATGCAACTATCTAATTGACTGAAATTATGAATCCACTGGCAATTAAGCATAGAGAGTGTTCAACGTTTGTAAAATTAGTAAAGTTTTTTTTTTCAACTTGCCACTCAGAAGCAGCCCTTTTAAGTGCAGAACGATAAATTCAGTGAGTGACCCGTTGAACCTCCATTCATTTGCATTTGCTGCAAAATTGCAAAGCATTCACTAGGCAAGTAGACTATCAAGTTCAGACTCAAATATTCATGTTTGCATGCCCCATATATGCAAAGCAAGGACCACAATTATTTTCAGTCAAACCCATACCTATCATCATTGAACAAGCAAAGCAGTTCAAAAAAAATGGGAACTAAAACCTCTAAAAGCTTATCTACTTTCCGATTCACAGTCACCGTGATTTTTCCAAACCAAAATATATGCCATGAAATCACCACCACCCCCGAATCCCACACCCTATAGGTTCCGGAACCACAAATCCATCCACTCCCCCCCCCCCCCCCCTCCGCAGAGGCTAATCCACGCGTGCCCGAACGGCGACACCCTCCGGTATCCCAACTCAGCCGATACCTCGTGAGCTCGCGAGGAGGACGCGGCGGTCGCGCCGCCGCCGCCGCCGCCTCCGGTGGCCGCCCCAGAGGATCCGCCGCCGAAGCACCCCGCGAGCCCGAGCCCGAGGCCGCGCGCCGCCGCCCGCCGCCGCGGCGGCGCATCGGCGCGGCTGCTCCCGGCGCCCATCTGGCTCGCGCTTTTCTGGGTTTTTTTTTCTCTCTCTCCCTTTTTTTTTCCTTTCTCCTCTTGTCGGAGAACGAGAGAGAGAAGAAGAAGTAGCGAGGAACTAGCTCGGAAAGTGCCGTGGATGTGGGGTTTGTGTCGCTTTATATTTTTGCACGCCTTCATAAATTCGCTTTTAATTGCTGTAAATTCCAGCCTGCTACTACTACTAGTTGTGGATTAGATGATTAATTGCATTTTTTGGATGAGAAGATTTTGATGGTTTTAATTATCATCTCAAATCATTGACTTTTTGTAGTACTTAGGTTAGTTGAGTCAATAACAAATGATCGAGTTATGGCAAAAATGTGACACAACCGTAGTTAGATATCGTGTACTCAACCTGTTTTTTTTTTCTTTTTTTTCTCTCTTTTGACCCAGGTTAGGAATGCTAACTGTAATGTTTTTTTTTCTAACAGAGGCATGAAGAGTTTGGTCCCTTTTTGGCACCATAAAAATGTTACTGATATTTGTGGGAATGGAACAGGTTTTCCTACAAAATTCATGTGTCCAAGAGAAATCGTAAAAGTTAGGCCATGAGAAAGGATTTTTTTTTACTGGAATTTGTCTGAAAATATGGGCCTTTGCAACCGTAGCATGTACGCCCATGCAGCCTCCACCCAATAACAGGTGCATAGCACATCATTTTTATGCGTGCAAGCAACATGTATGTATCATGGAGCATCAAAACGTAGCTTTGATTATTTTTGTAGCACATATAGGCTGGCATCAAAATTTATCCGAATTTTTCAGTACAATGGAGATTGCTACCTGCCTCTTCCCCTATCCAAACTCCAAAGCATTGGAAACAAGTTAGCAGGATGACATCTGATTTTGAAGAAACTTCCACATATTCCTATCAAGATGCATCTGTTTAATCTGAAAATTTCTGTAAAACTTCAGACTTTGAACACATGCCTGCAAAAGTGCAAAGAGTTTTCAGCTCTGCCCTTTGCCAAGGATTCCATTGGTCGGCGGGCTCTGTCAGTACTGTGAAAAAGCCCGGCATCATTTTGTTCATGACTCCTTTCTGCATCTCACGCACGAATCTTGGCGACATCCCATGGCCCAGCTGGTTTTGCCCCTACACACACAACACTAACAACAGTACTTAATCACTCATCATTTGGTGCAACAACGCCAGAGCATGCACACCTTCTCTTTTGGCACGGCTTGGCTGCTTCTCATGATATAAAGTTCTATAATGAATTACTCCATTTGATTTCTTTAGTTCAGGCAGGAAGTACTACTGAACTAGGATGATTCAGAGTTTCAGACAAACAACAGAATAACAGAAAAGGTATACCTCAAGACACATACAACCTGGCATTGGATATTATAGCACTGAAACATTGAGCCTATTGTAGTTTTGTAGTTGTTAATTAGGTAATTGGTGATCAGTTGCTTGCATGAGAACAGTATTTATGTTCTGCTCTGCATATTCAGTGATGACAAAAAAAAAGGTTAATGGAATATTCAGTGATGACAATGATTATGCCCTCCTGACAATGGAACATTCAGTGTGCCAGTTTCATGCAAATGGGTTCTTAATAAAGCCACAGTTCTTGCTTTATGCAATTAACCCTCAAAAACTCAGAAAAATGAGGCTTTCAGGTCGTTTTCAGAGATGAGCAGAAACAGGGCATCCAAAAACACATAAATAAGGTATCAACCATAAAAGATACATCGCAACTAACTGAAAACTATTCCCTCCCTTTATTTTTTGTCTAGAAAGTATGTACCAAGTACCAAAACATACCTATGGAACACTTTTAATATGTCCAAAACGTCCAGTTTGCCAGAATTTTCTTAGTGAAAAGACAGCGACAACGGCGGAACAGCTCTGAAGAAATTAAAATTGACGGATAACCAACCTGGTCTCATTGGTTACTTAATAACGAAAATTATATTAAAAATGTTTCAAGGTTTTTGGGTATACATGAACCGGTACGCTTGATCCATCAACGTGTTGGAACTATTTTCATGCCGAATGTCCGGTAGCGTTCATCAAATTCAGACAGCCAGACATGAACTCATCAGTCCGGCTTTCGAACAGTGCGTAATGTTCTATGCAGGCGAAAATTCCGGCAAAGTTTTATGTTGAAGTGGGAACAAACTGCTGGAACAAATAATTGTCCAGTACCACAAGATTTCTTTGTATCTCCTGCCAAAAAGGATTTCTTTTTCATGTTAAATTAGCGTTGATTAACTTGATTTGTACATAAATTAGCACGGGAATTCCAGTGATAGAGAAGAAGAATGAAGCACATCTTGCGTCCCGTGAATCAAGGAGCAAAATAATGATTCGTTCTGCCCCTGAATTTTTCATGGTTTTTTTTCTTAGTACCTAATGCAGGGTAGGTACATACTATACTTTGTATAATGTTAATTTTTCTACGTTATGCAACGTTGCGTGCGGGGTAACTAGCAAGCAACGGCTGCCTAATCTTTTCTTAGCTTGGCTTGGGCTTGGCTTACCGGTTCAGCAAATTCACTTCAGAATGGCATGTGGCGACTCGTGCCAGCTCCTTCCTTCCTGATGCTGACGGATCACTGGAAATTAAAGCGATCGCTGCAGCTTGTAATAAAGCAAATAAGAGAAGAGTATACTAGTAACTGATAGTTTACACATTATTAAAGTGGAAGATTAGTGATGATTAATTAATACTAAGCAGACAAAATCAGTCCTGAAAGTCAGCATTGTTGATTTGTTAGTACTGCTATATAATAGTACTACTGTAGTGTTATATATGGTCTTGTAATCTTCGATTATATATGGCACAAATTAATCAGATCCTTTTGTTACCGGCGACGGCGAGCAAGAGGATGAATTCGCTGGCGCGTCGGCGAGGACAGCGCCGCAGCGGCAGCATGACGGCGGCAGCTGCTGTTCTCTCACAGAGGACGCGCGTACAGCGCCCGTTGGTTGGGCCCGAACGGGAATCCAAGTACGTGCGGCCCATGTTAGTACCTAAGTACATGCGGCTTATATTAGTTGGGCCGGAACGGGGATGAAGTGGTTGGAACTTGGATGTCAAACGGGTCCGCGCCGTTCCTGCCTCGCTGCCGCCTGCCGTCTCCCCGGGCCCATCTTTGCCGCCGCGGAACTCCGCCGGGCTATCGCCGTGCTTCCCCACTACGGCCGCCGTCACCGCCCTCCTCCTCTCCCGCCTCACCCCATTGACGCCCACGCACGCCCACACCTCCCCATCAACGCTCGCGCTGTTCCCGCCTCGCTGCCACCTGTCACCTCCTGTTAACGACCAAAATTGGTAGCATCGACACCTCCCTGGGCCCATCTTTGGCTGCCGCGGAACTCCGCCGGGCTACCGTCGTGCTTCCCCACTGCAGCCGCCGCCGCCGCCGCCGTGGCGCCGCCCTCCTCCTCTCCCGCCTCACCCTACTGACTAGCCTACAGACACAAAGAGAGAGAGGAGGAATCGAGGAAGAGAAGAGGTAGAGAGAGATGGCTAAGCCACCATGTATGATAAAACCGGGGTCAAAACCACCGAATGATCTATTGTGACCGGTTTTGACTAGTTAAGGGATGCCGGATATCTGGTTTTGCGGTTGGGGGATGATTTTGTAACTTGATGACAAGTTGAGGGACCTTCGGTGTACTTTTTCCGAAAGTATTTAGGCCGAAAGAGTGTGTACGTGAGGCCCATTTTAGTAGCTGGGCCGGAAGTCAACGAGTCAAATACTGCACAATGACAAGAATACCCTCGCCAAACCACCACCTCCTCCTCCACCTCCACGCCGCCTTTCATTCGAACTCTTGGGAGGTTTCCATTCAAGACCAGTGCTCGCTGCGAGTCCCGACGCGGCGGCGGCGGCGGAGCCGCTCTCCTCACCCGCTCGCAATCGCTGCTCCGTTCGCCGCCTCACATCCATGGTGCTCACCTGCGCCTCCTCCTCCAAACCCTAACCCTCCCGTTTCCTCGCCTTCTCACCTCGCCTCTGCATTCAATCCCTGCAGGATTCCACCCCGGCTCCTGCCGCCGCCGCCGCGGAGACGCCGACCACCGCCCCGGCGTTCGAGGAATGCCTCCGCCTCCTCCGCGGGGAGCGCGACGAGCAGAAGCTGGCGGGCCTCCTCGTCGCCGCCAACCTCTGCCGCGCCGGCGACGCCGCCTCCGTCGTCGAGGTGTACCGCGCCGTCGGGCCCCGGTTCCTCCGCCGCCTCCTCAACACCGGTAGAATTGCCGCGCCTCGTGGGAGCGCTTGTCTCCAGTGTAGGCATGGTTCCTCTTCGTCACTGGGTTTTTGTTCGCGTTGTTGGATGCAGGGCTGGGGAAAGTGGAGGGCGGCAAGGAGGAGGACAGGGAGGCGTACCTGCGTCTCTCGGTGACGGTGCTTTCCGGGCTTGCTCGATTCCCAGAGGTTGCCGCCGACGAGGGGGTCGTCTCCACTGTGCCCCTCATCGCCGAGATCGTCTCCAAATCGTAAGTAAATTCGCTATCTACCACGTTCTGATTGATACTCAGGCTAGGTAAAACCAGTGTAGTTGAAGCAGCAGACGTTGCAACATTTTGCAATTGTGCAAGTGAACAATGCTACCTAACTGAGTATGCTTGCTTGAGTAGTCCTCCGATTCTGTATTTCAGTTGGGATGCTTGCTCTGCATAACTCATTTGCTTATGACTCTACCCAACTCGTGTGCAGGTCTGATCTGGCAATTACTGAAGAATGTTTTGAGCTCCTGTCTCTTATTGCAATAGCTTCAGATGGTGGGGCGCATACGTTTTGTGAACCTGGAGTGATGGATATGCTCTTCCTCCAAATCTCAAACTTCCCAGATGGTATTAGTTTTAACTTGCCAGTTTCCTTTGAGAAATGGGAATAGATTCAAGTTCCAGCACTCACATTTCAAATGCGCACTTGGATGGCTGCTGGGTACTTTTACCTTTTAAGAATTATTATTGAATATGTAACCTAGTTCACATTTGGTACTCACACCGTGGTTACATGAGTTAGTCCATGGACAGGCAAAAAACTATCTTTTAGTCCTGAAGTTAATTGGTGTGTGCTTTTAGGTAGTAGTAGTTTTGAATGATATTGTATTTTACTGAGTTGAATTGAATTTTATACAGTTATTTGATTGTATCTGTTCATAGGTTCAAGGTGCTTAGAGCTTGCCATTCATCTAATGCAGCTACTTGTTCATAAAATCAGAATAGACAACATGACCGTGGAGAAACTGCAAGGCATGACAAGCATGGTATGAATTACATACTGGAATCTTTTGCGTGAATCTTCCTATGCTTCACATGTTTAGCAGTCCTAACGTGATGGCTTGGCCTGCAATTTCATTTCAATTCAGGTGACCTCACTTGCTAGGCTTTTTGCTGTTCTTCATACTACAGTTAAATTTGAAGCGCTGCATATGCTTACCGCCCTTCTATCCCAAAAGGAATCTGTAAGAATTACCTCCTCCCTTTCTGTTTCATCTAAAGTGTGGGATTGTGTTCCCTTCTGAATGATGTTTAATGATTCCTTTCTAGTGGCTTTTGTTTAACTCCTTCCTTTATTTTTGTTGTCCAACAAGCCGCTTCATGACGCTTTGAGATCAGTACCTTCCATGATTTGGAAATGTCAAATTCGAGTTGGGATAACGGCCGTTCTCCAAAACCGTGTTGGTATGTCTGCTTCATGTTTTTAACAATATTTGTTTCCTGTGTACTGTGAAGTTGTAATTCGTTGGTCTACACTATCAATTTAAGAATCTGCTGCATTCAGCAAGGCTGAAAGTGCTTAATGTGCCACTTTACACTAGCTATTCTGTCCCTATTTGCAGTACTAGTCTATAACTTCAGATAATTTTAGGCCTTTCTCTTTTCTTAAAATTGTTTCTTTAGTTTCAGTTGCTACCTTTATTATAGGAGAGTATCATTTCGTTTCTTGTATTTAGCTCGATATTTTTCTAAACTTGCAAGAAAGTTTATGTAGATTTCTTTGAGCAACAGTACTGTAGTATATGGTAATTCGATGGAGTTATTGATCATACTCTGAAAGGATTCCTTTCAGAGGATATAAGAACGGCACTTTACCAGTGTTAGTATTTACTTTCCCTTTTGATATGGTTCATGACACTGATTTATTTGCACTGATCAGTATCTTCTGAAAAGTTGCAAGCTCTTCTTTTGGCGGAGTGCATGATGTCTATACTTGGTGAGAATTGGCTGTCAGAAGAATACAAAGTCCCTGATGACCAGAATATGATGCCTGTTGATAAGTGAGTTTGACATTATCACCTGTATCCTGTTTGATATACATTCTTATACGCATAACAATTTGTGATTTGTGCAGATTTGTATTGCTTGTCCTAGAATCTGCAAGAATCGAAGTTTCTGTCCTTCTAAATGAGCTTGCTTATTTGAAGTATGAATCTTCAAAAAATTCCCAGAGAGATGATGCCATCAGTCAGAAAGAGAGAAACCTGGCTATATTATTTTCACTAATAGAAAGAATAATAAAAATGATATCAAATGCCAGTAGTGGGGAAGGTATGTCTACCTTATTATTGACTCTTTTTTGTTTGCAAATATCTAGATCGTAGGTGATGTATTGTAGTTAGTGATGCAGTCTTCTGATCCTACCCTCTATTTATGCACCCTTAATTTCTTAAACGAGTATTCTGTGTTTCTATGCCTTAACTTAGTGAGCATGCTGATATGCATGTGTTGCCACATGTTAATGGCCAAATACTGTTGGATCCAGGCATGATTAAGTTAGATAGCTTGAACAACTTCAATAGCAACGTGGTTGTATGTTCCTTAATTCCTTCTTTTTATTAAATTCCAGTGTTTTGTTCTGTTGTAATGTTTCTCCTGAACTGTACTGACATTGACAGTTTTGGATGGTAACATCTGAACTTTGAATATTTAGGCTCAACCAACACTGCTGTTGTAATATGTTGACATTTCTTATTCTCTAATTTCTACCTTTCTGTCCATTTCGCCTATCCTACAGTTTAAGCCATGACTAATAGCAGAGCTCCTAATCCTATATACTTACATAGTTCATCCTCACTAAGTGTAGTTAATGCTATTTCTTTCTTCTGTCATTAAGCCACATCACCCCAATTATTTCTAGCCTTTGGATGATATAGATCTATGGTGCAAATTGTCTCTTCTTTCTTCTCTCATAACACCAGGCAATCTCAATTATTTTTAGGCTCAAAATTCATAAGTATCAATTTGTTTTAGTTTAATAATCATATTGCATCTTATTTGTACATATTATGCAACTTAATTTCCCGCAGCAATGCGGTGTGGTATTCATCTAGTAATTATAACAAATATTTTAAATAAAACAAATTGGCACTGCATGCAGGTGCTGTATGTCAGACCATCCGTGAGAGCACCATCATGAAAGCAATTACAGGATTAAATGAGACAGTTGGCTTAGTTTTAGACTTTCTGCAGGACGCAAAGGTACATATATGATCAGCCAGTTATGAACTTATGATAGTATCGTAAGATCTCTTACATGATGAAGCATTGCAGGATCATGGGCAAAGGAAAGGCGATGATCTTTTGGCGGCTGTGAGAATAGTAGGAAGGTGCGCTTCTTTGCTTATTAGTAATTGTTAGACTGACCATGTGGATCCATCTCTGCATTCTATTTTCTTAAATCTTAAGAATTGCTCCTTAGTGTTAGAGATATATGGTACTTCCTCCGTTTCACAATGTAAGTCATTTTAGCATTTCCCACATTCATATTAGTGTTAATGAATCTAGATAGATATATATGTCTAGATTCATTAACATTAATATGAATGTGGAGAATGCTAGAATGACTTACATTGTGAAACGGAGGGAGTAGTTAATAGGAATATTAGGATAGGATTTATTTGTTTAGAGTCCGTCCTTATCTCTATCCATGTAACTCTATATCTACCGGCCCTTGAGGCTCAATACAATTGACCACATACGTGTCAACATATATATACCGGCCCTTGAGGCTCAATACAATTGGCCACATACTATAGCAGTACTGTTGCACTGAATTAAGAGTCTTATAAAAGGACATGTACACCTCCTAAGTTCGCAAGCTTTTCAGCAACACAAAATCAGAGTTTTAGCTTGACTAGTGTGTGTAGTTCAGAAGTGATCCTACCAACAATACGCAGTACACCTCTCTTCCTATGCTATTCAACACTGAGATAACAATTGAACATGGTTAGTATTATAATGGCCCTTAGCTTCCACTTTTGATGATTTTACTTACTTTACATGACAGTTAATTGAATTTTGACACCGTGAAACAAATTCATTCGCAATTTGGCCACTCCATATGCTTTTATGCACATCTTGTACATATGCTGTTAACCCCAAATGGATCTTTAATAGTGAAATTTCAAGAACAAACTCCTGTAGAATATTCGTTTTCCTTAATTTGAAAATATCTATTGCAGTTATCTGGCAGAGGCACCATATGCCTGCAAGGAGAAGATTAGACATCTGCTGGAATTTATCTTCTCTGTTGAAGGGCAAGATGAATCAAGGTAGCTTGTCCTCTATTTTGTGCTCATGTGTAGAGATCTTTCCGTAATGTGACAATGTTGATATAAAGTTCTATTCTTGTGTACAGCTCATTCCATTCTATTTGTTTTATGCTTCCCATGCTATCACAAATAACAATGGAGGCTGATGGATGTAGAATTTTGGCATCATTTGGAGGCTATAAAATGGTAAGTAAGCTTATTTTGCATTACACTTCAGAAAGGTTCTAAATGTAGAATTCCATGGCATAAATACTTTAGCTGCCTGTAGGTTCCAATCAGTTTTGACATAGGTTTACTTTTGAAATGAATCCATGGTATTGCTTAATCTTGTCAACTACTAGAAGAGATTTTGCGGTAGTATACAAGCCTATTTTTCCCCTTAGTTATGGACTGATCTTGCTATGATGTTTTACAGGTTATAGACTGCCTTATTAAAATGATCGAACAGAATGGAATGATGATTGACACTGGTAACATGTTTTTAGCATGTGATACCATCATAAACTTTTTGTCAAATGTAAGTGGTTCTGTTCTTGAAACAGACTAGTTTGATTATCATGAGAAACATTAATGGTTTTCTGGTACTTCTGTAGATGAAAAATGCTCATATTCAAATGGGGTCTTGTTTTGTCGGCCTTCTAAAAGCACTTGTTTCATGGACTGGTATGTTCTGCTCCTTATTTATATGAACCAATTGACCTAGATATCAGCATCATATATGCAGTGTTCTCTCTAGAATCCTAGTTGCTTGTTGGAAAATAATAATGACTGCATGTTCCCCATGCTTAGATATGGAATTATTGTTTTTCTATACCACTTGTATAGTATGATATCTCTGGAACCAACAAACAGATTACATGCTAATTGATGCATGTCATGCTCTGATCAATAGCTACCGCTTTTGTTATTGATCATAGGAACCGCCGATGATTCATCAGTTATCATAACAGCCTCCTGCTTATGCACGTTGGTGTTGGACTTAACAACAGAAGAGTTTTTATTGAGCAGCTCTGATTTTGATTCCAAGACACTTGAGAAGTTGTCAAAGCTCATTGCCAGAAGTTTGCATCAGGTAACTAATGAGAACATCCTTTTTATGGAATTATTTTCTCTATGATGCAACCTCTTGCCAGTCCTGACGATGGTTTTTTATATTCTGCTGCAGGGCATTCCTGACGACGACATAGAACAATCCAACCAAAAGCAAATCATACTATCAGGCAAATACTATACTCTTTTTAACATAAACTGGAAAAAAGAAAAGAAGAGCTCTCATTTGATTTGCTATCGGTGTGAACTTAGATATTAGTATTATCTAACTTCATTATTTGCCGTACTGGTTTGCAGGTTACAGGAGGTGGTCTGATAGATATCCACGTGTTAAAAACATCCTGCAGCAGCATGTTTCTGTGTGATTTTCTGCTTATGATTGCCGTCAATCTCTTGTCAAAAGAGAACCCACCCCCCCAGATACAAACCTTAAGTTAAAGTATACCCGTGCCTGATATTCTTCAATCTTAAGGTGGGTCCTTTCGATTCACAAACTAGCCATTCTCGCACATTATTTGCATGTGAGATGCTGCTGATGTGCCCTTATTTGTTTAGGGGTTTGCCAAATGCCAATGCATTCTTTGTGGGTGCAAGCAATTATAGGTTACGGTAGTTCCTCCATGTAACAGCTAGATAGTACTACACCTAAACGGATGAGCAAGATGCCATTGTATACAGTGTCGCGTTGCTTGGCAGTGCACCATATTGGAAGGAGTAGATGCGAAGGGAAAATGTACATATTCACCTTTTGTCTGTTGTATCGACGAGTATTTTTTGTAATGGAAGGCTTTAATGTAGTGCAAATAACTCGCTTGAATTTGTTTCGCTTGTGCGCACTTAATATGCAACTAATAGTTGATGAGTATTTGTGCATTTTCGAAAGATTAAGACGGTGTGAAGTGTTCTGAACTGTTTATGCAGCAAAGCAATAAACTGCGTGTGTTGCCTTTTTGAGTCGTGCAGAGATGGAGACAGCTCCCTGATACTTTGCGGAAGGAGGCATTTTGCAGATTATTACAGCGAGCCTTGTGAAAGCAGCGTTTGTATTTTGCCTAAACACAATCCCTAATCTTGTATTTTGCAGATTATTAAGCTTTTGTGTGTGTGTTTCTTGAGTTGTTTTTGTCTTGTCTTTTGACTTTTGCTATCCATGACTACGAGTATAATATAATACAAAGACGTGTGGCATGTCTCAGCCAATCCAAACCAAAGGCACCTTCGTGTATATGCAAACTCGACTATGGCCAACCATAATTGGAGGCCAACCTTTAAATAATCTTACTTGCTTATTGCACAGCATACACGTAGAGTTTCACACATTCAGGCTCAGAATGCACCAGTTAATTAGATTCCCAGCAAATTTCAGAACGCCCGTATACGCATTGCGAGTGGTTTCTGCTCAGAAAAAAAAAAAGAACAGCAAAGAAAAATCTATAAGCATAAGGATTAAGGCAAATACTCCCTCCATCCCAAAATATAAGTCTAAAACTTCCCAAAATATAAGTCTAGAACTGGGGAAGAAACCCGTATACTCTGAATTCTGAAAACCATATGTTCTGAAGATCCCTAGCACCCAACAAATTGAGTTCACGTATCAAAAGGTTGTCTATACAGAAGGTCCTGCAATAGTAGGCCAGCAACTAATTGTTGTGAAGTTCAATTATTTTTTCATGATACCAATAACCCAAAATCCAAAGGCACCTTAATTAAGCACGCATAATGACAGCAGAAATGTGGATAGAGAGGATTTGTGCATTTCTTTTTCATGAAAGAGTATGCAGGAGATTTGCCCGCTATATATATATTAACTAAGCAGGATGGATTTGTGTATCCGGGAAATAGCAGTAGATGTAACATTTAATCAGAAGCTATCTAAAAACTAAAGGTGAAAAAAAAAACATACATGGATATCATATCCTGCAGCAGTAAAAATAGTATAGATGGAACGTCAGTCAGCTGGTCTCTACAAAAATTAAGCACACACAAGGGCAGCACCACAGCGGTATAAACAATATGGATCATTGTAAGTATGGGAATGTTGTACCGAAGAGAAAAATGCAAACACCATCCAATCAAATAGCGGGCAAAAAAGGTGAAACGTAAGTGAAGAATGCAGGTCTCCAAATACCTGCCCATGTTGGTTATTTGTGACAGTGAGACCTTGAGTACTGAATCATTACCATTAGCTGGAACAATGTTGCCGCTAGCTGGATCCAGTCACAATTGGATAAACTGCAATATTTGGACAGTTTAAGAAACCATGTCATCTGTGTCAGCGAATATTTTAGCCTTGTTAGAACTTTAAGTCAATAGAATAAAACTAACTAAAAAATATTGTGCCCAGTTTTTTGTTCTATTTTTATTGCTACAACATAAAGTTCTATAAATGGCTTCAAGAGTGCACAATAGATATAAATAAACCCATATAAACTAATGAAAGAGCAAAGAATGGTGAACCACATGTCACCACAATAGAAGATTTGCGCCTGAAACTATTGTGGAGAATGATAATTGCTCGTCAAGTGATGAGGTGGTAATTGATCATCAAACTTTGTCCTTATACTGGCCAGCTACCTATCCTTACAAGTGACAGAGTTGCAGGTCTCAGCAAAAACATTTTCTTTTTTCCTGAGAAGGGATGCAACGATAATCTGAACAAGACTTGCCATATGAAGTATCTAAATTGGCCATAGTGAAATGATAGATAGACCTGTCTTCAGAATTACTTCCAAAATATTATAGTTATAATTCGAAAAGTCAGAATCACAAGTTTCATGCAAATACATTTTATGACTTTTTGGGGGTCTCGACAAGCAATGTAAAGATAATCTGAAGAGGTTTTACCTATAGAAAGTAGTCAGAAATTAACATCAGGTAACATATAGCAAGAAACATTGACAGCCAAACATCACTTTGAAGACCTTGTCATCTTCATTCCTTTCAGACTCTCATGTTTTTCAGACTCAGCTGAGTAGTAAACTGATCTGGCAGCCCCCTGCACAGCTTTCAGAGAGATCCGATGGCAACCTATAATGGTCAGGGATTCCAAGTTCTGTGCATGCACCAGCTCAGACACTCCATTGTCAGTCACACAAACACACTTCCGGAGTGTTAGATTCCGCAAGTTCGGGGTGCGCGCGATGGAACGCATGCCTAAATCCCCTATAAACATGCAATCCACAAGCTCGAGTGTCTCCAGGGATCTTGAGGATGACAGGCCCTTCATTCCCTCGTCGTCAAAATTGCTGGCACCATTAAGCATGAGAACACGAATTGGACAGGACTGAACGAGGTTTACAATACCCTCCTGTGAAAAGCCTACTTCTGACGGATAGTCCTCGGAACAAAATGTAAAGGTGAGCTCAAGAACCTGAAGCATAGGGCAGTAGAGAGCCAGGGCCTTAAGGCTGTCATTGGTCAATGCTGTCCGAAAATAAATAGCATGACACAACAGAGGAATGAGCCTTAACGAGAGGCTTCTGAGGTTGCCGCAGTTCTGGAATAGTGCAATCACATCGTTGTCAGTTAGACCAATGACATACTCCAGCCAAAGTTTCTCCAATGCTCTGCATTTCCCCAAGAGAAAACGGAGTCCTATCTCTGGCTTAGTTACAATATGCGCCAACCTCAGTTCCTTCATATTTTCACAGCAGATATCGTACCTGTATGGGTAGTGAGCAACATAGGCAGGATCACGGGCTGCCGATGACCAGTAATTTCTGTTGATCTCATACTCAAACCTTTGCAGTTTCATGAATCCTCGGCCAAACTTAAGGAGGTCATACTGGCTGATTCCCTTACTGTTAGAATTTCAATGGTTACTCTCATTGAGAAGAGGATGGCACTCGAGATGGGGCAATTTTCTGGTTTTCTTCATTCACTAAACACAAAAGCCATGTCCTCCCAAAGAGGATTGGATACATATTTATAGCTGCTTGTAGCAGCCATGCAGCCATGCTAGTCTAAGAGGGTGCTGTCAGCATCCCAACAAACTGTCCTAGAGCATCTCAACAAACTGCTGTCCTAACTGTCCTAGAGCATCCAAACTGAAAGTAGAGATGCTGTCCTAGAAAGCTGAAAAGCAGGAAAAAGGCACCACAAGACCAAGACCAACCAGCCAAGACTTATTCCTACATTCTCCCCCTAAGTCTTGTGCGCCGTCTTGTGGGAGAGTTGAGCCATCCCGATCCGGGAGCAAAGCTCAAGGAACTTGATCCTCCCAAGGGGTTTGGTGAGCAAATCCGCAAGCTGGTCCTTGGTGTTGATGTAGCTCGCCTTGATGCTCCCTTCCTCCAAGTAGCTTCGGATGAAATGGTACCTCACTCGGATGTGCTTGCTCCGTTCGTGAAAAACGGGGTTTTTTGCCAGGGCCAGAGCGGACTTGCTATCCACCCTGAGCTCCACCGCTCCAGTATCTCTGCCGAGGAGATCACTAAGCAGTCGAGCAAGCCAGAGCGCCTGGGTCGAAGCGGCGGATGCTGCCATGTACTCGGCCTCGCAGCTGGACAGGGCCACCACCTGCTGCTTGATTGACTGCCAGCTAACGAGGCACTCGCCGAGGAAAAAGAGAATCCCGCTCGTGCTCTTGCTGGTGTCGATGTCGCCGGCGTGGTCGCTGTCGCTGTACCCGACGAAGTGTGCCTTGCCAGGACACCTCGGGTAGTAGAGACCGTGGTCGAGAGTCCCCGCAACGTAGCGGATGATCCTCTTCACAGCCTGCTGGTGCTCCGTCGTCGGTCGCTGCATGAACCGACTGACGTAGCCGACGGAGAAGGCCAAGTCCGGCCGTGTGTGGGTGAGGTAGCGAAGGCTCCCCACAAGACGTCGGTACTGTGTAGCATCCACCTCCTCCGCTGTGCTGTCGCGGCTCAGCTTCAGTCTCTCCTCCATCGGAGTGAGAGCTGGGTTGCAATCGGTGAGCCCAGCCAGCTCAACGACGCGCTTGGCGTAGGCGGTCTGTCGAAGCGTGATCCCGGAGTTGTCCTGGTGCACTTCGATCCCCAGGTAGAAGGAGAGAGGCCCCAGATCACTCATCTGGAAGGTGGCCTTCATCTCCTCCTTGAACGCCGCGACCTCTGCATCCTTGGTGCCGGTGATCACTAAGTCGTCGACGTAGACACCCACCAGCAAGGCATTTCCTCCATTGCCCCGCCGGTAGATGGCCGCCTCGTGCGGGCTTTGCTCGAAGCCCATCCCCTTGAGCGTGGAATCCAACTTGGCATTCCACGCCCTCGGTGCCTGCCGCAAGCCGTAGAGGGCCTTGTGCAGGCGTAGCACCTTGCCCTCCTTGCCGGGGATCACAAATCCCGGCGGCTGGTGCACGTAGACCTCCTCCTTCAAGTCGCCGTTTAGAAACGCCGACTTGACGTCCATGTGATGGACGCCCCAGCCTTCCTGAGCAGCCAGCGCAAGAAGGAGTCGCACGGACTCCATCCGTGCCACGGGAGCGAAGGCATCGTCGTAGTCGATCCCCTCCTGCTGCACGAAACCGCGTGCCACCAAGCGAGCCTTGTGCTTGACGATGGCTCCGGCTTCATCCCTCTTCAGCTTGAACACCCACTTAAGGGTGATCGCGCGGTGACCACGAGGGAGGTCAGCAAGCTCCCAGGTGCGGTTCTCCTGAACCGCGTCCATCTCCGACTGCATCGCGGCACGCCATGCCGCGTGTTTCTCGGCCTCTGCAAAAGACCGAGGCTCACCGTCGTCGCACGCAAGGTGCAACTGCGCCTCCAGGTTGCGAGGCACCAGTCCCGGCACCGGCTGGTCGCCGAGAAGATCCTCCATCGTACGGTACCGTAGCTGCTCGCCGTCATGGTACGCGTCGATGCGCTCCCCGTCGTGGGAGAGCGGAGTAACGAACTCCACCGGGCTGCGCTCAACACGAGCTGGCGTCGGAGTAGACGTGCCCGGAGGAGTGGCTGTTGGTGCTGGAGCGTGTGGGGACACCGGCTGGGGTGGTGTCGACGAAGAGCTCGTCGTAGTCGAAGTCGTGGCCCGAGGGTGTGTTGGTGTTGGAGTCGGTGGAGGCTCGGGGACTGGGGTAGACACGCTCGGTGAAGAAGAGCTGCCTACTCCCCCAGCTCCCTCGAAGTGGACGTACTCGATGGTGAAGTCGTCGTACGTCGGAGTCGAACCATCATCCACCGCCTTGTCCCATACCCACCCTCGCCCTTCGTCGAACACAACATCGCGCGTAATGCGCACACGCTGTGTCTCCGGGTCGAGGATGCGGTAGGCCTTCGAGCCCTCCGCGTAGCCGATGAACACCCCTGGGGTGCTCCTGTCGTCGAGCTTGCCGATGTGGCCAAGCTCCTTGGCGAACGCGAGGCAGCCGAAGACCCGCAGGTGGGAGACCGCCGGCTTGCGCCCATGCCAAGCCTCGTACGGTGTCCTGCCATCGAGGGCCTTGGTAGGCGAGCGGTTGAGGATGTAGGCGGCCGTCACCACCGCCTCCCCCCAGAAGATGGCCGGCATCCCCCTCTGCTTGAGGAGGGCCCGAGCCATCCCCACAACCGTCTGGTTGCGCCGCTCGACGACGCCGTTCTGCTGTGGGCTGTACGGCGCGGTGTAGTGGCGCTGAATGCCCTCATCAGCGCAGTACGACGCGAATTCAGCCGCCGTGAATTCGCCGCCGTTGTCGGTGCGCAGCACGCGCAGCTTGCGGCCGCACTCCGCCTCTGCAGCAGCCTGCGCATGCCTGATGGCGTCCGCAGCCTCTCCCTTGCTGCCGAGGACCATCACCCACATGTAGCGGGAGAGGTCGTCGACGAGCAGCAGGAAATAACGTCGTCCTCCTGGTGTGGCCGGTGTCACTGGGCCACACAAGTCCCCGTGCACGAGCCCGAGCCGCTCCTTGGCTCGGAAGCTCGTCTGCTGGGGAAAGGGGAGCCGCCGCTGCTTTGTCACCACGCAGACGTCGCAGAGCTGCTCCACGTGGTCAAGGCACGGCATGCCTCGCACCATCTCCTTGGCACTGAGCTGCTTCAGGGCCTCGAAGTGGAGGTGCTCGAAGCGCTCGTGCCACTGCCACGCCTCGTCGTCCCGACGAGCGGCGAGGCAAACTGGATGTGCGACCTGCGCGCTGAGGATGTAGAGTCGATTAGTGCCTCTGGTTACCTTGGCAAGAAGGCGACGACGGCGATCCCAAATCCTCATGAGTCCGTCCTCGACCAACACGCGTGAGCCGTTCTCATCCAGCTGTCCCACGCTGATGATAGAATTCCTCAACGCGGGGATGTAGTAGACTCCGGTGAGCAGCCTGTGCTCACCGGACTTGGCGGTGAAGGTGACGGAGCCAACACCCTTGATCTCCACGCCGGAGGCGTCCCCGAACTTGACGGTGCCTCGGACGCTGGAGTCGAACTCGGTGAAGAACTCCCGTCGGCCGGTCATGTGATGGGTGGCGCCGGTGTCGAGGTACCACCCATCAGCCTTGTCGTTGCTGGAGCCGTCGCAGAGGGAGACGAGTACCTTCGGCTCATCAAGGTGGAGGAAAGCCGCTGCGGCCGGTGCCGCTGGAGGTAGCTCGATGCTTGCGTGAGCTAGGAGCAGAGCCGGCTCTTCCTCCTCCACCCGTGCGACGTGGGCCTGGCCGCGTCGTGGCTGTCGACAGTCTTTGGCCCAATGGCCAAGCTTGCCACAGTTGCGGCAGGTGTCGTCTCGTGCCGGCTTGTGGTTGCCGGTGGCAACGCCCTGGGCGCCTCTGCGGGCGCCACCCTCGGCACGTCTTCGCGCCCACCGTAGCTGGACACCTCCCCGCGCCTTGCGCGGCTTATGGCCGCCTGTCGGGGAAGATGACTCCCCCTTCCTCCCGTCACCCTGAGAGGCCTCCCACTGCTCCCGAGTGAGATGGAGCTTCCCGCCGATGGTGATGGGCCCCGAGAGAGGCCGTGGCTCATCACCATCGACGACCTTGAGGCGACCTAACGCCTCCTCGATCGACATCGTGGAGAGGTCCAGCAGAGATTCAATCGAGCGAGCGATCTGCCTGTACTTCTCAGGGACGCAGCGGAAGAGCTTCTCGACAGCTCTCTCCTCGTCGTAGGTGTCGTCGCCGTACTGCACCATTTTCTGCAAGAGAGTGTTGAGACGGAGAGCAAAGTCATCAACATCCTCACCTGGCTTGAAGGCCAGGTTCTCCCACTCCTTGCGGAGTGCCTGCAGTGTGGACTTGCGGGCGCGGTCGCTGCCGATGCGTGCCGCAGCGATGGCGTCCCAGGCCTCCTTGGCAGTCCGCTTCTGGGAAAGCGAGAACTGCATCTCGGGCGGAACTGCAGCGATGAGGGCATCCAGTGCCCGCCGATCCTCGTCGTAGTCGACGTCACCGTACCGGACTGCCTCCCACATGTGCCGCACCTGGAGCCTCACCCTCATCACCGCGGCCCACTCGATGTAGTTGGTTTTGGTGAGGGTAGGCCACCCACCGCCGGGACCAAAATCCCTGACCACCGTCTGGACGCCGTGGTGACCATGGCGCCGGTCAGGGGAGAGGGAGCCGTGCCGCCTGCGAGGGCCGCGTGCGGGCTCCGGGCTGCCGCCGGCACGCCCGCGCCCGTCTGGGTTCCCGTCGGCGGGCGCACGGTCCCTTGGGCCGCCGCCGCCGCCGTGGAGGTGGGCTGCTGCCCACCGCTCTGCTCGCTCCCGTGCCCTTCCTCTTGCCAGCTCCTCAAGCTCCCTGTCAGCGGTGATGTCGCCGGCGATGGAGCCGTTGATGCTGCTGCGCAAGGTCTCAACCTCTACCTCCGCCGCACGTGCCGCATCTTCCGCCGCCTCCGCCTCCGCCTCCGCCCTGGCTGCTGCCAACTCCGCTGCCGCCAGTCTGGCCGCCCTCGCTGCTGCTGCAGCGGTCTGAGCCGTTGCTCGCCTGCGCTCTTCTGCTGCGGCGAGCTCGGCGTCCTGCTGACGCCGAGTGCTCGAGGCGACCGAACGCCGAGACCGAGCGTCGGACATGGCGCACCTCCGGGGGGCTGCTGTGTGGAGAGGGGGAAGGGAAAGGGGAAGGAGGAGCAACCGGTGCTGCTGCTGCTGCTGCTGGCTGAGAGCTCAACCGAGCTTGGGAAGGGGTGGAACAAGAGATGTTTAGCCTACAGGAAAGTGTGGCTCTGATACCAGATGTTAGAATTTCAATGGTTACTCTCATTGAGAAGAGGATGGCACTCGAGATGGGGCAATTTTCTGGTTTTCTTCATTCACTAAACACAAAAGCCATGTCCTCCCAAAGAGGATTGGATACATATTTATAGCTGCTTGTAGCAGCCATGCAGCCATGCTAGTCTAAGAGGGTGCTGTCAGCATCCCAACAAACTGTCCTAGAGCAGAGCATCCCAACAAACTGTCCTAGAGCATCTCAACAAACTGCTGTCCTAACTGTCCTAGAGCATCCAAACTGAAAGTAGAGATGCTGTCCTAGAAAGCTGAAAAGCAGGAAAAAGGCACCACAAGACCAAGACCAACCAGCCAAGACTTATTCCTACACTTACAATCCTTTACCACAAGTTCTTCCAATGATCCGGCCCTGCCAAGGTACTCCAGCCACTCCACACTTCCTACTTTCATGCAATCAACAAGGTGGAAAGTACAAAGACTCTTGCAACCAACTGCCACCGAGAGAAGCCCTCTTGAACTTATTGCTGGTGCAAAGTTCAGCCTGAAAGACCTTAGTTTCTTGCAATAAGCCAGATAGCCAATACCAGAATCATCGATATAGGAGCAGAAGTTTAATGTGAGATCGGTCAGTGAAGAGCAGTGAGACGAAAGCACAAGGAGCCCTTGGTTGTCCAACTGCTTCCCGTGGATAGATATCCAACCAGAGTAATCAATCACTACTTTCCACAAATTAGGGAACCGGGAGCATAGTGATGCCAAAGCTTCAGTTGCCGGGTGAAGACCACAGCCAACATGGATAGCATCCCTTTGCTCCGCGTCGATAGTGTAGAGCTGCTTCGACACAAGGGAAAGAGAGTTACGATCACTTGTCTTGGCAATCCTCTTGATGATCTCTGCGAGCAGTGGCTCTGACAGGTTGTCCATTGGGCAATACGGTTGCCTTACTTAAGCAATATCAATGTTCAGCTGGCACTACGGACTGGCCTAAAAGTAATAAGAATGAAACATATGAGATGTGATAGTCAGATGGAATTAATGATATTAATTTAGAGGTAATACTTTCGATAAGATGGCAGGAGTGTTTCCAATTCAACTAAGAGGTAGATTTAGATTAGCAAATAACTTTAAATGAGGGAACCTCCCTATGCATTTATAAATGACTAAGCAAATAAAGAATATGCAATTAGTCTAACAACCTGATCAACTGAATTACTGAAGCAGATAATAAAAAGGGAAGTTTCTAACAAGCAAATGAGCAGTGCAAGTCCAGAAATACTAGCATTCATCTGCTGAAACTGAACTAACATATTTGGAAGCACTTTACTAGTAACATGAATGAAAATCACGCGTATAACAAGGTGCAGACGTGCAGTGACTCATTATTATTTTCTACAATTCACTACCTTCACAATAAACAGTACCTAGGACAGACAGCGCCAACTTTATCTCTAGTAGTCTAGTTGGCTAAGAAACATAAGAATTGCAAACTATTCCGAACCCAATTAAGAAAAACCTCAAACTATTCTCGCCCTTATTATCTCAATAAAAAAAATCTCAATCAGAACAGGGGAAGGGACTGAAAACACAACTAAAATTAGAGACCGGATCATAGATACCTTAGAGAAATCAAGGACCTCAAGATTGGGGGTTTCAGAGAAGGAAAATCCAAGAAAAAGAAAGAGGCGTCGTTCTTGATCCTTCAACGCAAACGGAAGGCGGAGAGCACCCAAGAAACGGCGGCGGAGACCGAAGATTTTGGGCGGAGAAGCACCGCCCTCTACTGCCACGGAGGAGGAGATCGAGTGCTAAAACCCTCGCCTCGCATGGCGTCTAGCGATGAACACCACGGCGGCATGATGTATCCAGGACCAAACGATAAGGACGAAAATAAGGGCATTTTGCAAACGATCGACCTAAACAAGGATCTTTTTGCAAAGGAAAAAAAGTTTGATTTACTCCGTAATTCGAATACCAGACATTTAGTATCCTTCAGTTATTTAAATCGGACAAATAACTTAAAAGTTAACAACCACGATAATTTGAGATGATAATTCAGATCTTTTCCTTTTGCAAAATAGTGATACTAGCAGATTAGCAGTCCAAGAGAGGATCCTTTTTGAAAAAAATGGGACAGAAGTGCTCAAAAGTTACCCCGTAATTCGAATACCAAACATTTAACATCCTCAGTTACTTAAACAAGACGAATATCTCAAAAATTAATTCGGACGACCACAATATTTTAAACGTTTTTTTCTTTTGCAAAATAGTGATACTAGCAGACTAAGCACGATAAATTGAAAGAAGTAGGACTTCTACCAATGCTAGCGACACTGCTACCAAAATAGACCGAACGTTCAGATAATGAGGTTCCTTGCCGCCCTCTGTAAGGGTTGCAATGGGGCAAATGTAATTTTCGCCATGCCAAAAATGCATTTTTCTAGTTTTTTTCCATCGTATCTGTCCCTCACGTCACCCTGCCGTCCTTCTCGAGAACGGCAGGGTCTACTTCTGTAAATATTATTACCGGTACAATATTTTCTGTAAATATTAAAAAATAAAAATGAAAAAAAATTTCCGTTCTCTAGCTGTCTAGCACAAGGGGTATTTCCCTCTCCAATTGCCCTGATGGGCCGGAATCCCAGCCCATCCAAATAGGCCGAGAAGCTCAATATGGGCTCTACTTACACTTGATGGTAGCTTTTTTTTTTTCAAATTTACTTTTGGAGAAACAATTACTTCCTCTTTCTCATTCTGAGAGAAGAAGAAAATAAAATAAAAATAAAAAGTATTGCAACTTGGCACTGAGAAGTGAGAACAGATAGAAAAACATCAGGAAGCACAAAGGGTGGCTAGGTGGAGCAGAAGTGCAGAACACTTCGTTTTTCCAGTGAAAAGGATGTAGTGTCCTTTCTTCTGCTCATGATAAGAGGATTCCTCCAATCATAATCTGAAGAAAAAAAAAGTTTCATCTTATCTAGAATGAAGCTATAGGACTGTACTACAGGCAGTAGCAGTACAAAAGACATTAGTAAAAATTCCCAGCTTAATTAATCAGTTTGTGTAGCTTTAGTTATATTATGTCATTATATGCAGAGCACAGTATTTTGGTTGATCATTGTTCAGGCATAAAATCTGTTGATGCAGCACTGCAGTGACAAAAAGAAACAAGAGAAATCGAATTATATATTTATATATCTGGTACCCTACCAGAACTATATAAGAAGCGATCAAAAGAGGCAGAGTGATGATATGCATGCTCATGGTTGGAGCATAATAACTTATGCTGAAGAAGATGTCAGAGTTGCACTAATCAAGCACTAGCTTAATTAGCTAAACAAACAAATCTCTTGTCTCATCCACCAACGACCAGGGAATTGTTGCTAGGTGAATCATAATCCACATCATATTACTTGTGAGCTAGCTAGGAAGCTAGGCAAAATAAAAAAACATAATCAATTCTATTATTCTAAACCAAACTGTGTCCTTTTAACTCTTTCTGTTAAGTTGATTTTATGATGTCCCTGTCCTGTCCGTCCATTGCTATCACCAACTTTTGCAAGGAGAGGAGCAGAGAAGAGAGATCTGGCCGTCTTCTTGCTTGTTGCGTTTGGTGTCATGGTCCGGGCCCACACGGCAATTGCCCAATTCTCATCTCCTTTTGTCTGTCTGTCAGTGTAAGCACACACAGGCTGCGTAAGCACTACGAACACCTGCAGCTCACTGTCCGGATCGTCTGCATTTGCATCTTTCAGAAGAGAATGAATCTTGCAGATTAGTGGTAAAAGATCTGTCCAGTGCCCCAGCAGCCAGTTGATTGATTAGTCATTGATGTTCTAGTGGCCAAAACCACAAGTCTGAAAGGAGTATAAAGGAAACAGGTAAAAATGATTTGGGGAAAAAAAAGAAACAGGTGCATGAACTTGTCAGCTTCACTGTTAATTCCATGGTTTTTATTGTATCTTGGTCTGCATGTTGATCGCCAAGGAGAGATGGATGGATCAATACATGCATGGGCAGATGATCGATTGTAGCGTGGAGAAATGGAGAATCCGTCTGCAAATTGGAGGCTTGGATTTTATCCTCTCTTTTTTTTTGTCACTTTTGTGGCGATTACGACTGCTGGTGTGAACAGGTGCAGCTGACGAGAATCTGCTTCGGAGACGTTAATTATAATTAATTAAATTAGGTAAAGAAAAATAGCGATCGATCGTTGCAGCGTGTGGCTGCAATTTGGCCTGTCTGTTCTTCATTCCTTTGAAAAAGGAAAGAGCCGTCCTTTGCTCGGAATTGCTGGGAATACTATAGCCCATCATCTCGTATGATTCGAGATGGACAGATTGATCATTGGTTCTTGCTGTGACTGCATCGATCGCCAGCTGCGTCGGCTGCCAATATTCCACGGCAATTTTTTTTATTTTGTCTCTTCTCTCTTGATTATTTCTGTTTGAGTTGGCTGGTGCAGAGGTTGTGTGTCCTGTAGAGAGATTAGGCAGAAGTTTGAAGGAATTTGATTGAATTAATTCAGCAACGTTGGGTGTTTGTTCGAGCCTACTCCCTCTGTCCTAAAGAAATAAAAACTTTAAAAATATAATTTTGGTTTTTTTTTCTATAATGAAAGTAATTGACTGTGAGAATAGTGTACAAAGACAGGAGGAGGCAGTGACCTGCTACTGGTACCACTACATTAAGACTGTGTTTAGTTCATGCTAAAATTGAAAGATTGGTTGAAATTGAAACGATGTGACGGAAAAGTTGATAGTTTATGTGTGTAGGAAAGTTTTGATGTGATGGAAAAATTGGAAGTTTGAAAAAATATTTTAAAACTAAACACGGCGTCACTAGAGAATTTGGCAGTGCATTTGCCTTTATAAAGTCGGCATATATAGCTGTCTAGGATATGAATATGATGCACTTTTCCTAGTGCCTTCAGGTCAGCGAAGGCTGGTAGTACGAGTAGAATAAAAGTTTCTTCAGCAACAAGTTAAGGTAATTTGCATATGCGTGTCTTTGAAATTGAAACGTGTGTATGTACACTGCAAACAGTTGTCGGACAACCGGTGCTTTTGTGTGTACAGGTATAGCTACTTGGCAATCACGTGGTCACTCAAATAACTAATGCTAATTTGTCTTATAAAAATACTAACTAATGCTAATAATTAATGGTAGTAATGGTTAATTAGTTCCGCTAGCCTATATGCAGTACAGTGCTTCACTAGCTCAACTTCTCAAGTAGGATGCAGGTATGCAACGACGACCAAGACGAACGTACTTGCAAGACACTACCTAATTAAGTGGTATCCTGTGATGATCAACTACTCTCCTTCTCCTCGTTTCTTAAAAAACAGACTTAAACTTGAAATGAGATGTAACATATTATACTACTAAAAATTTTGATATACATCTATCTGATTTATAATACTAGCTAGAATATATTACATCACATATTAGATTTGGTTTTTTAAACGAAGAAAGTATATTTTTTAATTTGGTCGATAACACTCGATCAAGCTTTGCAATTTACATGGCGGTCACCGTCATGGAGGGGAGGGCTCGAGATCTGCCACTGTATACCAATGTCGAGGCTGTAACACATGCGCCTTTCTCAATGATGCAATACTCTTATAAGGTATGATTCGCTCTCGTTGGGCCTCTCTCTGTTTATTCTTTTGTTTTTCCAATATATTAAGCTAGGTATATCAGTACTGTGATAGAGCGCGCAATCAAGCTAATTAATCGATCGGAAGGCACTAAATTAGAATTAACTACTATTATACTAATTTTATTTTTTAATATATAGCGTCGTTGATTTTTTTTACAAACATTTGATCATTCGTTTTGTTCATTTCCTTTACAAATATAAAAATATTTAAGGCTCTGTCCTCGGCACACAAAACGAAGCAGCGTTTTAGTGCGTGATTAATTAAGTTTTAGCTATTTTTTAAAAAAATGGATTAATATGATTTTTTTAAGCAACTTTCGTATAAAAACTTTTTGCAAAAAACGCACCGTTTAGCAGTTTGAAAAGCGTGTGCGTGGAAAACAAGGAGTAGGAGTTGGAAACTTGTAGTACCGAACGGAGCCTAAGTCATAATTAAAGAATATTCGATGATAAATCAAGTCACAATAAAATAAAATAAAATAATAATTGCATATTTTTAAATAACACGAATTGTCAAACGTATCTTAAAAAATCAACAACGTCATATATTAGAAAGTATCAAGTTCGTACTATACTATACACAAGATCAATCATTTTCATAAGCAAAACCCTTGTACATGGGTAGTTCTTTTCCATAAGGGCAACTCATCTCTTTCTTCCTCTTCCAACCCCTCTACGCTTCCCTCTCTCTTTTCTTTCCCCTCCTATCTCTCCCTTTTTTTAATGGTGATTCAGCAGGATATGCGAGACTCGATCCCTGAATTTGTCACAGTTTTTTTTTCTAAATCAAATTTCTATTAGTTCGATGAAATTTATAGAAAAAATATAGCAACTATTACAACATCAAATTAGTTTCATTAAATATATTTTAATATAGTACTAGTATATTTGTTTGATATTAAAAATATTGCTATGTTTTCTATATTTGGTTAAACTTGAAATATGAAACGGAGAGAGCATGTCGAGGGGCACTTCTTATTTGTCCTCAATCGTACTTCCTCTGTCTTAAAAAGAATTAAACTCTAGGAATAAATCAGAATACACGTGTATTCAAACTCTAGATTTATCCCTAAAGTCTCTCTGTCCTAAAAAAATTAATTTATAGGGATAAATCTGAACACACGTGTGTTTAGACTCCAGATTCATTCCAAGTTTTTTTTTTAAAAGGGACATATGGAGTGATCTGTGTACGTATACAGTATATTTGCAGCAGCAGTAGGTACTAGGATAGGAGTACGTGAGCGTACGCATGCCTGCATGCAGAATCTAGCGAGCAAAACGTGTCGGGATATTTCGGATTTTCGGTTGCCGTGTCGTGTCAAGCGCGACTATTTTATTAGTAAATTTTATTATTTTCTACTCACGCGAATACGTACTTCCTTCCTCTGTAAAAAAAAGAAAGACAAACCTTGAATTTCTACGTTCAACGTTTGATTTTTCATCTTATATAAAAATTTTTTACAATTAATATTTTTATTATTGTTAGATGATAAAACATGATTAATATTTTATACGTGACTTGTCCTTTTAAATTTTTTATATTTTTTTTTAAATAATACGGACGGTCAAACATTAGATATGGAAACCTAGGTTGTTAATTTTTTTTGGACGGAGGGAGTACGCGGCCGATCGATCGACAGCCGATGTAAGTATACAGTATAGTACTAGTACGTACTAAGGTGACGTGTCCACCACGCGGACTCGACACGATCGGTTGGCCCTGCGTCGCACGCGTGTCCCTTCCCGCCCCATACGTGCGCGCCTTATCCCTGCTTCCCTGACAGGTGGGCCCGCGCTGTCAGTGGCAGCCAGCATGACAACCACAACCGGGCAAGGCACGAAGCCAGTGTGTGTGAAAGAAGCTTGAATAGCTAGCTGGTCAGGTTGGTTAATTAAGAGCAAGGGTAATAATGGGCTATAAGCAAGCTAGTATAGGCTTATGTGGAAGAAAGAGATAAATAAAAATGGAGAGTGTTGGCTCTCATGTAAGAGCTAACTACACACAAGTTTCAAGAAATATGCATTAAATTCATAGTGAGAGAAAGAGAGAGTATGAAGAAAATAAAGATAACCTTATAACTAACCTACTATACATGTTAGCTTTAGCATTGACTAATAGTAAATAGTGAGCTCTACTATTAAACCTGCTCTAATCTGCTGGTTAAGTATTTAGTTACAGTATGTTTTAGTTTTAGGAGGAAGACTACCTAACGATATACCGTAACAACGGAATAGTTGACATCAGCATAGCACCATAGCTATCGGAACTTATACGTCCGGTATCAGACATGATACACTGCAACTATTACTCCAGATTTAGTATATAGGTATCATACTGATATTACCTATTCCGTTAAAACGGTATACCGCCCTTTATAGTACTGTTTAACTAATCATCAAGTTGTTGCTGAAACAATTAGGTCTAATGTGCGTGTGGCTACTAATATTAGTTATAGTACTATTAGTGGTAGCTTTCATGGAAATTTTGTGGGGGCAATACGGTGGCGTTAGGTAGGGTGGAGCGTCTTCTCGATCGATCCGTCGATGCCTTAATTTGCTCGGTATCACCAGAAGGCGTAGCAGCTGCCACATCTCCTTTTTTTTTCTTTCTTTTTCTTTTTCTTGCTTTATTTGCTTCGTTGACTTGACCCTGCTTTCTGAACAAGAAGCAGATCAGTTTTAATTAATACTAATTCTATCGGTTTTGAAACTAATCATGTAAGTACTTTTTTAAGATAATGGATAGTCTTATGTTATATACTATACTATGATATAATTGATTATATATATAATGCATTCCTAGAGAAAAGAACAACCAGGATAAATATTTATTTTACACAGAATGGAAGAATTGTTCTTGATGCATATATGGCCTGTTGAGATTAATTAAGAAAAGGTGGAGATATTTTCTTAGGGGAGGAAAAGAATATCATAAGGATAATGGATGACCTCATATCACCATCACATCTCCTGGTCTCGTTCTCCCAAGGCCCCAGCATTGGCTCTGAGATTAATGGAGAATTAAAATGCTAAGAGCAGGTAAAATAGCAGGCTATAAGCCAGCTGCAAACATATTTTAAGCAGATAAATGAGAAGAGAGAAGGGCAGCGGGCTATAGATTTGTAGTCAGCTGTAGCACGGACTCCAAGACACAGTGTGTATGACAGGTGGGACCAGATATTAATAGTGTAGTATATAACTATTGTATGAATGAGCTATTAGATTAGCTATAGATGAATTGGAGCTAGTAGTTGGCTATACTATTAAACTTGCTCTAAAAGAAAAGGTATTACTCCCATACAGCAACCTCATGCATGTGGTCCCCTCTACCTTTTCCAAACTTTTGCAGGAAAGTCCACCCCCAAAAAAGTACATTGATGTGTTTATAGTTCTATTAAAAAAAACATGTTTCTTTACTGGAGGAGTAGTTCTTTTCGTTTTTGGAGTAGAATTCATGCTGCCTTTTTCACTGGGGAGATAGAAATAGCCATGCCAGTGTAAAATGTTGGAGAAATGGCATATGGTTGCAACTTTCCTGGCACATCAACTATACCAAATGGAGGGAGGTCATGCCATAGGTAGGCGACGTATATATATTTACCTTAATTAACCCCCTCCTTGGTTCTTCTAATCATAAAATTTAGCAACAATTAGCAATCATTGGAAATGTTGAAGTGGTCTATTGGCAGATTGCTCAAAAGTTTGTTTAAGTACATATATTTCGCAGGCCACCACTCGTATATTAATGTTCCCAATTATCCCTACCTATGGTACATAAAGTAATCCTGAGTAACGAGAGAGCTCCTACTACATCGTTAACTCAATATTTTTTTGGCAATAGATCAAATGGGCACCAACACTGAGCCCACACAGCGATCGACCATGCACAAGAATTGCCATCGTCACGAGTATTCTAGCACTCAACGTAAGATGTACTGTGTTATCCTACGCCGAAGAAACAATTTTTTACGTGATAAATTTTACTTTTTCATGAAAAATAAGTAATGTAATATCTGTAATCATAACTATGTCGCGCACCCTTCATTTTTTTTCTTTTATTTCACCAACTTGTTTTTAATTACCAAACATCTACCTAGCACAAGGACTAACATGACTACAAGTATTTTTAACACTTAACGTATGCTGTCCTATATTATCCTACATCAAAAAAACCAGTTTTTGCATAATAAATCCTCCTTATTTTGGATAAGATAAAAGGAGTACACGATAGCTATATTCGTAACGCTATCGTGCACCCTTAATTTTTCTTTTCTTTCACCCTACTAACTTTTAGCAACACGTCGTGATGATTAATATAGAACCCAGCGGTCATCCACCTAGCACGAGGACTAGCATTGTCATGAGTATTCTATCACTCCACGTATACTATCGTATAATGTGCTACATCAAGAAACCGCCTTTTAGAGCAAAATCCTAGCTTTTTCAAAGAAAAAGAACCCACGTACCATATATGAACTAATAACTCTACCGTGCACCCTTATGTGCACCAATATAAAGCCCACGCAACCATCCACCTAGCATAAGGGTTAGCACTACCATGAATACTTTACAACTCGATTATTTGATGTCCTATATTATCCTATATTGAAGAAACAATTTTTTATTGCTAAAGAACCAACTTTTTATGTGGCAATCCCTATATTTTTCTTTACGAAAAAAAAACCCAACAGTACCCAAACTCACAACTCTACCGTGCACGTTTGCCTTATCTCTTATTTTGCCTTATGGTGTTTAGCAACAAATTATGAGACAAACCCATACAACCATCCATCGAGCACGAGTATGACTCGATGTATAATGTCGTATATTATCCTTACGTCAAAAGAACCACTTTTTACGTGGCAAATATTATTTTTAATGAAAATAATACCTCACAGTACACAGATTAATAACCCTCCCGTGCATCCTAGATTTTCCTTTTCTTTCACCCTACCCATTTTTTTGGAAGCATTTCACCTAAACTGGTCAAAAAAGGGTTGAAATTCTTGTAAAGTGGTAGGCCCGTGACCCCTCAAGGCTCCAATTCCCAAAAGTCTCAACCAAAAAAAAAAGAGAAAAGAAAAAAGAAAAAAAAAATCTGGTGCCGTGGTCTCAATCACCACGTGCTCTTCCATCCTCCATAAATACTCTCTCCTCTCCTCGCGAGTTTCCTCATCAAAATCGCCTTCGCTTAATAATCTCCTCCTCCGTATTAAACTCGGTTTTTTTAGATATTCCCAAGAATCTCTCCTCTCCTTTCCATTGTTGCTCCGCTCGGATTCCGCTCTTCTTCTTCTTCTCCGTCTCCGATTCGGTCTCCTCCTCCTCTGCTCCGACCAGGATTCTGCAGCGGCAGCGGCAGCTGCTGCGGTTGGTTTTTCAGGCTCGGTGGCGGCAGGCAGCGGCATGTGCGTGGAGGAACTCGAAGGCGCAGAGAGGCTCGATTTTGGTGGGGTTGCGGAGCTCGAGACAACACCGGCAGACTTCGAGGTGAGTAGAGTAAACTCCCGGATTTCGGAAGCTCCCTGTTCTTTCTTGCTTTCTTTCTTTCTCGTGTTCTTGATGCATTCGTTTGTGATTTGATTTCGCAACCGGATGCTTTTCTTTGGGTGTTGGGATGATCGGTTGAGGGGAAATCCAACTGAGGTGGTTGCGTTGGGTATACTCTTCGCGTGCCCGAATGCTTCTATTTTCTTATTTTCTTTTCTTGTCTGGAAATCTGGAGAAAGTAGGAGAGATTAGTTAGTTTATTAGTACCACTGAAATAAATGAACTCCCTTATCAATTAATATAATATAATATTTCAACGTTTTTTTAGTATAGTAACAACTAGCAGCAAATAATTTAGGAAATTGTTTGTTCTTGAACGGAAGGTGTGAATGGGAAGATGCGCTTTGAATTGTTCAGCGGCAAGAGGAAGTTTCTAGGAGGAGAGGGATTCAGATTGCGTGAAAAACACAATCTTTTTATTTTTTGGGGTGCCTTGTCGTAGCTTGTGGGTGACTTGTCTGCTTGCGCATTGCGTTGTTCTCCTGTACTTTTGATTCTGTGGCGAGAAGTCGTGTGGGATTTTCAGTTGATGTGTTCGTACTACTGCATCTTGTGCGCATGCGTATCTGCTCTGATTCTGATATGCTGTGATAAGATTTTTATGCATGTGAGTGACAGTGAGTACTACCTGAAAACTCTTCGTACCAAGCAGAAATGAACTCTCTTAATACTGTACTGCAGAATTCAAGAAAGTAGTGTACTTTGTTTCTCTTCAAATCAAGAAAGTAGAGCACCAAATGGATATTAGAAAGAATGTCCTTTGTGATGTTATGCCTTTAGAAGTCAAATGTTATTTACATGCAGAACTGTCAATCAATAAATCAGTACTGGTAAAGTTCAGTGGTACTTCTCTCTCAGTTGAGGCCAAGAAAAATGTTCTTTTCTTAAAATGCTGGCCTCCTGGTTAAGACTGTTGTTTGGACAATGCTTAGTGACCCTTGTGATTTGTAGCTCTAGAAGTACTACATAATATATCTTCTGATGAACTGTGAACCCCGTCGTTAGACCTTGATGGGATATCTTTGTCGCTTTATCTTGTAATGATGGTTGCAAGCAGGAAATGGATTATGGAGTGTTGCGGAAGAATGAACACCTGGTGGATTTTCATGGCTCTAGTACTAATTAGTTTAACAGGGATTAACAGTTGGAGTGGCTGTAGTCCTATCATATTGTCACAACTGTTGTGCCTTTTTTTTGTCAAGTCATATGCTCCTGTGTCTGTTTTGCCTGAAAAATACTAAGCTGTACTGCACTTTTGTGCATTCTTGGGTGTTTTGTTTACTAACGCCCTCTCTAGAAATGGCCACTCGTAGGCTTGTCCAATAAGGGTTTGCCTCTTGTCACCTAGTTGACTGAATTGGGGCTTCTGTTTCTGTGTCGCTTTCAACTAGGTGGATTAGTATTTACCGTAAGTAGTTCATTTTCGATGTGATGAATGATGATGTCGACAGCATCCCTTAAAGCAATTTGTGCTCTTGGCAGAGTTGAAGTGCTAGTATATTCATTTGAAGTTTTGAACTAGCATCATGTTCTGCCAAAGTTGGCATTGATCTGTTATTTTTTATAAGGCTGACGTCCTCTGCCAATGCTTGTTACTATCCTTAAGGCATTTAGAACTTGTGTTGTAATTATGCTTCATCAGAGTTGCTTCTTGTTTCTTATTTTTGCCATGCTCTAATCTTTTACCTTTCTTGGTAATGTGCAGATGGAGAAAGTTTGTGAGAACACAGTATCTCTTGATTTCAAGCAGGCTAGGTCGAGCAGTTTTGTCCCAGTTATCCGATCAGGGGACTGGTCGGATATTGGAGGTCGCGATTACATGGAAGATGCTCATGTCTGCATCTCAGATCTAGCTAATAATTTTGGTCATAATTCAGTGGATGATGAGATTATTTCCTTTTATGGGGTAACTTCTTGTTTTTACTCTCTTTATTTTGATTCTTCAGTTCCCATTTGATATGGAAATCAATACCTAGTTGAGCATTCCAGAGTCCTAAAACGTGCCTAATCCATTGTAAAGTAATTAAAAAAATGTATTATCTTTAAGTGCAGTGAACTCATAACAGCAGCAGTTTAGAGAGATTGCATCTACCAAATCAGATACATGGATCATGAAATTGTACATGCTTGTCTTTTTCTAAGATCATCTTGTCCTTAAATTTTTCGCAGGTCTTTGATGGGCATGGTGGAAAAGATGCAGCTCATTATGTGCGTGATAACTTGCCACGGGTTATCGTGGAAGATGCTGATTTTCCTCTTGAGCTAGAGAAAGTTGTCAGGAGGTCATTTGTGCAAACTGATAGTCAATTTGCAGAGAGGTGCTCTCATCAGAATGCACTTTCTTCTGGAACGACAGCGCTTACAGCAATGATTTTTGGAAGGTACTATTCCTACTGCAGGCTAGAAGTAGAATTTAGCCTAGGTCAATCTGCTTCTTAGCATGCTATGTTTGATTCTTAAGTCTGGCAAACTACTCCCAAGCTTGTTCTTTGGTTGGTTATTCCGCATTTTCTACGTGTGCCTTGCAAATATTTTCTGAAAGCTTATCCAATAGCATAAAATTCTTAGGAATGTTCCACTTAAGGAGTTGAGGTGTTAGGAGTTTCCCCTGAACCTCCGTGTTGTCACTACAGAGCCCTTTGTCTACTTGTTCAGAGAGATTCAGGCGATTTCATATTCTAATCATTAGGATGTACTGTGCAGGTCTCTTCTGGTTGCTAATGCTGGTGATTGCCGAGCAGTTCTTTCAAGGCGTGGTACCGCAATTGAAATGTCCAAGGACCACAGGACTTGCTGCCTCAACGAAAGAAAGCGTATAGAATCACTTGGCGGCTATGTTGATGATGGCTATTTGAATGGTCAATTAGCAGTCACTAGAGCATTGGGTGACTGGCATCTCGAGGGTCTGAAAGAAGTGGGTGAGCCAGGTGGCCCCTTGAGCGCGGAACCAGAGCTCAAGATGATCACACTGACGAAGGAAGACGAGTTCTTGATAATAGGAAGCGACGGCATCTGGGACTTCTTCTCGAACCAGAATGCCGTGGATTTCACCAGGAAGAGGCTCCAAGAGCACAATGACTTGAGGTTGTGCTGCAAGCAGATCGTCGAGGAGGCAATAAGGCGAGGGGCCTCAGACAACCTAACGGCGGTGATGGTCTCATTCCACCAGGAGGCCCCTCCTCAGCTCAGAGTGAACAGGACGGGGAGGGTCGAGCGGAGCATATCGGCTGAAGGGCTTCACAGCCTCAGGGTGCTCCTGGAAGGCCAATGATAGCTCCACTGCTATCATCAGCCTTGAAGTTGTGCAGAATTGAAGAGAAACCTTATCTTGATGTTGTGCAGAATTGAAGAGCAACTGTATTTAGTGATTTTCGGCATCTTGCTGTTTACCCCCAATCCATTGTCGACATTCCAGTGTGTGTTATTGTGTGAGAATAAAACCAACGAACCTGAGATCTCACCTTGCATTGTGAGGCCCAGGCATTGTAAATAAGTTGGGAGATAGTAGGTAAGGAGTGTGAGTAGTGTGCATCCAGGGGGCTTTGAGGCTCATTATGCGATGTATTCCCCTGTCATCTGTAAAAAAATAAATACCGGGATTGTTAGTGTGATTAAAAGTTCTATCGTGTGATGAATACCTCTCTGACTGTTCACTGTTGGTGGTCTTGTAGTGGTATTCATGTTCAGGCTGTCAGTTGTCGGTAGTATACAAAGATGCAGTACTACGTAACTAAAACTGAAATACTAGCAGCCAAGATACCTGAACTAAGATCTGATTGAGGAAACTAAACATGATGTTGATTGATTTGAAATGTCACCATGCAGGAGTACAGTATAACAAACCATCCAAATCAGTCAGTTAAAAAGTTCATGATTTCATGAGATTGGCTGGTCAGATCAGATGTACAGTACTAGGCTGGATCTCTGCATGCTCACGATCGTGATGTCCCACTGTGATTTTGATCGCGTGAGATCGATTCGCCGTCTGTATGTGCGCCGACTCAAACCTATCCTTCGTTGATGCTTCTTCTCCAGCGATCTGGAGTACCCATCTATCTATCTATCGGGTCCAGCAGTAGCTCCCAGGTCATTACATGTTTGCTTTAGGATTGTCAGGTAAGCAAGTCATAATATAAGCAGCCAACGCTTGAACACGCAATAAACTGAACAGATACAGCTGATCTCTCAACATATGAGAACCATCAAGAAAATAAAACAGTACTAACCACATTATTGTTGTCTGGTCTCTACTTCATCAGAACAGGAACAATGGTTTGCTGGTTGTTATCGGCATCATCAGTCCAGACTGAGGCTAAATCAGATAAATTCCATGGTCAGTTTGAAACTGGGATGCAGGGTGAGTATCCATGTTGGGGTAGATAGAGGAGCTAACCTACCTATTGACAGCGACCAAAACAGATAGATACACAACAAACTTGATTCTACACCATAAAATAAATGCCAATGGTGTTTGTGCTCTTTGCATGCAAGTGGGGATCATGGTCGTCGCATCTTAATATTCAAGGGCACCTCCTTGTAGGAGACTATCTTTTCTGCTGCCCGTCTTGAGGGCCTCCCAACTGAAGATCTTCTACCTATCACCTGCTCGTCAGAAGGTTTAGTCGAGCAACTGCGGTCGTTTTGCATATCATTTTTGGTCTGCTCGATCAAAGCATTTGAACTGGAAGGAGCAGACGGGGCAACTGTATCTTCCTGGACAATTTCAAAAGTGCCATTTGTGACCTCCCAAGGTCCAGGGTCCAGTCTTGAGGATTTTCTCCTTGACAATTTTCTGCAGTATTAAGGGCAGCCATGATTGACATGTTCCATGCAGAGGAAAGTGCATCGTTGGAATATAGGAGAGAGTTACCTCTTTTGTTCATGCTGAATTGGCACGCTTGAAGTTGAGTCGCATATGGCATTGATGCAGTCCTCTTTGTTCGAGGCCAATCGACTCTCAAATGATTCCAGCTTCCGTTTGTTTGCATCAATACGCATTGATTTTCTGATTGGACAGAGCATATTGTTTAGGTGAATTGTGTGATGTACCATGCATCTTAAACCCTGCTAAAATGATGTGCCATACCTTGGTGGCTCTGGATCCTCAATATCAAATTTATGCGCCTCACCTCCAGCAACGCTGGAACCTGCTTCTTGTATCTCCTAATTTCATTGGACGAAAGAAGTAGGAACATAATAAGAATTAAGACTTCTTCATGGATAAATGTGAGGATTATTTACATAAGAACTGTCCTGCCCACCTCCAGATACACTTCCTTTTGTGTGTGCATACTTCGTTTTTTCTAGTACATACAATCAGGATCCAGATTTTACTAAAAAATAAATTAATATATGTAAGACTAGCAAAAATTTGATGCGAACCACTCTGCTCAATTACCTTGAGTTCTGGAGCCTCTACTACTTGCGCTATTGCATCACATGGAAGTTCTTTTTGCAATGACTTCATCTTGCCACCACAAATCTAGCACAAAATCATAACCACATTGTGAAATTTTTTTTGAAACAGAAAAACAGAAAGAAATAGTAAAACCCTACCATATCTTTTCCAGCATTTGGTTCCTGCAGCTTTGGAACATTAGAACTAGGAGCCGAAGGAACAGTAGCATCCTCATGCAATTTATCACAGATCTCTGCGACCTCAAAAGATCCAGGGTTCAATCTGGCAGACCTTCTCCGTCGAGTTTTTCTGACCACATGTGCCCAAGAGTTTTGAACAAGCTTAAATCAGATAATGATGCAACAATGAACGCATTCTGTTATAAGCATTAAGCATTGATTACCTTGGATCATCATCATGCGATGACCCATTATATTCCACATGAGGTCTGCAGCTATGTTGCACTGTGTTGGTATCCATTGTAACTTCACATGATTCTGACTTCCGCCTATTTGTGCACCTGTTTGCAAACATGCTGAATAAGTAGTGATGCATGAAATAGGCTACTATAACCCGGTCAACCAGTCACCCACTCAAACATCAGTAAAGAGATGAAAATACCTCTTGTTTGTTTTATCCTGTGGAGGCTCATGACAGCTAGTATAAGATGGCACAGCTGCTGAGAAGAAATTGGCAACAAATGAAGATTAGAATTTTACTAGTGTCCTAACTTATGGCAGAGGAAAAAACATAAAACTTCAATTGCTTCATATAAAGGGGGTAAATTATAACCATAAAGTAGGATAGATGAAACGATTGCCAGGTATAGTATCTAGTTCAAGAAAGAAATAGTGAGAAGAGTGAGCATTACATTGAATTTCAACCAAATGTTCTCTAATAGAACCTGCAGCCATTTGATGAGCCTTAGTTGGTGCGCATTTGGAAGACCTGGTTTTTTTCTCCTGATTATGTTGCACGAACAGAACGATTTCAGAATTCAGAACTAGAAATAATGCAGCTAAACATGGTGAATCATTTGCTTAAGAATTTGACTGCATACCAATATCTTTGCTCTATTTTGTTGATTGTTAGAAGTCTTACTCATCTTCTGCAATAGTAGACGATGAGAAAAGCATGTTATATGTAACAAACAGAGGTTCATACAGTCAAGCTTTAGAATTACCTCGAGTTCAGAACCCTTTACTTTGAGCACGGCTATTGTGCATGCAAGTTCATGTTGCAATAACTTGATCTGCATGTCATATCCACAGATTAATCCCCAAATCAGAAATCATACTGCATTTGAAAATTCAAACAACAAAGAACCAGAGGCAGCTTACTCTATCTTTTCCTTGATTTATTTCCTGCAAGGAAGAAGAAAACATAGACATATCAAACAGTCTGTAACTACCACAAAACAATCAGCAATGAAGTAAGACAAACACTTCTCATTTGCCATTATGCATAGCTATAACTCAAACTATGTGCTCAACCTACAGGCCTGGTGAACCAGCATTGCACAAGTATAAACAAACATTGACACAAGAATGGTGAGGTAGGGAGCTAATGGATAAGTAGACAAACCGCAAACATCTGCGAATTAGCCTGCACGAGTTGCAAGTTCTTCTGCTGCATGGCTTGCAGTGCGAGGCGGATTTTCTGCAACTCTACTCTGCTGACTTCAATGACTTTGCTGCAAATAAGAAAGCAAAAAATAATTTAAAAAAAACTGTGCTACTTGAGAAACCGCAGGTTTTATCCTCCGACAACAAAATGGATGGTAGAGGCAATGCATACTTTCGCTCAGCAAGCAGATGACGCAACTTGGCGTTCTCCTGAAAGCAAGGGAGGAATTAAATGGTTTAATCGGATGGAAATCGGAATTACTAGCATTCAACTTGGCGCTGCTAGGGTTGTCTGCTTGTTTGAGTTAGAACCGAAATCCCCCGAAGAAAAAAAAAATAGAGCTAGAACTGAAATCACCTTGAGGACGTCAGCGATGGCGTGGACGGATCCAGTAGGGTTGGGCCTCCCGGTGTTGGTGATGTCGGCGAGCACGACGGGTTTCCCCGGCGACCGAAGGCTGCCACCCTTACCGGCCGGGATCACACCGCCACCGCGCGCCGCTGCCCCTGGTTTAGGAGGAGGTGCGGAAGCTGAGCCCGAGAGAACCCCACCATGGAATGCCACGGGTAGCTCGAAATCTAGGGGATACGATTTTTACCTGCAGCGGCCGCCATGGCTGGCCCAGCGGCCGCGGGGCCTGTGGTTGCGCACGCCACCGCCGGAGGTGAAGCCGGCGAGGACCCTCGGAGCCGCAGCGCGCGCGCGGGGAGAGAGAGGCGGCGCTCCGGTAGCCGCGCGGAGAGGAATCCGATGAGGTTTCGGAGAGGAGAGGAGAGGGGAAGCGACGCGCCGGAGTTGGAGGCGGAGGGGAATTCGAAATTTTGGGGGAGGAGTGGAGATGAAATCTGAAATGGTTGGAATTGATGGCGACTTGACTTTTTTTTTTTTTTGAACTTGATGGCGACTTGACTTGTCAACGCGAGTTCCTTCTCTCTTTTTTTTTTCTTTTCTCCACCATTTGTTGGGCCGTGGGCTATGAGCCCGTTATGGGATCCGTTCTAGCCCATGGGCTTTTTAGAGTAGAGCCTTCGCTTATGAGTTGAGAGTTGAGACACGAGTTCGTTTGCCGGGATGGGGCTTCAACTACTCTTCTCTTTTCAGTTTTCTTCTTTGCATTTGCAAAAATTGCATCAGGTTCAGAAATGATTCTATTTAACACCCAAATTTGTCACATAGTATGAAATATAGCGAAGTTTGTCAGATTATAAAAAAAACATGGGCCTATTGTATAGGGTCGGTCCAATCGGTGGTATGAGGCCAATCTGACCGTCGGTATAGGGGTGGTCGGATGTGCCATTCAGACCGGGTGGAGAAAGCCTTGTGGAGGCTATGGCCAGTTCAGTTTAAATCAATCAACAACCAACAACGCAATTATCCAATCGAATCGTTCTTTCAATTTCACATGTACCTTCGTCCTAGGTTTAATCCTAATTTATCCATTTTGTCGGTTTGCTCTATAAGCCATCCTTCATCGTGGGAGTGCAAATTCTTGTATTTTTTTCCCCAAACCTTTTGTTCCTCCCATAAGATGGGTGTTTATCCTAATCTATCTAAATCGGCCCTGTTAACCATATTTGATCTCTAAACTCATCTTGATCACGAGCTTCTTAAGGTCAAGGTGGTTGGCGACTTAAGTCAACACCACGAGGCTTTAGATGATTTGTCGTGGTGACTGAAAAAAGCGTCAACAGATTCCACTTTACACTAATATAAAACAAAATAAGTTTTCTTACGAACAATGTCGTGCATCTATATGCAACAGCCGGTTTATCCATTATTAAAGAGAAAATCTACGCTAAGTGATTAACTATACGAATTTCCCTCAACGAGCATTAGTTGTATGAATTGCCGCCATGCACAAGCGTTTTTCCTCTTTGCTATCGCCATCAGTTGACCATTAGTTAACCTCGTGTCCTTTATTTCCATGAAAATGTACATTTTACCAAATACATATGAGATACTCTTATGTACTCCTTGTATTGGTATCGCACTTCTAAGGGTAATGGACATTTTGACACATTAACATAGGCCAACTAACGATTAACTGACGGTGATGGCAAAAAATGAAGTAAACACTTATTGGCATTTCGATTAATATGATAATCCTTAGAATCCCTAACTTGTCAACAGCCAAAAAGAAACAACATCAGTTGCCGTTGAAACACGAATGGCCCAGGAGGCCATGAAAGGACAACGCCAAGTTGTGTTGTCATCCATCGATCTGCAACTGCAAGTCTGCAACAACCAACAAGCAGCATTCCGTAATCCGTACTCCCGTATTCATAATTTTTCTTCCCCCCTGATATTAAGTATCCATGTATGCTCAGATTCAGAAGCTTCCAATTGCCATGTCCAGATCAGCCAACCCAACTGACAAGGCATGTACATGCTTTCTGAAGAAACGCTCGAACAAATACGCAGTTTTCTGTGCGTCTGTCGTGAGACAGCCTCGCTACTTTCCAGGGGGCACCACCTGATGCCAAACACAAGACCTGACAGCATTGTTACTCGTGATTAGTAGCAGTTGTAAGTACAGGATTAGTACCTAATCCGGTGGCTTGATCAAACAGGAGGCCGACTTTTGTGCAGGCATCCTTCCCCAAAGGGTGACAAGAACCCTGTAAACTATGTCTTGGGTTTGCATGGTGCATGAGCTAACGACAATGATTTTTTCTGTTAAAAAATGGGTTAACGACAATGATCCAGACATTAGAGGTAGTTTTTTTATTTGACGAAGATAACCCACTCCTGAATCCTGATAGACATGAGCACAGCAAACACTGGGGGTTGTTCTAAAAGCAAGATGGCAAGATGCATATATATGACCTGTCATAGGTCAAATGCTTCATTCAGAGTTCAGACACACTCAACCTGCATAGCTCATCCTACTCTCTTAACTCTCAATCTCTCCCAGCTTCTTCAAAATTTCCTGCGAGACAAGATGAGGATGTCCAAGTTGTCAATGGCTACTGCTGTGATCTTGCTCCTGGTAGTGATGGCCATGGAGGTTGAGGGCATTCGATTGGATGCAGAAACTCGCGCAGCAACCAGCAACCAAATGGTCAATGTAAGTGATTCTGATTCACTGAATTTGTTCATCATGGAATTGTCTTCTGTTCCTTTTTCTTTTCTTTTTGTATGTGTGTGCTGACATATTTGTTTTGTTCTGAAAAACAGAAATCGACAGAGAATGTGCCAAAGGATTCCGGTGACTCACTAGGCGAGGCGAAGAGAAGCATTGCTGGGAATGAAGTTAGGGCTGTAGCACACAAGTTACCTGAGTTCCATGAAGACTACTATGGTCCCAGTGACCATACACCTAGACACCACTGAAGAGAAAACAATCTTTTTTTTTCTTCTTCTCAATCTTTTTGTTCAGAATAGATTAGATATTAGCTAGTCAGCGGCTGCAGGTTGTAGTAGATACTGAATTTCATCTGAGCTTAGTTAGTAAGCACATGATGGTAGCAACATGTGAATCTTTAACCTATCTCTTTTTTCCCCTCCTTTTCACCTCATTAGTGAAAAGGAGCGGTTTTCATGTACTGACTTGTTGACAATACTTGAAAGCAACAATCTCAAGACGTTGTCCATATCTTTTTGTGATTGTGTTTGTTCCCATGATCAGCGCAGAGCTTAATGTGACGATTACAAATCCACAAGGATGTCAATACCATGATGTCGCTGATATAACTGGAATTGACTTCGTCAGTATGATTTTCGGCAACCGTTGTGCAATGACAAGAATCACTGAATCAAGCATACTGACAAGATGAGAGAAGAACACACAATTAAGAGTGCAAGTGCTTTTATTTCTACATGACAGCATAAGCGCTTTATTATTGGCAATGTAAAAGCAGCAAAAGGAACCATCAAGTGAGTAGCCTCACTTAAAGGCTTTGTTTCACTTAATTATGGTGAAAAATGCCTGCACCGTAAGGGAGTCATCGTTAAAGGGCATATTTGCAAACGAAAAGTAATTTGTGAATAAAATTTTTATATACGTGCTCTTAGCGATCTAAAAGTAAAGGTTAAAAAATAAACTTCGATAAAAAAACCTCAAAATCAGTTTCAAATTTAAGGTTGAAAATTTAAATTTTAACTGATAAGTATAATCATAAACGAAAAAGATGAGGAACTAAGTTGATTAGTTTGCTTAAGAAGTGTCGTTTGGTCGGCATTAAGTAAAACAAATTACTCCAGATAGCTGCACTACGGCATTTGATAGGCATTAGGCAGTAGTATGACAGTACAGTGGTACTAACTCCAACATTCCAAGCGTACATTGAGGAAAGGAAAGCAAAACACGAGTGGTCGGCATTGCCGGATATGCTGCAGTGTTCTTCGCCATTGCTGTAGTCTACTTTACATGTCCACGCAGGATGGCACGCCGATTAGAGTATTCCATCAACTGTTCCGTTCTCCACATGCTTAATAATGATGGCTTGATGATTGAGAAGCTGATTAGCCAGCCGCCTCCAAAAAAACACAAAAGCCACAGATAATGATGCAGAGAAAGTTGTCCGTGACGTTAGCGAGACAAGAAACGGGAGAAAAGAAAGTGCAAAAGTACGAGATTGTGGCCCAAGAGGGAGGTGGCCGAAGCCCACGTAGCCAATGTGGCCTAGTAACACATGGTGGGCCGGCCCACGAGAAAAATCGCGGTTGCGGATGGGGATTTTTCTCGTGGCCTCCGCGCGCCCAACGGAGGCTTTGCGTGGCCAACGTAGAAGTAGAGGATGTGAACTGGAGGCCACGGGCACTAGCAGAGATGGCAATGGTGAATTCATCGTCGGGGGTCACATTCACATCCACATTCCCATTCCTGTAGTGATAAAATTTTACCGTTTTCGTCCCTGTCAACTACGACGGGGCTACATTTTCTCTTGCCCTGTTTCCCACGTGGTGAATTTATCCCCGCGGTTACCCCATCCGGTGGTAGTTAGCACTCAGTAGCCGTCAGGGGAATCGGTGGCGTCGAACGGCGCGAGGGAGGGCGCTAACGGTGGACGGTGGACGGACGGCGCGACGATGGCGGCAGGCACCAGGCGGCGCGACGACGGCTACAGGCTCCGCACCCGCGTTGACGGCTGGGGCGGGACAGCGTCTGCATGAGAGGAGGCGGCAGCACGCGTGCCTGATGGCTGGTGCGATGTAGGCGTGCAGCGGTGAGACTAAGTTTAGATATGAAAGATGTGGAGGTTGATTGGTTGACTAGGGTTAGGTGTTATATATACATGTTAATTGGGTTTCAATATTATGAGCCAAAACATCTAACAAAGTCTAGAATTAGTCCTCTCTACAGTGAAGGCGAGTCACCGCGGGGGGCGAGGACGGTGAATGGTTTCACCCAGGGTTCACAAAGCTGACGAAAGCTGGTCGGTTTTTGCGGCTTTTCGACGTTTCGACATAGCTCCGAATTAATTTTCGATTGGAATTTCGAAGTTCAAAAGTAAATCTTGTCGAGATTCAGTCGGAATTTAACGAAAATTGGTCGATTTATTGAAAACCGTGATATCGATGGAGCTCGAAATTTAGTGGTCAACCGGTAATGAAAACCCCGGTTCCACCGTCCCGCCCCCGTCATCCCCGATGGTGATAAGTTTGGGACCATTTGATTCCCGTGGAGAATAGTTATTAACCATCTCCATCCCCTAATATGTGAATTCACCGTGGATAATCGGTGATTGGGTCCCTATTACCATCTCTAGTCACCAGCCACTATTCGCTTTCTGCTACTGCTGCTGCTAGCCTTTCCAACGTGCACATTTTCTTACCACCTCGATTCATTTGTCTTTGTGAAGTAAATGCAGCGGCTAGTACTGCACTGCAGTACCACACACCTGGCCTAGCTTGGCTACTTGGATCTGAGATCTGACTGGAGCCAAGTAGCCAACACAACACGAGCGTGCAGTGAGAGGCGACATTTGCTGGGACATCCATGGTCCATATTATTGGACTAATTAGCTAGCTGACCCAGCAAAAGGGGAACAATCGAGCTTATACAAGCGTTAAGTGACAAAATTTGGGCGAGAGAACGCCAAATCATATATGGTCCCGTTTTCTGATTTTCTCCATGCGATGCATGCTGTCACAGGCTCAGATTCAGAGTTTCAGACAGCAAAACCTGGGTTTGAATCAATAGAAGTACACAACAATTCAGAGCATGAACTTTACAATCACTTTCTCTTTTTTCCCCTCTCATTAATTACTTTTATGTAAAATACATCACAGTCACATACTCCAGGGGTTCAGGGCTTTAAGAAAGTTCAGGTTGGACAGCAGAATGCGGCAACAGCAAGCAATGTACCTGCTGCACGTGGATTAGTTTTCAGCAAAGACGGTATCAAGTTGAACACAAAGCAATGACGGTCTTAGCTGGAAAGAAATCCTACTAATGAAAGTATAAACTACAAAGCTGGAGTTGGAGTTGGAGGAGATAGACCACCACCATGTGGGCAACATACATTCATGCGAATACAGCTGCAGAGGAATGTTCGGATGCTAATCCATGTGGCGCCAATGCACGCATGTGATGCTTAATTCTCGCTTAATCAATCTACTGCTTCTAAACTAAAGTTTCGATGTTTCTTAATTATCTCCAGATCAACATAGGAGTAATCAAACTATGTGTTACTGGTAGTACCACACTAGATCACCTGGTAATGGCGAGTCAAGCTAGCTCCCAAAATGACCTGGAGGAGAATATTATCTACTATCTCTCTCTCTATATATATTATCTTTTGAAAGATCCACTATATATATAGTCTTCTTGTATTTTCGACTATGCAATTTACGAGACACCAATTGGATTTGTTCTGTGATCTTTACGCCGCCGTCTCTGGATCACATTTCATCAAAGAGTAGTTATAAGAAGAAACTTGGATTATAAAATGGGGGACAAATTAATTAAGGTCATCTTTAGCTCAGCAAAAATCTCAAATAAATACGAGCCAGTGATCCGTGACAGCAATGCTTGGCTTGTTCTTGAGGAAAAAAAATCATGAGATGTTCGTGGCGAACTAGTCGTTGTCTCGTTGATAGCATGATCCATCGAGAGGGACACGCGTCTCGCAATCGCCGGGCCAGCGAGGCCCCCAGCTCGATCCGATGCCCTGGAATTATAATCTTTTCTTGGGTTTGATTCCACATGCTCGTCCTAATTATTCTTCTTAAGTACATTCTTTCCTTGTCATTAAGGCCAGGAGTGGTAGTGCATCGACATCAAATCCCACTCCAAATTGCTTTTGCTAAAAACAAATTAAAGCCCAAAGAGCATTTTATTACTGTTCCTCTTCCTGAATTGTCCTTGTAGGCTCGGCTTATCATACGCACGGCTTTCATTTTTTCCCATTGATCGTTGGATTTTAGATCCTGCGATACAATGGTTTTCTTCAAAATCTGGTCGAATGTTTTTACTGTTTTAATTTTGAATTCCTGAAAACCATTTAAAATTTCAATCAAAATCTGTTTTCGCTATACCTAGAAATTCCACAGTTTTCGCCATACCTGTTACCATGTTAACATATCTTACCTTCAAAGGCCCTGGGGTGTATGCAGTAGTAGAAAGTAGAAACCGCTAATTATATCGACAAGTTAAAACGAATTGAAAGATTAAATTTTTGGCGAAAAAAATGTTTGGTTTTAATCGGTTTTGCTCGGTAACCGTGGTCAGGGGTACGGTGGTAACTGCAGAGAAGCAGTGAGCAGTGCCACGTGGGCAGCCCAACACATAAGCGGGTCTCTAGATCTCTTTCACAAACCCAAATCCCCTCCTTTAATTAATCCCGTCCCCTCAGAGACGAAAGCAGAATCGCGTTAACCCCCGACCCGAGTGTATTTAGCGCAATCGCAAAAGGCAAAAGCGAGGAAGAACAGACAGGGGAACGCGGAAAAAGGGAAAAAAGAATCCGTCTTTGCATCCCACATCCCTGTCTTTCTCCTCTCCTACCCTTCTTCTTCTTCCACTTGAAGCTTTTTCTCTCTTGGTCTTATCCTCCTCCTTGTTGTTGCGGGAAGAGGCAGGAAGGAGGAGGTTTTGTGGTGCGATCTTGTTGGGGTTTCAGGTCAGAAGGGAGAAGGGGAGAGGTCAGCCATGGCATTGCCTGTTTCCCTCCTCCGCATCGCGGCGGTTCTGCTCGCCATCTTGCCATTCTGCGCCACGCATCCAAGCCCCGGGTTCCATGCTCCTCGCGAGTTTCACAAGGCACTCGTCCCAGGTTCTTTCATTTCCCCCCTCTGTTACATGCAGGAAAAATGGTTGGTTTTTTTATTTGTTTGATTCAGTAGGATTTTGTGGTGCCCTTTAACCTCTCTGAAAGTCTGAATCACATAATGGAGTCGAGTTCTTGATGTGGAAATGCTCCCCAATCCCAAAATTTTTAGTGGGCTGTGTGGTCCTCAGGTTATTGGTCATCTGTTCCTTGTCTCTTTCTTCACAATTTTTCTTTGAGAAAACATTGATGTGTTAATGTTCTATTTTTTGGGGGTCTGGGTTTTATGTTTGCTGAGAAACCTGTGCCTGTCTCAGTTTCTTATCAGCAAAAAAGGGGAATTCCTACATTTGGTGAAAGTTACTGTCTTGCGTTTCTCTACGAATATTGTTTGTTTTAAGTAGATGGTTTAGCATCTTGTCTAAGCAATTCATGACGGAATTATGTTTTTCAATCCGCTCGTATGACAGTGCATCGATTTTTTTTTCACTGGTTTTCTTTAGCAAGACATATCAAGCATTCCCCTTTTTCAGTTGCTGGGTGCCAACAGTGCTATTCCCAAATTATTTCAGTATCACAAGTGGGATTTGTTTTAAATTGCCTTTCCCTGTCAAGTATGTGGTGCCTCTCGTTATCCCTTGCTCCATCCACAAATGATATTTTCAGTAGGTTGCTCCTTTTGATTCGGTAGGTACCCGAATGGTAGTTTTGTCCATAATTTTGATTTGGTTGCCGACAGTTTTCTAGTTTTGATTAGTGAGTGTCAAATATCTTCTGTAATTATCTTTATCTTAAATTGCAAATATAACTCTACTTTCTGTTCGATGATCGTTTTTATCAATGTCAAATAACTGTAACTGTAACTGAAAAAAGCAGATAGATATGGATTTGTGGCAAGAAGATCAATTGCTGAAGCTCCTGTTGACGTAAATGTCACTACAAACAGTTCCTTTGTCTTGGCGCAAGAGCGAACATATAGAAAAGACCCCTTGAATGGATTCAGGAAATATACTGGCGGTTGGAATATTAGCGAAGTGCACTATATGGCTGTAAGAATGTTTACAACCTGAAATTGCACCTCATTCATCTACTTGCATAACAACATGTACTTTTTTCTGTTTGCAGTCAGTTGGATACACAGCTTTTCCACTGTTCATCATTGCCTTGGTGTGGTTTGTGCTGTTTTTTCTGGTTATGCTTGGAATTTGCTGCAAGCATTGCTGTTGTCCACATCGCAGTTACACATACTCTCGGGTAGCATATGCCCTATCTCTGATACTTCTAATATTGTTCACTTGTGCTGCAATGTAAGTACTCTTATATTTCAAAGCTAATCCATTTTCATGATTCCTTACATTTAATATATTTTTAGCTGCGTTTACTAACCTAGTTCCATTCAATGCTTACAGTGTTGGATGTGTCATGCTGTATGATGGTCAAGGAAAGTTCCATAAAAGCACAACGACTACCTTGAATTTTGTCGTTAGCCAGGCCAATTTTACTGTCGAAAACCTTAATAACTTATCCGATAGTTTATCTGCTGCAAAAAAGGTTGACATAGGGCGATCCTTTTTGCCTAACGATGTGCAAAATCAGATCAATGAAATTCAAGGAAAGTTGAACTCATCAGCTACTGAGCTTGCTACTAGAACTACTGACAATTCCGAGAAGATACAAAAATTGCTAAATCAAGTGTAAGTATCATTTATTCTCTCACCACTGCAATTCCTCTCAATGATTTGGTTGTGCATATGATCGTGATTGCAAAACATTATGTCAGGCGGATTGCTTTGATTATCATTGCGGCAGTAATGCTTCTTCTGGCATTTATTGGCTTCTGTAAGTCTTTATAATATTTTTACATTGTTTAGAGAACGATTTTGTCCATGCACCTTTTTTTTTTTTTTTTTTTTTTTGCTAAAACACAAGTTGTTTTTATGCTGACATGATGCCACTTGTCTTTACCAGTACTATCTATCTTTGGCCTGGAATTCATTGTCTCTATGTAAGTTAACACCTCTGTATGTGCTAATATTTTTTACTTCTCCTTTCTTTGCGCTCATATTATAACATACTATGAATCATTTCTGTACATCTTATGCAGTTTGGTGATTATCGGGTGGATACTAGTCACCGGGACGTTTATCCTGTGTGGTGTCTTCCTTCTTCTGCATAAGTATGTATTCCACTTGTATCATCGTACTTTTGTATGTTCCAAACATATAGCTAGAGTTAGTATGTGTGCAGACCTTTTATTCATGGTGCTCCTCTTAAGTGTTTAATGCTGGCTGCCGAGTTGCAACCAAATCCAACCAACCACTTAGCCATTATTTTTATAATCAAATGGTAAAAATCAGATTATATTGTTAAATCTAGTAACTTAGTTTAGCACAGTTGTTGAAAGTTATGGATGTACACACCCCCATCACCCAAAGTTCGACTCATCTTCAACTCAAATTAGTTGTCTTTCTTGAAAAAAGATAACCTAAATCCGAGAGACTGGTAGCGGCCACTTGGCTTTCGACCATGGTTGGAGCATGTTGCAATATTCATAATGTAGTGCCTGCATCAAGGCTTCGACAATTTATTGTGCCATCATATAGTATATTCTTGCTTCATTGCAATTTCCTATTCAGTGTTGTCCTGCTTCCTGTTCATGGCTACATTGGTTTCTTACTGTTCTGTACTCAAATTCTACTTCCTACTTATCTATGCTATCATCACTGCTAAATGTAGATAGTAGATGCCAGTCATATGTCAATTTTGCTGCATTCCTGAGGTCTCAAAGGATCGTAGTTTGAAAACAGAATTGCACCATCTAGCAGTAGCTGCTATATCAACTCCTAGTTTTGATGTCATATCGTGTTCCGCTTCATGTCAATTTATGCACAGCACGGTTTTTCTACAATATTTATATTCTGAAACTCTGTCAATATTGTATGATTCTGTTTTGTTAGCGAAAGTTGCACATGGTTAGCCCTCTACTACTTTCAAAAAACTAGGGGTATAATTATGTTTTAACATGAAACTCTTAGTAATAAAGCTGGAAAGAAGGACCAGATCTTTTGGAATAGCTCCGCTCCCTGTAGATTATATGAGTGATTGATAGTAGATAGGTAGCACATGTAAATGGCAGTCGTGGTCCAGTCACTGATACTCCTATTATGTACCTATGATTATCTGAATCCATATCCAATTTTAATATTATTTTATCTCTTTTGTCTTGTGACAGTGTCGTCGCAGATACTTGTGTCTCGATGGAGGAGTGGGTTGCTCATCCAACAGAGCACACAGCTCTGGATGACATTATTCCCTGTGTTGAACCTGCCACCGCGAATGAATCCCTGTATAGAAGTAGGCAAGTCACTTACCAACTGGTGAATCTGGTAAACCAAGTAATCACCAACGTGTCCAATGGAAACTTCCCTCCGCAAACTCCTTTCTTCTACTTCAATCAGTCGGGGCCACTGATGCCTACACTCTGCAACCCGTTCACAGCCGATCTGAATAACCGTACTTGCACCAGAGGAGAGGTTACCTTGGACAATGCAACCCGGGTAAGTTTCTACAACCAGGTGTTTCGTAGCCTCAAATTCGGTGAACTGTTGACAGCATTCCATCTGTCTATATTAATTATCAAATGCAGGTTTGGAAGAATTTTGAGTGCCAGACTACCACTGTCTCAGGAACTGAGATATGCACTACCGTGGGCCGTGTTACCCCAACGATTCTCGGTCAGATGGCAGCGGGCGTGAATGTGAGCCAGGGGCTGTATCAGTATGGGCCCTTCCTGATCCAGCTGGAGGACTGCACTTTCGTCCGCGACACCTTCACCAACATCAACCAGAACCACTGCCCTGGCCTGGAGAGGTACAGCAAATGGGTTTACGTCGGCCTGGTGATGGTTTCGTCGGCCGTTATGCTCTCCCTCGTCTTCTGGGTGATCTACGCCAGGGAGCGGCGCCACCGTGCGTACAGCAAACAGCACAACTACGCTGACAAGCCGCATCCGACTGGCCCGGACGCTTGATGCATATGGCCGATGCTGTGCTGCAGAAGAATCTCCATGTCCATACTCTTCGTGCCTGTCATCATCATGTAGATCACCGTGCCTTCTGATTGTTCGTTGGTTACACCGATCCTGTCCTCTTCTTTTTTTTTCTTTTTTTTTTGTTGTAGCATTGATGTGAATTATTATTGTAGCTTGATCTTTTTCATCTTGTTTGCTCTTCTTGGTGAACTGAAACTTTGTTAAGAGGTGCTGTTTGTGAACTTGAGATAGATTTCTGACTTTGTGCCATTAGAGTTTCAGTTTGTGTACCTGCTGCTGTTGATGTACAGTCATCATGGTCCAGAAGAATTGTTGCATTGTCATTACTCATCACTGTATCAGTTTGCCTTACCTGGATAGTTTGCATATGTAAGATTTTAAGTGTTGTTGCTGTGTTGAGCCAGTGTCAATCACTTGGTACGTAGATGGGCCTGCGGCAACCGCTCTTCATGCAGGCTGTTACGGCCCAGCCATGTGGACATGGGCCGTCTATATGCGAGAGGCAATAAGGCCCACGAGAAAAGGATCTCGATCATATGCTTCGGCCCATCACGCAAGGCCTACTCGTGGCCATTGCACAAGGCCCGTTTCAATTCGTCATCAGATCAGTTGGCCCCTAGGTCATAAATTCAGAGCTGCAATTTGACAAGATCCTGCATGAATTCATCGCAGGAGTTGAAATTCGAGAGTTTGGTTGATTCCGTTTCGGGAAAAAAGTATGCGACGCCGGAGTCAAACCAATGCAGGTATTAGTACTACATCTACATGTGTACAATGCATCTGGTCTCACACTTGCCGTACGTGGTTGGTACCTGACGTGGCGCCACACGAGCTAAGCTGAAGCATAGCTACTTGCCGGAAGCATCTGCATTTCTCATCACTTCTGCTTGCTCATCACTTCATCAGATGGAGCAGGGAAAACACGCAGCTTCCAGGCAAATTCCAGGGGTCAACTCAACTCGCAAGCTAATAAAAAAAAACACTGATATTAGGGAAAGACATAATATCAAATAATTAGAAGGGGTGAGGCTCGGAATCTAGATCGTCTAGCCCACCACCTTGTGTAGCTAGCCGAAAGATCCCTGAGAGTTTCTCTAACTCGCAAGCTAATCAAGGGCCAACCTGAGGGAGATTTAGATTCTGATAAACAACTAGTGGGATGGAATTCAGCTAAAGAGAATCTGAAAAAGTAAAAAAAAAAGAACTAACTTTTAGCTTTTTTTTCTATTTTTTTTTAAATTCTGTAACTATAGCTTTTATTTGGACAAAATGCTAAACTGTGAAGACTGAAGAGTAACTTTCAAATTGTAGGAGAACCTGCATCGGCCATAACCTCCCCCAAAGCCTAAGAACGCGTGATTAATTAGCCAGTAAACTGGGGCACATGCAGCATGGAGATCAGCATTGTACTGCTCTTGCAGCTGACTGAATCCTTTTGGTAATTAATTGGTGCTACCATACACATTGGCCGTCAGCTTTGACGCCTGGTGATTCTTCAGCTTAAATTGCCCTTCGCCCAGGGTTGCAATGCACATGTCAGCGTCGTCGTGACTGGGCGCTGCCGCGGATGATTAAACTAATCCGAGTCAGATCCATGGATGACCATCCTCAGACCCAGGCAGCTGCAACCTTCCCTCTTCACTTCTTCTGCTTTGCCATGGTCAATGACGACCTGACCTTGACCTAGTTGTTGTTACTTCTAGTAGTACCAAATGCAAGCCTTTAGCCTTCATCTTCCCACAGGAGAGTTGATAACAAAGTCGTTAAAAGTTGGTTAAATTTTGCCCTCCTGTATCTGCAAGACGGCAACTGTAACTTCAGTTAATTTGTTTAGTTGATGACCATGTGGGCTAGTGAAACTAACTGCATTGATTTTTTTTTTCGTTAGAACATGGATTAAAAGAGGGATGACCACAATCACAAAAATTCTCGACCAACCGAGCGTCGTTTTATATAAAATTTGATATATTTTTTTCTATTTTCTTTCAGCGTCGTATCGCTGTCGACACTGAATATACTTAAATTGATAAATGAAAACCGACCGAGAATCCTTTTCGAAGCAAAAGCTACCGATTCGGACCAAACCACATTGCATTGATAGGATGATGGAACGGAACTGTAGAAGTTCACCCTTGCTGGGCCTGGAGGAGCCGTGCACTGCACCTGCACTGTTCACAGTTGTCCACAGCAGCTTCCATCTTTCCTCTTGCCTCCTCACTGGCGGCTTACGGTTTCTTGTCTGGCAAAATCACCCCCAACTCTTTCTGCATTGAACACATGATCGAGATGCTTTGATCTCGATTTTTTTCTCTCTCTCTCTCTGAAAGTTGATAAGGATCCTAGCCTGCAATAGCAAGCCACCCACTTTAAATTTCTCGATTTCAGAAATCTCTCTTTCATACATGGGCTCCACAGCAAAAGGCAAATCATAAATCACAAATTGACAGATCAAAGTTGGGCTCGATCGAGCTAAACATTCCAAGTTTCCAACTCGCCGTCAGAAGAAAAGATTCTCGCCGCCGTTCCATGAACCTGACACAGCTGAGTTTGACAGATACAGTTACACATGATCATATCACTGCTTCTCGTGGATGCAGAGGCCGGGTTTCTTAATCCATTATCTAAAAAAATTAATCATATCACTGCTAAAGCCACCAGCTGCAGGTTGCCAAATGGAAATGGTTTACGGGAGGAGAGATGGATCGATCTAAATTAATCATCTTTATTTTTGGATTGACGATGACACATTCCATACAAGCCATACAGGCTATGATGATTACGGCCACGTGAACTTCAGGCTGGGAGTATTGGAGTAGATAGATGTATTTATCTACGCAGAAAATGTCGGTAGATTATCATCGCAGCTCTCTGAATAATCTGTGCTGAAAGCTCGGTTACTGAAAATTCAGAGCCAAGAAACTGATTGGAATCTTTGCAGATCTTTGCAGGATTACGCGTAAAGCGATATATCTGGTATCAATTAGGAGTATCATGAAAGGTATCTATCTTCCTCTTATTTGGATTACACATCGTGTTTATGAATGTGTTTAGATTTGTACACAGCTAGGCATGTAGATACGGTCCAATTAATCTAGCCAGATTTACAGCTTAACTGATCATCACTTCAGTTCATACGTGGGGATTAATCTTCTAGAAAAGATGGCCTTTGGAGGGATGAACGAGCCATCTATCTATCAATTTTGATGGCCTTCTCTTTTTTGCTGCGTGTGTGTGTCTGTCTAAGTGTCTCTATTCTTTAAATTTGAGACAGCTCGACGCTTCTTCGTTATCTGCGTAAATATCCTCCTGAAAAAGTTTCAGCTGTTATGCCTGAGAAAACTGCTGCTCAATTTATTTAGCATAGTTCGTTATCAGCTAATGACAGTATATGTTTAGGATTAAGGAACAATTAATTTGCCTTCTTGTCAGAGATAGTGACGAAAATGTAAAAGATCGAGTAAACAGCACACATCAAAGTTTACCATTTCTACAAGAATCCGATCACAAGAATTCAGGGCTAATCAGAACGCATGAATTGGTTCACATGAGATAGTTCAGTCCAAGTGGGAAGCAAGAAAATTCAGAGTTTCAAACTGTGGCAACAGCCACACGAGTTCTTTTCAAAAAATTCTTTTCTCCTTTTGTGGCTTCCGAAAACTCGTTTCTTTAATTTCGACGATGCAGTAACTTTCGCTACAGCTGTGGCAGGAGAGAAAAAAATAGTCGAGCCAGATGTAAATGTCCCTGTCCATGGATATCTGTCTGCTTGTTCTTGGATAAAGATCACAAGAGGTAACCATCAGGTTAATCTGGCTTCACATGTAAGCGTGCCTTGTTCTTGGCCGGACTGTCCTAAGCCTAATTAGCAGAAAGTCTCTGGGAAAGCGATGACCTGGCTACTAGGATAGTAGGATCAGTACTATGTGGTGGGCCCACAACATCATGGCCTTGAATTTGGATAGTTTTCAGAGCAAAGTTAAGATAAACATTGGTTTTGGATAAGCTTTTGGGAGGAGCATGACATCTGCACTTAAGCTGATGGAATGAGGGAAAGTACTATTAATTGTAGTACCTTGTTCAGTTTGGACAACTGGAGAAGGAAAAAAGTTCAGTTTGTGGTGCCCATTTGTGAGCCTGAAGATGGTGACCTAGCACATGATCCCATATTGATATGTAGTAGTACTAATCTTTTATCTTGTTCAGTTCTACCTTGTTAAAGAATTGACAAGGTTATCCCAATTCCTCTTGGTACTAATGTAGATTAAGAGTTAACTACTCTGAAGAAAAATATGTAGTAGTATGACACAACTACAGACAATTTGTATGCTTCAAGAACACTGTGTTCACTTGTAGGCCAATAATTACTGCTACGTTAAACTAAGTCATAGAAAGCTAGCAGAGTAGTGATCGCTAATCCTATCCTACCTGGCTTAAGAGAAATTTGACAAGGAACTGTTCCAAGTCTTTGTACCAATATTAAACTACACCAACAGGTAATTGAACCACATGCCATAATCATGGAACTGATGGGAGTGTCTTGTGACGTTAAGATTCCGAAGTTTCAGTTAGCTAGTGGAGCATAATATTGTTCAGAGTTAGTCAAATCGCTGAGTCAGCTAAGTTCGAACTAGTTGTTTGACTGGGTTTTTGGCGGCATACGAAACGAAACGAGATAAATCATTAGTGTACATTAGTCAAGTATTAATTATTTTAAATCTGAAAGAATAGACTTATTTGATTTTGTAAGAAACTTTTGCATAGAAAGCTTTTACAAAACACATCGTTTAGTAGTCCAGAAGCGTACTTATAAAGTACGAGTAACAGGACCTTAGCATCCCACTGTTAAGCTGGAACAATTGAACAAGATGTTAGAAGTTACTGCAAAATTCGAACACTATAATGGACTTTCTTCCCTAATTCTGTGAGTGTGTGATGACAAGGACGAGATGCATATCTTTGTATTTTTCAGGAAAAAAAATGACGGGATGCATATCCTTGTATTATTCAGGAAAAGATTCCAAGAGATGGAGCACTTGCTCTCTGAAAAATAATGACAAAACGTTAGGCACAGAGCCTCCAACTCCTACACAAAAGGTAGCCTTTCTGACTCACGGCCGATGCAACTGATCGTTAACAGACAAAACAAATGTGCAATAAGATCAGATTCAGATTCAGATTAAACACACTGTTACATTTTGTGATATACGCATAAGGAATTATTTCCTCCGTTTCACAATGTAAGTCATTCTAGTATTTCCTACATTCATATTTATGCTAATGAATCTAGATAGATATATATGTCTAGATTCATTAACATCAATATAAATGTGAGAAATGCTACAATTGCTTATATTCTGAAACGGAGGGAGGAATACCGAAACAGAGGCTGAATTTTACAAGCTGAAAGTGAGCTGTTAGCTCTGGCAAGCTTCTTGAACTTTAAGAGAAAGATGAAGAAACTCTGAAAACCAATCGACATTCCTGCGTCTTCAGAAAAGAAGTCAAGCCTGCGTTGGTTTAATCAGTCGTTGACAGAATTTAATTTTTGAAGCCTAATTTTAAAGTTGATTTTAGGGGTTCATAAAAGTCTATCTTTTCAACATTTGCTTTTAAAGTTTCAAACCGTTAAAAGATTATAAATATAAATGTTTTATCCGTAATCTTTTTTATCATACGTTTATTGAAGACAGGTCCTGTTTAGTACAACTTCACATTTCTTATTTATACTGGATTTGAAATTTGTATGCTAAATTATTTATAAGTGAAACAGAATAGTTTATCAAAATATTATTATATGATCATATATTCAGATCCATATTAGATTTGTAAAACTAAAAACATCCAGCTTAAAGAAAATATTACTCCATCCGTAACTGTATCAAACAAAGTGAACGGCTAAACCGTAGCTTACACGACCCTAACTAAGGCCTGGTTTAGTTACCAGCTTTTTTTTCAAACTTTCAACTTTTCTATCACATCAAAACTTTCCTACACACACAAACTTCCAACTTTTCCGTCTCATCATTTCAATTTCAATTAAACTTTTAATTTTAGCGTGAACAAACACACCCTAAACCTGAAACCAAAGCCTAATCTTGTAGCGTGTGTTTGATTCTGGGACTAGGTGGGATGGGATGATACCATTCCAGATTTTGGGATGAGATGATTCCATTCGTATGTTTGATTTAAAGGATGGAATGAACCCAGTTTTTTTTGTTTAGTAGAAGGGGCGAGGAAGGGATGGAATGGCCGCCGTTTGCAGTTACCGTCAAGAGAGTTTGGTGAGGTAGCGCGAGTCCTCGTCGAGCGCCACCATCGCCTGCTCTAATCGGACCAATCGGCAGTGACCGGTGGCCGGGAGAGCTAGCACGGCCAGCGAGCAGGCTGGCTGCTTGCGAGAGAGCAGCGGGAGGACGAGCACGCGGAGAAGAAGTGACGACGCTCATGCCGTGCACCTGATCCATTGCTGGATCCGCCGTCGCCGAGCACCCCGCCACCCGCTGCCGTCGCCGATCCCGCCGCCGCTTCCCTCGCCCTCCCCACCACTGGAGCCCGCCATCGTCGCCGTCGCCCAAGCTGAGCCCGTCGCCGTTGCTGTCACACGAGCTGTCTTCCACCATCACGCCGAGCACGCGGACAATAAGCGGCGAGCAGGGCGGCGAGCACGCGAGAAGCCGTTGTGACGCCGTTTGCTCATCCCAAGTTGGTCCGTCATATTTTCCCGGATCAGTTGGTCCCGGATCTAAGAAGAATATTCCTCTCCAGGACCAATCCATCCCACTCACCCCTCAACCAAACACCTCTAAAAATGGGTTCATCCTGTTCCATTCCATCCCATCCCAGCAACCAAACTCAAACTCTACCGTAGAGTTTGGTTAACTTTGGAGGAGAATTTAGGCGCAGGAGAAGGCCTCATCTTTCCGCTTATGCTAATACTTATCCGTAAAAATTTAAAATTTTCAACCTTAAATTTAGAGCTGATTTTGATTTTTTTTATTAAAATTTATTTTTTAGTCTTTGCTTCTAGATCACTAGAAACACATATAAAAGTTTTTATTCACTCTTACTTTTCATTTACGGTTCGCGAATAAACGAAACGATGGTCCGTCAACGTGCCACTAGTGATTAATTTACACCTCTCACGCCTTCCCTCGCACCACGTGCTCCCCCATGCGAAGGGAAGCCTCGAGAGAGAACCCAACCCCTTTCGCGCGTATAAAACCACCGGACCCGAGGCGACGCCGGGAAGCCAGCCCAGCCATCGCCGCCGCCGCCGCGCTCCCCGCCACAGACATGGCTGCTGCTATCAACAGCGAGGCGTCCATGAGCTCGAGGCCCAAGCTCGCGTGCCTCTGCTCGCCGACCAACCACCCGGGCTCCTTCCGCTGCATCCGCCACCGCCCGATCCCACGCGCCCGCCACCTCTCCTCTTCTTCTTCCCCGCCACCACCGCCGCCGTCGTCGTCGCCGTCGTCAGGCGGCGTCGCGTCGGCCGGCGCCAGGGCGAAGGGGGGGCGGTCGGTCCGCGCGCACCTGCTTCGGATGATCAGCTGCAGCAACGGCGGCCGCCGCCGCCGCCGCGGCGACTTCCAGCCTCGCCCTTCCAGGCTTCGCCAGTGCGCCTCCTGACGATCACCGACGACCTCTTCGGATCGAGTGATAGTACGCCACTATTTCGCGCGTACGCATCGAGTGACACTAGAGCTAGGGTAATCAGAATCAGAATCATCCAGGGCTTGGCTAGGAAGCCATGTGTGATGTGCTCTTTGCTTTTCTACTACTCTACTAGTATCTGTACTCCTTTGTGTGTTTTTTTCCTCAGAGGAATGAATGGATCAGTTCAATTAAATTCAATCAAAATCCTTTGTTCAGTTATGCGAATTTTACTGATGCAGATCAAGCATGCATGCTTGATTTTTTTTTTCAGTTGGTTGGTTAATGATCTCTTCCTCTTCTTTTCAAAAAAGAAAATCTTTGTTTAAAAAAGTGGGAAAAAAATGATGGGTTTAGCTCCGTGGAGAGGCGCATGTTCACAGGTCGGCCGTGAAGCTTGGCCTGAAAGCAAATGCTCTTTATGTGTGCGTGTCAGCGTCTGTGGCTGTGAGTAATTTACTGTTCTTTTCCGTGAAGTTTCGAGATGATTTTGCCCCCATCTTTAATTGATTATCGTCTCTTGACTTCACCTACGCGGCTAAGTTTCCCCTGCCTTTTCGCTGCTGCTGCTACTTTTTTTTTATTATAAGGAATCCCCATTACTCAGTTTTAGAGAATGAAATTGGGTTAGTTTCAGCTTGAAAATGTTTTGAGTTACTTTGCAATTACTACTCGGGCCACTTCTCCGCAATAAAGAAATGAACCAGACAAGTTTTTCATCCTCATTAGAAAATGAAAAGAAATCATGAATAAATCAAAGAAGACAAAATGCATCATCTTTTCGCTCATGCTTATACTTATCAGCCAAAATTTGAATTTTCAATCTTAAATTTAAAGTTGATTTTGAGTTTTTTCATCAAATTTTATTTTTCAATCTTTACTTTTAGATCGTTAAGAACACATATATAAAAGTTTTATTCAGATAAGCCGCATGAATAACAAAACGATGGCTCTTAATGATTCATGAGATGAGATTATCTCATCTCTGAATTAACGTTTGAGGGTGTGTTTAGTTCCACGTTAAAATTAAAAGTTTAAAGAAATTGACCGAAACGTTGAAGTTTGTGTGTAGGAAAGTTTAAAGTTGAAAGTTTTTTTTAAAAAAAGTTGGGAACTAAAAAGTTCTGAGTTTGAGAGGATCTGAAGACGCTTGGCGATCATCCAAGATTCGAAGCGTCGAGATGATCGATCATGAGAAAGAAACGGACGCGAGATATGATCGATACGGGGATCGATCGATCTGCCCGTTTATGCTTACGTGCAAGCACGGCATGGAACACAGCTCAAGCCTCACTAGATGATGCACGAGATGATATGATCGATACGCATTTCAGCATCTCTCTCTCTCTCATCATCCGCAACGCCTGCTGGAAAGTGTGAGCAACTACACGACAACGCAGTTTGTTCGTCGTCGTCGTCGAGATCTGAACGCGGTTTGCGGATTCCAAACATTTTCATACGTCATCCCTCTAGCACTTGCGCCAAAGGTTTCACTCTAATGCACGCTAGAGTGCAGCGGCTCTCTCTGCTAGTGGCCTTGTCTCGAGGAGGTCGAGATTAAAAGATAAACAGCTAGCTAGTGAGAATTTTAAGGAGCGTAGATTTTAAACTCTCGAGGGAATATTCATTTGTTGTTTAAATGATATTCAAATGATTATGAAAAAATTAAAAAGATGTATATTAACATGTAATATACCACTACACTAACTTTTACAAGTTGTAAAAAAAACTATAACTAGAAAATTTTGTTTTTTCATTGCAATACGTAGAAGTTAAATTTTACCTTAAATGTTTGTAGATTAATCTATCTTGCTGATTTTTTTTTAAAAAAATCGTAACAATTTGAGTAACATGTAAACAACGAGTAGAGATCCTCTCGAGAGTTTATAATAATTTCCCATTTAAAGGGATGTATAAGAGTTTTATTGAATTTCTGTAGCTGTAGATTATCAAAATTTGAGTAGAAATGTTGACTGTTCGTGAGTCGAAGATTTTGACAAAAGCCGCAGCGGCCAAAACAAAACCCTTCAAACATGGTGTATGAGTGAGCTGAACTAGAGAACCGAGAACCACATCGTGGCCCGTTGGATTCAGAATGGACGGTTCGGATTCGACGACATATCAGATAGTGATGGATTAAGCCAGCTAGCTAATTGTTGGGCCGTGGTTGTTAAGCTGGCAAAGATGCTGGCCGGTTTGGTTTGGTATGTCGTTTGCTCAATCCTTTTCAGCTAGTTAAACTTGAAGAGATGGTAGTTGCATTCGTTTTGTGCTTCAGAATATGCTACTGTTAATTGCTGTCCTGACAGCAACAACTCTGACCAGTACTTACCGATCGCCATTAATTTGCAGCACTGTTCACTTCTTCTCCGGAATCGTTCACATATATACATTTTATTTCATGTTCTATGCTAGGGGACTAGGGCAATGTTTTACATGTTCCATATATCGTCTAGAGAGATTAGAATTCAGACCAGACCTTAAATAATACTGTAGTAGCAAATTAGGTTCATTGATTGCCCTGCTTTCTGGGCTAGCTAAGCCTTACTTGTTCTAATTAATCTAAGTATACTGTTTGCAAGTCAGTGACCTGAGCCTGAGGGAAATGGACTTTGTGTTGCAAACACTTAAAACTAAGTACGGAGTCCAATCCACGTACCCCTCCCAGGTGTACCAACGGAGAAACTGTCACGTTGCCCAAGAAATTTTGTCATGAAACACGCTAATTCAAACGGAATCCCCGTTTTTTCAAACATGGTTTGAAGAATTAATCAGCTAGCCGTCAATGCAGCACACGATTAGGAATTAATTTGTTGCCCCCCGGTTGCCCTTGTGCAGCAGGCAGAAACAAACAACACACAACGTGCAGATCCATGAACATGGACACACACTAAAACTCCATTATTCCATGATTCCATCCCAATAATGATCTTCCAACAAGATCTAATCCGAGCCCAATATTTTAAAACCGTAAAACTAAAAACGCATCGAATCTCTTCATCCAACTTTATGCAGAGCAATTATCTAAAGAAAAAACTGTCTGATGACACCAATCAGACACGATTAATTAATCAAAGTCGTTCTCATCATGCTGCTTAACTAATCAAGCACACATGGAGTTGTACTGTGGATTTGCATTAAAAAAAAATAATAATTACAACAGAATTTACACTGACTCGGATCACTGTCTGGTTGCCTCCGGCCCAGGCAATTTAACTACACTTTTTTGGGCGATCTTTCCCAGTTTCTGTTGCTGCCTGCCTCGATCGATCAATCGCATTCGCGACGATAATCTCGTCCTACCTGGACTAATCAAGTCCGTTTCCTCCCGTAAAACTCGGAGAACCAATCGCAGCAAAAACTTGCTCCGGTTTCGTACTGTCAAGACCGTGTCAAGATCTCGATCGAGTTAACTCAAAATAATTCAAGCCCGGATTAATTACTGTATACTACGCTGTGGTAGATCTGCCCTGGTATCTGGGTAAGCTGTGTGTGTCCTTCTAATGCTAGGTCCATTTATGCGTCTGCAAGATGATGATCAGGTCCAAATTAACTAACTAACCAGGATAATGGGTGATTTTACTTGGTCGTGGAGGTTGTAATCAAGTTATTCCGGCTAGTCAACTGTTGACTTGCCATGGCCCCCTCCTTGATGCAGACGTCTTGACATTTTTTTTTTCAACCGCTAGCTGGATATTCAACGGGTTTGTTGCGTAGTAGTAATACAGTAGTACTACACTACTACTCCACTGTCTAATGTACACCACGGCACTAGCCTTTCTGCAATTTTTTTGGTACTCTTTTAATCCTTTTTTATTAGAATCAATTGAAAAAATGGTGGACTAAAGTTCGGTTTTCCATTGAATACATGCATGGTATCTTCACGAGAAATTTTATTTTATTTTTATATACTTCTCTTGTTGAAATGATTTGCAACTTGTGTCAGGGAGTGGTGCTCCCCCCTGCTCTATAAACTAGGAGCAGCAAAACTATTGACAAGCAACGCTGGGGGTATTTTATTACAGCAGAAATCAAACAGAATTGATTTAAGTATTGTTCTCCCTCAACTAACAAAACGAAAGAAAGAAAACACTTTTTTTTTAAAAAAAGCCGGCGGCCGCTAACTGTGTGCCTGTGTGCGGCGCCCACCGTTGCGTCTCAACATCTTTGTGTGCAAGCTTCCGTCAGTTTCTACGGTGATTAAGGCCGAGTTTAGTTTCAAACTATTTCTCCAAACTTTCAATTTTTTCTCTACACACATAAATTTTTAACTCTGTCACATCGTTTCAATTTTAATTGACGTGAACTAAACATAACCTAAGATTAAACACCTAAAGATTAAACTCCCATGGGAAAAGCTCTGAATTCAAAGGGCACAAACCCAGCTAAACAACAAAAAACCTCGACGGGTTTGGTCTGAGTGACCGAAGGTGTCACACACGGGGGCCGCGTGATGGAGCAGGAGACGGCGAGACGTCATCCCTGCTGAGCTTATCCAAAATAGATGAGGATACACACAAACAAACAAACAGAAAAGTGGATCATATGTGTGCGTAATCCGGAGACACGTACTATCTCCAATTTTTTCTTCTCTTCTTATCATGAAAGGCATAAGGATTAATGGATTTAATCCAAAACCATGGGCAGATTTCAGAATGAATGTACAAGCAGCACACGGATCCAAAACTCCATGTTCAGCTTAATCTCACTTCTCACATCACTATACACTACAGAAAAAAAAATTTCTATATGTAATAATTCCTATGTACTACTACTATGCTACTAGTATGTGTCTCAATTGGTTGAGATGTCGGCGAATTGGGGTTTATCGGTGGTGGTGGTGGTTGTCGCCGGCGCGGTCGCCGGCCATGGAGACGGCGGAGAGGCGGCTGGGGCGGGGGCGGAGCCCGGCGACGCGTCTCCGGTGCTGCGCCTGCTGCGCGGCGGGGGAGGGGCGGATGGTGGCGGCGAGAGCCCTCCGCGCCCACTGGCCGCTCTCCACGGCGCCGATCCGCACCAGCGCGCTGCCGCCCATCCGCCTCGCGCCGCCAAGCCTGACGGCGCCGCCCGAGGCCGGCGGGCTGGTCGGCGACGGCGGGGAGGATGGCGCCGCCGCCGCCTTGTGGTGAACGCTCCGCTTCTGCTCCTTGTGGAGGCTGCACCGGAACGACCCCGGGTGGTTGGTCGGCGAGCACATGCAGGAGCGGCGGCTCACGGACGAGACGCTGACGGACGCGCGTGCTCCGCCGCCGGCGAGCTTGACGCGCGTCGGGGAGGCGGAGCGGTAGTGCGCGGCGGAGAGGACGTGCCCGCTCGGCCGCCTCGTGGCCGTCGCCGCTGCCGCCATGGGAGATCGCCGGAGTCGGGTGGATTGGGGAGCAGTGGCGACGAGAGGAGGAGAGGGCGGTTTTTGTGCTTCCGGGTTGGTGGTTTTGGCAAACTGAGCGGAAATGGTTTTGGCGGTTATTTATAGGGACTGGTTGGGGCAGTTCCGTAATTTACTGCCGGTTGGGGGTGGGCCCGGAGAACTGGTCCGGGCAGGTGTCAAGGAATGGTGGTTAGGTCAGGTTAACTAACTGTAGTTAATAAAGCTGTGTGCGTTGGGCCCCACATGCAGCACACCGAAAGGCTTTCTCCAACCGGTCCCACATTCAAGGTAGGATTCCAAACTTCTTGTTTCATTGCATTCGTCCCATAATCGTGTATTTCCGTATCTAATGTTTAAGCGTCCGTCCCGTTTAAAAAGTTTATAAAAAGGGTGTAGCTATATTTATGGCGCCATATTTTTCATCAAAAAATAGTCGGCATGTATTTACATTGTAAGTTCCTAAATTACATATGTAATTTTAGTGTATTTACAATGTAAATCTCAAAATTACATATGTAAGTACTAAAATTACATATGTAAATTTGAAAATTACATACTAATTACATATGTAAGTGGGGTGTAAATGAGGTGTAACTACTGTGTAAGTGGCGGAAAAAAAATCGACTATAGCATATTGCGCCATATTTCTAGCAACTCCGTATAAAAATTAAAAAATCACATATGAAATACTATTCATTTTTATCATCTAATAATAAGGAAAATATTAATAATTTTTTAAATAAGATGGACGGTCAAATATTGGACACGGAAACCACAATTGTATTTATATTGGGACGAAGGTAGTATTTCTCAGGCTGCATTTCAAGAGAACAATAGTTTGGCAGCATACTTTTGTTGGGTCGAATTTGTAGAGATTTGAATTTGATTTGCACAGAAACAGAAACAGAAACAGTAGTAACACGTTTGCATATTCAGTTGCGATGAGTGTATGTGTGGGAGACCACGTGTAAGATTCGGCCGGAGTTTGCTGTACCCAACGGCTCGATTCATTCCAGTGTGCAGAGCCCACCGATTGAATCTTCTTCTTCTTCTTCTTCTTTTTCTTTCATCCATTTGCATGTTGGGTACATGTGGATAGATGCATGGGTCGGGTCGGCCAGAATGAGCTAGCTACTCGCGTTAAAGGCGGGAAGTGGGCAAATGGCCTACCTGACGTGACACGCCAACCAACCAACCAAACGATCGATCTATCGATGGATCGAGCCCATAGAATTGATCCAGTTTTGTGTTGCCGCGCGTGGAATCCGGCATGGTAGCGGTCCCTGGCATTTGCCAGTAGGATATAGGGCCCCACTGTGTAGTGTGACTGATGCTGGGTGCTACATCCGTCCCATTTTAAATGTAGGTGTGAGTTTCGTATTCAACGTTAAACCGTTCGTATTAAATTTATAAAAAAATTTTAAAAAATAATTATATATAAAGTATTATTTATATTTTATTATCTAATAATAATAAAAATATTAATGATGAAAATTTTTTAAATAAGATAAATGGTCAAAATTGAACATAAACATTATAAAACTGTGATCTTTTAAAGACCGGGGTAGTACTATCTGTGTTCATTATACGTCGAGATCCAATTTGGTGTCCAAGGCAAGCTGTGTGGGTTTTGTTGTCAGTAGTAGAGAGGAAGGGTGAGGTGAGACGTTGCTTTTTTATCCTCTTTCATGGGGTGAGTGTGTGTCAGTGTGTGTGGAGTCCGTGGAAAGAAAGCGTTGCCGTACATGGGCGATGGCTCCATCGCTGATGCACCGCGTTCTGGCTGTTGGGATCACTCCAACGTGCCCGTCTCTTTCTAATTGCGCCCCCCTCCTCCTCATCGCTTTCACCCATCCTTGCGTTCATTTTGATATGATCTTCTTTTGTTTTGTTTTTGTTTTTTCGTTTTTCTAGACTGGTTTTGTGAATTTCCTTTTAATTTGGAGAAAATCCCCTATGTACCCATGAAAGTTTACTTAATCCCTTCTATACCTCTGAATTTTGCTCAATCCCTTACATATCCCTGAATTTTAGTTTGGATCCCTTCTATGCCCTTTCCGCTAGTTGACCGTTAGTTGACCGTTAAATTCTTTTGAAAAAGTCCATTTTGCCCTTTGCTATGAAGAAACATAATAAATTAATGAAGTATATTGTTGGAATGTAAAAATTTATTGGATGAGACTATTATATTTATGAGTATGTGATGCACCATATTATTTGTGACAAATTTACTTTTACATATGATATAAAAAGTTAATACTTATTTATTAGTTATTAAAAGTTCTTTTATATAGCATATGTGTTTTCATAGTGATTTGTTGTATTACTATGAAAACACATATGCTAAAAAAATCTTTTAATAACTAATAAATAAGTATTAATTTTTTATGTCATATCTAAAAGTATATTTATCGCAAATAATATGGTGCATAACTATTTCATAAACATAACAGTCTCATATAACAAATTTCTATGCTTCAACAATATACTCTATTAATTTATATGCTTCTTTACACCAAAGGGCAAAATAGACTTTTTCATAAGAATTTAACGGTCAACTAGCGGAAAGGGCATGGAAGGGATCCAAACAAAAATTCAGGGGTATGTAAGAGATTAAGCAAAATACAGGGGTACAGAAGTGATTAGGTGAACTTTCAGGGGTACACATGGGATTTTCTCTTTAATTTGCTGGGGAATCCGTCAAATGAACCCAGGTCGCAGCACCCCCGCTACGCTAACGTGACAGGTTAGTGATAACTCTAGTACAGTATATACACGTACCGTACGCTGCAGGGAGCCAGGAGAGAAGACGTTGCGGGTGGGAACGTATCCTCTGCCATGGCTAATAGAATGGCAGAGAGCTACAGTACTCTCTGCCTTTCTTCATTTCCAGCCGTTGGATTGAACCTGGACGAACCGGATTGGTTGCTACAGTACCCAACAGTAAATCAATACCGTACTATTAAACAGTATTTTGCACTGTTTGCGCAGTAAAAAAACTATACTAATGGTAGATCACTGTAGCTCCTCTCACAGTTTACTGTGCACCTCTGCAATTTCCCCCCAATGTCAGACGATGCGAACCCGTTGCGGGTGGGTTAAAAGTTAAAAGGCACTGTTGCGATCATGGCAGCAAAGTGGTTGTTGTTTTTAACTCCACTTCACTGTCGCGGTGGATACGACACGAATATATGTACTACATTTATACATAAACCTGTATTTATATTGGTGTTAAAGATATGTCCTATCGGTTGAAAGATTGTTGTACAATAATGGAACGGAGTGAGTAAGTATTTCCTTCGACCTAAATACAACGAATCTCTATATATCATATTCTTATATTTATATTTATTGTATTAGAATGTATTATAAGCCCAGACCGGCATTGCCTTCTAAAAACATATATAGGACATACTAGTAAGATCATTAATTTTTAACCTACTGAAAAAACTAGTATAAACAGTTTCAATCCTTAGCATATCATGTAGAAGTTATGTTTAAAAACTAGTACATCCGTCCCATTTTAACTCGCAGCCATAAGTTTTTGTGTCTAATTTTTATTATCTATTTTATTTATTTTTTATAATTAGTATTTTTTTATTGTTATTAGATGATAAAACATGAACATTTTTTTATAAAAAAGTTAAATAAGACGAACAATTAAATTTGGACACGGAAACTTATAGCTGTGTTTAAAATGAGACGGAGAGAGTATATACATAATTGACATGTTTTTTTAAATCAATTCTCATTCAATCATCTTACTTCTCTCTGTTTATCCACCTGTTCACTTATTTTCATTATTAATTGTTTCGTGTATAGAGAAGAAATGGCTTCTTCATCTTTTTTTTTCTTTTCTCATTAACCCCTTTATCATCTCAATCGGCTTTTTACTTACATGATAATATATTTACTGCTATTAAAGTCAGAAGATGATGATGATGATAATAATAATAATAATAATAATAATAATAATAATAATAATAATAATAATAATAATAATAATAATAATAATAATTCATTTCCGTGCACATAAAAACGATAGAGCCGGCCTGTTAGTGTTAATTTTCCAAAATACTTAATACGATTCTTATAGCTTGCACGGTTATTTCTTATAGGTGTAATGATTTGTGAGATTCAGTTGATAAATAACAAAACATGAGCCGATCGGCACAAAATTCATAATTGATTCAATCAAGCTATAAGAATCTCGATCCAGCTCGTTGTTATATACTACTACAGGTAGTTGATACTGTACATGAAGTATCAAGCAGAACTACGACAGATATAATGACAAAATGTCATATGATTGGAGATACACCCGTCCGTATATAGTATATATATATCTCCAGCAAAGGCGGTTTATTAGTAGTTGATCACCACTATAATTAGTGAACGGGTTCATTATCTAAATACTAAAATAAAAACAAATCAAGTAACGGAGAAATGGTGGCGCAGCCACTTCAGAAGCCAGGCCAACGATGCGCACGAGCCGTGTCCCAAGTCTAGACGACACGATGCCATCGCAGAAGACGCAGATACCCAAAAAAAAAACACACACACACGCCCACGCAGAGCACCGTTCTGTGCGCTCGCTAGCTGTCCTGTCCTGCCCGCCCACCGGCCAGTTGCCCCCACGCCGCCACGCACCGCAGCGCGACGTCTCCTGCATCTGCTGCTTAAAAAAAATAAAAACCGTACTACGATTATAATTAGGGGTGGAAACGAGCCGAGCCGAGCTTCGTGAAAGCTTGCTCAACTACGGGCTCGGCTTGGCTTGATTAATAGAACGAGCAAAAAGTGCAGCTCGGCTTGGTTCGTTTCAAAGCTCAAGCCGGCTCGAGCCAGCTTGTGATGTACAGCAACAAGTAAATACTTTAACAATAGAGCAATCAATTTTCAGCAAGTTTACAGCAAGTACGCATTATGATCAAACTTATACAGGTCATGTAGGCATGAAATAATCAGTAGTTCGGTACCAAGTAGCAACTAGCAAGCCAACATCAACATGCACGATCAGCAAGACAGCAACGACATATTATACATTTCACAAGATCACAAGACCACAAATTCACAATCTCCATACTTCATTCATTCAGGACATGTCCCAACATGACACACATAATCTTAATAGTCATGACCACACCAAAATAGAAGTATAGAGTAATAGAGTTATAGAGAGTACATAACTTAGACCACATTCCAAAAGTCAAAAGTCTCCATTCTCAAATTCACAAGATAATTACAGAACATCTAATTATTATTTCGCAAAATAGTAAACGGAAATCTCCACATCTTCAACTCCTAGACTTTCTGCACACACCACAGCAACATGTTCCACTTCCAGCCATGAGCCATCCATTTGCCTACATAAATGATAAATCATCATGTAATCACAAGCGAGATAGTACAGAAATAGGAAAAAATGAGTAATTAAAGTATAACCTAAAAATAATAGTGAAGTACTCCATTTACTTACTAGTTGCTTTGCACTACACTTTGAGGAAATGTAATACTCTCAACATCCTCTTCTTCTTCTGTCGCCTGAAATTCAGAAAAATCAGAAGTTAATTCAACTACTAATGTGTTAAGAAGAGAAAATGCATAAATTATGCATGGCATAATAGTGAGTACCGTAATCATTGGAGCGCCTCTAATCCAGCTAGAAGCACATATCAACGCCTCACACCATTGTTGGGCGTAGAGAACTACGATAATCACTTAGAACTCTTCCCCCAGCACTAAAAGTAGATTCTGAAGACACTGAGCTGGCTGGTATAGTCAAAAAGTTCTTAGCCATCATAGATACCACCGGGTATCTATGAGCATTCAACTTCCACCACACAAGTAGATCAAAAGCTTTGTTTGCTAAGTCCTCATTTCGTTCATCAAGATATAAAAGCATCTCAGACTTTGATGCATCTTCAGAAGAAGATTGCAAATAGGACTGAAAATTGCTTGAAACAGAGGGTAGAGACTTGTTTATGTCAAAAGTTGAAACTGATGATGAAGCTCTCAAGCTCTTACCTTTGCTAGTTGCCATCTTCTCCCTATGATCCTTCTCAAACTTATCATAAAGTGTATTCAATTCAGTTCGAACTTCAGCTAACTCCTTTTCAAATTCAGTTGGATAAATCTTCTTAAAACACCATTCAATGAATCTTAACTTGTACCTTGGGTCTAGAACAGTAGCAAGCACCATTGCATTGTTTTTCACATTCCAATACTTGTCAAATTTATCCAACATCGCTTTTCCCATATTTTTCAAATTAGCATCTTCTGAAGCACAAGCATCTCTCAAAGCAACTTTCACATTGACAATATGGGGGTAAAAAATATTTGCAGTGGGATAGGTTGATCCTGAAAATGCAGTAGTAACCTCAGCCAAAGACCCAAGTATTGGCTCAATTGATGCATACAAATCCCACTCTTCTGTGCTTGGCTTCCACTCATAATTTAAATCTGTTTCTGCATATGAATCTAATGCTTGCTGATATGCAATGCAAGTTCTCAACATGTGATAAGTAGAACTCCATCTTGTGGTCACATCAAGTTTCAGCCCCTCTCCCAATTCCATTGCAAGATTTCTACAGATTTCTACAAACTTGTGTATACGAGATGGAGATTTCTTGATGTACTTAACAGTGGACCTTATGTTCTTTGTCAAAGATGCCAAGGGTGCTAAGCCATCATTCACAATTAAATTAATAATGTGAGCACACAACAACGAACATGGAAGTATTTAGCATTGTAACAACTTGATCGTCTAGCTGCTAGCTTAGCTTTTAAACCCTTGACAGTTGTATCATTGTTGGAAGCATTGTCAAGAGTAATTGTTATAACCTTGTCTTCAATTTTCCATTCAGCTAGACAATCAAAGATGGCCTGACCTATGACATTCCCAGTATGTGGAGGATCCAACTCTACAAAGTTCAGCACTCGGCATTGCATTGTCCAATTTTTATCTATGTAATAGGCAACCAAAGCCATGTAGCAAAGGTTTTGATTTGATGTCCACAAATCACATGTTAAGCTAATCAATTCCACACTCCTAATACTCTTCATGAGGTTTTCTTTCTCAAAATGAAAAACCTTCAAGCATTCACTTCTTATGGTCTTTCTACCAATAAACTGATATGAAGGGTTTAAATACCTCATCACAACATTGAACCAAGTATGCTCTACCATCCTAAATGGGTACTCATGAACAATTATCATCTTAGCTATCAGTTTACGAGTTTCCTCATGGTTATATTCACTAGGAGTGACAATGAGAGGGATATCTGAGTCACCTTTCTCTGCCGTGAAGTTGAGAACAGCTTGAGCCCTCTTCTTGGCCAACTGGTTCAAGTAAGGCGTGCACTTGTTCATGTGCCTCACAAGATGTGTAGTAGCTCCCCCAGCCTTGTAAGCATACAATGAATGGCAATACTTGCACTTAGCCTTTGTTTCTGTCTCTCCTGGAGTTACCTTGGAAGGAACTTTAACCTCCGTGAAGTTATTCCAACAAGTTGACCGCTTCCTCCCCTTTACAGTAGCAACTTTGGGTGAAACCTTTAGCTTCTTTCCTCTTCGGCGTTTACCCGATGAATCCCCTGTAGAAGCATCACTAGTACCACCAGTCGCTGCCTCATCACCACTTGGCATTGAGTTTGACATGTCATCATTATGATCAAAAGAATTATCCTTTGAATTATCGTCATCAATCTACAGTTCATAAACAAAACAGAATTTAATCAATGCATATCGACATGCAATTCATTTATTCATTTTAGAACTAAGGTCATGTAGGGCAAGTACTGTACCATGGCTATTACTGGAGATAATGGTACATTGCAATCTCTGTATGCCATATCACTTGAAATAGACCCTATAACTGCGTGGGAGGAGGCACCAGTAGTAGAGAATGCAGAAGCACCGACGACCTTACCATCCGAAGCATCAATTGATTTGGATTTGGATCTATGAACATATTTAAAGATGAGTCAAAATTATAAGCAATGGAAAAACAAGAATGTGAAGTATATGCAGTAACAAAGAGTCGCAGTTTCACTCTCACAAATAGATATATATATCTAATATAAGATACTACACAAAACACATGGCTCAAACTATAGTATTGGTACAACATTTTTGATTTATTTGCCTGAATCTTTCTGTGATTGAATCATTGACATTGACACACTACTCCACTGACCACAACAATCTACAGCTACATAACATGCATCACAAAAATGAGAAAATACATCATGATTCACGAACCTCTTCATCCTAGGCACGTCGTTGCGTGAACTGTCGTCGATCGGTTGGCAACTTGGCGTCTCGTCGAGTCAGGGACGCCGGCAGCGCAGGAGGCACCGAGCTCGGCTCGAGCGGCACTGGGGACGGAGGCCGGAGGTGGGCAGGGGAGGGAGGCGGCGCCGCGGTAGGACGATGGCACAAGGGGCGTCGAGTCCGTCGAGCGTCGCCGGGGAGGGAGGTCGGCGCCGGCGCAGCCGCAGTAGGGGAGGTAGGCGGCGCAGGGGAGCGAGGCGGCGAGCCTGCAGCGCAGGGAAGGGAGGTGGCGGGTTGGCGGCACAGAGGGGCAAGGGTGTTGACGGCGCTGCCGGCCTGGCGCTGGGTGGCTGGGGACAGCACAGGCGGCCAGGCGCACAGCGCAGGGGAGGGAGGCGGCGGCCAGCAACTCCTCTTGCCAGTCACCGCCAGTCGTCGCCGCTAGGAAGGGGAGGGATTGGATACTGGATAGGCGCTCGGCTCAGGGTCAGGGACCTAGGGTTTCTCTGTTTCATGGGCCATTGGGCCAAACAATTCTTAATGGGCTCAGGGACACATGATTTCCACAGGCTCGACAAGCCTACCGAGCAGCTTGCGAGCTAGCTCGGGCTCGGCTCGGTTTGGAAACGAGCTGTGGAGGGAGCTCGGGCTCGGCTCATTTAGTCCTCAAGCCGAGCCGAGCTTTGCGAGCTCGAGCCAAGCCCGAGCCGAGCTCACGAGCCGAGCTCACGAGCCCGAGCTTTTTTTCCACCCCTACATGCATGTTATGGCTGCATGTCTACTCTTTAAACAAATCATAACGTGTCTTCTCCTTTTTTTTCTCTCATATATCTACTCTTTAAATAAACTTTAATCTTAAAATGCAAATCCAATTTTTATTCAATTACGCCATAAAATATATGTATCTCAAAAAATCAATTGTTTTTATCATTTATAGAAAATTGTTTCACCATTTGTGCCTATGTTTCAATTCATCTCATGTGATGTTTCAGAGAATTGCAACATATGAAAAATACTAGTTGCAACAATCATAACCACTAGATGAAACACTAAATACCATCATGTGAAACATAAAAAAAACATACATTATATTTGCAATTTAAATACTTGATTTTATTAAAAAAAATTAAACCACACATGAAGCATAGTTGTTGTTGAAAAAAAACATTCAAAAGAACACCACTTGTATAACATTTTCAAATAACATAGTGGAACATTAGGAAATATTCATTGGAACATCCAAATAATATTAGGTGCAACACTAAGAAAATCAGTCGCTGAAAAATAAGTTTTGATAAAGTCAACGGAATATAATCATGTGGGGTCTTGTTATAAAGATTTAATCGTAACAAATGTATTAGTGTAATTAGATCATGGATTAGATAAATAGTTTAACTAGAAAAATCATTTGAAGCTAATGATTTCTTTTTCTTTCCTTTCACACAGTGTGCCAGGTTAACACCTGGGCTAGCAGAGCACTAGAGTTATATGGGCCACGAGCATCCGATGCCATCGGACGTACGACAGGAAGCATTTCCGAAATTATTCTAGAGACGGGCCGACCGACCGGCGGGGCGGTTAAATTTGGAAATCAAGGTGGCATCATCACACAGCACAGACGCGTCTAAACTGGTCGGCTTGGTTTGCCCCATCCATCTCGTTGCAGTCGTTAACTGGTAGGGGCCACGTAGTAGTATAAATATTATTAATATACTATATATTTTAAGATTAATATTTTTATGTGATATCTGTTTAAAGGACTAATCCTAACTAAGGTTGGTTAGAATAAATTGAAATGATAGTGTGTGTGTGTGTATATATATATATATATATATATATATATATATATATATATATATATATATATATATATATATATATATATATATATATATATATATATATATATATATATATATATATATATATATATATATATATATATATATATATATATATATATATATATATATATATATATATATCAGGTATTGTTATCAGTACAATTTCTTTTACTTATATCCGTCACATGCTATATCTCATATCTTTGGGAATTGGTTTGTCGGTGTTGATAAAGAAAAAAAATATTCTTGTAAAAGCATCTACTATATATTGGGCTCTATGACTTAGCAAAAATAATATGGTTCTTGACAAATTACCATCTAGATCTTATATACATGTACTTTTTAGGGCAATATATTGGCTCTTGTTTTGGACACAGCTGTAAAGGTGTGATGATGACATCAAACTTATGCATTTTGTATATCGTAACCTAGAAATGGATGGAGATTCACATATAGGCTTCAATAATTGTATGGTATTTGTCTAGTTTTGTTGGTCATTAGTTTGTGCCGTGCTTCCTTTTTTTGGATGTGCTATTATGGATTTGTTGGTGTGAGCGGATTTTTCAAATAATTGCCTGTGGTTTTTTAAGCAGAAGCCGGAATTTTTTTTAAATATATCTTTAGCTTTAGCTTAGCTTGCTGTACAAAATTTGAACACATCATGCATCATTGTCGACACTCCACACTAATAGTACTTGTACAATAAGATCTTGAAAGATCTCAATTTCTTCCTAGCCAGCTAGCTACACCCATCGATCAATCTCTCTCACACAAAGAGAAAATATAAAAAGAAAGAACGAAAAAACTCCGGTCATTCTCAAGCAAAGTTCTGTAAAATCTACATTTATTTTGTCTATATACACTGCGTTGGCGAATGTACGCACCTAAATTGACATGATGTACAGAGACTAGAGAGAGAGTAGGATAAATACTACTACGAGTAACATTTTTGTTCGAAAATATTCAGGCGAAGAATGTGACGGACTTAATATCGGATAGCTAGCCGGCTGGTACGTACGTGTATCTCTTTCACGTCCACGTACACGGTGAGAGCAACTAATTTAGTGTGGAAAATCTGAGATTATTTTTAATTTAATCGCGGCCGACGACGTCCACGTATGTACGGCACGTAATTAACAGCGACATGGTAAGACGCTGGGAAGCATCGCGGCTACAGTCACAGGGATATCTCAATATCCACCATGGCCGTGCTTAAATTAATTCGCCCAGGCCAAGTTGCATAGGTAAAGGGCATGCTAGCGACGTGCATGCTTCCTTCTTTTTTTTTTTAAAGATTTTTGTAGTACATTACTACGTGATACTGTATTGGGAAATTGTGTAAACAAACATAGTTTGCAAAAAGAATCGGCTCCATCGTTTCGCTTATTCGCCAAACGGTGTATCTGCAAACAAAAAAATAATTTATGAATAAAACTGTTATATACATGCTCTTAGCGATCTAAAAGCAAACACTAAAAAATAAACTACGATAAAAAACCCCAAATTAACTCTAAGTTTAAGTTTGAAAATTTAAATTTTGGCTTATGAGTATAATCATAAGTGAAAAGATGAGACTGAATGTGTTTTGGACTTCCCTAGCTAGTTTGAGTTTTAGGAAATTTCGTTAAACTTTTTACAAAAAGGTTCCAAATTAGCACTCATTTTCGCAGCTCCCGTAAATTCTATATCTACACTCTTTAAAAAGTAGGACAGGCCGGGTGGTGGCCGTGAATGTATCACCCCACCTATTTCTATTGTAAATTTTACAAATTATTCTTCAAACTTCATAGTATTAAAAAATAATAAAATTCACGTATAAAATCAAATTAAAGTGCATATATTCCGTATAGAAAAAAAAGGGAAAAAAAGTATTGGGCCTGCCACTGCCGGCAAACTTCGGCATCACCCACCGCGCAGCGTTGGGTCTCCCTTTAGACCACGCAGAAACTATTGTAGTGGGCCAATGCACTACATTGTTGTGCCTCCCTTTGCTAGCCATCCTAGCTGGGCCTTGGGCCTTGGGCTCCGAAGCTACTCGCACGTGCAGCGCGCGTGCGCGCCGCCAGATAATTTCCAGCACACGCCCTCTCCGTGTGCTTGGTCCTCCATTGGTTCGCAATATCCATTTCCATTTCCATTCCACTCCCGATGGCGGCGGCGCTCTGCTCCGCATCCCCGGCCATCTCCGCCGCGGCGGCGGCGGCTCTCGGTGCGGCCGCGCGCCGCCTGCGCGTGCGCGTGCGCGCAGCCTCGCGGCCCTACTGCGCCGCTCCGGCTCCGCCACGGGCTGCGGCTGCGGTGGGGGCACAGTCCTGGAGGGCGCGGCGGCGGTTTGCCGCGTCGGCGGCTTCCACGACCACGGAGGAGGAGGAGGAGGGAGCAGGTGCTGAGGTGATGATCCCGCCCGACAACCGCATCCCCGCCACCATCATCACCGGCTTCCTCGGCTCCGGGAAGGTCAGGCTTAAAAATAATAATAATTAAGATTCGGCTTTAGGTGAAAGGTATCCGTGATTTTGCACTGTAGAGATGCTTGTATACTACTCTCCCACAGTGATGTCATGTGTGTACAATGTTTTTGCTCAACTAGTAGCGTGTGTTTGCCTATTTACTCTGAATACATACGGTGCTTAAGTTCCTAGTATGAATTTGTACTACAGCCAGAAAAGTCCTAAACCCTCGGTTCCTCATTCTTTTTTTTTTCTGAAATTAATCCACCTTGTGGGTTTTTAACCGCACGAACTAGTAAAATTGAAATCTACATGTATGATGCTTAGTGAATTATATGCAGCATTTTTATATTAGAAAATCAGTGTGCCAACAAGTGCGCCCGCTAGTACACAACCCGTGCGGTCGTTCTTAAACAACCAGTGCGCCCATAATTTAAGAACAAGCGTGCTGACATATCTTCAGTTCGATGAGTTATACATACTATGATGATCTGTCATCTCTGACATCGAGCGGTCGTTTTTTATTTGCAGACAACCTTATTAAATCACATCTTGACTGCTCACCATGGAAAGCGTATTGCCGTCATTGAGAATGAGGTACTCATCTTGGACAACGTTTTTCAACCATTTGTTTTTTCTTTTGGCAATTCCTTGTATGTTTTCTCTGCGGGAGTCCAAGCAGTAAATATTTGTCCATTCCTGGAATTTCCGAATGGTTTGATAGAGCAAACCTTATTACATTATTGAGAAATAATCATTAGTCAATAAGGTTGGCTAAAACTAGCAAGATGAAGGCCACAGCTACAAAATCAGTGCTTACACCATTTATGTAATGTGTCTCAATTGCAGTATGGAGAAGTTGATATTGATGGTTCATTAGTTGCTGCACAAACTGCTGGAGCTGAGGACATAATGATGCTAAATAATGGGTGCCTTTGCTGCACTGTTCGTGGTGATTTAGTCCGTATGATTGGCGAATTGGTTGACAAGAAGAAGGGGAAGTTTGACCACATTATAATTGAAACCACTGGTAAGAAACTTAGGTTATTGTTGTAGAAATTATATATTTGAAACAAAATCAAGAGAGATGTGTGATATGCAATGTTCACGAGTATACAATTTCACTTTGAATTTCAGATATTTGATTTGCCCATTTTGCAATCTGTTCTATTTGTATGGGCAGTATTTCATTGTCCACAATTGAAATCCTCAGAGATTCATTTTTCAAAGCTACTCATTAATTATTTAATTATATGAAATTTTCACACTTGTATTGTCTTAACTTTCCAGGTTTAGCAAATCCAGCACCCATTATACAGACTTTCTATGCAGAAGATACAGTTTTTAATGATGTCAAGCTGGATGGTGTTGTGACTTTAGTAGATGCAAAGCATGCACGGCTACATCTGGATGAAGTAAAGCCCAAGGGTATAGTCAATGAAGCAGTTCAACAAATTGCATATGCTGACAGAATCATAGTTAACAAGGTAATGGTCCTGTAGCAATTACTTGCTGGATTGTATTGATGTGTGTGCTTACCTAGTATAAATCTTTTCCTGTTATATTTTTCCTTACTGTTACTACGGTATCTCTAATTTCTTCCCTTGCAGATTGATCTTGTTAGTGAGCCTGAAGTATCTTCCTTGGTTGAGCGTATTAGGGTCAGTGCAAATGCATTCATTTTCTTCTGTTTTACTGTATGGTTGCTTCTAACTTCTTTATTTGGTGCATACAGAGCATGAATCGCATGGCTCATTTGAAACGAGCCGAGTATGGGAAAGTTGATTTGGATTACGTGCTTGGAATTGGAGGCTTTGATTTGGAGAGGTTCCTCTCTCTCTCTATCTGAGCAAAGATAATACCGTCCTTTTAGATGATTACGTGCCCTAGAAGTGTCCAGTTACCCCCTCAATGGCAGGAAGGGAAGATCAAAACACAAGAAAGTTGAATGTGCTGAGCCTTTCAAACATAATGAAATGATAGGTTGCTAGAAGTGAAAATATACATACATAGCACTATATCAGGCATATGGTTTCTGCTAGTAATCTAGCATTGAAAAATCAAACCTGTTTAGTGCCATTGTCAATGATGGCTCTTGGACGAGATGATCTTAGCTGTTCAAGCACAATGAAATTTACACTGTGTTAATTTCTAAAAAACTAGACGCCACTATATTATGAATGACGGCATTGAGAGATTAAAGATCTCAACAACTATGGCTGAATATGATAAAGTTCTTAAATTGTGCTAGTAATGAATTGCACGTACATTCGAGTCTATACTGTTTTTCAAGTTTAGCTCTGGTTACCTGTTTCAGGAAAATGCTGAGCATAAGTGATTCGATTTTGTTTCTGTTCCAGGATCGAGAGTGCGGTAACTGAAGTCTCACATGACCACCACACAGGGCATGAACATAAACATGACCATGAACACCATCATCACGACCATCATCACCATGACCATGAACACAAACATGGTAAGTATAGATCCTGAGACATGATCATGATCACAGTCATGATACACACCCAATTATCATGTTGAGAACTGCAAAACTGAAAGGTAGTTGAGGACAACTATTGAAGAATACGTGACAAACCTGCTTGACTCAATAATATTAAGACAGTGTTACAACATACTGAATCTAGATTGTTAAGAAGCATATATCCATGCCTGAACTGTGTAGGCATTCTTATATGTTTATATGAATCATTACTACTTGAAGTTTAATTGCTACTTTTCTATCACTACGTGAATATTCCAAAAAGAATAATTGTTCATTTTCTGGTACACATAATATGGTAACACCCTTTTCTTCTTTATGGTAGTATTAGCAATATTACATTAAAACCTAAAACCTCGCATCAAGGAGCTTGATAGGAGGTTTGTGCGCACACACATCTTAGATCCATATGGTCCCTTTATCACTGTATTATTTCATCATTAGCTCATGAGGTTTGTGTACCTATCCTTTTATAAGTTAGCTCATGAAAGCATTTCATCATTAGCGGGAGGCCAGGAGCTCCATTGTATTATTTCACTCAATTTCAGAAAGCATAATATGATGAGATTATCTTAAATCATGACAATGCTTTCCAGATTGTAAGTCAAAATAGATTGATATCACTCGAAGGTTTTCAAACTCTTTCTACCATTTTAAATATGCTAGGTGTCCATGGTACGAAGAACAGGTAAACTCATTGTTTTTCTTTTCCTTATAGACCATCATGCACACGATCACACCCATGATCCTGGTGTTTCTTCTGTAAGCATTGTTTGTGAAGGGGAGATGGATCTTGAAAAGGTTGGTTCTAAATTTATCTGTCATGCTCTATTTTCTCATCATCGCTAAATGAAATTTAGAATCCAAATACTATCACCCTTTTAATTGCCCTGCACATAATGGGGTTGTGGATATTGAAACAAGCGGATAACAATCTTACATGCACCCACAGGCTGACATGTGGTTGGGAAACCTACTGCTAGAACGCAGCGATGACATATACCGGATGAAGGGGCTACTTTCTGTCAGTGGAATGCCTCAGCGCTTTGTCTTTCAGGTTTATGTTAAACTTAGCCCGTAATTTTACCTAGTCCACTCTTGATTCTTCCATCGTACTAATCTCTTACTGTGGTATTTACACAACGAAACCAATTACTCTGTGTTATCTAAGAAATGTCTGTGTTCGTTGGGCAGGGAGTGCACGACATTTTCCAGGGATCTCCCGAGAGAATGTGGGAACCAAATGAGCCACGCATCAACAAGATTGTATTCATAGGCAAGAATCTCAATGGGGAAGAACTGGAGAAGGGCTTCAAGGATTGCCTACTGAAGAAATAAGCGAGAAACGAGTTTGTACGTTTTTCCTACACACGGGATGGGAATCTCCAGCTTCATGATTTTGAGCTTTGCGGCTGTAGAACTTATCCTTGAATCTGAAGTGCGATTGAATGAACTAACTTGCATCATTTGCGAGATGTACAGAATGGGTAACCGTAATATCCTTGTAGCCTTGCCATCATTTACAGTTACGAATTGTACCCTGAAATTGCGCACGCTGTAATTTGAACATACAGAGATGGTGTTTCTTAATTCCTAGTAAAATCGTAATTGCATCGTGGCACTATGGATGGAATGCATGGGTTGATTCTTAATTGTGTTTATGAAGGCGGCGACATTGCATAGGGGAGGGTAATTATGTCCGTCTTATTCGCAACATCAGCAGATTGAAGGGTCAAATGCACTCTCAGGATGTTACTACTCCCTCCGTAGTAGCTAGCTAGGAATCCCTGTTCATTTTGTTCGTGATGAATCTGGACGACCAAAGTCCTTACTTATTGGTGTTCTACGTGATGAATCTGAGCAGTCCAGGTTCAAGTGACAATAATGATGGACTCAAATCCAGATTAGTTAAATGGACAGCGTGTTAACATCGTAAAGAGAAGGATTGGCTATATATGTAGAACCAATGCATAATAGACATCTCATTATGTACACGCTCCAACTGGCCAGATTCCCAGATGTCCATGCAGGGAGCAAATCATTTTCTTAAGTGCATTCGACCACAGCAACCAGCAAACCGGACATAAGTTCAAACATGATAACATTAAATTCGATTTTAGAACTCCTCAAACGGATGCAATACCTATAGTTCTTACATGTCACGGTCACGGTCACGGTCTAAAGACCGATATAGATACTGAACGAGGAGCGCAGTGTAAGACAAGAAATACATTTTTGAGAAATCAATTGAAACTAGGGCAAACAGGTCCCTTTGACAAACCGAGGCGAACCTCCATTCCGTGGTGCATGTCGGGAGCACGGAAGCTTTCAGAATCTTGGGGCACTGCAACGTGATCAATGGAAAAGGAAGATTAACACAACGATAAGCAACAATAGGACGAGTAAATACTAGTACTTGACAAGAAAAAAGTTGTCGCAAGGGCGGTGGAACTGAAATATAGTCTATATAGGCTGTATTTTGTGGTGATTAGTATAAATCAGCATTAATGAATGGTGATGAGATGTAAGTTCTGCATGGAAAGTAAAGCCAAACCAAGCTCAAAGCACCGACAGAAGCAAAATATATAATTTGTGGATATCATGATGACGGAATAAAACAACCAATTTGAGATAATTATTATTATTTCAAGTACTCCCTCCAGCCAAATTTATTTGGCATTGTTTCTAACGCTGAATAAATTTGACTAGAGTCTAGAGGTAGTACATCCTAACACCAAAAATCTATCAAGATGACCCTTTGTTTTCCAAGAACTTCTAAACTACCAATACCAAGATGCCACAAGACTACATAGTTTTATGTTCGAGAAAAACGACTACACAATTTTGCCCTGTTAAAAGTAAACAAACAAGAATTCATATGAAGGTAAATAGAACTTTGGTGGCACTCCCTGACTCCAATAAAGAACATAAACATGAATATAATAAATAAGCAAAAGTTGGTTCCCAAATAGTTGCAAAGAAATGTGAAAAGCAAGCAATAAGATTCAGGGGAAATCAAAGGACAGCAATCCTTACAGTTAAGATAATCTTCAAACCCAAAATCATCTAAGGAACCAGTCAGTGCCTCATATCCTAGCATAGATGACGGCAATGCACCAGGGGGCCTTTGGAACCTGGCAACAGATAAATCATCAATCAAAACATCTTTCATGTTAGCCTGCCCAATTAAAAGCAATGGAGATGAGTTGTGCGTGCTGTTTTTCTCCTATTTGCAGTGTATTGATGTGCTAATTGTTACTAGAAGGGGCAGACAAACAAAAACAACATCAAGATACTGCGAATTCAACCAGACCAAGGGATTCAAGCATTCTGAGTGATCCATACTAGAACATACAAAGCATCAACAAAATCTTAGTAACCTGAGCATATTGATATGTGGAGATGCTCAAAATACTACACATGCACAATATTTTGAGAATCAACTATTCTAACCAGGAAAATTGGCGTATATAACAAGAAGTTTCAGAAGGAATTTGCACACTGTCAGCAGAATACAACTGATGACCACCAACATAACATCACTGATATAATATGCACATAGGAAAAGAGTTGCAGACTTGCAGTAAATGCAAAGAGCTACTACCAGATTTACAACTAGACACACACACACACACACACACACACACACAAAAAGCTAACTGCAAGGGCAATCTTAACAAACACAGGGAGGATATAAACCACATCGAATTCAAATATGCATATCTCGTGCCCATAATAAGCCAGCCCACTTAAGTTTACGGAGGTGAAATTCCCCTAACAGTTCCAACAAGACATGTAATACTGCCTGCTCAGATCAGATGGAACTACTAGTGCCTATCTATCAACTTGGACAGATGGTGGTATTGCAGCGGAAATTACATGGGGATAGGACAGTGAATTACTTGGAGAGGATTTGGGCATCAAGATCCTTGCGGATGTTGAAGGCGGATCCGTAGATGGCTTCCGCGCCGAACCTCTTCTTGTCCGCCCAGAACTTGGCATCCTGCGCGCGCGGCGGGGATTCAGCGTGTTAGCTAGGGTTTCGAGGGCGAGAGGGGGGAGAAGAAGAAGAAGAAGAAGAAGACCTTGTGGACGCTGGCCTGGAGCGGGTGCGGCGGCGCGAGGTCCCCCTTGACGCTGTCGTTGACGCCGAAGCGGAGGACGTCGTGGTTCCCGCCGATCTCCTTCTTCACCACGCCGCCGCTCGCCATCGTCGCCTGCGAAGCTTTCTCTCTCTCTCTCTCGCTTCTTTCTTTGGGGAGAAGAAAGGGAGACGGATCATCTTCGGGCTCGACGCACTGTATATTAGAGGCAGCCCATGTCTGACTCTGACTCAGTTTCCTCTTCCTGGTGGGCTGGGCTGGTCTGGGCTGGGCCGGCCCAGCCCGACTGCTACATGGATGGCCAACGAGATATTCGTATTCGGCAACAGTTAATAAAATTCTTGGTTGGATTTTTTTTTTTCACGCGAGTTGACGTGTACTCACAATCTACATCCTATATGTAGGGATGAAAGTGGTACGGATAATTTCCGAATTCCGATCCTGTTTTTCGAATACGGATTGCTGCGGTCGGATTTTTTTCGGATATTTTCGGATTCGGATACGAATTCGGATAGTTTTTCTCGGATACGAATTCGAATACAGTAGCGATGGTATCCGTCGGAACTCGGATTCGGTCGGAAACTATACGACCTTTTTTTGCCGGATATCCAGAAAAAAAATCAACAGCCAAATCCAAAATAACAACATCGAAAAACTCAAAAACGATCATTGTTGTCCGCCGCACGCCGTCGCCTTGGGCCGCCGAGTTCCCGCTGTCGCCGTGATCCGGCCACCCCGAGGCCGGCGCCGCCGGATCCCCTCGTCGCCGTCGGCCGCACGTCGTCGCCTCGCGCCGTTGCCGTCGCCTCACGACCTCGGATCCCGCGGCACCGGGGCTGCCGACCACGGATCCGGCTGCCCCGAGGCCGGCGTCGCCGTCCGCCGGACGCCGTCGCCTCGCGCTGCCGAGTTCCCGCCGTCACCGTGACCCGGCCGCATCGAGGGCCGCGTCGCCGGTTCCGCTCGTCGCCGTCCGCCGCACGTCGTCGCCTCGCACTGCCGAGCCCCCGCCGTCGCCGTCGCCTCACGACCTCGGATCCCGCGGCACCAGGGCTGCCGACCACGGATCCGGCCGCCCCGAGGCCGGCGTCGCCGTTCGCCGCACGCCGTCGCCTCGCGCCGCCGAGTTCCCGCCGTCACCGTGACCCGGCCGCACCGAGGGCCGCGCCGCCGGTTCCGCTCGTCGCCGTCCGCCGCACGTCGTCGCCTCGCGCCGCCGAGCCCCCGCCGTCGCCGTCCGCCGCACGCGTCCCCGTCCCCGTCGTCGCCGTCCGCCGCACGCCGGCCCCGCCACCGTGGAGGCGTCTCGCGGTCGCGGCAGCCGGGAGGAAGAGTGGCGGCTGGACTGCCATTGGGAGGTGGGAGTTCGGACTAGGGTTAGCCGGTTAGGTATATATATCCCTCCATCTAAATGGGCTAATGGGCCTAAGAATCAGCTATTAAGTCTATATCGCGTTCCTCCGCTTCGAATTTAATTTTATGATACTAAATAAACTCATTTGAAAAAGTTATCAAAAACAAAGTTGTACAATTTATTGAGATCTACAAATTTTCTTTTGGTCATTTCTCCATCCGAGTTTGATTGAACTATATAAATTTTAAAATTTAAAATATAAGAAATTCAAATAATTTTTTGGGTAGTAAATGATTTCAAATGGAAAAAATTGTCAACAACAAAGTTGTATAACACATCAAGATCAACAACTTTTGTTTGGGTCATTTTTCTATATGACTTTGTTTAAACAGTTTGAATTTGAATTTCAAACTATGACACCTTCAAACAATATTTTCAAAAACTAAATGATTTCAACTCAAAAAGTTATCAACAACAAAGTTGTATAACTTATCAAGATCTATAACTTTTATTTTAGTCATTTCTTCATCTGACAAAGCGATAGTAACATTGTTTACAAAATTAGCATATCTCGCATAAGGTTTCATAAGCTATAAGAGAAATATGCAAATTTTGTAAACAATATTACTATCACTTTGTCGGATGAAGAAATGACCAAAATAAAAGTTGTAGCTCTTGATGAGTTCTACAACTTTTATGTTCATGATTTTTTCAGCTGAAATTATTTACTGCTTCAAAATATTATTTGAACTTGACATTTTTTGAAATTCAATTTTTTTTAGTTGGTAAAACAAAGTCACAAGAAAATATGGCCAAAATAATAGCAGTAAGAACACAATAACTCGATAGAACATGATTTTAGAAACATTTAGAAAAAAGAATAATCCAATTTGGAGTTTATATGAGTGCGGTAAACTAGTTTTAAATTTTATTTTTCACATACGGCTCCTTAAGACACCCGTATGTAAAAATGAGTTCATTTTTGCATACGGACCTTTTAAGAGGCCCATATGGAAAAATCAATTTCTTAATCAAAATTAGCTGACTATTGCAAGAAGAGGAATAAGTTTATTATGCCTCGCTATTGTCTTACTCTCGATTGAATCCTCTCCCTCAACCACAAAATTGGATATAACAAAATTATTAACACTAAAATTTGAAAATATTGATATATTCTATTAGAAAAAATAATGAGCTATATCTCTTCCCTGATTTGAGAAGCTCGGTTTGAGGGGTTGTTTACTTTGATAATTATCCGTTACCGTATTTGTTCCGTTTCGTATTCGCTCCGTATCTGCATTCGACAATATTCGATTTCGTTTTCGAATCCGGGGTTTCCGATTCCGATTCCGATTTCGAAAAAAAAAATGAAAACGAATATGGTAGAGCTAGTTTCCGTCCGTATCCGATCCATTTTCATCCCTACCTATATGTAGTTTGCACGAATCTTAGAATAAATATATTAGGTGATAACAAAATGTACCATGCATGATGTTTACTTTATATGATATTTTTTTATAAGTGTAAGATACCTTGTTTATGTAATTTTTCTATTTCTTATATATAAAACTTTGAGGTTATCAATTTGGATGTGACTACACAGCTAGTAATAGCTGGTTTGTCTCACTCCATCTATGAGAGATCCTATCCACCTATACTTCAAATAAAATTTTCTCTTAAACTACTCATCCGATCTTACGATTCGATTACACTGTTGTGTTCGTAACAATTAAATCTTTATAACAAGATCTCACATGATTATATTTTGATGAAAAATTATAAATTACTTTTATAATATATCTAAATTACTTTTAGATTTCACTAAATTACTTCTTAGACATATAAAAGTAAATTAATGCTTCCTTCCGCGCATCCGGTGCGTGCCCTGTGATCATGCTCTCTTAGAAAACGCAACAACTAGCGCACCACGATACACGTGCATCTACTCCTAGTCCTACTGCTATGAAAGAGCCAAAGAGAACACAAAAGGCACGCGGGTCCAAGTTGTTGTTTGCCAGTTTGTGCAGCCTATCAAGTAAAATATCATCACAATAGAATAGGTCGTGTTATACGTGTATGGCAAATTAGGTAACAGATTAATGGCGCTAAGCTTAATTCATGACATGACTGCCATTTAGGCTGGAAGTGTAACAAGAAAGCATATTCTTACAATCCACCATCCAAATAAAAAGTGACCATTAGATACAACGGAGGACATAGATATTTATTTGAATTATTTAAACGCATGCACACATGCCATGAGAACCTCATCACTCTCTGGTCATAAGGAACGCATCTCTAGCAACCAAAGATGACAAACATGCATATAATTAGCCTCATTGGTGGTCCATGAAGCTCTCCCAGCCCCATATATATATATAGCTCCTTTGCTATCATGTACGTAGTATATAACATGAGCATCAGGGTAAGGAAAGTCATCTCAAATCCACACCAGTTACCCTCAATAGAAACGGTGCTAATGGCCCAGAACAAGACCATGGCTCTGCTCCTTGCCACCCTTGTGGCGGTGGTTGCGGTAGTACGAGCCACCGAAGAGAAGGATATAGAAGAAGCTGTGTGCTCAGAGCATTGCAACGACGAGGAAAAAGAAGGCACCATCGACCACAAGCACTGTGTAGACATCTGCATCCTCACGAACAGGGAACTTTTTGGGGCCTTGGAGAGAGGAATGAAGCCCTCGATGGAGCAATTCAGCGCTTTGTGCAATGAGGGGTGTAGCAAAGAATTTAAGGAGGATCCTGCCACCAACAAGAAGTGCGTAGACAGTTGCATCGTCGATGCTAAGGAACTCAATGGACACTTAGCGAAAGGTGGCGCTTCTAGTGTTCCCGCACGTGCATGATTGTGTCGAGCTGCACATCTGTTCCTTCATCCATGATCGAGGGACGATACCCATTAATGGTTCCCACCCAGCGGTCGGCCTTGTATTACATTGTCCTGTTGTTCCTTTTGCCTCTTCAATTGTTTCATTATTTGGTGTTCATAACTTCTATGTGATCGATCTGGTCTGTTGTTCTACCCAATATTGTTACTAAAAGCATTTGTTATCTTTAATTGATTAAAATAGTTCCAGTTGTGCTTTGTCTTTTAACATTCATTAATATACGGTCTCATATTCCACTTTGAGTACGTGCAATGTTAGTACATAGATATAGTTCATGCTTCCTTCCGCGCGTCCGGTGCGTGCCCTGTGATCATGCTCTCTTGGAAAACGCAACAACTAGGGCACCACGATACACGTGCATCTACTCCTAGTCCTACTGCTATGAGAGAGCCAAAGAGAACACAAAAGGCACGCGGCCACGCTAAACTCTTCCAAACAAAACTAATTCTCCGCTTTCAAGGCACGCTGCTTTTGAATAGCTACAAACCGGTACCCTCAGTGATGATATTATACATGTTTCTCTAGCGTAAAAAATATGTTTCAGTTATTGCCTTGACATGTTGCACCAATGTGTTGCATCGATGAGTTTACAGGTATGTTGTTTCACGAATACAATATCGAAGGTTCCGATTTGAAAAGTATAGCTTTTAAGTGCAAGACTGAAACAATCTTTTTCCTCGTTAGAGAACAACACCATATTAAGGCAATATAATACATACATTTGATTTCATCATTTTTTTTTAATTTTTGATATTGGGCCTGACGAAAATAATGGATCTTGTTTTAACAAATTAAGCTAAACATTTTGTTTCGCAAGCCTATACAAAAGTTTCAGAAATGCGAGTTTTAGTACATAATACACCATTGTCGTGTGATGACCGGTCAGGCCATGAGTTTTTCTTTTGGACTGGAAGTTATTTAATTAATCATTTATAGAATTTATATTAATGTGCAAGTCATTTGACATGTAAAGTAAAGGAGGGAACTAAACTTTCCTTGAATAAACCATGTTTGGAGTATTTTCATGTGATTCGCCATCCCTAAAATATTGTCTGAAATTTTCTCGGAACTCAACCTTTAATTTTAACGATGCCAATGGTTACGCCTTTTCTAGAACTCTTTGGCCAAATAGTTACACGGAAAGGATTGGTGCGTCTAGCTAGACATATATGCTAACATCTGATGGCATGTCGAGACAGGTGCACGCGTACAGTCATTCCATGGATCGCATACAATAGCTACTAAATCACATTAGTTGTTGCAAAGCCATGACAATAAAAGATAGAGAGGATGTTCTCCCAATGACCTGTAGGGTGAAACGGAGCTTGAGACAACAAGTTCTTCCACATATATAATTTTTTTTTGGGGTCTTTCAATTTTCGTTCGTTATAAATATGTAACGGGAATTTTACTTTTGGTATATCATTACTATCCCCCAATGTTTTGGGACTATCTTCATTTAGAAAAATATATCGCAGCCCATTTGAGATATTCTACAGGACCGGGACGACGATCTAAATCTTTTTCTTTTGTCATCTGAGAACATTTTTGAAAAAAAAATTAAAGGCCTACATTAGATAATCACATGTCTTTGGATTAGCTAGAACAAGATAATGCTAACCTACACATTATGGAAACCGAATGTTCATGGTACTGTTTAGCACATCAAGCAGGTCCAAGTTGTTGTTTGCCAGTTTGTGCAGCCTATCAAGTAAAATATCATCGCAATAGAATAGGTCGTGTTATACGTGTATGGCAAATTAGGTAACAGATTAATGGCGCTAAGCTTAATTCATGACATGACTGCCATTTAGGCTGGAAGTGTAACAAGAAAGCATATTCTTACAATCCACCATCCAAATAAAAAGTGACCAGTAGATACAACGGAGGACATAGATATTTATTTGAATTATTTAAACGCATGCACGCATGCCATGAGAACCTCATCACTCTCTGGTCATAAGGAACGCATCTCTAGCAACCAAAGATGACAAACATGCATATAATTAGCCTCATTGGTGGTCCATGAAGCTCTCCCAGCCCCATATATATATATAGCTCCTTTGCTATCATGTACGTAGTATATAACATGAGCATCAGGGTAAGGAAAGTCATCTCAAATCCACACCAGTTACCCTCAATAGAAACGGTGCTAATGGCCCAGAACAAGACCATGGCTCTGCTCCTTGCCACCCTTGTGGCGGTGGTTGCGGTAGTACGAGCCACCGAAGAGAAGGATATAGAAGAAGCTGTGTGCTCAGAGCATTGCAACGACGAGGAAAAAGAAGGCACCATCGACCACAAGCACTGTGTAGACATCTGCATCCTCACGAACAGGGAACTTTTTGGGGCCTTGGAGAGAGGAATGAAGCCCTCGATGGAGCAATTCAGCGCTTTGTGCAATGAGGGGTGTAGCAAAGAATTTAAGGAGGATCCTGCCACCAACAAGAAGTGCGTAGACAGTTGCATCGTCGATGCTAAGGAACTCAATGGACACTTAGCGAAAGGTGGCGCTTCTAGTGTTCCCGCACGTGCATGATTGTGTCGAGCTGCACATCTGTTCCTTCATCCATGATCGAGGGACGATACCCATTAATGGTTCCCACCCAGCGGTCGGCCTTGTATTACATTGTCCTGTTGTTCCTTTTGCCTCTTCAATTGTTTCATTATTTGGTGTTCATAACTTCTATGTGATCGATCTGGTCTGTTGTTCTACCCAATATTGTTACTAAAAGCATTTGTTATCTTTAATTGATTAAAATAGTTCCAGTTGTGCTTTGTCTTTTAACATTCATTAATATACGGTCTCATATTCCACTTTGAGTACGTGCAATGTTAGTACATAGATATAGTTCATGCTTCCTTCCGCGCGTCCGGTGCGTGCCCTGTGATCATGCTCTCTAGGAAAACGCAACAACTAGGGCACCACGATACACGTGCATCTACTCCTAGTCCTACTGCTATGAGAGAGCCAAAGAGAACACAAAAGGCAAGCGGCCACGCTAAACTCTTCTAAACAAAACTAATTCTCCGCTTTCAAGGCACGCTGCTTTTGAATAGCTACAAACCAGTACCCTCAGTGATGATATTATACATGTTTCTCTAGCGTAAAAAATATGTTTCAATTATTGCCTTGACATGTTGCACCAATGTGTTGCATCGATGAGTTTATAGGTATGTTGTTTCACGAATACAATATCGAAGGTTCCGATTTGAAAAGTATAGCTTTTAAGTGCAAGACTGAAACAATCTTTTTCCTCGTTAGAGAACAACACCATATTAAGGCAATATAATACATACATTTGATTTCATCATTTTTTTTAATTTTTGATATTGGGCCTGATGAAAATAATTGATCTTGTTTTAACAAATTAAGCTAAACATTTTGTTTCGCAAGCCTATACAAAAGTTTCAGAAATGCGAGTTTTAGTACATAATACACCATTGTCGTGTGATGACCGGTCAGGCCATGAGTTTTTCTTTTGGACTGGAAGTTATTTAATTAATCATTTATAGAATTTATATTAATGTGCAAGTCATTTGACATGTAAAGTAAAGGAGGGAACTAAACTTTCCTTGAATAAACCATGTTTGGAGTATTTTCATGTGATTCGCCATCCCTAAAATATTGTCTGAAATTTTCTCGGAACTCAACCTTTAATTTTAACGATGCCAATGGTTACGCCTTTTTCTAGAACTCTTTGGCCATATAGTTACACGGAAAGGATTGGTGCGTCTAGCTAGACATATATGCTAACATCTGATGGCATGTCGAGACAGGTGCACGCGTACAGTCATTCCATGGATCGCATACAATAGCTACTAAATCACATTAGTTGTTGCAAAGCCATGACAATAAAAGATAGAGAGGATGTTCTCCCAATGACCTGTAGGGTGAAACGGAGCTTGAGACAACAAGTTCTTCCACATATATAATTTTTTTTTGGGGTCTTTCAATTTTCGTTCGTTATAAATATGTAACGGGAATTTTACTTTTGGTATATCATTACTATCCCCCAATGTTCTGGGACTATCTTCATTTAGAAAAATATATCGCAGCCCATTTGAGATATTCTACAGGACCGGGACGACGATCTAAATCTTTTTCTTTTGTCATCTGAGAACATTTTTGAAAAATAAATTAAAGGCCTACATTAGATAATCACATGTCTTTGGATTAGCTAGAACAAGATAATGCTAACCTACACATTATGGAAACCGAATGTTCATGGTACTGTTTAGCACATCAAGCAGGTCCAAGTTGTTGTTTGCCAGTTTGTGCAGCCTATCAAGTAAAATATCATCGCAATAGAATAGGTCGTGTTATACGTGTATGGCAAATTAGGTAACAGATTAATGGCGCTAAGCTTAATTCATGACATGACTGCCATTTAGGCTGGAAGTGTAACAAGAAAGCATATTCTTACAATCCACCATCCAAATAAAAAGTGACCAGTAGATACAACGGAGGACATAGATATTTATTTGAATTATTTAAACGCATGGTATCATGTACGTAGTATATAACATGATATATATATATATATATATATATATATATATATATATATATATATATATATATATATATATATATATATATATATATATATATATATATATATATATATATATATATATATATATATATATATATATATATATATATATATATATATATATATATATATATATATATATATATATATATATATATAGCTCCTTTGCTATCATGTACGTATTATATAACATGAGCATATGGGTAAGGAAAGTCATCTCAAATCCACACCAGTTACCCTCAATATAAACGGTGCTAATGGCCTATAACTAGACCATGGCTCTGCTCCAGTATGAGCACTGACATTTTGACCTTCATGATCACTGGAAGAAACCAGGTCTGTATGAGGGAAAAGAAATCAAACCGAGTCTTTCAGAAACAAAATATAGAAATTTAAACAAGATGGAATAAATTACATGTTTTGTTACACATAGTTGCATCAACCCAAGCATTTTGACACCATCAAACCCAAGCATATGTGAAAATTCTGCTGCATAATCCAGTGCATTATCACCTGCTATAGTTTTCCAATCCTTGAAGATCCTTCATAGAACCAGAAAATAGGATTATGGCTGTTGCAGTTAAAAGAATTTATAGGTTGCTATTGCAGTTAAAAGAAGTAACACGCTGAAAAATCCATAGAATAATTAATGCAATTTTAGAGGCAATATAAATCCCAAGCATACTCTGATTTTGGCATTCCTTTGCCGTAAGCCTTTTGAACCTCACTCCCAACCTGAAAATAAGTGTTAAAATAGAAATTCTCAATCAATTAATTGTGGAGGGCCTAGAAAGAATTACAAACAACAGAAAAATGTTTTTTTGTTAATTTATTTTGACATGCACCATCTCTGAATTAAATATACCTTCAAATAAGTGGCAACAGCCCGTCGCACCCTCGCCACGCCGCGCCCTCGTCGTGCCCGCCGCCGGCTGTCGGCCACCGCTGCTTCCGACTGTGCTCACGAGATAAAGAGGAAGAGGGGAAGAGGGGAAAGAGAGAGGTGAGAGAGTATGACAGGTGGGGCCGTGACTGAAAGGGCAAGAGTGACATTTTTCATGTCCGGGCCTATACGTGGCTATTTTCATACAGCCTCTTGGCGTTTGCTATCCGTTTAATATGCTTGGCAAATGAACTTGAATTAGTACAAGTGGATCTCTAGATTTGTATGTAGAAGGTCGAGATGTTTGCAAATGACATATGAGTTGAGTTGAGTGATCTAGAATTTAGTTCCTACTGTGGAATATGGATAGCTCCAGAAATTGATTTTTTTTAGTCCATTTATTTTAAGCTCTACTATTTGTTAAGTTTATTCTCAAAATATTTAATTTATAGTATTATCCACAATAATTGGAGTGCAAAACTGACCAAATTAAAGTTGCCATATGTTCATCTGGAATCTGAAAGCTGGCCTTGGTCTGCTTCATTTTGGTGTGACCGGAGCCCGTACTCACCGTTAGCTACCATCCCCAACCTGCCCTAATCTTTCTCCAGGTTTTGTTGCTAGCACTCGATCTGTACACGCTGTGGGATAATTGCTTGTTGACAAGGAAGATCAAATCCTGATGGTGGAAGAATGGCACCCCCTGTGCTTCAGCTAACAATCTGATTAGTTTCCTAGATGCTTGATTATTGATTTTATGTGTGATCATTTTATTTTGTTTTTGTATCAGGGTTGCATAGAGTATAAAAGCTTTGTCCCCCTATGCTTGCACTGAGAGACTCTTCCGTAGCTGTCATCGCATACGGTGTTGCAAGTATGTTCTCTATTATCTCCATGTGATTGCACGGGTAGCATATGTATTCTCACTAACTGCTCTTACACTAACAATGATGAATCAGACTAGCAGAGAGAGTTTCCAAGCAAATTTGATGGCACATGTCCACGAATTGTGATTTTTAATAGTTTGCATTATAAATGCTCATCTTGTCCTGCCTCCTTTTTCCCTTAAATTTATTTACATGGTGCGGCAGTCAGTATCCTAAACAGTTAAAAATAGGACTCACTAAATTGAAGAAAAAACAAATAGCTCTACCTTGCTTATGATGGTCCTTCATATTGGAGCACATCTTCCATGGGTCTGTAGCAGCTCATCCTGCTCAAGGTTGACTATATATGAGTTTTGGTCAGTGAAGGGGATGTAATTAGTAATGGAATTAGAACATAGGTAACACTCGAGTTAATTAGTGCTTTGCTTGCAGTTTCAATGCTTACACCACAATTTCATTCTCTGCAATTACATTCACATTTTAAGCTTGGTCTTCTTCCCTACTCCCAATCACCAAACTCGTTTTTTAATGAAAACACAACTTGGTATTTGCAAGTTCTCTATCTGTTTTTTTGCAATAGGAAAACTGTTACATGTTCTAGACAAAAATATCATTTTTAAGAACCGTAACAAGCTTATGGATGAACTTTGACAGGTTCCTTGACGAAATTTGAAGATGTAACCCGCCACCCACGTTTCGCAGCCATCGCCCATTATGGACTTGCCAAGTTTCTGGTGGTGCCCATTGTGGATGAAATTACTGATTGCCTCAAGTACTCAAGTTTCATGAGTATAACAAAGATTACAGCTTGGGTATCTGTAAAGTGGTTATGTTGAGATAAAGGACAATAATGTGAGATTTCTGTTTACATCTCAAATGTTCCCTTTAATTTTTTTACGCTACTTTCTAACTTGGCCTTTCAGTTTAAATCTCATAATATGCATTGTTTCTTTTATCCAGGATTGAATCTTCTAGCCTCTACAAAACTGAATTCATATTTCTCTCCTCTTCATTGTTAGTGTAAACAATACTCTATTCAATATATGTCGACGTGTCTGGCACGTGCACGTTAACTAGTGATTAGTTGTGTACTAGTCGATGGTACTATGAGCATGCAGTAATTAGATTTACTCGTTTCGAGATTGGACAGCTACATATGCTATGTATAATTTTTTTTCTCAGTAACACAGATTTGTAGAAAAAATAAAGGTATGCCGCGTACTTGTTCTTCGTATATGTTCCGTAAACGCAGTTTCGTACTTTAGACTTTTCCATTTCCGAGTAATATCAGGTAGTCAAAATCTGCAGGCTCAAATATTACTTTATTCAAATTTTATTACTATATAATAAGTAGTACATAATACATACTCACTGCAGTGAGTACCACATATATATATATATATATATTCACTAGGACCCCTTATTACAATTATTTATGCGGAGAGGGGCCAGACCGCCAGAGGAAGCGAAGCAGCGGGCGCCTTATTTGGCGCATGTGGCTAATGCCTCTTTCAGGCATCCAGGCGCCGGAGCCCAGCCACACTGGTTTTCGACGTGGTTGACGCACTCTTTAATGTGACCTGGGAAGTGACTGGCTATGTAAATTAATATTGCTTTGCTCAGATGGCCAAAGATAAATTTCTCTTCATCGTTGGCGCGATCACCTAAACAAAAGAAGAAAGAAAAAGCATATATGCACAAGTAAGGACAGTATATATATATATATATATATATATATATATATATATATATATATATATATATATATATATATATATATATATATATATATATATATATATGCAGATGAAAAGATCGATACTACAGTACTACTTAAGAGATGACAAGATGATGTACCTGTACCACCAGTCCCACGGGCGCTGCCTCCAGCGGCAGCGGCGGCCGCTACCTCCGTCATTAGGAGAATGACGATAAAAACAGCATACGCGACCTTCTTTGAGTCCATTGTCTGACTCTTGTTAGTGGCTGGCAGTAAGTACAGTACGTGTGCGCTCGATTTTGATCCCTCCCCTGCCTGCTGGGTGCCCATATAAATACTACTACTCCGATCCACTTCACACAGCGACCAACATTAATTGAACATGCCCCATTAATTAACTAGTAGTACAACTCCACATGCCCGCTAGGAATCAGTATCTTCTGGAGTAGTAGTAGCTAGCTAGCTCCCGTGTAGCATTAACTTTCTGCCTTCAATCATTTTACATCATTGAAGGAGAGTTTCATTATTTTGGTATAAGAGCAAGTTAAATCTGTACGCAGTTGGTGCAAAGAGAGTGACAACATGTTGGGTAAATTTGTTTAAACAGTTGGAAATTAGCCAGGTAAATAATATATAACAGGAATAAAATTTAAGATTGCTGGTGTCAATAGATAACATTTGATGTCCAGAACTATGTAATAAATTCAACATTTTCTAAATAGCCTGTCATTTTCGTTGGTCAGGAAAACATCTTGATTTGTTGACCACTAATTTCAATATAAATATATTCGTAAAATAGATGAAACTACAATGGTACCATCGAAGAAATATATTCAAAAATGATATTAATGCTCGACATTGTGTAAGTTTCTTTTCCTCTCATTAGATGGAGGTACGAGGTATATGCCTATTTAGCCAAGCTTCCTTATAATTTTGTTCAAATTTGAACTGGTCCCCAATCTTTTTTTTTTTTGAAAGAAATCATCCTTTTCAAATTCCAAAGGCTCCAGTACTGACCTCAGCCATTGCCTATCTCTATTGTCATGAATGCCACGCTGTTCACCACCACTGTCCTGCAAAGGATAGACAAAATTCACAAAATTAGCGCATTTCTTTCATAAATAGCAAAAGTAGACCAAGAATTCAACACTACTACAAAAACAGTGTCATCCACCACCCATCAAGTTAAGATCTAAACCATTAGTTGTTTCCACCAACATTTCTATTATTGTAATAACTATTACAAGACCATAAGAAAGGTTTCTCATGTTTAACGCAGATTAAGCAGTCTGATGTGTTATACCTTCATTCCTATCAACAAAGACAACATTGACACATAATTTGCTTTGGCGCCAGTACCTAATTAAGTAGGATGCGATTTTTTTTTTCAGTGTAATGTTTATCGTCTGCAATTGGTGATATATGGGAGCTACAAACTTGATTCCGAGTTAGTTATGAAGGCATCATTGGCAAATCCTACCATCGCAGGTGCAGTGCTTTTGACCTGATTCACAATCCTGATATCGCATCTAGAAGGCAAATCTTCGGACTAAAAAAAAGTTGAGCCATTATAAATAGAAACGAATGGTAAGTAAATTCTTGTTTGCAATGTTACATGTTTGTTAAAAGTATCACTGATCCAAATACAGTTTAAATGTATACCTGCTGTCCTCGCAACTTAAATGCATTTAAGCAACTACAGCATCCTTTGTTTGTGAATCATCGCTCCACAATTATTACACCAGTATATCACAAGTATTCTTTTCATCCTGCCGTCAGTCAATACGAGGTCAATGTTTTTGAAGTACCTTTTTTACCAATCATCTTTGATCAGAACTGACCTGAATTGAAATTTTGAATGCATCCATACAACCGAATTGGCTAGGGCATGATAGCAGTTAGCTGTTTGAATATGATCTGGTGCTTAAATTTATGATCTAGTGCCTAAAATCTTAATTGCAGCCTTTAATGTGTCTAATTTATTCAAAACTGAACATGTGACACATAATAGACCATTATATTCCAAATGCAGTTGATTCTCTTACTGATTCATGTCACAAATTTCAAATCCATACTATTCTAGAGATGGAGTTTCCATCAAGAAGGTTATGGTTCTTGCCACGCCAATCTTATGAAAACAAATATATAGTACTAACAATAAAATATTCGGCAAACATTTTTTCCGAATGTCAGCCATTTACAAAATTAAGCATGATCTCTTCGTACTGATTTTTTTGTGGCTCAAATTTGTTGGTATTATAGATTAAAACAAAAATCTAGGTTTACAGAACCAATCTTAGCATGGGGTTATGATCATGTTTCTTACTATGAGTGGCCGGAGTGGTTCATGGTCTTCTGAGTTTTCCCTGATGACCAAGGATGATAGCACCACGTTGAAGACGATAGGATCTTATTTATTCTTTTGCCTTGAATAGCTCCTGCACAGCATACAATGAGAATCATCGTTTTGTAAACTTAATCAGAGTAAGAACAGCAATACCAAAGTGATATTTGCAATGCAGATGATTCTCAAAGTTCAATTCTCAATCTCCACTTAAAGCAACATAAAAATGTACTACCAAAGTCTATCACATCACAAGTTCCCAACCAAAGGAGAAATGGGAATTATAATACATGAATAAAATATAGCCCCAAAATCAGAAAGACAGTTTTTTTTTTTTTTTTTTTTTTTTTTAAATTACAATAGCTCGGCATTCTTGAAAACACTATAAATCAGAGCATGGTCATTTAATGCTTGGACTATAGCAAAAAATAGAAATATTCAGAGTAAATGACTATTAAGCAAAGAATGTTATGATTTCTAATATAACAAAGATGGGAATATGTAGAGAACTTTCGAGTTTCGTTTTTCATCAAGACCTCAACCAAACTGCTACAAAATATGTGGTACTAACTACTAAAATAGGAGAATCCTTCATTGATAAAAAAAAATCTAAAAAGATATTGTAGGTAGAAGCAGAATTACAGCAACCATGTGCTTGATCTTCCTCACAAGCAACTCACAGTGCTTCATCCACAACATTTCAAAGATAGTAGCATACCACTAAATAGTGCCTCTTTAATCATACCAACAAATGTGATATTATTACCAGGATCCCACAACGTGATGACACTGTCAGCTGCAACCAAAAAACAGATCCCTCACTTGAAAAAGTTGCGAATGTCATAGGTTTATTCCTGCAATTTTTTACTTTTCTATGTCATCATTTACATCATTTGCCAGAAATGGCAAATCATTTTATGGCAGCCTAAGCACGTGGTATACAAGTGCCAACAGTATATATGGTATGGCATCCTTGACCATTAAATATTAGAGGTATTGTTTAGAGGAAATTAAATAATCAAATCAACTCACTTGTATGAACCAACCAATTGACATCCCCAACCAGATTGTTTTTTTTTTCATCACTTGGTTGCGAAAGCATACTTTGGACCCAAACCTACAGATTAATTGGTCACAAGAGAAGCAAATGAAGACCTCACGGCTTGAGCCGTGTTTTTTCCAGGGCGGGAAGCAACAATAGAAATAGCAACATTGCTGTGTGAAAGAACTAAACCAAATGATAGTAAAAACACAAGAAATATATTCCATTTGACCTTATAAACATGTGCCAACCTATGCGGCAGGTTGAAGAGTACATATATAGTAACAATTTGAGAGGTAGAGACAAAACAAAGTTAGAACATCTAAAATAAAAGTCCATATGCACCTTTCATTAGAGGCTTAGAGTATTGAAAAAAAAAATCCCAATCTATCAGCTTTCAGGAGATGCGATAGCCTGCACAACCCAAAGCATGACGGTCAAAAGACGAGACAATCCAATACTCAGGTTGCCTTGACCAACACAAGATATTATTTAAGTTCATACCCTTGCAACAGGAAGAGGAACATCGATGTACCGTGGCCATTCGCCTTGACCAACACAAGATATTATTTAAGTTCATACCCTTGCAATAGGAAGAGGAACATCGATGTACCGTGGCCATTCACATATTGTCTCATACATCAGCTCAGCCTGTAACATCCAGAACATTTTTATATAAAAAAACTCTGACCAACCAACTTGAAGATTCGTTCATTGCTGCATAACAAAATGTTGTGCATGATAATTACCAGATCATGAACAGTATAAATCTCTGGTCCACCAAGTCCGTAGCTCTTTCCCATGCTGGTGCCATCATCCTTGAGGGAGTTGACAATAGCAGCAGCAACATCCACAACATAAACAGGCTGAATCCTGCAAAAACCAAAAGGTTGCATTCATGTAATCTCACCTGCTGTGGAAGTTTAAGATGCAGGTCCCCATTGATTGCCTATGACTGATTAAAAGCCGTAATGGCTTATTAGTGATAAAAAAAGTAATTTATGAGTAAAACTTTTACATGTGTCCTTAGTGGCTTAAATAAAAGCTAATGCTGAAAAAGAAACTACGTTGTAAAAGCATCAAAACCAACTTCAAAATCAAGTTTTAAAATTCAAATCAAGCCATAGGGCAAATGATGAGGCCTGTATTCTCTGATCAATTAATGTTCTAGACTAAATTTTGAGTCAAGGGATTACGACAACAGCCAACAGGAAAGCTCAATTACTTTGTAGACCGGGAATCAATTTTTAGCAAACTGTACCCATCTGTTCAAAATCCGATCTTCTGTGCCAATCATAGTTGCAGGCCTCATAATTGTAGCCTGTTGATCCATGCAACACAGAAGTTTGGTTAAAGTAACCGCCAACATAAATGGGACATGTTTGCTTCTAACTTTGGGTAGTATAGAAACAGAAGTTCAGTATTGCCTAATGCAGATGATCACCTCAGGAAATTCCTTCAACACAGATTCTTCCCCAGCAGCCTTGGCCCTCAGCATTCTAGAAGAAGAGGCCGATGCTCCTAGGCAAGAAACCTGGATAAATCTCATGAAACCCCCATGCTCCTTTGAAACCTGTGCATAGTCCATAACACAGTTAATAGCCAGCCACAAAAGAAGTCTTGATGGGAATTAACACAAAAGAAGTGTTAATAGCCCGCTGCTCTAATCTCTCCTCTTTTATCTGCTCTTATCTCTCCTCTTTTATCTTCCTCAAATATGTTTATAGCTGGCTTATAGTCTGCTACTGTATCTGCTCTAAGAAGAGTGAAGGTGTCATGTGGGGCGACATGTGCAGCAAGCAGCAAAGATGGAAGCCAGGCACATGCGCAGCAAGCAGCAACAACACAATCAAGGATTAGAGATTTGGAAAGTTTTTCAACAAGGAAAGTCTTAATTAGGGAGAAATAATGATTATTTCCTTGTACTAGGGAGGTCAAGTGCCCATATAAACTACTAGATGTGGTTGCGCGGCGTGCCGTGAGAGTTGTCACAAATTTGAATAAATTGATTTATAACTTTTTTTTACATTAGGTTTGTACTGTTATCGATAAATATTTAAGTTTTTCTTTAAGTTAAGAATTGTTGCTTTACTTGAAAGATGGTAATTTTTCATAGCTTTTTTTTTTGAAAATATGTATAATAAGTATTTGTTTGCACGTTTTCCAATACTGAATACGCTTCTTTATTTACCTTTATTTTTACTGACCAATCAATGAGTTGTTGCCGGCTCTGTGATAATCTTTTGAACTTGAGGGCCTCAGCATTCTGTTAGGACCTAGCACTGAGTGTATAGAACTCGTATATGAATAGTTGTAAAAATGTAATTATAAGTTTTAAATATTGCATTGATAATACATAGAATCCAAGGCGCATTCCTAGACGGATATAGTATTTTATAGACATAGTTAACAAATCTAAAAGTTGTAGTTTTGATAAGTAGTGGATGCAGAGTATGTGCAAGAAGGTGGGGGTTAATAAAGATGAGGTAGTTTTTTTTTTCCACCTGTAGTAATTGTGGCTATGAAGTGTTTGTTTGCAAACAATACAGTGGGCTGTTGTGGTGCTAACATCTTTTTTTAATTAGTAATTGTATGCGAATGTGGAAAGTGTAGTGTATCCGAACATTATTTTGTAGGATGTAACTTTACTAAGAAAACCTACATCCTAAGTTTCATGCATACTACACACATCATATATAAACTTCCCGTGGGTCTATCTGGCTTGAATTTAACTCGATAAATTTTATCAAAAGGAAAATAATCTGATCTATCTTGATTATTTGAATAAGGTATGTGCTCTCTGCATTTACAGATAGACCCATTAAAGAACAAGGTTTTTTTGAAAATGAACTATGGAAAATGCACGGCCTGACTGAATCATTTACACTAAATCATAAGAACTGTGATCCGTTCAATGCAGAACTTCCTTTCTCAATTAGAATTTAGCTATGTTCTTGACAAACTGCAATATAAATTATCCGAAGGTACACAACTGGTGTTTATTATATTAAGAGCAAATATGCACATCTGCCATGGCATTACTTATGGAGTCTTGAATGGACTCTAGTGTTACTGATCCCAGGGCTTATAATCGTCACAGTAGGATACTTCAGCAGATGAGCTGACCTTCTCTTGGCAATCTGCTCCACAGTTGTCAAAGAACCAATCAAAATGTAATTTCAACCAAGACAGAGAGAAAGGAGAGAGAGGAAATGACGGGTGATAAGCTCAGGGTGATTCTTCAGAGTGCTAGTAGCAGCCAGAGATGAAGTACAAAGCAGTAGAACATCTCTTTCTGTTGATTATTCAGAGCAGCAGGGTAAAAAGTGAAACTGGATTAGGACACATTCCTACTTCAGAAAAGATAGGTGAAGAGAATATTTGCTGTACATTCTTCCGTGATAATTTCAGTTTGAAAGTGGATGGAGGCACAATTTAACCTTTGCAGCATACAACTCAGAATAGCACAGTACGATGCTTCACTGGAATGATTAATTTATATTTTGAACTCATGAAACAGTAAAAATTGAAGTACTCCAACACATTTAACCAGTCTGAACCAAAATAGTACACAGAGTAGAAATCAGGAACCATGGTTTGCAGAGCAATAAAGCATGAAAATTCAGCAAATATACTGAATATTTCAACATTGGCACAATAACAACTAACTTCAAGGAGACAAGGACTCAAGGAATAATCCCTGCAAGTATGTTCAACTGATAGGACATATACATTTCTGGAATGTAAATGAACTAAATTTGTTTGGCAAAATGAATTTGTCAGTAACATTTTAGAGCACTGCTGAGTGGGAAAAGCATTCAGCTGATCACTCTGACTAATTATGTGGGCAAAAAGCAATTTGAGAAGATGGTGACGGCTAAACTTATTATCTTAATTCGGATTGGTATTTTTTTAGCTATCATAGGTGGTTTTGTTTAGAGGTGTGGACAGAAGGTAGCAAAATTTCTTTGGGAGGCGGACTTAACAAAGTGTAGTCTGTTGATTTACGTGAAAGGATTTATCAAGAGTTAATATTGTGACAAACCAAATCTGGGTTCGTGATAATTAAGACAGTTAATGGAGCAAATCATTTTAGAATGATTCGTTGTCAGATTGTAAATCATGATATGTGTCACTAAAATAATCTAGACTCACAACATGTAAGTATGTGACTGCACTACCACACATCCTTGCACACAGAGTGAGAATTAATTAGTAGAGTGGTAGAGCATATATAATTAAAATGACAGGCTTGAGAAAAGGTGGTGCAAATCAACAGGGAAAAAATTGAATTAGGAGCAAACCTGACTTCTTTATCAAATCCAAAATGAGCCCCAAAGTAAAATGCCACACAGTATCCATGAATCACTACGGACAGCTATCAGGGACAACCAATCTTTCCAAGAACGTGCAAAGAATAGATTGGAAAATCACAGGTATGCCTGAAGGATCAAGTAACTTTTCATCTCGTTGTTTGCCACAAGATACATCTTGTTCACCAAATGAGTTGCATATAAAATAATTGCATCATTGAATTTTGCTCAGTGGTACGAATTATCTGCAATGATTAAGTGAAGAAGATAACTGCTCAGAGTTTCCCTGGTACAATTAAAAAATACGAACACCAGTATGAAATACAAAGCTGCTGGATTGTTGCAAAAATAACATGAATAATAACAAAACAGGAAAATGGAAAACAAATTAGCGTATGTAGGAATTGCATAGTTAGCAATTAAAAAACAGATTTCTAGTGTTTGTCCATACCGTGAAAGATATTATCTCCAATTGTTCAACAATAAAGGGAACTAAACCGATAGGGGATTATGTAATCCAAATAAACCTGTGATGAAACCGAAGGAGCTAGTTCAGCGAAATGTAGTAGTTAATCTGCTAGTCCAAATATTGTTGTATCGGAAAGAAGGAGCAGATTCGGATACTGAAATCTGTTGAAAATTGATAACTGGGCCACAAAGAAATCTGCAATAATCACAATAATGATTGGAAAGAGAATTAGCTCGATTGGGGACAAAGTGACGAACCTGCACTAGGAATAATGGAGATCTAGTGGAACAACGTCCTAGTTAGCCGAGAGGATGGATCCAGCAATTTCTTCATATATAGAAATGACGAGGATTGGGCCTGGCTGCATAGACAGCAGAGGCATATGCCACCAGCCCGTACTGCATCAGTGCCAATTCAGCGAAGAAGAAGGCCATGTGCTCCATCAGCATTCACCAAAAGAAATCTTGAGTACACGCTTAAACTTGTCGCTTAGCAATGAAATATAATCTGGTGGTAAACAGAAACAAACAAAAGCCATGGCTCTTTACCTCCTTGTCACTTTTGTTATCTGCAGACGCAGATAGCATCATAATGAAGACATATGGTGTAGGAATGGTGAGATTCCACTGAAGCTTATTCAGAATCCCCTTCTCCATTGCAAGAATCTGTTCCCTAGTGTATGCACTATCTGATATGAAGATGAAGTCGTTCACCTGCAAATACATACACAGAGATCCAATCAGAACAAGTCCCTGCTAGAAATGGACAGTGCAGAGCAAAGGGGATAAAATGTTGCTACCTCTGGGGCCCAAATCTCCTCGTACTTGCAATCTATCAGCATGGCAGAAACGGCGACCAGTTGCAGCTCCCTCCGCTGCACTTGCTGCATCGAGAGAGAGATTTGTGGCGCACTTGTCGCTTGTGTGTAGGCGGTGCCGCCGAGCAGCAATTCCAGAGCTCCACGTCCCAGGACCCAGCCATCCTCGGAGGCCGCAGCGTCTCAAATAGCATTGAGGTAGACCACGAGGAACTTAGACAGCCGGTCGTATTCCTTCTCCCTCTCCGCCACCATCGCCCTCGACTCGCTGTTCGCAGCAGCGGCCTCCCTCGCCGGCTGCTTCTTGGTGCTTGAATCCTTATTTTTCTTCTTCTTTATAAGTAACAATAGGACGAGTAAATACTTGACAAGAAAAAAGTTGTCGCAAGGGCGGTGGAACTGAAATATAGTCTATATCGGCTGTATTTTGTGGTGATTAGTATAAATCAGCATTAATGAATGGTGATGAGATGTAAGTTCTGCATGGAAAGTAAAGCCAAACCAAGCTCAAAGCACCGACAGAAGCAAAATATATAATTTGTGGATATCATGATGACGGAATAAAACAACCAATTTGAGATAATTATTATTATTTCAAGTACTCCCTCCAGCCAAATTTATTTGGCATTGTTTCTAACGCCGAATAAATTTGACTAGAGTCTAGAGGTAGTACATCCTAACACCAAAAATCTATCAAGATGACCCTTTGTTTTCCAAGAACTTCTAAACTACCAATACCAAGATGCCACAAGACTACATAGTTTTATGTTCGAGAAAAACGACTACACAATTTTGCCCTGTTAAAAGTAAACAAACAAGAATTCATATGAAGGTAAATAGAACTTTGGTGGCACTCCCTGACTCCAATAAAGAACATAAACATGAATATAATAAATAAGCAAAAGTTGGTTCCCAAATAGTTGCAAAGAAATGTGAAAAGCAAGCAATAAGATTCAGGGGAAATCAAAGGACAGCAATCCTTACAGTTAAGATAATCTTCAAACCCAAAATCATCTAAGGAACCAGTCAGTGCCTCATATCCTAGCATAGATGACGGCAATGCACCAGGGGGCCTTTGGAACCTGGCAACAGATAAATCATCAATCAAAACATCTTTCATGTTAGCCTGCCCAATTAAAAGCAATGGAGATGAGTTGTGCGTGCTGTTTTTCTCCTATTTGCAGTGTATTGATGTGCTAATTGTTACTAGAAGGGGCAGACAAACAAAAACAACATCAAGATACTGTGAATTCAACCAGACCAAGGGATTCAAGCATTCTGAGTGATCCATACTAGAACATACAAAGCATCAACAAAATCTTAGTAACCTGAGCATATCGATATGTGGAGATGCTCAAAATACTACACATGCACAATATTTTGAGAATCAACTATTCTAACCAGGAAAATTGGCGTATATAACAAGAAGTTTCAGAAGGAATTTGCACACTGTCAGCAGAATACAACTGATGACCACCAACAATAACATCACTGATATAATACGCACATAGGAAAAGAGTTGCAGACTTGCAGTAAATGCAAAGAGCTACTACCAGATTTACAACTAGACACACACACACACACACAAAAAAAAAAAAAAAACGAGCTAACTGCAAGGGCAATCTTAACAAACACAGGGAGGATATAAACCACATCGAATTCAAATATGCATATCTCGTGCCCATAATAAGCCAGCCCACTTAAGTTTACGGACCTAACAGTTCCAACAAGACATGTAATACTGCCTGCTCAGATGGAACTACTAGTGCCTATCTATCAACTTGGACAGATGGTGGTATTGCAGCGGAAATTACATGGGGATAGGACAGTGAATTACTTGGAGAGGATTTGGGCATCAAGATCCTTGCGGATGTTGAAGGCGGATCCGTAGATGGCTTCCGCGCCGAACCTCTTCTTGTCCGCCCAGAACTTGGCCTCCTGCGCGCGCGGCGGGGATTCAGCGTGTTAGCTAGGGTTTCGAGGGCGAGAGGGGGGGAGAAGAAGAAGAAGAAGAAGAAGAAGAAGAAGAAGAAGACCTTGTGGACGCTGGCCTGGAGCGGGTGCGGCGGCGCGAGGTCCCCCTTGACGCTGTCGTTGACGCCGAAGCGGACGACGTCGTGGTTCCCGCCGATCTCCTTCTTCACCACGCCGCCGCTCGCCATCGTCGCCTGCGAAGCTCTCTCTCTCTCTCTCTCTCTCTTCACTCATCACTCATTCTTTCATTACTCATGGAACGGTCCAGATCATCTCTGTGTAAAATCCAACGCTCAGGATCGTCTCCACCTCTCCACCGCGCCCTCCTCTCCGCCCCCTTTCTCTCGCTCTCACGCGTCCCCGCCCCTCCCCAACCGCGCGCCGCTCCCCAACCCTAATCTCTCCCTCTCACGCGGCGCCACCGCCGTCGTCGCCGCCCTCGACTGCCGCTGCTCCGCCGTCGTCGCATCCGTCGTCTCGCCGCCACCGATCCCCGCGCCACCACCATCGCCGCCGCCCTCGACTGCCGCCACTCCGCCGTCACCCATCGTCGCATCCGTCGTCGCCGCCGCCCTCGACTGCCGCCGCTCCGCCGTCGTCGCCGCCACCCTCGACTGCCGCCGCTCCGCCTTCGTCGCATCCGTCGTCTCGCCGCCACCGATCCCCGCCGCCGGCTCGCCCTCAACCAATCCCCATCACCGTCGTCGCATCCGTCGTCGTCCAGGATTTACGTCACCGTTCCGTCACCGCACCCACACGATGATCCCCGGCGACGGAACGGGTCATGGTGGCCAGGGAGGATACTCGGGCCCGACGAGCTCCCGGCGTCTCAGGTAATGTCGCCGAAGACAAGAACTCCGGTCAAGCTCCTCGGCCGTGAGGACGCAAGCGTGTGAGGGTACCCCTTTTCCCTCAAATTTAATTATGTACTCTGTTACTTAGTTCTATAATTCATCTGCTCGGTTAGTGTCCCATCACAATCGCTTGGTCAGGATTGAATGTTCTGTGGATTGGATTGGGAGTTGTTTGCTCAAGGAGCAATTAGGGAATATTTTAGTTGGTTGCGGCTGCAAATACCATCAGAACAACAATGGAGTATTTAACAAGAGCCAACAGCCTTTTGTTTCAGATGAATTCCCTCTGAAGTCACCCGTCAATTGACTAATGTTAGACAATCTACCATCTAGAGGAGATCATTCCTGAACCCAATATGGTGATAAGCCGCCTCTGTTGATGTGTTACACTCATTGTTACTTGTTCTGAGGTGTACACCTTGCTTGCTATATTGGAAGAGTGAATTTAATTCACATGGATATAATATTTTGCAATTTTTGCATATGAAATTATATGCATGTTCTTGTGATGTGAGAAGGTTAAATTCCTTTGTGGGATGCCCATTTAATTTCTGGTTGCTAATTTTACTGAAGAATGAGAGTAGGTTATGATGTCTTGGGTTTTGATAAGTAGGGTGTAAATTTATATAGTACAATAAACATGCGTGCTGGTCATTCTGTTATGTTGGATTGAAACAAGTGATGCTGGCAATTCAGGTGCAGACCAGCTTTTGGTTCTGTAAATTATTTTCTCAATTTAAATAGATCATGTATTGTGATGATGTGAATACAATATTATGATGTTATCATGTGTTCAACAGAGCTTAAAAAATACTCACAAACTGGATTCTCGTAGTTATACAGTTTAAATAAGTTATAAGCACGATTTGGGTTTGATGTCTTCCATTTGATTTTTGGCGCTCCTCCCTCTTGCTCCGATCTGGCCTTAGTGATGCCGCCCTGTTTTCGCGGTTGACCCCGGCACCAGCCCCTTCCTCTGGCCACGTGCGAGTTCGAGATTCCAAGTCCCGGTGGTCGGATTTCTCAACCCCGGCACTGGCCTCGCACAGGCTGCGATCCGCTCGCCAACAAGGTAAGTCGTTATTGGGATGTTTATATCTGAAAATTTAGATAATTTCTTTTGAACTTCATTGCTTGGTCAACAACATAACCCAGGAAACCAATTAAATTGATAGACATGTTGTGTGCTCTCTTAAGAGATCAACATCCAAATTGACATCCAAGTTAAAAGAAGAATTTTATTATCTAAATCATGATGCCAATATTGAGAGTTTCTTTTACTTTCCGTTGTATACAGTTTCTGTGATGTGTACCGAAGGTTATATACATAATGAGATTTTACTTCAATGGTGGAATTGTGCTCTATTAAACCACATGGAAAGTTCTGATTTGTGCAGTGATAATTTTTCCCTTTAAAAAGTCAAATTTGGTTTACATTTTTATTCATGACACCTGAATATGTAAAATGCCATGCATTAGTAATGTGCAAGCACTTTCAATGTATTGTCTAAACTCTAAAGGAACAACTTACCAGTTTATTAGTGAATTTATGAAAAAAAATCAGATGTTTAATGTCTGAATAAATTCAGATTCTCTTCTCTGCTTCATGCCTTCATCAGGATGAGGTAGTTAGTGTTGTACTGTAGTTGACAAATCGATTTGTTCGCATCGTGATAAGGCGCAGAAGGTAAGGCGGAAATTGCCTTGGTTTATCCTCTCCCCCTAAATTTCCTCTGCTGCGATTGGTTGATTGGTTAATGAAAAACCCGATACTTGCAAGCAGATTCTGATTAGATTCTAATTATTGGGATTTTCTAGAGTTAGTTTAAGGAAAAGTGAGTTAATTATCGACGATGAAATATACACTTCCATGATTAGAATTATATATCGAATAGACAAATATGTGTATGTATTAAAAATATCTGACAAAATGGACTGTATGATTATAATGCCTTTCAACCATTGCTTTGTGCAATGCTCATTATATCTCCCGGAAATTAATTGATTTCTGCTTTTGTACCATGTGCGATGTTTACTTTTAAACTGCTCAGGTTCATTCTATCTTATTTTCTGGTGCTTCTGAAGCGATGTATATTTCTTCATTTTTAAACTGCTCAGGTTCATGAAATCAGGCGATGACTACCTGCCACAATGCGAAGACAGACGGTCAGCCGCCTACACAATAGGCTCCTACACTGCCACCATCACTGAATGCACATCTGGTCCTCCCTTATTTTCGTTGGTATGTAGTATGTACGTAAGAACTAACAAGTTTATTCATTCAAAGAAAAACTAACAAGTTTATGTTAAGCTTCCTTTTTAATAATATTTTACATTACTGATATTTAGTGCAGTGAAAAATGCTGCAAATCTCTGATATTTAGTGCAGTGCAAAAATGATACATAGCTTGATTGGATGCTCTTTCTCATTATGGCCGACTGCCTGATGGAATTTTTTCCATGTGAAAACAAATGTTTACTCTGTTTCAGGCTTGTGTAGAGAAGAAAAGGTGGAATTGTGGAAGGTAATCGCGGGGAGTTTTGGTTCATTTTTTGAAGATTTCTCTAATTGGTACGTACTAATTAACCAATTGGAGTTTTGGTCTCGTTACTCACTGTAAAAACATGATGGTAAAAAAACAGTTTAATCCTATTGGTACTCTTTTATCCCATTGAACATTTTGTCGTTGTGTCATTGACTGCTATCAAAAAGGAAAAACAGTGGATGACTCTTTCAGGAAATATAGGATAGCCCCATTGATGGCACATTTTGAACCGTTCATGATCCCTGATTTATTCTCTTGACCATATTCTGCACTGCTATACTTGCTAAGTAATACAAATATATTTATATCCCTGTAGCATGTGAGTTACTCTATAAGACAATTATTATTTTTACATAACTAATTAACATTTTTACTAAACTCTTTTATTTTGACAATCACTCTAAGACGTATGCAATTGCGTCTTACGAAAGCAAGTGACCCTGAGAGCACTGATCTTTGTAAAGATGCACACAGCTTACTGCAGGAGAGGATAACAAAATAGAAGTCTATAAAAATCTATAGAAGGGATCAAATATGCTTGACTGAATGATAGAGATGGAAAAATGAAGAAGTGATGACTGTTGTTTCACAATGTATTCATTTCATCTATCCTATAATTGTAGTGGTGTGTCAATGTGTGATACTTCTAGATTTTTCCAGCTCCATTTTGCCAGCTCCGTGTGTGTTAATGATTCAGAAATCGTGGAATTGCTTGGAACATGTACTTTATTCTCAACCATTTTTTGTGGAAGTGTGGATGTACATTGTCTAATATATTGGTATTGAAGTGATTAAATATGATTATTGATGGTTTTGAATTAATATTTTAGATAATATAATATCACTGTACTTTGCCTTAATATCTGACCTAGATCAAAATAAAGCTCAATTGGGTGGATTCTAGGAAACATATTTTTACTACTCCCTCCATTTCACATTATGTGTCTAGATTCATTAACATCTATATGAATGTGGGCAATGCTAGAAAGTCCTATAATATGAAACGGAGGAAGTAACGTGTAATTAGACGGATCATATTCGGGCTCGATGCACTGTATATTAGAGGCAGCCCATGTCTGACTCTGACTCAGTTTCCTCTTCCTGGTGGGCTGGTCTAGGCTGGGCCGGCCCAGCCCGACTGCTGCATGGATGGCCAACGAGATATTCGTATTCGGCAACAGTTAATAAAATTCTTAGTTGGATTTTTTTTTTCACGCGAGTTCACATGTCCTCACAATCTATCTACATACTATATGTAGTTTGCACGAATATTAGGGCAGATATATTAGGTGATAACAAAATGTACCATGCATGATGTTTACTTTATATGATTTTTTTTTATAAGTGTAAGATACCTTGTTTATGTAATTTTTCTATTTCTTATATATATAAAACTTTGAGGTTATCAATTTGGACGTGACTACACAACTAGTGGTAACTGGTTTGTCTCACTCCATCTATGAGAGATCCTATCCACCTATACTTCAAATAAAATTTTCTCTTAAACTACTCATCCGATCTACGATTCGATTACACCGTTGTGTTCGTAACAATTAAATCTTTATAACAAGATCTCACGTGATTATATTTTGATGAAAAATTGTAAATTACTTTTATAATATATCTAAATTACTTTTAGATTTCACTAAATTACTTCTTAGACGTATAAAAGTAAATTAATAAAAAATAAAAGTAATTTACATATATTATAGAGTAACTTATAAAAAGAAGTAGCTTTAATGCATGCCTTTTTTCAATGGACGTGACTACATAGCTAGTGGTAGCCACTCCATCTAGTGTCTCCTTTCAACTTGAAAAATACGATAGTGTGTCTTTTTTAACCTCTTTAATAACTTATATATTTTAAATCACATATTGTTTTGAAAATCTATTTGCACCATTGTGCTCCACTTAAAATATGCGATAAAACAAGATCCATATTAAATATATTCAAATATTTTATTAATTTAAAAGTAAGTTATTACATGTTAGGAAGTAACTTCCATGTTATCAGGAAGTAACTTTTACATCTTATACATGATTAATTCTCATTAGTTACTCCATCAATGTTATTTACAATCCATCAAATGTTTTATCTTCTTTTCTTGTACTACATGAAAAACAAAAGTGAAAGGGAAAAAACAAGAGAGAATGCACTCAGTACTACTGAGTTTGTCACCCTTCTACAATCTACCACTGACATTGTAAAGTTCTATAATATACCACCGTGTTTTGTTCAACCTCTACTATGTGCCATCACTGTCTAGTTAACCTCTGTTAGAGCTCTAAAAAGACCTATTTGCCCCTAGCCCATTCTACAGGCATGGCTACCTCCTTGTTGTCATAAGGAAGGCCAGCTCCTTGCTGGCGGTGGGCGACCGGTTGCAGCGGCGCTGGGGACGACGGTTGCAGTGGCGTCGGGGACGACAGTGATGGGGATGGAAGCGCTAGGACACCGGAAGTGGAGGGGCGGTGGGCGGTTGGACGAGGCAGCGGTGCTGCGAGCAACGAAGCCAGGACGCCGGCGGTGGAGGTGTGGTTGGTAGAGAATGGGGAGGGCGGCGGCGCTGCGGGCGACGGCGCCAATACGCCGACGGTGAAGGCGTGGTGGGCAAAGGACGGGGAGGGCGCTGGCGCTGCGGGCGACGGGGAGGGCGGCGGCGCTGCAGATGACGGGGAGGGTGGCAGCACTGTGGGCGATGACGCCAGGACGCCGACGGTGGAGGCATGGTGAGCAGAGGAAGGGGAGGGCGGCGGCGCCAGGATGCCGGCGGTGGTGGCGTGGTGGTGAACGACGGGGAGGACGGCGGCGCGGCGGGCGACGGGGCCAGGATGTCCGCGGTGGAGGCCTAGTGGGCGGACAAAGGGAAGGGCGGCGGCGCTGCGGGCGACAGCGCCAAGATGCTGGCGGTGGAGGCATGGTGGGCGGCGGCGCCAGGATGCCGGCGGTGGAGTCGTGGTGGCTGGATGACGGGGAGGGCGGCGCCTGGTCGGCGGCGGTGAGGATTTAGGAAATTTGGGCTAGGGTTTTAGTCAATTAATCAAAGGGCATTTCAGGCATTAAGAGAAAAATCAACGCTCCAAACGGAGGGCAACTAACGGTTTGCTGATGGTGATGGTACGCAGTAGAGATTGAACAAAACACGATGGTGTGATGACCGGTCAGGCCATGAGTTTTTCTTTTGGACTGGAAGTTATTTAATTAATCATTTATAGAATTTATATTAATGTGCAAGTCATTTGACATGTAAAGTAAAGGAGGGAACTAAACTTTCCTTGAATAAACCATGTTTGGAGTATTTTCATGTGATTCGCCATCCCTAAAATATTGTCTGAAATTTTCTCGGAACTCAACCTTTAATTTTAACGATGCCAATGGTTACGCCTTTTCTAGAACTCTTTGGCCATATAGTTACACGGAAAGGATTGGTGCTTCTAGCTAGACATATATGCTAACATCTGATGGCATGTCGAGACAGGTGCACGCGTACAGTCATTCCATGGATCGCATACAATAGCTACTAAATCACATTAGTTGTTGCAAAGCCATGACAATAAAAGATAGAGAGGATGTTCTCCCAATGACCTGTAGGGTGAAACGGAGCTTGAGACAACAAGTTCTTCCACATATATAATTTTTTTTTGGGGTCTTTCAATTTTCGTTCGTTATAAATATGTAACGGGAATTTTACTTTTGGTATATCATTACTATCCCCCAATGTTCTGGGACTATCTTCATTTAGAAAAATATATCGCAGCCCATTTGAGATATTCTACAGGACCGGGACGACGATCTAAATCTTTTTCTTTTGTCATCTGAGAACATTTTTGAAAAAAAAATTAAAGGCCTACATTAGATAATCACATGTCTTTGGATTAGCTAGAACAAGATAATGCTAACCTACACATTATGGAAACCGAATGTTCATGGTACTGTTTAGCACATCAAGCAGGTCCAAGTTGTTGTTTGCCAGTTTGTGCAGCCTATCAAGTAAAATATCATCGCAATAGAATAGGTCGTGTTATACGTGTATGGCAAATTAGGTAACAGATTAATGGCGCTAAGCTTAATTCATGACATGACTGCCATTTAGGCTGGAAGTGTAACAAGAAAGCATATTCTTACAATCCACCATCCAAATAAAAAGTGACCAGTAGATACAACGGAGGACATAGATATTTATTTGAATTATTTAAACGCATGCACGCATGCCATGAGAACCTCATCACTCTCTGGTCATAAGGAACGCATCTCTAGCAACCAAAGATGACAAACATGCATATAATTAGCCTCATTGGTGGTCCATGAAGCTCTCCCAGCCCCATATATATATATATAGCTCCTTTGCTATCATGTACGTAGTATATAACATGAGCATCAGGGTAAGGAAAGTCATCTCAAATCCACACCAGTTACCCTCAATAGAAACGGTGCTAATGGCCCAGAACAAGACCATGGCTCTGCTCCTTGCCACCCTTGTGGCGGTGGTTGCGGTAGTACGAGCCACCGAAGAGAAGGATATAGAAGAAGCTGTGTGCTCAGAGCATTGCAACGACGAGGAAAAAGAAGGCACCATCGACCACAAGCACTGTGTAGACATCTGCATCCTCACGAACAGGGAACTTTTTGGGGCCTTGGAGAGAGGAATGAAGCCCTCGATGGAGCAATTCAGCGCTTTGTGCAATGAGGGGTGTAGCAAAGAATTTAAGGAGGATCCTGCCACCAACAAGAAGTGCGTAGACAGTTGCATCGTCGATGCTAAGGAACTCAATGGACACTTAGCGAAAGGTGGCGCTTCTAGTGTTCCCGCACGTGCATGATTGTGTCGAGCTGCACATCTGTTCCTTCATCCATGATCGAGGGACGATACCCATTAATGGTTCCCACCCAGCGGTCGGCCTTGTATTACATTGTCCTGTTGTTCCTTTTGCCTCTTCAATTGTTTCATTATTTGGTGTTCATAACTTCTATGTGATCGATCTGGTCTGTTGTTCTACCCAATATTGTTACTAAAAGCATTTGTTATCTTTAATTGATTAAAATAGTTCCAGTTGTGCTTTGTCTTTTAACATTCGGTCTCATATTCCACTTTGAGTACGTGCAATGTTAGTACATAGATATAGTTCATGCTTCCTTCCGCGCGTCCGGTGCGTGCCCTGTGATCATGCTCTCTTGGAAAACGCAACAACTAGGGCACCACGATACACGTGCATCTACTCCTAGTCCTACTGCTATGACAGAGCCAAAGAGAACACAAAAGGCACGCGGCCACGCTAAACTCTTCCAAACAAAACTAATTCTCCGCTTTCAAGGCACGCTGCTTTTGAATAGCTACAAACCGGTACCCTCAGTGATGATATTATACATGTTTCTCTAGCGTAAAAAATATGTTTCAGTTATTGCCTTGACATGTTGCACCAATGTGTTGCATCGATGAGTTTACAGGTATGTTGTTTCACGAATACAATATCGAAGGTTCCGATTTGAAAAGTATAGCTTTTAAGTGCAAGACTGAAACAATCTTTTTCCTCGTTAGAGAACAACACCATATTAAGGCAATATAATACATACATTTGATTTCATCATTTTTTTTAATTTTTGATATTGGGCCTGACGAAAATAATGGATCTTGTTTTAACAAATTAAGCTAAACATTTTGTTTCGCAAGCCTATACAAAAGTTTCAGAAATGCGAGTTTTAGTACATAATACACCATTGTCGTGTGATGACCGGTCAGGCCATGAGTTTTTCTTTTGGACTGGAAGTTATTTAATTAATCATTTATAGAATTTATATTAATGTGCAAGTCATTTGACATGTAAAGTAAAGGAGGGAACTAAACTTTCCTTGAATAAACCATGTTTGGAGTATTTTCATGTGATTCGCCATCCCTAAAATATTGTCTGAAATTTTCTCGGAACTCAACCTTTAATTTTAACGATGCCAATGGTTACGCCTTTTCTAGAACTCTTTGGCCATATAGTTACACGGAAAGGATTGGTGCGTCTAGCTAGACATATATGCTAACATCTGATGGCATGTCGAGACAGGTGCACGCGTACAGTCATTCCATGGATCGCATACAATAGCTACTAAATCACATTAGTTGTTGCAAAGCCATGACAATAAAAGATAGAGAGGATGTTCTCCCAATGACCTGTAGGGTGAAACGGAGCTTGAGACAACAAGTTCTTCCACATATATAATTTTTTTTTGGGGTCTTTCAATTTTCGTTCGTTATAAATATGTAACGGGAATTTTACTTTTGGTATATCATTACTATCCCCCAATGTTCTGGGACTATCTTCATTTAGAAAAATATATCGCAGCCCATTTGAGATATTCTACAGGACCGGGACGACGATCTAAATCTTTTTCTTTTGTCATCTGAGAACATTTTTGAAAAAAAAATTAAAGGCCTACATTAGATAATCACATGTCTTTGGATTAGCTAGAACAAGATAATGCTAACCTACACATTATGGAAACCGAATGTTCATGGTACTGTTTAGCACATCAAGCAGGTCCAAGTTGTTGTTTGCCAGTTTGTGCAGCCTATCAAGTAAAATATCATCGCAATAGAATAGGTCGTGTTATACGTGTATGGCAAATTAGGTAACAGATTAATGGCGCTAAGCTTAATTCATGACATGACTGCCATTTAGGCTGGAAGTGTAACAAGAAAGCATATTCTTACAATCCACCATCCAAATAAAAAGTGACCAGTAGATACAACGGAGGACATAGATATTTATTTGAATTATTTAAACGCATGGTATCATGTACGTAGTATATAACATGATATATATATATATATATATATATATATATATATATATATATATATATATATATATATATATATATATATATATATATATACATATATATATATATATATATATAGCTCCTTTGCTATCATGTACGTATTATATAACATGAGCATATGGGTAAGGAAAGTCATCTCAAATCCACACCAGTTACCCTCAATATAAACGGTGCTAATGGCCTATAACTAGACCATGGCTCTGCTCCAGTATGAGCACTGACATTTTGACCTTCATGATCACTGGAAGAAACCAGGTCTGTATGAGGGAAAAGAAATCAAACCGAGTCTTTCAGAAACAAAATATAGAAATTTAAACAAGATGGAATAAATTACATGTTTTGTTACACATAGTTGCATCAACCCAAGCATTTTGACACCATCAAACCCAAGCATATGTGAAAATTCTGCTGCATAATCCAGTGCATTATCACCTGCTATAGTTTTCCAATCCTTGAAGATCCTTCATAGAACCAGAAAATAGGATTATGGCTGTTGCAGTTAAAAGAATTTATAGGTTGCTATTGCAGTTAAAAGAAGTAACACACTGAAAAATCCATAGAATAATTAATGCAATTTTAGAGGCAATATAAATCCCAAGCATACTCTGATTTTGGCATTCCTTTGCCGTAAGCCTTTTGAACCTCACTCCCAACCTGAAAATAAGTGTTAAAATAGAAATTCTCAATCAATTAATTGTGGAGGGCCTAGAAAGAATTACAAACAACAGAAAAATGTTTTTTTGTTAATTTATTTTGACATGCACCATCTCTGAATTAAATATACCTTCAAATAAGTGGCAACAGCCCGTCGCACCCTCGCCACGCCGCGCCCTCGTCGTGCCCGCCGCCGGCTGTCGGCCACCGCTGCTTCCGACTGTGCTCACGAGATAAAGAGGAAGAGGGGAAGAGGGGAAAGAGAGAGGTGAGAGAGTATGACAGGTGGGGCCGTGACTGAAAGGGCAAGAGTGACATTTTTCATGTCCGGGCCTATACGTGGCTATTTTCATACAGCCTCTTGGCGTTTGCTATCCGTTTAATATGCTTGGCAAATGAACTTGAATTAGTACAAGTGGATCTCTAGATTTGTATGTAGAAGGTCGAGATGTTTGCAAATGACATATGAGTTGAGTTGAGTGATCTAGAATTTAGTTCCTACTGTGGAATATGGATAGCTCCAGAAATTGATTTTTTTTAGTCCATTTATTTTAAGCTCTACTATTTGTTAAGTTTATTCTCAAAATATTTAATTTATAGTATTATCCACAATAATTGGAGTGCAAAACTGACCAAATTAAAGTTGCCATATGTTCATCTGGAATCTGAAAGCTGGCCTTGGTCTGCTTCATTTTGGTGTGACCGGAGCCCGTACTCACCGTTAGCTACCATCCCCAACCTGCCCTAATCTTTCTCCAGGTTTTGTTGCTAGCACTCGATCTGTACACGCTGTGGGATAATTGCTTGTTGACAAGGAAGATCAAATCCTGATGGTGGAAGAATGGCACCCCCTGTGCTTCAGCTAACAATCTGATTAGTTTCCTAGATGCTTGATTATTGATTTTATGTGTGATCATTTTATTTTGTTTTTGTATCAGGGTTGCATAGAGTATAAAAGCTTTGTCCCCCTATGCTTGCACTGAGAGACTCTTCCGTAGCTGTCATCGCATACGGTGTTGCAAGTATGTTCTCTATTATCTCCATGTGATTGCACGGGTAGCATATGTATTCTCACTAACTGCTCTTACACTAACAATGATGAATCAGACTAGCAGAGAGAGTTTCCAAGCAAATTTGATGGCACATGTCCACGAATTGTGATTTTTAATAGTTTGCATTATAAATGCTCATCTTGTCCTGCCTCCTTTTTCCCTTAAATTTATTTACATGGTGCGGCAGTCAGTATCCTAAACAGTTAAAAATAGGACTCACTAAATTGAAGAAAAAACAAATAGCTCTACCTTGCTTATGATGGTCCTTCATATTGGAGCACATCTTCCATGGGTCTGTAGCAGCTCATCCTGCTCAAGGTTGACTATATATGAGTTTTGGTCAGTGAAGGGGATGTAATTAGTAATGGAATTAGAACATAGGTAACACTCGAGTTAATTAGTGCTTTGCTTGCAGTTTCAATGCTTACACCACAATTTCATTCTCTGCAATTACATTCACATTTTAAGCTTGGTCTTCTTCCCTACTCCCAATCACCAAACTCGTTTTTTAATGAAAACACAACTTGGTATTTGCAAGTTCTCTATCTGTTTTTTTGCAATAGGAAAACTGTTACATGTTCTAGACAAAAATATCATTTTTAAGAACCGTAACAAGCTTATGGATGAACTTTGACAGGTTCCTTGACGAAATTTGAAGATGTAACCCGCCACCCACGTTTCGCAGCCATCGCCCATTATGGACTTGCCAAGTTTCTGGTGGTGCCCATTGTGGATGAAATTACTGATTGCCTCAAGTACTCAAGTTTCATGAGTATAACAAAGATTACAGCTTGGGTATCTGTAAAGTGGTTATGTTGAGATAAAGGACAATAATGTGAGATTTCTGTTTACATCTCAAATGTTCCCTTTAATTTTTTTACGCTACTTTCTAACTTGGCCTTTCAGTTTAAATCTCATAATATGCATTGTTTCTTTTATCCAGGATTGAATCTTCTAGCCTCTACAAAACTGAATTCATATTTCTCTCCTCTTCATTGTTAGTGTAAACAATACTCTATTCAATATATGTCGACGTGTCTGGCACGTGCACGTTAACTAGTGATTAGTTGTGTACTAGTCGATGGTACTATGAGCATGCAGTAATTAGATTTACTCGTTTCGAGATTGGACAGCTACATATGCTATGTATAATTTTTTTTCTCAGTAACACAGATTTGTAGAAAAAATAAAGGTATGCCGCGTACTTGTTCTTCGTATATGTTCCGTAAACGCAGTTTCGTACTTTAGACTTTTCCATTTCCGAGTAATATCAGGTAGTCAAAATCTGCAGGCTCAAATATTACTTTATTCAAATTTTATTACTATATAATAAGTAGTACATAATACATACTCACTGCAGTGAGTACCACATATATATATATATATATATATTCACTAGGACCCCTTATTACAATTATTTATGCGGAGAGGGGCCAGACCGCCAGAGGAAGCGAAGCAGCGGGCGCCTTATTTGGCGCATGTGGCTAATGCCTCTTTCAGGCATCCAGGCGCCGGAGCCCAGCCACACTGGTTTTCGACGTGGTTGACGCACTCTTTAATGTGACCTGGGAAGTGACTGGCTATGTAAATTAATATTGCTTTGCTCAGATGGCCAAAGATAAATTTCTCTTCATCGTTGGCGCGATCACCTAAACAAAAGAAGAAAGAAAAAGCATATATGCACAAGTAAGGACAGTATATATATATATATATATATATATATATATATATATATATATATATATATATATATATATATATATATATATATATATATATATATGCAGATGAAAAGATCGATACTACAGTACTACTTAAGAGATGACAAGATGATGTACCTGTACCACCAGTCCCACGGGCGCTGCCTCCAGCGGCAGCGGCGGCCGCTACCTCCGTCATTAGGAGAATGACGATAAAAACAGCATACGCGACCTTCTTTGAGTCCATTGTCTGACTCTTGTTAGTGGCTGGCAGTAAGTACAGTACGTGTGCGCTCGATTTTGATCCCTCCCCTGCCTGCTGGGTGCCCATATAAATACTACTACTCCGATCCACTTCACACAGCGACCAACATTAATTGAACATGCCCCATTAATTAACTAGTAGTACAACTCCACATGCCCGCTAGGAATCAGTATCTTCTGGAGTAGTAGTAGCTAGCTAGCTCCCGTGTAGCATTAACTTTCTGCCTTCAATCATTTTACATCATTGAAGGAGAGTTTCATTATTTTGGTATAAGAGCAAGTTAAATCTGTACGCAGTTGGTGCAAAGAGAGTGACAACATGTTGGGTAAATTTGTTTAAACAGTTGGAAATTAGCCAGGTAAATAATATATAACAGGAATAAAATTTAAGATTGCTGGTGTCAATAGATAACATTTGATGTCCAGAACTATGTAATAAATTCAACATTTTCTAAATAGCCTGTCATTTTCGTTGGTCAGGAAAACATCTTGATTTGTTGACCACTAATTTCAATATAAATATATTCGTAAAATAGATGAAACTACAATGGTACCATCGAAGAAATATATTCAAAAATGATATTAATGCTCGACATTGTGTAAGTTTCTTTTCCTCTCATTAGATGGAGGTACGAGGTATATGCCTATTTAGCCAAGCTTCCTTATAATTTTGTTCAAATTTGAACTGGTCCCCAATCTTTTTTTTTTTTGAAAGAAATCATCCTTTTCAAATTCCAAAGGCTCCAGTACTGACCTCAGCCATTGCCTATCTCTATTGTCATGAATGCCACGCTGTTCACCACCACTGTCCTGCAAAGGATAGACAAAATTCACAAAATTAGCGCATTTCTTTCATAAATAGCAAAAGTAGACCAAGAATTCAACACTACTACAAAAACAGTGTCATCCACCACCCATCAAGTTAAGATCTAAACCATTAGTTGTTTCCACCAACATTTCTATTATTGTAATAACTATTACAAGACCATAAGAAAGGTTTCTCATGTTTAACGCAGATTAAGCAGTCTGATGTGTTATACCTTCATTCCTATCAACAAAGACAACATTGACACATAATTTGCTTTGGCGCCAGTACCTAATTAAGTAGGATGCGATTTTTTTTTTCAGTGTAATGTTTATCGTCTGCAATTGGTGATATATGGGAGCTACAAACTTGATTCCGAGTTAGTTATGAAGGCATCATTGGCAAATCCTACCATCGCAGGTGCAGTGCTTTTGACCTGATTCACAATCCTGATATCGCATCTAGAAGGCAAATCTTCGGACTAAAAAAAAGTTGAGCCATTATAAATAGAAACGAATGGTAAGTAAATTCTTGTTTGCAATGTTACATGTTTGTTAAAAGTATCACTGATCCAAATACAGTTTAAATGTATACCTGCTGTCCTCGCAACTTAAATGCATTTAAGCAACTACAGCATCCTTTGTTTGTGAATCATCGCTCCACAATTATTACACCAGTATATCACAAGTATTCTTTTCATCCTGCCGTCAGTCAATACGAGGTCAATGTTTTTGAAGTACCTTTTTTACCAATCATCTTTGATCAGAACTGACCTGAATTGAAATTTTGAATGCATCCATACAACCGAATTGGCTAGGGCATGATAGCAGTTAGCTGTTTGAATATGATCTGGTGCTTAAATTTATGATCTAGTGCCTAAAATCTTAATTGCAGCCTTTAATGTGTCTAATTTATTCAAAACTGAACATGTGACACATAATAGACCATTATATTCCAAATGCAGTTGATTCTCTTACTGATTCATGTCACAAATTTCAAATCCATACTATTCTAGAGATGGAGTTTCCATCAAGAAGGTTATGGTTCTTGCCACGCCAATCTTATGAAAACAAATATATAGTACTAACAATAAAATATTCGGCAAACATTTTTTCCGAATGTCAGCCATTTACAAAATTAAGCATGATCTCTTCGTACTGATTTTTTTGTGGCTCAAATTTGTTGGTATTATAGATTAAAACAAAAATCTAGGTTTACAGAACCAATCTTAGCATGGGGTTATGATCATGTTTCTTACTATGAGTGGCCGGAGTGGTTCATGGTCTTCTGAGTTTTCCCTGATGACCAAGGATGATAGCACCACGTTGAAGACGATAGGATCTTATTTATTCTTTTGCCTTGAATAGCTCCTGCACAGCATACAATGAGAATCATCGTTTTGTAAACTTAATCAGAGTAAGAACAGCAATACCAAAGTGATATTTGCAATGCAGATGATTCTCAAAGTTCAATTCTCAATCTCCACTTAAAGCAACATAAAAATGTACTACCAAAGTCTATCACATCACAAGTTCCCAACCAAAGGAGAAATGGGAATTATAATACATGAATAAAATATAGCCCCAAAATCAGAAAGACAGTTTTTTTTTTTTTTTTTTTTTTTTTGAAATTCCAATAGCTCGGCATTCTTGAAAACACTATAAATCAGAGCATGGTCATTTAATGCTTGGACTATAGCAAAAAATAGAAATATTCAGAGTAAATGACTATTAAGCAAAGAATGTTATGATTTCTAATATAACAAAGATGGGAATATGTAGAGAACTTTCGAGTTTCGTTTTTCATCAAGACCTCAACCAAACTGCTACAAAATATGTGGTACTAACTACTAAAATAGGAGAATCCTTCATTGATAAAAAAAAATCTAAAAAGATATTGTAGGTAGAAGCAGAATTACAGCAACCATGTGCTTGATCTTCCTCACAAGCAACTCACAGTGCTTCATCCACAACATTTCAAAGATAGTAGCATACCACTAAATAGTGCCTCTTTAATCATACCAACAAATGTGATATTATTACCAGGATCCCACAACGTGATGACACTGTCAGCTGCAACCAAAAAACAGATCCCTCACTTGAAAAAGTTGCGAATGTCATAGGTTTATTCCTGCAATTTTTTACTTTTCTATGTCATCATTTACATCATTTGCCAGAAATGGCAAATCATTTTATGGCAGCCTAAGCACGTGGTATACAAGTGCCAACAGTATATATGGTATGGCATCCTTGACCATTAAATATTAGAGGTATTGTTTAGAGGAAATTAAATAATCAAATCAACTCACTTGTATGAACCAACCAATTGACATCCCCAACCAGATTGTTTTTTTTTTCATCACTTGGTTGCGAAAGCATACTTTGGACCCAAACCTACAGATTAATTGGTCACAAGAGAAGCAAATGAAGACCTCACGGCTTGAGCCGTGTTTTTTCCAGGGCGGGAAGCAACAATAGAAATAGCAACATTGCTGTGTGAAAGAACTAAACCAAATGATAGTAAAAACACAAGAAATATATTCCATTTGACCTTATAAACATGTGCCAACCTATGCGGCAGGTTGAAGAGTACATATATAGTAACAATTTGAGAGGTAGAGACAAAACAAAGTTAGAACATCTAAAATAAAAGTCCATATGCACCTTTCATTAGAGGCTTAGAGTATTGAAAAAAAAAATCCCAATCTATCAGCTTTCAGGAGATGCGATAGCCTGCACAACCCAAAGCATGACGGTCAAAAGACGAGACAATCCAATACTCAGGTTGCCTTGACCAACACAAGATATTATTTAAGTTCATACCCTTGCAACAGGAAGAGGAACATCGATGTACCGTGGCCATTCGCCTTGACCAACACAAGATATTATTTAAGTTCATACCCTTGCAATAGGAAGAGGAACATCGATGTACCGTGGCCATTCACATATTGTCTCATACATCAGCTCAGCCTGTAACATCCAGAACATTTTTATATAAAAAAACTCTGACCAACCAACTTGAAGATTCGTTCATTGCTGCATAACAAAATGTTGTGCATGATAATTACCAGATCATGAACAGTATAAATCTCTGGTCCACCAAGTCCGTAGCTCTTTCCCATGCTGGTGCCATCATCCTTGAGGGAGTTGACAATAGCAGCAGCAACATCCACAACATAAACAGGCTGAATCCTGCAAAAACCAAAAGGTTGCATTCATGTAATCTCACCTGCTGTGGAAGTTTAAGATGCAGGTCCCCATTGATTGCCTATGACTGATTAAAAGCCGTAATGGCTTATTAGTGATAAAAAAAGTAATTTATGAGTAAAACTTTTACATGTGTCCTTAGTGGCTTAAATAAAAGCTAATGCTGAAAAAGAAACTACGTTGTAAAAGCATCAAAACCAACTTCAAAATCAAGTTTTAAAATTCAAATCAAGCCATAGGGCAAATGATGAGGCCTGTATTCTCTGATCAATTAATGTTCTAGACTAAATTTTGAGTCAAGGGATTACGACAACAGCCAACAGGAAAGCTCAATTACTTTGTAGACCGGGAATCAATTTTTAGCAAACTGTACCCATCTGTTCAAAATCCGATCTTCTGTGCCAATCATAGTTGCAGGCCTCATAATTGTAGCCTGTTGATCCATGCAACACAGAAGTTTGGTTAAAGTAACCGCCAACATAAATGGGACATGTTTGCTTCTAACTTTGGGTAGTATAGAAACAGAAGTTCAGTATTGCCTAATGCAGATGATCACCTCAGGAAATTCCTTCAACACAGATTCTTCCCCAGCAGCCTTGGCCCTCAGCATTCTAGAAGAAGAGGCCGATGCTCCTAGGCAAGAAACCTGGATAAATCTCATGAAACCCCCATGCTCCTTTGAAACCTGTGCATAGTCCATAACACAGTTAATAGCCAGCCACAAAAGAAGTCTTGATGGGAATTAACACAAAAGAAGTGTTAATAGCCCGCTGCTCTAATCTCTCCTCTTTTATCTGCTCTTATCTCTCCTCTTTTATCTTCCTCAAATATGTTTATAGCTGGCTTATAGTCTGCTACTGTATCTGCTCTAAGAAGAGTGAAGGTGTCATGTGGGGCGACATGTGCAGCAAGCAGCAAAGATGGAAGCCAGGCACATGCGCAGCAAGCAGCAACAACACAATCAAGGATTAGAGATTTGGAAAGTTTTTCAACAAGGAAAGTCTTAATTAGGGAGAAATAATGATTATTTCCTTGTACTAGGGAGGTCAAGTGCCCATATAAACTACTAGATGTGGTTGCGCGGCGTGCCGTGAGAGTTGTCACAAATTTGAATAAATTGATTTATAACTTTTTTTTACATTAGGTTTGTACTGTTATCGATAAATATTTAAGTTTTTCTTTAAGTTAAGAATTGTTGCTTTACTTGAAAGATGGTAATTTTTCATAGCTTTTTTTTTTGAAAATATGTATAATAAGTATTTGTTTGCACGTTTTCCAATACTGAATACGCTTCTTTATTTACCTTTATTTTTACTGACCAATCAATGAGTTGTTGCCGGCTCTGTGATAATCTTTTGAACTTGAGGGCCTCAGCATTCTGTTAGGACCTAGCACTGAGTGTATAGAACTCGTATATGAATAGTTGTAAAAATGTAATTATAAGTTTTAAATATTGCATTGATAATACATAGAATCCAAGGCGCATTCCTAGACGGATATAGTATTTTATAGACATAGTTAACAAATCTAAAAGTTGTAGTTTTGATAAGTAGTGGATGCAGAGTATGTGCAAGAAGGTGGGGGTTAATAAAGATGAGGTAGTTTTTTTTTTCCACCTGTAGTAATTGTGGCTATGAAGTGTTTGTTTGCAAACAATACAGTGGGCTGTTGTGGTGATAACATCTTTTTTTAATTAGTAATTGTATGCGAATGTGGAAAGTGTAGTGTATCCGAACATTATTTTGTAGGATGTAACTTTACTAAGAAAACCTACATCCTAAGTTTCATGCATACTACACACATCATATATAAACTTCCCGTGGGTCTATCTGGCTTGAATTTAACTCGATAAATTTTATCAAAAGGAAAATAATCTGATCTATCTTGATTATTTGAATAAGGTATGTGCTCTCTGCATTTACAGATAGACCCATTAAAGAACAAGGTTTTTTTGAAAATGAACTATGGAAAATGCACGGCCTGACTGAATCATTTACACTAAATCATAAGAACTGTGATCCGTTCAATGCAGAACTTCCTTTCTCAATTAGAATTTAGCTATGTTCTTGACAAACTGCAATATAAATTATCCGAAGGTACACAACTGGTGTTTATTATATTAAGAGCAAATATGCACATCTGCCATGGCATTACTTATGGAGTCTTGAATGGACTCTAGTGTTACTGATCCCAGGGCTTATAATCGTCACAGTAGGATACTTCAGCAGATGAGCTGACCTTCTCTTGGCAATCTGCTCCACAGTTGTCAAAGAACCAATCAAAATGTAATTTCAACCAAGACAGAGAGAAAGGAGAGAGAGGAAATGACGGGTGATAAGCTCAGGGTGATTCTTCAGAGTGCTAGTAGCAGCCAGAGATGAAGTACAAAGCAGTAGAACATCTCTTTCTGTTGATTATTCAGAGCAGCAGGGTAAAAAGTGAAACTGGATTAGGACACATTCCTACTTCAGAAAAGATAGGTGAAGAGAATATTTGCTGTACATTCTTCCGTGATAATTTCAGTTTGAAAGTGGATGGAGGCACAATTTAACCTTTGCAGCATACAACTCAGAATAGCACAGTACGATGCTTCACTGGAATGATTAATTTATATTTTGAACTCATGAAACAGTAAAAATTGAAGTACTCCAACACATTTAACCAGTCTGAACCAAAATAGTACACAGAGTAGAAATCAGGAACCATGGTTTGCAGAGCAATAAAGCATGAAAATTCAGCAAATATACTGAATATTTCAACATTGGCACAATAACAACTAACTTCAAGGAGACAAGGACTCAAGGAATAATCCCTGCAAGTATGTTCAACTGATAGGACATATACATTTCTGGAATGTAAATGAACTAAATTTGTTTGGCAAAATGAATTTGTCAGTAACATTTTAGAGCACTGCTGAGTGGGAAAAGCATTCAGCTGATCACTCTGACTAATTATGTGGGCAAAAAGCAATTTGAGAAGATGGTGACGGCTAAACTTATTATCTTAATTCGGATTGGTATTTTTTTAGCTATCATAGGTGGTTTTGTTTAGAGGTGTGGACAGAAGGTAGCAAAATTTCTTTGGGAGGCGGACTTAACAAAGTGTAGTCTGTTGATTTACGTGAAAGGATTTATCAAGAGTTAATATTGTGACAAACCAAATCTGGGTTCGTGATAATTAAGACAGTTAATGGAGCAAATCATTTTAGAATGATTCGTTGTCAGATTGTAAATCATGATATGTGTCACTAAAATAATCTAGACTCACAACATGTAAGTATGTGACTGCACTACCACACATCCTTGCACACAGAGTGAGAATTAATTAGTAGAGTGGTAGAGCATATATAATTAAAATGACAGGCTTGAGAAAAGGTGGTGCAAATCAACAGGGAAAAAATTGAATTAGGAGCAAACCTGACTTCTTTATCAAATCCAAAATGAGCCCCAAAGTAAAATGCCACACAGTATCCATGAATCACTACGGACAGCTATCAGGGACAACCAATCTTTCCAAGAACGTGCAAAGAATAGATTGGAAAATCACAGGTATGCCTGAAGGATCAAGTAACTTTTCATCTCGTTGTTTGCCACAAGATACATCTTGTTCACCAAATGAGTTGCATATAAAATAATTGCATCATTGAATTTTGCTCAGTGGTACGAATTATCTGCAATGATTAAGTGAAGAAGATAACTGCTCAGAGTTTCCCTGGTACAATTAAAAAATACGAACACCAGTATGAAATACAAAGCTGCTGGATTGTTGCAAAAATAACATGAATAATAACAAAACAGGAAAAATGGAAAACAAATTAGCGTATGTAGGAATTGCATAGTTAGCAATTAAAAAACAGATTTCTAGTGTTTGTCCATACCGTGAAAGATATTATCTCCAATTGTTCAACAATAAAGGGAACTAAACCGATAGGGGATTATGTAATCCAAATAAACCTGTGATGAAACCGAAGGAGCTAGTTCAGCGAAATGTAGTAGTTAATCTGCTAGTCCAAATATTGTTGTATCGGAAAGAAGGAGCAGATTCGGATACTGAAATCTGTTGAAAATTGATAACTGGGCCACAAAGAAATCTGCAATAATCACAATAATGATTGGAAAGAGAATTAGCTCGATTGGGGACAAAGTGACGAACCTGCACTAGGAATAATGGAGATCTAGTGGAACAACGTCCTAGTTAGCCGAGAGGATGGATCCAGCAATTTCTTCATATATAGAAATGACGAGGATTGGGCCTGGCTGCATAGACAGCAGAGGCATATGCCACCAGCCCGTACTGCATCAGTGCCAATTCAGCGAAGAAGAAGGCCATGTGCTCCATCAGCATTCACCAAAAGAAATCTTGAGTACACGCTTAAACTTGTCGCTTAGCAATGAAATATAATCTGGTGGTAAACAGAAACAAACAAAAGCCATGGCTCTTTACCTCCTTGTCACTTTTGTTATCTGCAGACGCAGATAGCATCATAATGAAGACATATGGTGTAGGAATGGTGAGATTCCACTGAAGCTTATTCAGAATCCCCTTCTCCATTGCAAGAATCTGTTCCCTAGTGTATGCACTATCTGATATGAAGATGAAGTCGTTCACCTGCAAATACATACACAGAGATCCAATCAGAACAAGTCCCTGCTAGAAATGGACAGTGCAGAGCAAAGGGGATAAAATGTTGCTACCTCTGGGGCCCAAATCTCCTCGTACTTGCAATCTATCAGCATGGCAGAAACGGCGACCAGTTGCAGCTCCCTCCGCTGCACTTGCTGCATCGAGAGAGAGATTTGTGGCGCACTTGTCGCTTGTGTGTAGGCGGTGCCGCCGAGCAGCAATTCCAGAGCTCCACGCCCCAGGACCCAGCCATCCTCGGAGGCCGCAGCGTCTCAAATAGCATTGAGGTAGACCACGAGGAACTTAGACAGCCGGTCGTATTCCTTCTCCCTCTCCGCCACCATCGCCCTCGACTCGCTGTTCGCAGCAGCGGCCTCCCTCGCCGGCTGCTTCTTGGTGCTTGAATCCTTATTTTTCTTCTTCTTTATAAGTAACAATAGGACGAGTAAATACTTGACAAGAAAAAAGTTGTCGCAAGGGCGGTGGAACTGAAATATAGTCTATATCGGCTGTATTTTGTGGTGATTAGTATAAATCAGCATTAATGAATGGTGATGAGATGTAAGTTCTGCATGGAAAGTAAAGCCAAACCAAGCTCAAAGCACCGACAGAAGCAAAATATATAATTTGTGGATATCATGATGACGGAATAAAACAACCAATTTGAGATAATTATTATTATTTCAAGTACTCCCTCCAGCCAAATTTATTTGGCATTGTTTCTAACGCCGAATAAATTTGACTAGAGTCTAGAGGTAGTACATCCTAACACCAAAAATCTATCAAGATGACCCTTTGTTTTCCAAGAACTTCTAAACTACCAATACCAAGATGCCACAAGACTACATAGTTTTATGTTCGAGAAAAACGACTACACAATTTTGCCCTGTTAAAAGTAAACAAACAAGAATTCATATGAAGGTAAATAGAACTTTGGTGGCACTCCCTGACTCCAATAAAGAACATAAACATGAATATAATAAATAAGCAAAAGTTGGTTCCCAAATAGTTGCAAAGAAATGTGAAAAGCAAGCAATAAGATTCAGGGGAAATCAAAGGACAGCAATCCTTACAGTTAAGATAATCTTCAAACCCAAAATCATCTAAGGAACCAGTCAGTGCCTCATATCCTAGCATAGATGACGGCAATGCACCAGGGGGCCTTTGGAACCTGGCAACAGATAAATCATCAATCAAAACATCTTTCATGTTAGCCTGCCCAATTAAAAGCAATGGAGATGAGTTGTGCGTGCTGTTTTTCTCCTATTTGCAGTGTATTGATGTGCTAATTGTTACTAGAAGGGGCAGACAAACAAAAACAACATCAAGATACTGTGAATTCAACCAGACCAAGGGATTCAAGCATTCTGAGTGATCCATACTAGAACATACAAAGCATCAACAAAATCTTAGTAACCTGAGCATATCGATATGTGGAGATGCTCAAAATACTACACATGCACAATATTTTGAGAATCAACTATTCTAACCAGGAAAATTGGCGTATATAACAAGAAGTTTCAGAAGGAATTTGCACACTGTCAGCAGAATACAACTGATGACCACCAACAATAACATCACTGATATAATACGCACATAGGAAAAGAGTTGCAGACTTGCAGTAAATGCAAAGAGCTACTACCAGATTTACAACTAGACACACACACACACACACAAAAAAAAAAAAAAAACGAGCTAACTGCAAGGGCAATCTTAACAAACACAGGGAGGATATAAACCACATCGAATTCAAATATGCATATCTCGTGCCCATAATAAGCCAGCCCACTTAAGTTTACGGACCTAACAGTTCCAACAAGACATGTAATACTGCCTGCTCAGATGGAACTACTAGTGCCTATCTATCAACTTGGACAGATGGTGGTATTGCAGCGGAAATTACATGGGGATAGGACAGTGAATTACTTGGAGAGGATTTGGGCATCAAGATCCTTGCGGATGTTGAAGGCGGATCCGTAGATGGCTTCCGCGCCGAACCTCTTCTTGTCCGCCCAGAACTTGGCCTCCTGCGCGCGCGGCGGGGATTCAGCGTGTTAGCTAGGGTTTCGAGGGCGAGAGGGGGGGAGAAGAAGAAGAAGAAGAAGAAGAAGAAGAAGAAGACCTTGTGGACGCTGGCCTGGAGCGGGTGCGGCGGCGCGAGGTCCCCCTTGACGCTGTCGTTGACGCCGAAGCGGACGACGTCGTGGTTCCCGCCGATCTCCTTCTTCACCACGCCGCCGCTCGCCATCGTCGCCTGCGAAGCTCTCTCTCTCTCTCTCTCTCTCTTCACTCATCACTCATTCTTTCATTACTCATGGAACGGTCCAGATCATCTCTGTGTAAAATCCAACGCTCAGGATCGTCTCCACCTCTCCACCGCGCCCTCCTCTCCGCCCCCTTTCTCTCGCTCTCACGCGTCCCCGCCCCTCCCCAACCGCGCGCCGCTCCCCAACCCTAATCTCTCCCTCTCACGCGGCGCCACCGCCGTCGTCGCCGCCCTCGACTGCCGCTGCTCCGCCGTCGTCGCATCCGTCGTCTCGCCGCCACCGATCCCCGCGCCACCACCATCGCCGCCGCCCTCGACTGCCGCCACTCCGCCGTCACCCATCGTCGCATCCGTCGTCGCCGCCGCCCTCGACTGCCGCCGCTCCGCCGTCGTCGCCGCCACCCTCGACTGCCGCCGCTCCGCCTTCGTCGCATCCGTCGTCTCGCCGCCACCGATCCCCGCCGCCGGCTCGCCCTCAACCAATCCCCATCACCGTCGTCGCATCCGTCGTCGTCCAGGATTTACGTCACCGTTCCGTCACCGCACCCACACGATGATCCCCGGCGACGGAACGGGTCATGGTGGCCAGGGAGGATACTCGGGCCCGACGAGCTCCCGGCGTCTCAGGTAATGTCGCCGAAGACAAGAACTCCGGTCAAGCTCCTCGGCCGTGAGGACGCAAGCGTGTGAGGGTACCCCTTTTCCCTCAAATTTAATTATGTACTCTGTTACTTAGTTCTATAATTCATCTGCTCGGTTAGTGTCCCATCACAATCGCTTGGTCAGGATTGAATGTTCTGTGGATTGGATTGGGAGTTGTTTGCTCAAGGAGCAATTAGGGAATATTTTAGTTGGTTGCGGCTGCAAATACCATCAGAACAACAATGGAGTATTTAACAAGAGCCAACAGCCTTTTGTTTCAGATGAATTCCCTCTGAAGTCACCCGTCAATTGACTAATGTTAGACAATCTACCATCTAGAGGAGATCATTCCTGAACCCAATATGGTGATAAGCCGCCTCTGTTGATGTGTTACACTCATTGTTACTTGTTCTGAGGTGTACACCTTGCTTGCTATATTGGAAGAGTGAATTTAATTCACATGGATATAATATTTTGCAATTTTTGCATATGAAATTATATGCATGTTCTTGTGATGTGAGAAGGTTAAATTCCTTTGTGGGATGCCCATTTAATTTCTGGTTGCTAATTTTACTGAAGAATGAGAGTAGGTTATGATGTCTTGGGTTTTGATAAGTAGGGTGTAAATTTATATAGTACAATAAACATGCGTGCTGGTCATTCTGTTATGTTGGATTGAAACAAGTGATGCTGGCAATTCAGGTGCAGACCAGCTTTTGGTTCTGTAAATTATTTTCTCAATTTAAATAGATCATGTATTGTGATGATGTGAATACAATATTATGATGTTATCATGTGTTCAACAGAGCTTAAAAAATACTCACAAACTGGATTCTCGTAGTTATACAGTTTAAATAAGTTATAAGCACGATTTGGGTTTGATGTCTTCCATTTGATTTTTGGCGCTCCTCCCTCTTGCTCCGATCTGGCCTTAGTGATGCCGCCCTGTTTTCGCGGTTGACCCCGGCACCAGCCCCTTCCTCTGGCCACGTGCGAGTTCGAGATTCCAAGTCCCGGTGGTCGGATTTCTCAACCCCGGCACTGGCCTCGCACAGGCTGCGATCCGCTCGCCAACAAGGTAAGTCGTTATTGGGATGTTTATATCTGAAAATTTAGATAATTTCTTTTGAACTTCATTGCTTGGTCAACAACATAACCCAGGAAACCAATTAAATTGATAGACATGTTGTGTGCTCTCTTAAGAGATCAACATCCAAATTGACATCCAAGTTAAAAGAAGAATTTTATTATCTAAATCATGATGCCAATATTGAGAGTTTCTTTTACTTTCCGTTGTATACAGTTTCTGTGATGTGTACCGAAGGTTATATACATAATGAGATTTTACTTCAATGGTGGAATTGTGCTCTATTAAACCACATGGAAAGTTCTGATTTGTGCAGTGATAATTTTTCCCTTTAAAAAGTCAAATTTGGTTTACATTTTTATTCATGACACCTGAATATGTAAAATGCCATGCATTAGTAATGTGCAAGCACTTTCAATGTATTGTCTAAACTCTAAAGGAACAACTTACCAGTTTATTAGTGAATTTATGAAAAAAAATCAGATGTTTAATGTCTGAATAAATTCAGATTCTCTTCTCTGCTTCATGCCTTCATCAGGATGAGGTAGTTAGTGTTGTACTGTAGTTGACAAATCGATTTGTTCGCATCGTGATAAGGCGCAGAAGGTAAGGCGGAAATTGCCTTGGTTTATCCTCTCCCCCTAAATTTCCTCTGCTGCGATTGGTTGATTGGTTAATGAAAAACCCGATACTTGCAAGCAGATTCTGATTAGATTCTAATTATTGGGATTTTCTAGAGTTAGTTTAAGGAAAAGTGAGTTAATTATCGACGATGAAATATACACTTCCATGATTAGAATTATATATCGAATAGACAAATATGTGTATGTATTAAAAATATCTGACAAAATGGACTGTATGATTATAATGCCTTTCAACCATTGCTTTGTGCAATGCTCATTATATCTCCCGGAAATTAATTGATTTCTGCTTTTGTACCATGTGCGATGTTTACTTTTAAACTGCTCAGGTTCATTCTATCTTATTTTCTGGTGCTTCTGAAGCGATGTATATTTCTTCATTTTTAAACTGCTCAGGTTCATGAAATCAGGCGATGACTACCTGCCACAATGCGAAGACAGACGGTCAGCCGCCTACACAATAGGCTCCTACACTGCCACCATCACTGAATGCACATCTGGTCCTCCCTTATTTTCGTTGGTATGTAGTATGTACGTAAGAACTAACAAGTTTATTCATTCAAAGAAAAACTAACAAGTTTATGTTAAGCTTCCTTTTTAATAATATTTTACATTACTGATATTTAGTGCAGTGAAAAATGCTGCAAATCTCTGATATTTAGTGCAGTGCAAAAATGATACATAGCTTGATTGGATGCTCTTTCTCATTATGGCCGACTGCCTGATGGAATTTTTTCCATGTGAAAACAAATGTTTACTCTGTTTCAGGCTTGTGTAGAGAAGAAAAGGTGGAATTGTGGAAGGTAATCGCGGGGAGTTTTGGTTCATTTTTTGAAGATTTCTCTAATTGGTACGTACTAATTAACCAATTGGAGTTTTGGTCTCGTTACTCACTGTAAAAACATGATGGTAAAAAAACAGTTTAATCCTATTGGTACTCTTTTATCCCATTGAACATTTTGTCGTTGTGTCATTGACTGCTATCAAAAAGGAAAAACAGTGGATGACTCTTTCAGGAAATATAGGATAGCCCCATTGATGGCACATTTTGAACCGTTCATGATCCCTGATTTATTCTCTTGACCATATTCTGCACTGCTATACTTGCTAAGTAATACAAATATATTTATATCCCTGTAGCATGTGAGTTACTCTATAAGACAATTATTATTTTTACATAACTAATTAACATTTTTACTAAACTCTTTTATTTTGACAATCACTCTAAGACGTATGCAATTGCGTCTTACGAAAGCAAGTGACCCTGAGAGCACTGATCTTTGTAAAGATGCACACAGCTTACTGCAGGAGAGGATAACAAAATAGAAGTCTATAAAAATCTATAGAAGGGATCAAATATGCTTGACTGAATGATAGAGATGGAAAAATGAAGAAGTGATGACTGTTGTTTCACAATGTATTCATTTCATCTATCCTATAATTGTAGTGGTGTGTCAATGTGTGATACTTCTAGATTTTTCCAGCTCCATTTTGCCAGCTCCGTGTGTGTTAATGATTCAGAAATCGTGGAATTGCTTGGAACATGTACTTTATTCTCAACCATTTTTTGTGGAAGTGTGGATGTACATTGTCTAATATATTGGTATTGAAGTGATTAAATATGATTATTGATGGTTTTGAATTAATATTTTAGATAATATAATATCACTGTACTTTGCCTTAATATCTGACCTAGATCAAAATAAAGCTCAATTGGGTGGATTCTAGGAAACATATTTTTACTACTCCCTCCATTTCACATTATGTGTCTAGATTCATTAACATCTATATGAATGTGGGCAATGCTAGAAAGTCCTATAATATGAAACGGAGGAAGTAACGTGTAATTAGACGGATCATATTCGGGCTCGATGCACTGTATATTAGAGGCAGCCCATGTCTGACTCTGACTCAGTTTCCTCTTCCTGGTGGGCTGGTCTAGGCTGGGCCGGCCCAGCCCGACTGCTGCATGGATGGCCAACGAGATATTCGTATTCGGCAACAGTTAATAAAATTCTTAGTTGGATTTTTTTTTTCACGCGAGTTCACATGTCCTCACAATCTATCTACATACTATATGTAGTTTGCACGAATATTAGGGCAGATATATTAGGTGATAACAAAATGTACCATGCATGATGTTTACTTTATATGATTTTTTTTTATAAGTGTAAGATACCTTGTTTATGTAATTTTTCTATTTCTTATATATATAAAACTTTGAGGTTATCAATTTGGACGTGACTACACAACTAGTGGTAACTGGTTTGTCTCACTCCATCTATGAGAGATCCTATCCACCTATACTTCAAATAAAATTTTCTCTTAAACTACTCATCCGATCTACGATTCGATTACACCGTTGTGTTCGTAACAATTAAATCTTTATAACAAGATCTCACGTGATTATATTTTGATGAAAAATTGTAAATTACTTTTATAATATATCTAAATTACTTTTAGATTTCACTAAATTACTTCTTAGACGTATAAAAGTAAATTAATAAAAAATAAAAGTAATTTACATATATTATAGAGTAACTTATAAAAAGAAGTAGCTTTAATGCATGCCTTTTTTCAATGGACGTGACTACATAGCTAGTGGTAGCCACTCCATCTAGTGTCTCCTTTCAACTTGAAAAATACGATAGTGTGTCTTTTTTAACCTCTTTAATAACTTATATATTTTAAATCACATATTGTTTTGAAAATCTATTTGCACCATTGTGCTCCACTTAAAATATGCGATAAAACAAGATCCATATTAAATATATTCAAATATTTTATTAATTTAAAAGTAAGTTATTACATGTTAGGAAGTAACTTCCATGTTATCAGGAAGTAACTTTTACATCTTATACATGATTAATTCTCATTAGTTACTCCATCAATGTTATTTACAATCCATCAAATGTTTTATCTTCTTTTCTTGTACTACATGAAAAACAAAAGTGAAAGGGAAAAAACAAGAGAGAATGCACTCAGTACTACTGAGTTTGTCACCCTTCTACAATCTACCACTGACATTGTAAAGTTCTATAATATACCACCGTGTTTTGTTCAACCTCTACTATGTGCCATCACTGTCTAGTTAACCTCTGTTAGAGCTCTAAAAAGACCTATTTGCCCCTAGCCCATTCTACAGGCATGGCTACCTCCTTGTTGTCATAAGGAAGGCCAGCTCCTTGCTGGCGGTGGGCGACCGGTTGCAGCGGCGCTGGGGACGACGGTTGCAGTGGCGTCGGGGACGACAGTGATGGGGATGGAAGCGCTAGGACACCGGAAGTGGAGGGGCGGTGGGCGGTTGGACGAGGCAGCGGTGCTGCGAGCAACGAAGCCAGGACGCCGGCGGTGGAGGTGTGGTTGGTAGAGAATGGGGAGGGCGGCGGCGCTGCGGGCGACGGCGCCAATACGCCGACGGTGAAGGCGTGGTGGGCAAAGGACGGGGAGGGCGCTGGCGCTGCGGGCGACGGGGAGGGCGGCGGCGCTGCAGATGACGGGGAGGGTGGCAGCACTGTGGGCGATGACGCCAGGACGCCGACGGTGGAGGCATGGTGAGCAGAGGAAGGGGAGGGCGGCGGCGCGGCGGGCGACGGCGCCAGGATGCCGGCGGTGGTGGCGTGGTGGTGAACGACGGGGAGGACGGCGGCGCGGCGGGCGACGGGGCCAGGATGTCCGCGGTGGAGGCCTAGTGGGCGGACAAAGGGAAGGGCGGCGGCGCTGCGGGCGACAGCGCCAAGATGCTGGCGGTGGAGGCATGGTGGGCGGCGGCGCCAGGATGCCGGCGGTGGAGTCGTGGTGGCTGGATGACGGGGAGGGCGGCGCCTGGTCGGCGGCGGTGAGGATTTAGGAAATTTGGGCTAGGGTTTTAGTCAATTAATCAAAGGGCATTTCAGGCATTAAGAGAAAAATCAACGCTCCAAACGGAGGGCAACTAACGGTTTGCTGATGGTGATGGTACGCAGTAGAGATTGAACAAAACACGATGGTGTGATGACCGGTCAGGCCATGAGTTTTTCTTTTGGACTGGAAGTTATTTAATTAATCATTTATAGAATTTATATTAATGTGCAAGTCATTTGACATGTAAAGCAAAGGAGGGAACTAAACTTTCCTTGAATAAACCATGTTTGGAGTATTTTCATGTGATTCGCCATCCCTAAAATATTGTCTGAAATTTTCTCGGAACTCAACCTTTAATTTTAACGATGCCAATGGTTACGCCTTTTCTAGAACTCTTTGGCCATATAGTTACACGGAAAGGATTGGTGCTTCTAGCTAGACATATATGCTAACATCTGATGGCATGTCGAGACAGGTGCACGCGTACAGTCATTCCATGGATCGCATACAATAGCTACTAAATCACATTAGTTGTTGCAAAGCCATGACAATAAAAGATAGAGAGGATGTTCTCCCAATGACCTGTAGGGTGAAACGGAGCTTGAGACAACAAGTTCTTCCACATATATAATTTTTTTTGGGGTCTTTCAATTTTCGTTCGTTATAAATATGTAACGGGAATTTTACTTTTGGTATATCATTACTATCCCCCAATGTTCTGAGACTATCTTCATTTAGAAAAATATATCGCAGCCCATTTGAGATATTCTACAGGACCGGGACGACGATCTAAATCTTTTTCTTTTGTCATCTGAGAACATTTTTGAAAAAAAAATTAAAGGCCTACATTAGATAATCACATGTCTTTGGATTAGCTAGAACAAGATAATGCTAACCTACACATTATGGAAACCGAATGTTCATGGTACTGTTTAGCACATCAAGCAGGTCCAAGTTGTTGTTTGCCAGTTTGTGCAGCCTATCAAGTAAAATATCATCGCAATAGAATAGGTCGTGTTATACGTGTATGGCAAATTAGGTAACAGATTAATGGCGCTAAGCTTAATTCATGACATGACTGCCATTTAGGCTGGAAGTGTAACAAGAAAGCATATTCTTACAATCCACCATCCAAATAAAAAGTGACCAGTAGATACAACGGAGGACATAGATATTTATTTGAATTATTTAAACGCATGCACGCATGCCATGAGAACCTCATCACTCTCTGGTCATAAGGAACGCATCTCTAGCAACCAAAGATGACAAACATGCATATAATTAGCCTCATTGGTGGTCCATGAAGCTCTCCCAGCCCCATATATATATATAGCTCCTTTGCTATCATGTACGTAGTATATAACATGAGCATCAGGGTAAGGAAAGTCATCTCAAATCCACACCAGTTACCCTCAATAGAAACGGTGCTAATGGCCCAGAACAAGACCATGGCTCTGCTCCTTGCCACCCTTGTGGCGGTGGTTGCGGTAGTACGAGCCACCGAAGAGAAGGATATAGAAGAAGCTGTGTGCTCAGAGCATTGCAACGACGAGGAAAAAGAAGGCACCATCGACCACAAGCACTGTGTAGACATCTGCATCCTCACGAACAGGGAACTTTTTGGGGCCTTGGAGAGAGGAATGAAGCCCTCGATGGAGCAATTCAGCGCTTTGTGCAATGAGGGGTGTAGCAAAGAATTTAAGGAGGATCCTGCCACCAACAAGAAGTGCGTAGACAGTTGCATCGTCGATGCTAAGGAACTCAATGGACACTTAGCGAAAGGTGGCGCTTCTAGTGTTCCCGCACGTGCATGATTGTGTCGAGCTGCACATCTGTTCCTTCATCCATGATCGAGGGACGATACCCATTAATGGTTCCCACCCAGCGGTCGGCCTTGTATTACATTGTCCTGTTGTTCCTTTTGCCTCTTCAATTGTTTCATTATTTGGTGTTCATAACTTCTATGTGATCGATCTGGTCTGTTGTTCTACCCAATATTGTTACTAAAAGCATTTGTTATCTTTAATTGATTAAAATAGTTCCAGTTGTGCTTTGTCTTTTAACATTCATTAATATACGGTCTCATATTCCACTTTGAGTACGTGCAATGTTAGTACATAGATATAGTTCATGCTTCCTTCCGCGCGTCCGGTGCGTGCCCTGTGATCATGCTCTCTTGGAAAACGCAACAACTAGGGCACCACGATACACGTGCATCTACTCCTAGTCCTACTGCTATGAGAGAGCCAAAGAGAACACAAAAGGCACGCGGCCACGCTAAACTCTTCCAAACAAAACTAATTCTCCGCTTTCAAGGCACGCTGCTTTTGAATAGGTACAAACCGGTACCCTCAGTGATGATATTATACATGTTTCTCTAGCGTAAAAAATATGTTTCAGTTATTGCCTTGACATGTTGCACCAATGTGTTGCATCGATGAGTTTACAGGTATGTTGTTTCACGAATACAATATCGAAGGTTCCGATTTGAAAAGTATAGCTTTTAAGTGCAAGACTGAAACAATCTTTTTCCTCGTTAGAGAACAACACCATATTAAGGCAATATAATACATACATTTGATTTCATCATTTTTTTTTAATTTTTGATATTGGGCCTGACGAAAATAATGGATCTTGTTTTAACAAATTAAGCTAAACATTTTGTTTCGCAAGCCTATACAAAAGTTTCAGAAATGCGAGTTTTAGTACATAATACACCATTGTCGTGTGATGACCGGTCAGGCCATGAGTTTTTCTTTTGGACTGGAAGTTATTTAATTAATCATTTATAGAATTTATATTAATGTGCAAGTCATTTGACATGTAAAGTAAAGGAGGGAACTAAACTTTCCTTGAATAAACCATGTTTGGAGTATTTTCATGTGATTCGCCATCCCTAAAATATTGTCTGAAATTTTCTCGGAACTCAACCTTTAATTTTAACGATGCCAATGGTTACGCCTTTTCTAGAACTCTTTGGCCAAATAGTTACACGGAAAGGATTGGTGCGTCTAGCTAGACATATATGCTAACATCTGATGGCATGTCGAGACAGGTGCACGCGTACAGTCATTCCATGGATCGCATACAATAGCTACTAAATCACATTAGTTGTTGCAAAGCCATGACAATAAAAGATAGAGAGGATGTTCTCCCAATGACCTGTAGGGTGAAACGGAGCTTGAGACAACAAGTTCTTCCACATATATAATTTTTTTTGGGGTCTTTCAATTTTCGTTCGTTATAAATATGTAACGGGAATTTTACTTTTGGTATATCATTACTATCCCCCAATGTTCTGAGACTATCTTCATTTAGAAAAATATATCGCAGCCCATTTGAGATATTCTACAGGACCGGGACGACGATCTAAATCTTTTTCTTTTGTCATCTGAGAACATTTTTGAAAAAAAAATTAAAGGCCTACATTAGATAATCACATGTCTTTGGATTAGCTAGAACAAGATAATGCTAACCTACACATTATGGAAACCGAATGTTCATGGTACTGTTTAGCACATCAAGCAGGTCCAAGTTGTTGTTTGCCAGTTTGTGCAGCCTATCAAGTAAAATATCATCGCAATAGAATAGGTCGTGTTATACGTGTATGGCAAATTAGGTAACAGATTAATGGCGCTAAGCTTAATTCATGACATGACTGCCATTTAGGCTGGAAGTGTAACAAGAAAGCATATTCTTACAATCCACCATCCAAATAAAAAGTGACCAGTAGATACAACGGAGGACATAGATATTTATTTGAATTATTTAAACGCATGCACGCATGCCATGAGAACCTCATCACTCTCTGGTCATAAGGAACGCATCTCTAGCAACCAAAGATGACAAACATGCATATAATTAGCCTCATTGGTGGTCCATGAAGCTCTCCCAGCCCCATATATATATATAGCTCCTTTGCTATCATGTACGTAGTATATAACATGAGCATCAGGGTAAGGAAAGTCATCTCAAATCCACACCAGTTACCCTCAATAGAAACGGTGCTAATGGCCCAGAACAAGACCATGGCTCTGCTCCTTGCCACCCTTGTGGCGGTGGTTGCGGTAGTACGAGCCACCGAAGAGAAGGATATAGAAGAAGCTGTGTGCTCAGAGCATTGCAACGACGAGGAAAAAGAAGGCACCATCGACCACAAGCACTGTGTAGACATCTGCATCCTCACGAACAGGGAACTTTTTGGGGCCTTGGAGAGAGGAATGAAGCCCTCGATGGAGCAATTCAGCGCTTTGTGCAATGAGGGGTGTAGCAAAGAATTTAAGGAGGATCCTGCCACCAACAAGAAGTGCGTAGACAGTTGCATCGTCGATGCTAAGGAACTCAATGGACACTTAGCGAAAGGTGGCGCTTCTAGTGTTCCCGCACGTGCATGATTGTGTCGAGCTGCACATCTGTTCCTTCATCCATGATCGAGGGACGATACCCATTAATGGTTCCCACCCAGCGGTCGGCCTTGTATTACATTGTCCTGTTGTTCCTTTTGCCTCTTCAATTGTTTCATTATTTGGTGTTCATAACTTCTATGTGATCGATCTGGTCTGTTGTTCTACCCAATATTGTTACTAAAAGCATTTGTTATCTTTAATTGATTAAAATAGTTCCAGTTGTGCTTTGTCTTTTAACATTCATTAATATACGGTCTCATATTCCACTTTGAGTACGTGCAATGTTAGTACATAGATATAGTTCATGCTTCCTTCCGCGCGTCCGGTGCGTGCCCTGTGATCATGCTCTCTTGGAAAACGCAACAACTAGGGCACCACGATACACGTGCATCTACTCCTAGTCCTACTGCTATGAGAGAGCCAAAGAGAACACAAAAGGCACGCGGCCACGCTAAACTCTTCCAAACAAAACTAATTCTCCGCTTTCAAGGCACGCTGCTTTTGAATAGGTACAAACCGGTACCCTCAGTGATGATATTATACATGTTTCTCTAGCGTAAAAAATATGTTTCAGTTATTGCCTTGACATGTTGCACCAATGTGTTGCATCGATGAGTTTACAGGTATGTTGTTTCACGAATACAATATCGAAGGTTCCGATTTGAAAAGTATAGCTTTTAAGTGCAAGACTGAAACAATCTTTTTCCTCGTTAGAGAACAACACCATATTAAGGCAATATAATACATACATTTGATTTCATCATTTTTTTTTAATTTTTGATATTGGGCCTGACGAAAATAATGGATCTTGTTTTAACAAATTAAGCTAAACATTTTGTTTCGCAAGCCTATACAAAAGTTTCAGAAATGCGAGTTTTAGTACATAATACACCATTGTCGTGTGATGACCGGTCAGGCCATGAGTTTTTCTTTTGGACTGGAAGTTATTTAATTAATCATTTATAGAATTTATATTAATGTGCAAGTCATTTGACATGTAAAGTAAAGGAGGGAACTAAACTTTCCTTGAATAAACCATGTTTGGAGTATTTTCATGTGATTCGCCATCCCTAAAATATTGTCTGAAATTTTCTCGGAACTCAACCTTTAATTTTAACGATGCCAATGGTTACGCCTTTTCTAGAACTCTTTGGCCAAATAGTTACACGGAAAGGATTGGTGCGTCTAGCTAGACATATATGCTAACATCTGATGGCATGTCGAGACAGGTGCACGCGTACAGTCATTCCATGGATCGCATACAATAGCTACTAAATCACATTAGTTGTTGCAAAGCCATGACAATAAAAGATAGAGAGGATGTTCTCCCAATGACCTGTAGGGTGAAACGGAGCTTGAGACAACAAGTTCTTCCACATATATAATTTTTTTTTGGGGTCTTTCAATTTTCGTTCGTTATAAATATGTAACGGGAATTTTACTTTTGGTATATCATTACTATCCCCCAATGTTTTGGGACTATCTTCATTTAGAAAAATATATCGCAGCCCATTTGAGATATTCTACAGGACCGGGACGACGATCTAAATCTTTTTCTTTTGTCATCTGAGAACATTTTTGAAAAATAAATTAAAGGCCTACATTAGATAATCACATGTCTTTGGATTAGCTAGAACAAGATAATGCTAACCTACACATTATGGAAACCGAATGTTCATGGTACTGTTTAGCACATCAAGCAGGTCCAAGTTGTTGTTTGCCAGTTTGTGCAGCCTATCAAGTAAAATATCATCGCAATAGAATAGGTCGTGTTATACGTGTATGGCAAATTAGGTAACAGATTAATGGCGCTAAGCTTAATTCATGACATGACTGCCATTTAGGCTGGAAGTGTAACAAGAAAGCATATTCTTACAATCCACCATCCAAATAAAAAGTGACCAGTAGATACAACGGAGGACATAGATATTTATTTGAATTATTTAAACGCATGCACGCATGCCATGAGAACCTCATCACTCTCTGGTCATAAGGAACGCATCTCTAGCAACCAAAGATGACAAACATGCATATAATTAGCCTCATTGGTGGTCCATGAAGCTCTCCCAGCCCCATATATATATATAGCTCCTTTGCTATCATGTACGTAGTATATAACATGAGCATCAGGGTAAGGAAAGTCATCTCAAATCCACACCAGTTACCCTCAATAGAAACGGTGCTAATGGCCCAGAACAAGACCATGGCTCTGCTCCTTGCCACCCTTGTGGCGGTGGTTGCGGTAGTACGAGCCACCGAAGAGAAGGATATAGAAGAAGCTGTGTGCTCAGAGCATTGCAACGACGAGGAAAAAGAAGGCACCATCGACCACAAGCACTGTGTAGACATCTGCATCCTCACGAACAGGGAACTTTTTGGGGCCTTGGAGAGAGGAATGAAGCCCTCGATGGAGCAATTCAGCGCTTTGTGCAATGAGGGGTGTAGCAAAGAATTTAAGGAGGATCCTGCCACCAACAAGAAGTGCGTAGACAGTTGCATCGTCGATGCTAAGGAACTCAATGGACACTTAGCGAAAGGTGGCGCTTCTAGTGTTCCCGCACGTGCATGATTGTGTCGAGCTGCACATCTGTTCCTTCATCCATGATCGAGGGACGATACCCATTAATGGTTCCCACCCAGCGGTCGGCCTTGTATTACATTGTCCTGTTGTTCCTTTTGCCTCTTCAATTGTTTCATTATTTGGTGTTCATAACTTCTATGTGATCGATCTGGTCTGTTGTTCTACCCAATATTGTTACTAAAAGCATTTGTTATCTTTAATTGATTAAAATAGTTCCAGTTGTGCTTTGTCTTTTAACATTCATTAATATACGGTCTCATATTCCACTTTGAGTACGTGCAATGTTAGTACATAGATATAGTTCATGCTTCCTTCCGCGCGTCCGGTGCGTGCCCTGTGATCATGCTCTCTAGGAAAACGCAACAACTAGGGCACCACGATACACGTGCATCTACTCCTAGTCCTACTGCTATGAGAGAGCCAAAGAGAACACAAAAGGCAAGCGGCCACGCTAAACTCTTCTAAACAAAACTAATTCTCCGCTTTCAAGGCACGCTGCTTTTGAATAGCTACAAACCAGTACCCTCAGTGATGATATTATACATGTTTCTCTAGCGTAAAAAATATGTTTCAATTATTGCCTTGACATGTTGCACCAATGTGTTGCATCGATGAGTTTATAGGTATGTTGTTTCACGAATACAATATCGAAGGTTCCGATTTGAAAAGTATAGCTTTTAAGTGCAAGACTGAAACAATCTTTTTCCTCGTTAGAGAACAACACCATATTAAGGCAATATAATACATACATTTGATTTCATCATTTTTTTTAATTTTTGATATTGGGCCTGATGAAAATAATTGATCTTGTTTTAACAAATTAAGCTAAACATTTTGTTTCGCAAGCCTATACAAAAGTTTCAGAAATGCGAGTTTTAGTACATAATACACCATTGTCGTGTGATGACCGGTCAGGCCATGAGTTTTTCTTTTGGACTGGAAGTTATTTAATTAATCATTTATAGAATTTATATTAATGTGCAAGTCATTTGACATGTAAAGTAAAGGAGGGAACTAAACTTTCCTTGAATAAACCATGTTTGGAGTATTTTCATGTGATTCGCCATCCCTAAAATATTGTCTGAAATTTTCTCGGAACTCAACCTTTAATTTTAACGATGCCAATGGTTACGCCTTTTTCTAGAACTCTTTGGCCATATAGTTACACGGAAAGGATTGGTGCGTCTAGCTAGACATATATGCTAACATCTGATGGCATGTCGAGACAGGTGCACGCGTACAGTCATTCCATGGATCGCATACAATAGCTACTAAATCACATTAGTTGTTGCAAAGCCATGACAATAAAAGATAGAGAGGATGTTCTCCCAATGACCTGTAGGGTGAAACGGAGCTTGAGACAACAAGTTCTTCCACATATATAATTTTTTTTTGGGGTCTTTCAATTTTCGTTCGTTATAAATATGTAACGGGAATTTTACTTTTGGTATATCATTACTATCCCCCAATGTTCTGGGACTATCTTCATTTAGAAAAATATATCGCAGCCCATTTGAGATATTCTACAGGACCGGGACGACGATCTAAATCTTTTTCTTTTGTCATCTGAGAACATTTTTGAAAAAAAAATTAAAGGCCTACATTAGATAATCACATGTCTTTGGATTAGCTAGAACAAGATAATGCTAACCTACACATTATGGAAACCGAATGTTCATGGTACTGTTTAGCACATCAAGCAGGTCCAAGTTGTTGTTTGCCAGTTTGTGCAGCCTATCAAGTAAAATATCATCGCAATAGAATAGGTCGTGTTATACGTGTATGGCAAATTAGGTAACAGATTAATGGCGCTAAGCTTAATTCATGACATGACTGCCATTTAGGCTGGAAGTGTAACAAGAAAGCATATTCTTACAATCCACCATCCAAATAAAAAGTGACCAGTAGATACAACGGAGGACATAGATATTTATTTGAATTATTTAAACGCATGGTATCATGTACGTAGTATATAACATGATATATATATATATATATATATATATATATATATATATATATATATATATATATATATATAGCTCCTTTGCTATCATGTACGTATTATATAACATGAGCATATGGGTAAGGAAAGTCATCTCAAATCCACACCAGTTACCCTCAATATAAACGGTGCTAATGGCCTATAACTAGACCATGGCTCTGCTCCAGTATGAGCACTGACATTTTGACCTTCATGATCACTGGAAGAAACCAGGTCTGTATGAGGGAAAAGAAATCAAACCGAGTCTTTCAGAAACAAAATATAGAAATTTAAACAAGATGGAATAAATTACATGTTTTGTTACACATAGTTGCATCAACCCAAGCATTTTGACACCATCAAACCCAAGCATATGTGAAAATTCTGCTGCATAATCCAGTGCATTATCACCTGCTATAGTTTTCCAATCCTTGAAGATCCTTCATAGAACCAGAAAATAGGATTATGGCTGTTGCAGTTAAAAGAATTTATAGGTTGCTATTGCAGTTAAAAGAAGTAACACGCTGAAAAATCCATAGAATAATTAATGCAATTTTAGAGGCAATATAAATCCCAAGCATACTCTGATTTTGGCATTCCTTTGCCGTAAGCCTTTTGAACCTCACTCCCAACCTGAAAATAAGTGTTAAAATAGAAATTCTCAATCAATTAATTGTGGAGGGCCTAGAAAGAATTACAAACAACAGAAAAATGTTTTTTTGTTAATTTATTTTGACATGCACCATCTCTGAATTAAATATACCTTCAAATAAGTGGCAACAGCCCGTCGCACCCTCGCCACGCCGCGCCCTCGTCGTGCCCGCCGCCGGCTGTCGGCCACCGCTGCTTCCGACTGTGCTCACGAGATAAAGAGGAAGAGGGGAAGAGGGGAAAGAGAGAGGTGAGAGAGTATGACAGGTGGGGCCGTGACTGAAAGGGCAAGAGTGACATTTTTCATGTCCGGGCCTATACGTGGCTATTTTCATACAGCCTCTTGGCGTTTGCTATCCGTTTAATATGCTTGGCAAATGAACTTGAATTAGTACAAGTGGATCTCTAGATTTGTATGTAGAAGGTCGAGATGTTTGCAAATGACATATGAGTTGAGTTGAGTGATCTAGAATTTAGTTCCTACTGTGGAATATGGATAGCTCCAGAAATTGATTTTTTTTAGTCCATTTATTTTAAGCTCTACTATTTGTTAAGTTTATTCTCAAAATATTTAATTTATAGTATTATCCACAATAATTGGAGTGCAAAACTGACCAAATTAAAGTTGCCATATGTTCATCTGGAATCTGAAAGCTGGCCTTGGTCTGCTTCATTTTGGTGTGACCGGAGCCCGTACTCACCGTTAGCTACCATCCCCAACCTGCCCTAATCTTTCTCCAGGTTTTGTTGCTAGCACTCGATCTGTACACGCTGTGGGATAATTGCTTGTTGACAAGGAAGATCAAATCCTGATGGTGGAAGAATGGCACCCCCTGTGCTTCAGCTAACAATCTGATTAGTTTCCTAGATGCTTGATTATTGATTTTATGTGTGATCATTTTATTTTGTTTTTGTATCAGGGTTGCATAGAGTATAAAAGCTTTGTCCCCCTATGCTTGCACTGAGAGACTCTTCCGTAGCTGTCATCGCATACGGTGTTGCAAGTATGTTCTCTATTATCTCCATGTGATTGCACGGGTAGCATATGTATTCTCACTAACTGCTCTTACACTAACAATTATGAATCAGACTAGCAGAGAGAGTTTCCAAGCAAATTTGATGGCACATGTCCACGAATTGTGATTTTTAATAGTTTGCATTATAAATGCTCATCTTGTCCTGCCTCCTTTTTCCCTTAAATTTATTTACATGGTGCGGCAGTCAGTATCCTAAACAGTTAAAAATAGGACTCACTAAATTGAAGAAAAAACAAATAGCTCTACCTTGCTTATGATGGTCCTTCATATTGGAGCACATCTTCCATGGGTCTGTAGCAGCTCATCCTGCTCAAGGTTGACTATATATGAGTTTTGGTCAGTGAAGGGGATGTAATTAGTAATGGAATTAGAACATAGGTAACACTCGAGTTAATTAGTGCTTTGCTTGCAGTTTCAATGCTTACACCACAATTTCATTCTCTGCAATTACATTCACATTTTAAGCTTGGTCTTCTTCCCTACTCCCAATCACCAAACTCGTTTTTTAATGAAAACACAACTTGGTATTTGCAAGTTCTCTATCTGTTTTTTTGCAATAGGAAAACTGTTACATGTTCTAGACAAAAATATCATTTTTAAGAACCGTAACAAGCTTATGGATGAACTTTGACAGGTTCCTTGACGAAATTTGAAGATGTAACCCGCCACCCACGTTTCGCAGCCATCGCCCATTATGGACTTGCCAAGTTTCTGGTGGTGCCCATTGTGGATGAAATTACTGATTGCCTCAAGTACTCAAGTTTCATGAGTATAACAAAGATTACAGCTTGGGTATCTGTAAAGTGGTTATGTTGAGATAAAGGACAATAATGTGAGATTTCTGTTTACATCTCAAATGTTCCCTTTAATTTTTTTACGCTACTTTCTAACTTGGCCTTTCAGTTTAAATCTCATAATATGCATTGTTTCTTTTATCCAGGATTGAATCTTCTAGCCTCTACAAAACTGAATTCATATTTCTCTCCTCTTCATTGTTAGTGTAAACAATACTCTATTCAATATATGTCGACGTGTCTGGCACGTGCACGTTAACTAGTGATTAGTTGTGTACTAGTCGATGGTACTATGAGCATGCAGTAATTAGATTTACTCGTTTCGAGATTGGACAGCTACATATGCTATGTATAATTTTTTTTCTCAGTAACACAGATTTGTAGAAAAAATAAAGGTATGCCGCGTACTTGTTCTTCGTATATGTTCCGTAAACGCAGTTTCGTACTTTAGACTTTTCCATTTCCGAGTAATATCAGGTAGTCAAAATCTGCAGGCTCAAATATTACTTTATTCAAATTTTATTACTATATAATAAGTAGTACATAATACATACTCACTGCAGTGAGTACCACATATATATATATATATATATTCACTAGGACCCCTTATTACAATTATTTATGCGGAGAGGGGCCAGACCGCCAGAGGAAGCGAAGCAGCGGGCGCCTTATTTGGCGCATGTGGCTAATGCCTCTTTCAGGCATCCAGGCGCCGGAGCCCAGCCACACTGGTTTTCGACGTGGTTGACGCACTCTTTAATGTGACCTGGGAAGTGACTGGCTATGTAAATTAATATTGCTTTGCTCAGATGGCCAAAGATAAATTTCTCTTCATCGTTGGCGCGATCACCTAAACAAAAGAAGAAAGAAAAAGCATATATGCACAAGTAAGGACAGTATATATATATATATATATATATATATATATATATATATATATATATATATATATATATATATATATATATATATGCAGATGAAAAGATCGATACTACAGTACTACTTAAGAGATGACAAGATGATGTACCTGTACCACCAGTCCCACGGGCGCTGCCTCCAGCGGCAGCGGCGGCCGCTACCTCCGTCATTAGGAGAATGACGATAAAAACAGCATACGCGACCTTCTTTGAGTCCATTGTCTGACTCTTGTTAGTGGCTGGCAGTAAGTACAGTACGTGTGCGCTCGATTTTGATCCCTCCCCTGCCTGCTGGGTGCCCATATAAATACTACTACTCCGATCCACTTCACACAGCGACCAACATTAATTGAACATGCCCCATTAATTAACTAGTAGTACAACTCCACATGCCCGCTAGGAATCAGTATCTTCTGGAGTAGTAGTAGCTAGCTAGCTCCCGTGTAGCATTAACTTTCTGCCTTCAATCATTTTACATCATTGAAGGAGAGTTTCATTATTTTGGTATAAGAGCAAGTTAAATCTGTACGCAGTTGGTGCAAAGAGAGTGACAACATGTTGGGTAAATTTGTTTAAACAGTTGGAAATTAGCCAGGTAAATAATATATAACAGGAATAAAATTTAAGATTGCTGGTGTCAATAGATAACATTTGATGTCCAGAACTATGTAATAAATTCAACATTTTCTAAATAGCCTGTCATTTTCGTTGGTCAGGAAAACATCTTGATTTGTTGACCACTAATTTCAATATAAATATATTCGTAAAATAGATGAAACTACAATGGTACCATCGAAGAAATATATTCAAAAATGATATTAATGCTCGACATTGTGTAAGTTTCTTTTCCTCTCATTAGATGGAGGTACGAGGTATATGCCTATTTAGCCAAGCTTCCTTATAATTTTGTTCAAATTTGAACTGGTCCCCAATCTTTTTTTTTTTTGAAAGAAATCATCCTTTTCAAATTCCAAAGGCTCCAGTACTGACCTCAGCCATTGCCTATCTCTATTGTCATGAATGCCACGCTGTTCACCACCACTGTCCTGCAAAGGATAGACAAAATTCACAAAATTAGCGCATTTCTTTCATAAATAGCAAAAGTAGACCAAGAATTCAACACTACTACAAAAACAGTGTCATCCACCACCCATCAAGTTAAGATCTAAACCATTAGTTGTTTCCACCAACATTTCTATTATTGTAATAACTATTACAAGACCATAAGAAAGGTTTCTCATGTTTAACGCAGATTAAGCAGTCTGATGTGTTATACCTTCATTCCTATCAACAAAGACAACATTGACACATAATTTGCTTTGGCGCCAGTACCTAATTAAGTAGGATGCGATTTTTTTTTTCAGTGTAATGTTTATCGTCTGCAATTGGTGATATATGGGAGCTACAAACTTGATTCCGAGTTAGTTATGAAGGCATCATTGGCAAATCCTACCATCGCAGGTGCAGTGCTTTTGACCTGATTCACAATCCTGATATCGCATCTAGAAGGCAAATCTTCGGACTAAAAAAAAGTTGAGCCATTATAAATAGAAACGAATGGTAAGTAAATTCTTGTTTGCAATGTTACATGTTTGTTAAAAGTATCACTGATCCAAATACAGTTTAAATGTATACCTGCTGTCCTCGCAACTTAAATGCATTTAAGCAACTACAGCATCCTTTGTTTGTGAATCATCGCTCCACAATTATTACACCAGTATATCACAAGTATTCTTTTCATCCTGCCGTCAGTCAATACGAGGTCAATGTTTTTGAAGTACCTTTTTTACCAATCATCTTTGATCAGAACTGACCTGAATTGAAATTTTGAATGCATCCATACAACCGAATTGGCTAGGGCATGATAGCAGTTAGCTGTTTGAATATGATCTGGTGCTTAAATTTATGATCTAGTGCCTAAAATCTTAATTGCAGCCTTTAATGTGTCTAATTTATTCAAAACTGAACATGTGACACATAATAGACCATTATATTCCAAATGCAGTTGATTCTCTTACTGATTCATGTCACAAATTTCAAATCCATACTATTCTAGAGATGGAGTTTCCATCAAGAAGGTTATGGTTCTTGCCACGCCAATCTTATGAAAACAAATATATAGTACTAACAATAAAATATTCGGCAAACATTTTTTCCGAATGTCAGCCATTTACAAAATTAAGCATGATCTCTTCGTACTGATTTTTTTGTGGCTCAAATTTGTTGGTATTATAGATTAAAACAAAAATCTAGGTTTACAGAACCAATCTTAGCATGGGGTTATGATCATGTTTCTTACTATGAGTGGCCGGAGTGGTTCATGGTCTTCTGAGTTTTCCCTGATGACCAAGGATGATAGCACCACGTTGAAGACGATAGGATCTTATTTATTCTTTTGCCTTGAATAGCTCCTGCACAGCATACAATGAGAATCATCGTTTTGTAAACTTAATCAGAGTAAGAACAGCAATACCAAAGTGATATTTGCAATGCAGATGATTCTCAAAGTTCAATTCTCAATCTCCACTTAAAGCAACATAAAAATGTACTACCAAAGTCTATCACATCACAAGTTCCCAACCAAAGGAGAAATGGGAATTATAATACATGAATAAAATATAGCCCCAAAATCAGAAAGACAGTTTTTTTTTTTTTTTTTTTTTTTTTGAAATTCCAATAGCTCGGCATTCTTGAAAACACTATAAATCAGAGCATGGTCATTTAATGCTTGGACTATAGCAAAAAATAGAAATATTCAGAGTAAATGACTATTAAGCAAAGAATGTTATGATTTCTAATATAACAAAGATGGGAATATGTAGAGAACTTTCGAGTTTCGTTTTTCATCAAGACCTCAACCAAACTGCTACAAAATATGTGGTACTAACTACTAAAATAGGAGAATCCTTCATTGATAAAAAAAAATCTAAAAAGATATTGTAGGTAGAAGCAGAATTACAGCAACCATGTGCTTGATCTTCCTCACAAGCAACTCACAGTGCTTCATCCACAACATTTCAAAGATAGTAGCATACCACTAAATAGTGCCTCTTTAATCATACCAACAAATGTGATATTATTACCAGGATCCCACAACGTGATGACACTGTCAGCTGCAACCAAAAAACAGATCCCTCACTTGAAAAAGTTGCGAATGTCATAGGTTTATTCCTGCAATTTTTTACTTTTCTATGTCATCATTTACATCATTTGCCAGAAATGGCAAATCATTTTATGGCAGCCTAAGCACGTGGTATACAAGTGCCAACAGTATATATGGTATGGCATCCTTGACCATTAAATATTAGAGGTATTGTTTAGAGGAAATTAAATAATCAAATCAACTCACTTGTATGAACCAACCAATTGACATCCCCAACCAGATTGTTTTTTTTTTCATCACTTGGTTGCGAAAGCATACTTTGGACCCAAACCTACAGATTAATTGGTCACAAGAGAAGCAAATGAAGACCTCACGGCTTGAGCCGTGTTTTTTCCAGGGCGGGAAGCAACAATAGAAATAGCAACATTGCTGTGTGAAAGAACTAAACCAAATGATAGTAAAAACACAAGAAATATATTCCATTTGACCTTATAAACATGTGCCAACCTATGCGGCAGGTTGAAGAGTACATATATAGTAACAATTTGAGAGGTAGAGACAAAACAAAGTTAGAACATCTAAAATAAAAGTCCATATGCACCTTTCATTAGAGGCTTAGAGTATTGAAAAAAAAAATCCCAATCTATCAGCTTTCAGGAGATGCGATAGCCTGCACAACCCAAAGCATGACGGTCAAAAGACGAGACAATCCAATACTCAGGTTGCCTTGACCAACACAAGATATTATTTAAGTTCATACCCTTGCAACAGGAAGAGGAACATCGATGTACCGTGGCCATTCGCCTTGACCAACACAAGATATTATTTAAGTTCATACCCTTGCAATAGGAAGAGGAACATCGATGTACCGTGGCCATTCACATATTGTCTCATACATCAGCTCAGCCTGTAACATCCAGAACATTTTTATATAAAAAAACTCTGACCAACCAACTTGAAGATTCGTTCATTGCTGCATAACAAAATGTTGTGCATGATAATTACCAGATCATGAACAGTATAAATCTCTGGTCCACCAAGTCCGTAGCTCTTTCCCATGCTGGTGCCATCATCCTTGAGGGAGTTGACAATAGCAGCAGCAACATCCACAACATAAACAGGCTGAATCCTGCAAAAACCAAAAGGTTGCATTCATGTAATCTCACCTGCTGTGGAAGTTTAAGATGCAGGTCCCCATTGATTGCCTATGACTGATTAAAAGCCGTAATGGCTTATTAGTGATAAAAAAAGTAATTTATGAGTAAAACTTTTACATGTGTCCTTAGTGGCTTAAATAAAAGCTAATGCTGAAAAAGAAACTACGTTGTAAAAGCATCAAAACCAACTTCAAAATCAAGTTTTAAAATTCAAATCAAGCCATAGGGCAAATGATGAGGCCTGTATTCTCTGATCAATTAATGTTCTAGACTAAATTTTGAGTCAAGGGATTACGACAACAGCCAACAGGAAAGCTCAATTACTTTGTAGACCGGGAATCAATTTTTAGCAAACTGTACCCATCTGTTCAAAATCCGATCTTCTGTGCCAATCATAGTTGCAGGCCTCATAATTGTAGCCTGTTGATCCATGCAACACAGAAGTTTGGTTAAAGTAACCGCCAACATAAATGGGACATGTTTGCTTCTAACTTTGGGTAGTATAGAAACAGAAGTTCAGTATTGCCTAATGCAGATGATCACCTCAGGAAATTCCTTCAACACAGATTCTTCCCCAGCAGCCTTGGCCCTCAGCATTCTAGAAGAAGAGGCCGATGCTCCTAGGCAAGAAACCTGGATAAATCTCATGAAACCCCCATGCTCCTTTGAAACCTGTGCATAGTCCATAACACAGTTAATAGCCAGCCACAAAAGAAGTCTTGATGGGAATTAACACAAAAGAAGTGTTAATAGCCCGCTGCTCTAATCTCTCCTCTTTTATCTGCTCTTATCTCTCCTCTTTTATCTTCCTCAAATATGTTTATAGCTGGCTTATAGTCTGCTACTGTATCTGCTCTAAGAAGAGTGAAGGTGTCATGTGGGGCGACATGTGCAGCAAGCAGCAAAGATGGAAGCCAGGCACATGCGCAGCAAGCAGCAACAACACAATCAAGGATTAGAGATTTGGAAAGTTTTTCAACAAGGAAAGTCTTAATTAGGGAGAAATAATGATTATTTCCTTGTACTAGGGAGGTCAAGTGCCCATATAAACTACTAGATGTGGTTGCGCGGCGTGCCGTGAGAGTTGTCACAAATTTGAATAAATTGATTTATAACTTTTTTTTACATTAGGTTTGTACTGTTATCGATAAATATTTAAGTTTTTCTTTAAGTTAAGAATTGTTGCTTTACTTGAAAGATGGTAATTTTTCATAGCTTTTTTTTTTGAAAATATGTATAATAAGTATTTGTTTGCACGTTTTCCAATACTGAATACGCTTCTTTATTTACCTTTATTTTTACTGACCAATCAATGAGTTGTTGCCGGCTCTGTGATAATCTTTTGAACTTGAGGGCCTCAGCATTCTGTTAGGACCTAGCACTGAGTGTATAGAACTCGTATATGAATAGTTGTAAAAATGTAATTATAAGTTTTAAATATTGCATTGATAATACATAGAATCCAAGGCGCATTCCTAGACGGATATAGTATTTTATAGACATAGTTAACAAATCTAAAAGTTGTAGTTTTGATAAGTAGTGGATGCAGAGTATGTGCAAGAAGGTGGGGGTTAATAAAGATGAGGTAGTTTTTTTTTTCCACCTGTAGTAATTGTGGCTATGAAGTGTTTGTTTGCAAACAATACAGTGGGCTGTTGTGGTGCTAACATCTTTTTTTAATTAGTAATTGTATGCGAATGTGGAAAGTGTAGTGTATCCGAACATTATTTTGTAGGATGTAACTTTACTAAGAAAACCTACATCCTAAGTTTCATGCATACTACACACATCATATATAAACTTCCCGTGGGTCTATCTGGCTTGAATTTAACTCGATAAATTTTATCAAAAGGAAAATAATCTGATCTATCTTGATTATTTGAATAAGGTATGTGCTCTCTGCATTTACAGATAGACCCATTAAAGAACAAGGTTTTTTTGAAAATGAACTATGGAAAATGCACGGCCTGACTGAATCATTTACACTAAATCATAAGAACTGTGATCCGTTCAATGCAGAACTTCCTTTCTCAATTAGAATTTAGCTATGTTCTTGACAAACTGCAATATAAATTATCCGAAGGTACACAACTGGTGTTTATTATATTAAGAGCAAATATGCACATCTGCCATGGCATTACTTATGGAGTCTTGAATGGACTCTAGTGTTACTGATCCCAGGGCTTATAATCGTCACAGTAGGATACTTCAGCAGATGAGCTGACCTTCTCTTGGCAATCTGCTCCACAGTTGTCAAAGAACCAATCAAAATGTAATTTCAACCAAGACAGAGAGAAAGGAGAGAGAGGAAATGACGGGTGATAAGCTCAGGGTGATTCTTCAGAGTGCTAGTAGCAGCCAGAGATGAAGTACAAAGCAGTAGAACATCTCTTTCTGTTGATTATTCAGAGCAGCAGGGTAAAAAGTGAAACTGGATTAGGACACATTCCTACTTCAGAAAAGATAGGTGAAGAGAATATTTGCTGTACATTCTTCCGTGATAATTTCAGTTTGAAAGTGGATGGAGGCACAATTTAACCTTTGCAGCATACAACTCAGAATAGCACAGTACGATGCTTCACTGGAATGATTAATTTATATTTTGAACTCATGAAACAGTAAAAATTGAAGTACTCCAACACATTTAACCAGTCTGAACCAAAATAGTACACAGAGTAGAAATCAGGAACCATGGTTTGCAGAGCAATAAAGCATGAAAATTCAGCAAATATACTGAATATTTCAACATTGGCACAATAACAACTAACTTCAAGGAGACAAGGACTCAAGGAATAATCCCTGCAAGTATGTTCAACTGATAGGACATATACATTTCTGGAATGTAAATGAACTAAATTTGTTTGGCAAAATGAATTTGTCAGTAACATTTTAGAGCACTGCTGAGTGGGAAAAGCATTCAGCTGATCACTCTGACTAATTATGTGGGCAAAAAGCAATTTGAGAAGATGGTGACGGCTAAACTTATTATCTTAATTCGGATTGGTATTTTTTTAGCTATCATAGGTGGTTTTGTTTAGAGGTGTGGACAGAAGGTAGCAAAATTTCTTTGGGAGGCGGACTTAACAAAGTGTAGTCTGTTGATTTACGTGAAAGGATTTATCAAGAGTTAATATTGTGACAAACCAAATCTGGGTTCGTGATAATTAAGACAGTTAATGGAGCAAATCATTTTAGAATGATTCGTTGTCAGATTGTAAATCATGATATGTGTCACTAAAATAATCTAGACTCACAACATGTAAGTATGTGACTGCACTACCACACATCCTTGCACACAGAGTGAGAATTAATTAGTAGAGTGGTAGAGCATATATAATTAAAATGACAGGCTTGAGAAAAGGTGGTGCAAATCAACAGGGAAAAAATTGAATTAGGAGCAAACCTGACTTCTTTATCAAATCCAAAATGAGCCCCAAAGTAAAATGCCACACAGTATCCATGAATCACTACGGACAGCTATCAGGGACAACCAATCTTTCCAAGAACGTGCAAAGAATAGATTGGAAAATCACAGGTATGCCTGAAGGATCAAGTAACTTTTCATCTCGTTGTTTGCCACAAGATACATCTTGTTCACCAAATGAGTTGCATATAAAATAATTGCATCATTGAATTTTGCTCAGTGGTACGAATTATCTGCAATGATTAAGTGAAGAAGATAACTGCTCAGAGTTTCCCTGGTACAATTAAAAAATACGAACACCAGTATGAAATACAAAGCTGCTGGATTGTTGCAAAAATAACATGAATAATAACAAAACAGGAAAAATGGAAAACAAATTAGCGTATGTAGGAATTGCATAGTTAGCAATTAAAAAACAGATTTCTAGTGTTTGTCCATACCGTGAAAGATATTATCTCCAATTGTTCAACAATAAAGGGAACTAAACCGATAGGGGATTATGTAATCCAAATAAACCTGTGATGAAACCGAAGGAGCTAGTTCAGCGAACTGTAGTAGTTAATCTGCTAGTCCAAATATTGTTGTATCGGAAAGAAGGAGCAGATTCGGATACTGAAATCTGTTGAAAATTGATAACTGGGCCACAAAGAAATCTGCAATAATCACAATAATGATTGGAAAGAGAATTAGCTCGATTGGGGACAAAGTGACGAACCTGCACTAGGAATAATGGAGATCTAGTGGAACAACGTCCTAGTTAGCCGAGAGGATGGATCCAGCAATTTCTTCATATATAGAAATGACGAGGATTGGGCCTGGCTGCATAGACAGCAGAGGCATATGCCACCAGCCCGTACTGCATCAGTGCCAATTCAGCGAAGAAGAAGGCCATGTGCTCCATCAGCATTCACCAAAAGAAATCTTGAGTACACGCTTAAACTTGTCGCTTAGCAATGAAATATAATCTGGTGGTAAACAGAAACAAACAAAAGCCATGGCTCTTTACCTCCTTGTCACTTTTGTTATCTGCAGACGCAGATAGCATCATAATGAAGACATATGGTGTAGGAATGGTGAGATTCCACTGAAGCTTATTCAGAATCCCCTTCTCCATTGCAAGAATCTGTTCCCTAGTGTATGCACTATCTGATATGAAGATGAAGTCGTTCACCTGCAAATACATACACAGAGATCCAATCAGAACAAGTCCCTGCTAGAAATGGACAGTGCAGAGCAAAGGGGATAAAATGTTGCTACCTCTGGGGCCCAAATCTCCTCGTACTTGCAATCTATCAGCATGGCAGAAACGGCGACCAGTTGCAGCTCCCTCCGCTGCACTTGCTGCATCGAGAGAGAGATTTGTGGCGCACTTGTCGCTTGTGTGTAGGCGGTGCCGCCGAGCAGCAATTCCAGAGCTCCACGCCCCAGGACCCAGCCATCCTCGGAGGCCGCAGCGTCTCAAATAGCATTGAGGTAGACCACGAGGAACTTAGACAGCCGGTCGTATTCCTTCTCCCTCTCCGCCACCATCGCCCTCGACTCGCTGTTCGCAGCAGCGGCCTCCCTCGCCGGCTGCTTCTTGGTGCTTGAATCCTTATTTTTCTTCTTCTTTATAAGTAACAATAGGACGAGTAAATACTTGACAAGAAAAAAGTTGTCGCAAGGGCGGTGGAACTGAAATATAGTCTATATCGGCTGTATTTTGTGGTGATTAGTATAAATCAGCATTAATGAATGGTGATGAGATGTAAGTTCTGCATGGAAAGTAAAGCCAAACCAAGCTCAAAGCACCGACAGAAGCAAAATATATAATTTGTGGATATCATGATGACGGAATAAAACAACCAATTTGAGATAATTATTATTATTTCAAGTACTCCCTCCAGCCAAATTTATTTGGCATTGTTTCTAACGCCGAATAAATTTGACTAGAGTCTAGAGGTAGTACATCCTAACACCAAAAATCTATCAAGATGACCCTTTGTTTTCCAAGAACTTCTAAACTACCAATACCAAGATGCCACAAGACTACATAGTTTTATGTTCGAGAAAAACGACTACACAATTTTGCCCTGTTAAAAGTAAACAAACAAGAATTCATATGAAGGTAAATAGAACTTTGGTGGCACTCCCTGACTCCAATAAAGAACATAAACATGAATATAATAAATAAGCAAAAGTTGGTTCCCAAATAGTTGCAAAGAAATGTGAAAAGCAAGCAATAAGATTCAGGGGAAATCAAAGGACAGCAATCCTTACAGTTAAGATAATCTTCAAACCCAAAATCATCTAAGGAACCAGTCAGTGCCTCATATCCTAGCATAGATGACGGCAATGCACCAGGGGGCCTTTGGAACCTGGCAACAGATAAATCATCAATCAAAACATCTTTCATGTTAGCCTGCCCAATTAAAAGCAATGGAGATGAGTTGTGCGTGCTGTTTTTCTCCTATTTGCAGTGTATTGATGTGCTAATTGTTACTAGAAGGGGCAGACAAACAAAAACAACATCAAGATACTGTGAATTCAACCAGACCAAGGGATTCAAGCATTCTGAGTGATCCATACTAGAACATACAAAGCATCAACAAAATCTTAGTAACCTGAGCATATCGATATGTGGAGATGCTCAAAATACTACACATGCACAATATTTTGAGAATCAACTATTCTAACCAGGAAAATTGGCGTATATAACAAGAAGTTTCAGAAGGAATTTGCACACTGTCAGCAGAATACAACTGATGACCACCAACAATAACATCACTGATATAATACGCACATAGGAAAAGAGTTGCAGACTTGCAGTAAATGCAAAGAGCTACTACCAGATTTACAACTAGACACACACACACACACACAAAAAAAAAAAAAAAACGAGCTAACTGCAAGGGCAATCTTAACAAACACAGGGAGGATATAAACCACATCGAATTCAAATATGCATATCTCGTGCCCATAATAAGCCAGCCCACTTAAGTTTACGGACCTAACAGTTCCAACAAGACATGTAATACTGCCTGCTCAGATGGAACTACTAGTGCCTATCTATCAACTTGGACAGATGGTGGTATTGCAGCGGAAATTACATGGGGATAGGACAGTGAATTACTTGGAGAGGATTTGGGCATCAAGATCCTTGCGGATGTTGAAGGCGGATCCGTAGATGGCTTCCGCGCCGAACCTCTTCTTGTCCGCCCAGAACTTGGCCTCCTGCGCGCGCGGCGGGGATTCAGCGTGTTAGCTAGGGTTTCGAGGGCGAGAGGGGGGGAGAAGAAGAAGAAGAAGAAGAAGAAGAAGAAGAAGACCTTGTGGACGCTGGCCTGGAGCGGGTGCGGCGGCGCGAGGTCCCCCTTGACGCTGTCGTTGACGCCGAAGCGGACGACGTCGTGGTTCCCGCCGATCTCCTTCTTCACCACGCCGCCGCTCGCCATCGTCGCCTGCGAAGCTCTCTCTCTCTCTCTCTCTCTCTCTTCACTCATCACTCATTCTTTCATTACTCATGGAACGGTCCAGATCATCTCTGTGTAAAATCCAACGCTCAGGATCGTCTCCACCTCTCCACCGCGCCCTCCTCTCCGCCCCCTTTCTCTCGCTCTCACGCGTCCCCGCCCCTCCCCAACCGCGCGCCGCTCCCCAACCCTAATCTCTCCCTCTCACGCGGCGCCACCGCCGTCGTCGCCGCCCTCGACTGCCGCTGCTCCGCCGTCGTCGCATCCGTCGTCTCGCCGCCACCGATCCCCGCGCCACCACCATCGCCGCCGCCCTCGACTGCCGCCACTCCGCCGTCACCCATCGTCGCATCCGTCGTCGCCGCCGCCCTCGACTGCCGCCGCTCCGCCGTCGTCGCCGCCACCCTCGACTGCCGCCGCTCCGCCTTCGTCGCATCCGTCGTCTCGCCGCCACCGATCCCCGCCGCCGGCTCGCCCTCAACCAATCCCCATCACCGTCGTCGCATCCGTCGTCGTCCAGGATTTACGTCACCGTTCCGTCACCGCACCCACACGATGATCCCCGGCGACGGAACGGGTCATGGTGGCCAGGGAGGATACTCGGGCCCGACGAGCTCCCGGCGTCTCAGGTAATGTCGCCGAAGACAAGAACTCCGGTCAAGCTCCTCGGCCGTGAGGACGCAAGCGTGTGAGGGTACCCCTTTTCCCTCAAATTTAATTATGTACTCTGTTACTTAGTTCTATAATTCATCTGCTCGGTTAGTGTCCCATCACAATCGCTTGGTCAGGATTGAATGTTCTGTGGATTGGATTGGGAGTTGTTTGCTCAAGGAGCAATTAGGGAATATTTTAGTTGGTTGCGGCTGCAAATACCATCAGAACAACAATGGAGTATTTAACAAGAGCCAACAGCCTTTTGTTTCAGATGAATTCCCTCTGAAGTCACCCGTCAATTGACTAATGTTAGACAATCTACCATCTAGAGGAGATCATTCCTGAACCCAATATGGTGATAAGCCGCCTCTGTTGATGTGTTACACTCATTGTTACTTGTTCTGAGGTGTACACCTTGCTTGCTATATTGGAAGAGTGAATTTAATTCACATGGATATAATATTTTGCAATTTTTGCATATGAAATTATATGCATGTTCTTGTGATGTGAGAAGGTTAAATTCCTTTGTGGGATGCCCATTTAATTTCTGGTTGCTAATTTTACTGAAGAATGAGAGTAGGTTATGATGTCTTGGGTTTTGATAAGTAGGGTGTAAATTTATATAGTACAATAAACATGCGTGCTGGTCATTCTGTTATGTTGGATTGAAACAAGTGATGCTGGCAATTCAGGTGCAGACCAGCTTTTGGTTCTGTAAATTATTTTCTCAATTTAAATAGATCATGTATTGTGATGATGTGAATACAATATTATGATGTTATCATGTGTTCAACAGAGCTTAAAAAATACTCACAAACTGGATTCTCGTAGTTATACAGTTTAAATAAGTTATAAGCACGATTTGGGTTTGATGTCTTCCATTTGATTTTTGGCGCTCCTCCCTCTTGCTCCGATCTGGCCTTAGTGATGCCGCCCTGTTTTCGCGGTTGACCCCGGCACCAGCCCCTTCCTCTGGCCACGTGCGAGTTCGAGATTCCAAGTCCCGGTGGTCGGATTTCTCAACCCCGGCACTGGCCTCGCACAGGCTGCGATCCGCTCGCCAACAAGGTAAGTCGTTATTGGGATGTTTATATCTGAAAATTTAGATAATTTCTTTTGAACTTCATTGCTTGGTCAACAACATAACCCAGGAAACCAATTAAATTGATAGACATGTTGTGTGCTCTCTTAAGAGATCAACATCCAAATTGACATCCAAGTTAAAAGAAGAATTTTATTATCTAAATCATGATGCCAATATTGAGAGTTTCTTTTACTTTCCGTTGTATACAGTTTCTGTGATGTGTACCGAAGGTTATATACATAATGAGATTTTACTTCAATGGTGGAATTGTGCTCTATTAAACCACATGGAAAGTTCTGATTTGTGCAGTGATAATTTTTCCCTTTAAAAAGTCAAATTTGGTTTACATTTTTATTCATGACACCTGAATATGTAAAATGCCATGCATTAGTAATGTGCAAGCACTTTCAATGTATTGTCTAAACTCTAAAGGAACAACTTACCAGTTTATTAGTGAATTTATGAAAAAAAATCAGATGTTTAATGTCTGAATAAATTCAGATTCTCTTCTCTGCTTCATGCCTTCATCAGGATGAGGTAGTTAGTGTTGTACTGTAGTTGACAAATCGATTTGTTCGCATCGTGATAAGGCGCAGAAGGTAAGGCGGAAATTGCCTTGGTTTATCCTCTCCCCCTAAATTTCCTCTGCTGCGATTGGTTGATTGGTTAATGAAAAACCCGATACTTGCAAGCAGATTCTGATTAGATTCTAATTATTGGGATTTTCTAGAGTTAGTTTAAGGAAAAGTGAGTTAATTATCGACGATGAAATATACACTTCCATGATTAGAATTATATATCGAATAGACAAATATGTGTATGTATTAAAAATATCTGACAAAATGGACTGTATGATTATAATGCCTTTCAACCATTGCTTTGTGCAATGCTCATTATATCTCCCGGAAATTAATTGATTTCTGCTTTTGTACCATGTGCGATGTTTACTTTTAAACTGCTCAGGTTCATTCTATCTTATTTTCTGGTGCTTCTGAAGCGATGTATATTTCTTCATTTTTAAACTGCTCAGGTTCATGAAATCAGGCGATGACTACCTGCCACAATGAGAAGACAGACGGTCAGCCGCCTACACAATAGGCTCCTACACTGCCACCATCACTGAATGCACATCTGGTCCTCCCTTATTTTCGTTGGTATGTAGTATGTACGTAAGAACTAACAAGTTTATTCATTCAAAGAAAAACTAACAAGTTTATGTTAAGCTTCCTTTTTAATAATATTTTACATTACTGATATTTAGTGCAGTGAAAAATGCTGCAAATCTCTGATATTTAGTGCAGTGCAAAAATGATACATAGCTTGATTGGATGCTCTTTCTCATTATGGCCGACTGCCTGATGGAATTTTTTCCATGTGAAAACAAATGTTTACTCTGTTTCAGGCTTGTGTAGAGAAGAAAAGGTGGAATTGTGGAAGGTAATCGCGGGGAGTTTTGGTTCATTTTTTGAAGATTTCTCTAATTGGTACGTACTAATTAACCAATTGGAGTTTTGGTCTCGTTACTCACTGTAAAAACATGATGGTAAAAAAACAGTTTAATCCTATTGGTACTCTTTTATCCCATTGAACATTTTGTCGTTGTGTCATTGACTGCTATCAAAAAGGAAAAACAGTGGATGACTCTTTCAGGAAATATAGGATAGCCCCATTGATGGCACATTTTGAACCGTTCATGATCCCTGATTTATTCTCTTGACCATATTCTGCACTGCTATACTTGCTAAGTAATACAAATATATTTATATCCCTGTAGCATGTGAGTTACTCTATAAGACAATTATTATTTTTACATAACTAATTAACATTTTTACTAAACTCTTTTATTTTGACAATCACTCTAAGACGTATGCAATTGCGTCTTACGAAAGCAAGTGACCCTGAGAGCACTGATCTTTGTAAAGATGCACACAGCTTACTGCAGGAGAGGATAACAAAATAGAAGTCTATAAAAATCTATAGAAGGGATCAAATATGCTTGACTGAATGATAGAGATGGAAAAATGAAGAAGTGATGACTGTTGTTTCACAATGTATTCATTTCATCTATCCTATAATTGTAGTGGTGTGTCAATGTGTGATACTTCTAGATTTTTCCAGCTCCATTTTGCCAGCTCCGTGTGTGTTAATGATTCAGAAATCGTGGAATTGCTTGGAACATGTACTTTATTCTCAACCATTTTTTGTGGAAGTGTGGATGTACATTGTCTAATATATTGGTATTGAAGTGATTAAATATGATTATTGATGGTTTTGAATTAATATTTTAGATAATATAATATCACTGTACTTTGCCTTAATATCTGACCTAGATCAAAATAAAGCTCAATTGGGTGGATTCTAGGAAACATATTTTTACTACTCCCTCCATTTCACATTATGTGTCTAGATTCATTAACATCTATATGAATGTGGGCAATGCTAGAAAGTCCTATAATATGAAACGGAGGAAGTAACGTGTAATTAGACGGATCATATTCGGGCTCGATGCACTGTATATTAGAGGCAGCCCATGTCTGACTCTGACTCAGTTTCCTCTTCCTGGTGGGCTGGTCTAGGCTGGGCCGGCCCAGCCCGACTGCTGCATGGATGGCCAACGAGATATTCGTATTCGGCAACAGTTAATAAAATTCTTAGTTGGATTTTTTTTTTCACGCGAGTTCACATGTCCTCACAATCTATCTACATACTATATGTAGTTTGCACGAATATTAGGGCAGATATATTAGGTGATAACAAAATGTACCATGCATGATGTTTACTTTATATGATTTTTTTTTATAAGTGTAAGATACCTTGTTTATGTAATTTTTCTATTTCTTATATATATAAAACTTTGAGGTTATCAATTTGGACGTGACTACACAACTAGTGGTAACTGGTTTGTCTCACTCCATCTATGAGAGATCCTATCCACCTATACTTCAAATAAAATTTTCTCTTAAACTACTCATCCGATCTACGATTCGATTACACCGTTGTGTTCGTAACAATTAAATCTTTATAACAAGATCTCACGTGATTATATTTTGATGAAAAATTGTAAATTACTTTTATAATATATCTAAATTACTTTTAGATTTCACTAAATTACTTCTTAGACGTATAAAAGTAAATTAATAAAAAATAAAAGTAATTTACATATATTATAGAGTAACTTATAAAAAGAAGTAGCTTTAATGCATGCCTTTTTTCAATGGACGTGACTACATAGCTAGTGGTAGCCACTCCATCTAGTGTCTCCTTTCAACTTGAAAAATACGATAGTGTGTCTTTTTTAACCTCTTTAATAACTTATATATTTTAAATCACATATTGTTTTGAAAATCTATTTGCACCATTGTGCTCCACTTAAAATATGCGATAAAACAAGATCCATATTAAATATATTCAAATATTTTATTAATTTAAAAGTAAGTTATTACATGTTAGGAAGTAACTTCCATGTTATCAGGAAGTAACTTTTACATCTTATACATGATTAATTCTCATTAGTTACTCCATCAATGTTATTTACAATCCATCAAATGTTTTATCTTCTTTTCTTGTACTACATGAAAAACAAAAGTGAAAGGGAAAAAACAAGAGAGAATGCACTCAGTACTACTGAGTTTGTCACCCTTCTACAATCTACCACTGACATTGTAAAGTTCTATAATATACCACCGTGTTTTGTTCAACCTCTACTATGTGCCATCACCGTCTAGTTAACCTCTGTTAGAGCTCTAAAAAGACCTATTTGCCCCTAGCCCATTCTACAGGCATGGCTACCTCCTTGTTGTCATCAAGGAAGGCCAGCTCCTTGCTGGCGGTGGGCGACCGGTTACAGCGGCGCTGGGGACGACGGTTGCAGTGGCGCCGGGGACGACAGTGATGGGGATGGAAGCGCTAGGACACCGGAAGTGGAGGGGCGGTGGGCGGTTGGACGAGGCGGCGGTGCTGCGAGCAACGAAGCCAGGACGCCGGCGGTGGAGGTGTGGTTGGCAGAGAATGGGGAGGGCGGCGGCGCTGCGGGCGACGGCGCCAATACGCCGACGGTGAAGGCGTGGTGGGCAAAGGACGGGGAGGGCGCTGGCGCTGCGGGCGACGGGGAGGGCGGCGGCGCTGCAGATGACGGGGAGGGTGGCAGCACTGTGGGCGATGACGCCAGGACGCCGACGGTGGAGGCATGGTGAGCAGAGGAAGGGGAGGGCGGCGGCGCGGCGGGCGACGGCGCCAGGATGCCGGCGGTGGTGGCGTGGTGGTGAACGACGGGGAGGACGGCGGCGCGGCGGGCGACGGGGCCAGGATGTCCGCGGTGGAGGCGTAGTGGGCGGACGAAGGGAAGGGCGGCGGCGCTGCGGGCGACAGCGCCAAGATGCTGGCGGTGGAGGCATGGTGGGCGGCGGCGCCAGGATGCCGGCGGTGGAGTCGTGGTGGCTGGATGACGGGGAGGGCGGCGCCTGGTCGGCGGCGGTGAGGATTTAGGAAATTTGGGCTAGGGTTTTAGTCAATTAATCAAAGGGCATTTCAGGCATTAAGAGAAAAATCAACGCTACAAACGGAGGGCAACTAACGGTTTGCTGATGGTGATGGTACGCAGTAGAGATTGAACAAAACACGATGGTATATTATAGAACTTTACAAAGTCAATGGCAGATTGTAGAAGGGTGACAAACTCAGTGGCACTGAGTGGATTCTCCAATCAGTGTTTAAAACAGATTTATAGAAAGTTACTTCTGAACCATGCAAAAGTTACTTCCAATTAACATCGAAATTACTATTAAAAATTGTTAAACTTACTTGTACTGATCTGTGCTGATTAAATTTAATCTCTAGATAGAGTCATATTTTTATCCCTACAACGAATTTACTTCTAATGTCGTGACAAAATTACTTTCGTTTTGTTTTAAGTTACTTTTATAATTTATGTAAATTACTTTTAGAGTTACTAAATTTACTTTTATATGTCTAAGAAGTAATTTAGTGAAATCTAAAAGTAATTTAGATATATTATAAAAGTAATTTATATTTTTTCATCAAAGTATAATCATGTAAGATCTTGTTATAAAGATTTAATTGTTACGGATACAACGGTGTAATCGGATCATAGATCGGAGGAGTAGTTTAAGAGAAAAAATTATTTGAAGCATAGGTGGTTCCTATTTGTTTAACGGCAGTGTGATGGGAGGAAACCTCCCCACGTCCGTCTCTCTCATTCTCTCTCTCTTTCTCGGACGCGAATGGATGAAGACGATGACGTGTGGTGGGATGGCTGGGACGACGACGTGCGAATGGATGCCACGTCAACTCGCGCGGGATGGACGGTTTTCCCGGCGTCGCGCGATAGCGCCAGATCGAGAGGCCTCTCGAAATAGTTTTTGTGTATCAAATTACCGGCTCAAATTAACCTTGTTTATATAAATTACCTTGTTTATGTAGTTTTTTATGGTAGTATATATATCATTTTGGAAATATCATTTTTTGCAAGATGAGAATTTGGTGATATAATAGATGTATTGTTTTCTCTTTTGACTAAATATCATGTTATAAAGAAAATAAGGGTCAGAGAAATACCATGCACTAAATGCCATATATGATTGTTATTGAAAAAATTTATTTGGTAAAAAATGCAACATACATATTATACATATTATGAACCAACCTAATCTTTTCTTCCTATAGTAAAACATTCATTTGGTTATGGTTAGGTATATTTGTAACACGAATCTTGGAACACATCAACGGTGTAGATTGCAGGCCCGAGTGCAAATCTGCATACAAGTCTTCTCATGTACACACCGTATAAACCAACTAACAAATTTCACCAAAACATCTAGAAAAAAAATAGTATTATAATTATGCGCAAAGTCTTAACCTCAAATTCATTATATTTAAGCCATAATAAAAAAGATAAAAATTCTGACAGTTTTGAGAGCATAAATACAGAGTATGTCAAAATTTTATCTTTTTTGCCGCTGCCTATACATATAATGAATTTCAAGGTGAGACTTCACACATAAATGTAATACTTCTGAAACTACATGTACAATTTTTTTTAAATTTTTTGGTAAAATTTGTTAGTTGGTGTGCATGGTATATACGCAGGAAGACCTGTGTGCAAAGGATACGTATTACATGGTTTATCATACTATTCAGAGTACTGTATTTAAGATCTTTAGAAAAACACATCCTACTTGCGTAAGCTAGTTAGGTGCGAGATATTGTGACAAGCAAATGTTGGATTGCTCAATTGTTCACATCTCACATTTTTTTGATTACTTGCCACTTGCCAGCCATGCGATTGACCTCGCTTGGTATCTACGTACAACACCTGCAATAAGCTCTCAGGAACGATGCTTCAATTTGACTTAGGCCTGGTTTAGTTCCCAATTTTTTCTTCAAACTTCCAATTTTTCCATCACATTAAAACTTTCCTACACACACAAATTTCTAATTTTTCTGTCACATCGTTACAATTTCAATCAAACTTTTAATTTTGGTGTGAACTAAACACACCCTTAGCAAGAGCCCAAGACTCACATGCCTTGGATCAGCTTCAAAATTTCTCTTCTTCATTGAATTTGCGATCGTCTTGTTGTCAGTCAGAAATATGGTACCTGCAAAATCAAGAAATTTCGCCACCTCCATTGCCAGTTGTCGAGCCAGAAGTTCAGCATGTAGGGAATATTGAGCCACTGTACTTGTAACTTTTAGGAAAATAGCATTGCATGTATTTGGCATGTGGAAGAACACCCCTATTCCTGTAAAACCACTCAGGCTACATCTACATAACATCTATTTTCATTTGGGATCACTGGAATTCATTCTCCTTGTGGACTCATTGTCCTGCTGCAAGTCTTGAGTTTTCTGCTGAGAGGAATATCTAGCATAAGTGTCTAACATCGCTTCAGCTGCAAAACAAACTTGAGCTGATTCTTTGAGGGTTCACTGAAATTTAAGATCATCTCTGGCTTTCCATAAATGCCACAGGATAATGAGAATTCTTTTGAGGGTGGCTTGATGAGGACAATTGTTAATTATGTAAGAAATAATGTGTGCAATAGAAACATTATCAAGAAAGATGTCAGTTGAAATATTGATATCAGAAATGCGCCAAAATCAATTTACTAAAAGAGCAAGTGATAATCAGATTCCAACTGTCCACATCTGCAACAATCAGGAGAAATGTCATTTATTCTGAAGTTCAGTCTTTGAGAAGAGGGAAGAGCTTCTCTGAGCAGCCTCCCACCAAAGGTCTTCACCCTAGGAGGAATCAACTTATTTTTCCAGATTAGCTTCATTAAGGAAAGGGATTGAGCACTGACCTGGTTAGTGTTTTGATTTTCTCTTTTAACTACCTCCTTATAAGCACTTTTGGTGTTGCAGATTCCACTAGAATTATGTTTCAAATAGAGTTTGTCTTTTGTCTCCTGCTGAATAATTTGAATCTCCACAATTTTGTTAACAACATTTTCTTCAGAAATAGAATTCAATTTCGGAATATCCTGTCAGGGGTCCATAAGTATATCATCAAGTCAATCAAGTGGAGTAATAACCAAATAGTAACCGTTACTGTCTCTCGGGGAAACCTATGTGGCCTGTACGGCGACATCGTCAAGAGGGCGACCCTGGTACGAGATCTCATGACACCCATCAGGCCATCACATGATAGCCAATATCTGGAGGGGGACCCGTACAACCTCCATCGCCGCTACTTCCTGGCTTGGGCCATACGTAAGAAAAATTAAAGGCCCTGTTGCGAAACATAATATTTTTTTCAGGGAAGGTGCGAAACACATATTGAGGCTATATATAGAAAATACCAAGAAACATAAGAATAAATTAGTGTTGGTGCTCTACCTAAGGAAGAATATTTTTTTTAAATGGATGTTGGAAAAGGAATCATGTCACCAAGTAGTGATTTACTTTTTTATTAAGCAGAAAATGGTATCATAATTTAAAGAAATGGTAGGATGTGTGTGTAATACCGATACCGCATCTTTTTGAGTCGTTCTAAAATCGAATTTAATGCTGTCATGTTGGAACTTAGAGCCTTTTTCCTGTCCTTGAGGGGAGGAGTTACCATATCCTGATCTGGCTAAATCGGACGGCTAAATTGCTCGGTACCGGGTGGTATTGTGCCCCCACAGGAGGAGGTACCAACTGAGATATGGTGGTGTGAGGGTAGTATTGTACTTTCGCATCAACCCTTTCTCTCGATCCAGGCCAACGAAACTCCCCGCCTTCCTCTATCCCTCGTGGGTTCGTTGAGTTTGCTCGCCGCTTCCCCCTTTCTTCTCCTGCCAAATATAGCCAACAGCAACTCCGCCAACTGTCCCCTTCCGCTCGTTGCTGTCGCCTCCTCCTCTACTCCCGCCTGTGATTTGATGCCATCTCCACTCACTTGCGGCCGAGCGCGGACATGGACACCATCTCTTCTGCTCCTGCTTGAGGGCCGACACTGTCGGCCGCCATCTCCTCCGCTCTCCTCATCCTTTGGTGCTATCCCCCTCCCTACAATGGCTCCACTCTGCCATCCCATCCACCAGATCCAGCCAACACGAAGGTTGGAGCGCCATATTTGGCCAAAGATAGGTTTCCTCGAGCTTGCAAGGAGGTTGGCGGCGACCACTACGAAGGTGGCAGGGAGCCATGGAGGTGTAGGGCGATGGCAGTGCGGCAGTCGGTAGGAAGGCTCGCTGCAAGCAAGGCTCGAGCAGAGCAGAGGAGCAACTGCCCAACCCTGATTTCTGAACAGCAAACAAGGATATCATGTTTTCTCAATTTTCACATGACATGTTCTCTCGTTTTCTCTACATTGATCCTGAACTAATATTTTATTATTTCTTGTGTTTAGCATGAAATTTTTATTATTTCTATTATGTGCGTCTTTCTCCTATCCAGCAGACAAGGGAAAGCATACGAGAAATCCAGAGTAGTGCAGTTGATCCTAGAGGATCTAAATCAAATGACAGCTTCTAGTGTTCCCGCACATACATGATTATGCTGCACATATGTTCCTTCATCCATGATCGAGTGAAGATCCCCATTAATGGTTCTCACCCGACGACCGACCTTGTATTACATTGTCTTGCTGTTCCTTTTGCCTCTTTAGTTGTTTCATTATTTGGTGTTCATAACTTCTATGTGATCGATCTGGTCTGTTGTTCTACCCAATGTTACGAAAACCATTTGTTATCTTTAATTGATTAAATAGTTCCAGTTGTGCTTTGTCTTTTAACATTCATTAATATACGGTTTCATATTCCACGTTGAGCATGTGTAATGTTAATACATAGATATAGTTAATGCTTCCTTCCGCGCGTTCGATGCGTGCCCTGTGATCATGCTCTCTTGGAAAACGCAACAACTAGGGCACCACGATACACATGCATTTACTCCTAGTCCTACTGCTATGACAGAGCCAAAGAGAACACAAAAGGCTACTCTTCCAAACAAAACTAATTATCCGATATCAAGGCACGATGCTAAATCACATTAGTTGTTGCAAAGCCATGACAATAAAAGATAGAGAGGATGTTCTCCCAATGACCTGTAGAGTGAAACGGAGCTTGAGACAACAAGTTCTTCCACCTATATAATTTTTTTAGGGACTTTCAATTTTCGTTCGTTATAAATATGTAACGGGAATTTTACTTTTGGTATATCATTACTATCCCCCAATGTTCTGGGACTATCTTCATTTAGAAAAATATATCGCAGCCCATTTGAGATATTCTACAGGACCGGGACGACGATCTAAATCTTTTTCTTTTGTCATCTGAGAACATTTTTGAAAAAAAAATTAAAGGCCTACATTAGATAATCACATGTCTTTGGATTAGCTAGAACAAGATAATGCTAACCTACACATTATGGAAACCGAATGTTCATGGTACTGTTTAGCACATCAAGCAGGTCCAAGTTGTTGTTTGCCAGTTTGTGCAGCCTATCAAGTAAAATATCATCGCAATAGAATAGGTCGTGTTATACGTGTATGGCAAATTAGGTAACAGATTAATGGCGCTAAGCTTAATTCATGACATGACTGCCATTTAGGCTGGAAGTGTAACAAGAAAGCATATTCTTACAATCCACCATCCAAATAAAAAGTGACCAGTAGATACAACGGAGGACATAGATATTTATTTGAATTATTTAAACGCATGCACGCATGCCATGAGAACCTCATCACTCTCTGGTCATAAGGAACGCATCTCTAGCAACCAAAGATGACAAACATGCATATAATTAGCCTCATTGGTGGTCCATGAAGCTCTCCCAGCCCCATATATATATATAGCTCCTTTGCTATCATGTACGTAGTATATAACATGAGCATCAGGGTAAGGAAAGTCATCTCAAATCCACACCAGTTACCCTCAATAGAAACGGTGCTAATGGCCCAGAACAAGACCATGGCTCTGCTCCTTGCCACCCTTGTGGCGGTGGTTGCGGTAGTACGAGCCACCGAAGAGAAGGATATAGAAGAAGCTGTGTGCTCAGAGCATTGCAACGACGAGGAAAAAGAAGGCACCATCGACCACAAGCACTGTGTAGACATCTACATCCTCACGAACAGGGAACTTTTTGGGGCCTTGGAGAGAGGAATGAAGCCCTCGATGGAGCAATTCAGCGCTTTGTGCAATGAGGGGTGTAGCAAAGAATTTAAGGAGGATCCTGCCACCAACAAGAAGTGCGTAGACAGTTGCATCGTCGATGCTAAGGAACTCAATGGACACTTAGCGAAAGGTGGCGCTTCTAGTGTTCCCGCACGTGCATGATTGTGTCGAGCTGCACATCTGTTCCTTCATCCATGATCGAGGGACGATACCCATTAATGGTTCCCACCCAGCGGTCGGCCTTGTATTACATTGTCCTGTTGTTCCTTTTGCCTCTTCAATTGTTTCATTATTTGGTGTTCATAACTTCTATGTGATCGATCTGGTCTGTTGTTCTACCCAATATTGTTACTAAAAGCATTTGTTATCTTTAATTGATTAAAATAGTTCCAGTTGTGCTTTGTCTTTTAACATTCATTAATATACGGTCTCATATTCCACTTTGAGTACGTGCAATGTTAGTACATAGATATAGTTCATGCTTCCTTCCGCGCGTCCGGTGCGTGCCCTGTGATCATGCTCTCTTGGAAAACGCAACAACTAGGGCACCACGATACACATGCATCTACTCCTAGTCCTACTGCTATGAGAGAGCCAAAGAGAACACAAAAGGCACGAGGCCACTCTAAACTCTTCCAAAGAAAACTAATTCTCCGCTTTCAAGGCACGCTGCTTTTGAATAGCTACAAACCGGTACCCTCAGTGATGATATTATTCATGTTTCTCTAGCGTATAAAATATGTTTCAATTCTTGCCTTGACATGTTGCACCAATGTGTTGCTTCGATGAGTTTATAGGTATGTTGTTTCACGAATACAATATCGAAGATTCCGATTTGAAAAGTATAGCTTTTAAGTGCAAGATTGAAACAATCTTTTTCCTCGTTAGAGAACAACACCATATTAAGGCAATATAACACATATATTTGATTTCATCATTTTTTTAATTTTTGATATTGGGCCAGTTGAAAATAATGGATCATGTTTTAACAAATTAAGCTAAACATTTTGTTTCGCAAGCCTATACAAAAGTTTAAGAAATGTGAGTTTTAGTACATAATACACCATTGTCGTGTGATGACCGGTCAGGCCATGAGTTTTTTTTTTAGGGACTGAAAGTTATTTAATTAATCATTTATAGAATTTATATTAATGTGCAAGTCATTTGACATGTAAAGTAAAGGAGGGAACTAAACTTTCCTTGAATAAACCATGTTTGGAGTATTTTTATGAGATTCGCCATCCCTAAAATATTGTCTGAAATTTTCTCGGAACTCAACCTTAAATTTTAACGATGCCAATGGTTACGCCTTTTCTAGAACTCTTTGGCCATATAGTTACATGGAAAGGATTGGTGCGTCTAGCTAGACATATATGCTAACATCTGATGGCATGTCGAGACAGGTGCACGCGTACAGTCATTCCATGGATCGCATACAATAGCTACTAAATCACATTAGTTGTTGCAAAGCCATGACAATAAAAGATAGAGAGGATGTTCTCCCAATGACCTGTAGGGTGAAACGGAGCATGAGACAACAAGTTCTTCCACGTATATAATTTTTTTGGGGTCTTTAAATTTTCGTTCGTTATAAATATGTAACGGGAATTTTACTTTTGGTATATCATTACTATCCCCCAATGTTCTGGGACTATCTTCATTTAGAAAAATATATCGCAGCCCATTTGAGATATTCTACAGGACCGGGACGACGATCTAAATCTTTTTCTTTTGTCATCTGAGAACATTTTTGAAAAAAAAAAATTAAAGGCCTACATTAGATAATCACAGGTCTTTGGATTAGCTAGAACAAGATAATGCTAACCTACACATTATGGAAACCGAATGTTCATGGTACTGTTTAGCACATCAAGCATGTCCAAGTTGTTGTTTGCCAGTTTGTGCAGCCTATCAAGTAAAATATCCTCACAGTAAAATACGTCGTGTTATACGTGTATGGCAAATTAGGTAACAGATTAATGGCGCTAGGCTTAATTCATGACATGACTGCCATTTAGGCTGGAAGTGTAACAAGAAAGCATATTCTTACAATCCACCATCCAAATAAAAAGTGACCAGTAGATACAATTGAGGACATAGATATTTATTTGAATTATTTAAACGCATGCACGCATGCCATGAGAACCTCGTCACTCTCTGGTCATAAGGAACGCATCTCTAGCAACCAAAGATGACAAACATGCATATAATTAGCCTCATTGGTGGTCCATGAAGCTCTCCCAGCCCCATATATATATAGCTCCTTTGCTATCATGTACGTAGTATATAACATGAGCATCAGGGTTTGGTAGTTCTCCCCTGTTGGCAGATTTGCAGTGTTTCGGTTTTTTATTGTTTCGGGGGTCTAAATGATGTTTTCTGTGAAAGTGTATAACTAGGAATTGTAGAAAATTCATAGATCTATCTTCTGACCAAAGGGCGTGATTTTATCTTAAGTGGTTTAGTCTATATGAATTTTTGAGTATGGCTATTGTTTTTATGTCATAATCTGGACATTAGTAGATTGAACTGTTTTTGGAGGGGTTAAACAGTGGAATCAGTCAGGACACCTATAGACAAAGTTGTAGAGTTTTCTCTAAGCTTTCCATATTGGTAAAGTACACTTTGATCGGATGAGTAGAACTCCAGATATAGTTGTTTTTGTGTGTACCCTCTGAAATTCTGGACAGATTCTGAAACCTGTTTTCAAGCGCAAAATAGACCATTTAAATGGCAGAATAAAAATATGCTTTCTACATAAAAGTTGTAGGTATAGTTCTGTAGATTTCCAAAATGTATTTATTTGCAGTCATAGCCTATTTATATTTTGAGATATAAATGTTTGAATCAGCAGTGTTGTTTATAGTCCGAGCGGCGTTCCTTGTATTTGCATGTTAACGGGCTGGGGCCGTAGGGGCGTATTATTTATTTTTTTATATGCATGTTTGAGTGTATATTCTGAGGTTGTCTTGTGAATAGGTGGTGGTGCTTCGGATTATGCTTGGTATCGTCTCTTCGTTGTTAGAGGTAAGTAAACATAGCGGTGGTTTGCTACAGCTTTAACCTGTTATTTTATTCTACCTTCACTTTGAAATTATATATCATCAACTGAGACATTATTATTTGTTACACAGAGGATTTACCTATCTGAATCACACTTATTGATTTTACACTGTATATGGTTATACTTTACGCTCTTGATTATAATACCCTTATACTGATCTCCATCGAAGGAATGTGGTTCTGATGTTATACTCTGGAATTCATACTGCATTTGCATCACTTGCATTGCATTTGAAGTTATGTCGTGAACCTATGGTTGCGACCATACTGGTACAGCATCGTATATTGCCGTAATACGATGCAGCTTCACACCTTGTTGGGTGTGAAGGCAGGAGTACATATCATTGCATTGCATATGCACTTATTCATCCTGTTGGGTGTGAAAGCAGGAGTACATATCATTGCATTGCGTATGCACATATTGCAGGATGTTATGAGAATTATCGATCGAAGATATCTTTGAGAAGTGTTTTCTTCTCTGAGATTTGTGAGTATATGGATTTGATTGGTGACGTCACGATATTTTTCGTCCATGGATATTCAACTTGTCTTTACGTGAATCATAACTTAGTATTTAATTAACTATACAATCCACTTGTGGTTTAAATAGCTTGATAAAGCCGTTTAGGTTGGAAGTGTAACAAGAAACCATATTCTTACAATCCACCATCCAAATAAAAAGTGACTAGTAGATACAACGGAGGACATAGCTATTTATTTGAATTATTTAAAAGCATGCATGCATGCCATGAGAACCTCATCACTCTCTGGTCACAAGGAACACATCTCTAGCAACCAAAGATGACAAATATGCATATAATTAGCCTTATTGGTGGTCCATGAAGCTCTCCTAACCCCATATATATATATATATATATATATATATATATATATATATATATATATATATATATATATATATATATATATATATATATATATACATATATATATATATATACATATACATATGTATATATATATATATATGTATGTATATCTATGTATGTATGTATATACAAGTATATATATGTATATATATATATGTATATATATGTATATATATATACATATATATATATAGTATATAACATGAGCATATGGGTAAGGAAAGTCATCTCAAATCCACACCAGTTACCCTCAATATAAACGGTGCTAATGGCCCAGAACTAGACCATGGCTCTGCTCCAGTATGAGCACTGACATTTTGACCTTCATGATCACTGGAAGAAACCAGGTCTGTATGAGGGAAAAGAAATCAAACCGAGTCTTTCAGAAACAAAATATAGAAATTTAAACAAGATGGAATAAATTACATGTTTTGTTACACATATTTGCATCAACCCAAGCATTTTGACACCATCAAACCCAAGCATATGTGAAAATTCTGCTGCATAATCCAGTGCATTATCACCTGCTATAGTTTTCCAATCCTTGAAGATCCTTCAGAGAACCAGAAAATAGGATTATGGCTGTTGCAGTTAAAAGAATTTATAGGTTGCTATTGCAGTTAAAAGAAGTAACACGCTGAAAAATCCATAGAATAATTAATACAATTTTAGAGGCAATATAAATCCCAAGCATACTCTGATTTTGGCATTCCTTTGCCGTAAGCCTTTTGAACCTCACTCCCAACCTGAAAATAAGTGTTAAAATATAAATTCTCAATCAATTAACTGTGGAGGGCCTAGAAAGAATTACAAACAACAGAAAAATATTTTTTTTGTTAATTTATTTTGACATGCACCATCTCTGAATTAAATATACCTTCAAATAAGTGGCAACAGACCATGTTTTTATTTCAGATGAGTGATATGCTACAAACTAAGAAACAAGAAAAGAATAAGGGTAACTGCTACCTACTGCCATCACTCATGTGGTAAACTGTCATCGAATGAGTAGTTACAGGGAGAAAATCAATTGCTAGATGAGGGAGAGCATCAATTGCCTTATACACATGATCTGCATCAGTTTTTAGCAAACAAAACCTGCATCTGTAATTCTGTATCATAAGTCAATCGGACGAGAGCTAAGTAGACAAGTGGGTAAGTCCAAATCTGTAATGTAGAACTCCTCTGAAATACTGTACTTATCAAGTGGGTAAGTCCAAAGATTGACTACACAAGAAACTCAAGTCAACTTATCAAAGATGAATAGTTACAAAGTATATATCATTCTCAAAGGCAGGATTAAGAAAATTCAAGTTACTCTATCTATATTCATAGCCATAACCTGCAAATACTTTACTCCTTTGTCCATATAACAGCAGCTCCAAAGGCTGTTGTCTGGAAGAAGATGAGAAAAGAACTAAAGATGTGCCCCATACATATTATATACAATATCAGCATTGAAGTAAGAATCATATGCTACATGCTCTAGAACCTTAAGAAATTTCAATGTTGTCATATTAATCTTCCTCAGTTTGTATTTGTTTACTGATTTTTGTTCCTATATGCTACAGTGTTTGAACCAACTGCATGGTTTCTGTTTCAAAACGTGAAGGGCATATCTCCAGCTCCACATACCTATATTAGTAGTGCATTTGTAAATAATTGGCAATATTTCAGATTTGGACTTCCATAGTCACTGATTTCAGGTTATGGTGGTAGCCCTTTGGACTATGTTATTGCCAGGCAGTCTACATGTATCATCTGAAAATAAAAAGCTGATAAATCAGTAGAAATTTCATGAAGCATACATTTCATACCAATTGACAAACTCAGTCAGCAACTCAGCATGGCACAAGCCTGGAATCGGGATAAAAAATAAAGTTAAGACACGGAGAAAAAAAGTAAGATAAACATAGCAATATATATATATATATATATATATATATATATATATATATATATATATATATATATATATATATATATATATATATAGTCCAAATTGAGCAGGAAGAGGATAATAAGCCATCAGTTTCTTTCTAAATGGTTCCTATGCTTACATTGACCTTGTTTTATCAGAATTTTTGAGTGGTACTGATGAGGCCATTGTCGTGTCTTTTCGCACGTCGCCGTCGTCAGATCATGGCTCGCCATCGATATCCCAGGCTTGCTCAGAGGACGCCATAGGGTTCTGGAAGCCCTTCCTCCACCAGTTCCAAAGGTATGCTCATCGAAAGCTCGCTCTTGACTGCGATTTGGTTACTGATTTTGATCTGTTGTGCATTGATGGGATGGAAGAGGAAGATGGGTCAGGGGATCTGGGGAGTCATGGGCTCGTTTTACGGCACATGAATAAGTATAGTATTGGGATACATATTCTTTTTACAACGTTGACTAAAAGAATAGCTATGGTGATTTGCTTAATTAATCACTTGTGAATGCCATTGTTGTATGTATCAATTATTTATTCACTTCTGAATTACGGAGTGTAATGATTTCTCATGGATTATCATGTATTTTGCAGACAGGAGGCTTTAGTGAGAACATGATTCCTACTGTATGATTCAATATGAGAAAGGCAACAAAAGTTAATGTCACAATAAAATTGTGGGATCTTGGAGACTCCGGAGCATATGTGGGAGAGATATTGTTGTGAAGTTTCTGCAATTGTGTAAGTTTTTTTTCCTGTCTACTTACTAATTTGGTGCATGTGCAGCAGGAATGGCACTATACTAAGTAGTTGTCATGCTTAGTGGTTGTTGGTTACACATGCCAACCAATTGTTTTCATGTCATTTTGATTTGACCTCTGCTGAAATTTGGGAAGATTTTGTAAATGTAATTACTTTAAAGTTTCAATTTTGACCCCAAAGCAGTGGAGGCACTTAATTTACATTTCAGCTTGTTAGAAATAACATTTCACATTTCAGTAGGCGAGAGCATAACTGCCCTCCTAATTGTTCCTGATGATTCACGCAGAATGCTAAGGTGGTCCCTTTTTTTTCAAATTGAATAGTTATATTATTATCTTTTTAATTTAATCATCACACCCTTTTCTCTTTTAAAGTCATCCAGGATTATTGGGACGGGAACATTAATGTGGAACAATTTTTGTAGTGGAGAAAGATTTCACTGACGAGAATGTCACATTTGAGAACTCACCTCCCCAGGTGCTTAGTTTTCACTTGTTCCTTTTGTTTTTACTAAACTTGTTCGTGTTCCATAGAGAGATGCCTATGCGATGAGTGCAAAAAGCTGAGCTACCATTTGTGGACTTGTGGTGCAGCGGTAAGGGCATACAGATGTAGTTTGAGTAACAACAGATAGATGTGCCTTCTACAATTGCAGGTATGCTCATCCGTTCAACTCTTGGTTAAATCACTTCATTATTTAAGATAATACACCAGCATTACTTTTGTTAATTTATGAGATTTTGACTTATGTCCAATTAATAAAGAATTCAGGGTACGTTATATTTGCACTATGGCAAACAATAAGTTTAATCATTTTTAAATTGTTGTGTTTTTCTCCTTCTTATGTTATGCTTGGATGGATGAACACATTCAGGTGATATTATTACTGGAAGACGAGAAATCGGATTATGTTCCTAGGTCGTCCATGGGAACTATTTGGGAGGCTTGCGTTTGCACACAATTTAGTGTACACCTGAGTCCAAATATTTCAGGGAAGTTAATTGTTAAAAAATTATCACTGTTTTTTCATGGGTGTCAACATAAAATTGCCAGAGATTTATACATAGATCATGGTAATTAAGGTTGGCAATTCTCAATAGACTGATGCTAATGTATCCAGTCTTGCACTTTGGTCAGTGACATTCACATTCCTTTGTAGCACTTCCTGTCTTCCTGCAAATTCTTGAGTTGTCTTTCATGCAGAAAGGTGTCGATACTTAAAAGTTGATGTTTTGCCTCTGGCCATGACAGATTATGTGTATTGCTTGTAGTCTTTTGTTTGGTGAACAAAGTAATCTCTAGAATTGTACTGATTGCACTCGCAGTTGTGAACTTTTGTTCTGACCATGTATGTTTTCATGCATAGAGAAAGAAGAAAATCTGTACCTACTTAAAAAAAAATGGAATACTTCTATTCACATCTCGTTTCGTCAGTCATCCGTCTTGGTAGCGCCCGTTTAGTCCTCTTGATGTGTCGTGAGCGATTGGAGAGCAACAAACAAGAGCTGTTTTTCTTCCCAGTTTGTAATGGGGATTTTTCTTTCTCCCTTGGAATGATGGGAATTGGATATGTACATGATGTTCCGTACTTCCGTTCCACACTTAGCTAAAAACACTTTTCAGTAGTGGACGAATATTTACCACAGTGTGGATTTGGATCCCAGGGTAGCGACTCGATAGCCAGTCCACGCCTAACCAAAATGAGCCATGTTTGTTTTTTCGTGGCAACGCATAGGCATGCTATTATAGAAAAAAAAAATTTGAAGACGAGTTTATGAAGTCGGGGTCCCACATGTCATATGTGCGCCCGTTGTTTTTCTGTCATTTCTCTGGTTACTACTGCACGAACACGGACCAACTCTGTTTTCTCCTTTCTCTGTTACCGCACGGACACGGCCCAACTCCATATTCTCCTTCCGTAGAACCAACCACTGTAATATCTCCTGTAATTTTTTTTACGGTGAATCTTAAATCTTCTTTATTATATGCTTCGTTGACAAAACGTATATTGCATTTTGATTATTTGAATTGCTTTATTAAATATTTGGATATGTTTGATGTTCAAGGTGTTTTGTTTGTGCTTTATTTTCATAGTAGTCTTCTATCTATGTTGTCTTTTCATATTCTTATAAACACCATGAGATTGGTTATTTAACATATTTTCACCTGATATAATTTTGCATTTCCCGTGGCAATGCACGGGCACCCTCCTAGTATACAATCGGTTTTGTTATTCCTATAATTTCAAGCTTCATACAGTGAACTAAGTTAGTTCCTTTTTTTCATCACAATACTACACCTATAGAGTACCCAATATGACAATGTATTAGAAAAACTAAAAGATAAGCAGTGCACCCACAAACTACTTCATTAACTAAACATGACCAAATAAAAAAGGGCAAGGAAGGCAACTGACATACTTGAGAAACATTCTTGCTGTCCTCAGGATAATTAAAAGTAGAGTAGGATACATCCTGATTAACTCATCATGAACATGGAGAATGATTAAATAAAAGAATTCGAGGAAGCTTTTCAACAATGTTTTTATGTCGAGAACATAATAAGACAGGAATTCAACTCTTCAGGAGACCATAATTAAGTCAGCGATGACTTGGGATATCAATACCAATGGTGATCATCACCATAGGTAACACAGCCACATATATATACGGTTTTAGTTCTGCGCACAATTTCTTGGAAGGGTAGATAATAATACTAATCCAGTAAAAGGAAAAGGCTTACTTTCATTGTCAGGCTGCCATGAACTGCTGCTGAAGATCTTCTATTGCAGCTACCTCTTTCTCCCCAGCTGTATGTCACAAACAACTAGGTAAATCACACGAATCTCCACAGCTGTATGTGCGGTGAATCGAGTGTTGAGAGGTCGCAGCGCCGATGCCGGCACCGGCGGCGAGTCACCCGGCCGGGAACTAGTCACCCACGAGGTCGCCGGCCGGCGGCCAGGGGTTGCAGCGCGCGTGAGATTTTTTTTTTTTTTACTTTTCTGCTCGTTTTTTTTTCGCTCCATCCGAGGAAGGGATAAGGTATATATATATTACTGTACCGCACCCTAATAACTAAAACACACCCATCACACCCTACACCCCCACCCCTATACCTGGCCAAATGGGCCGTGCCAAGCCGGGCCGGCCCAAGCACGGCCGCACTGTAGAAGGCCCAGGCCCGGCACAGCACGCCGGCCTGTGGGCCGTGCCGGCACGGCCCGTTTACCCGTGCCGTGTCTGGGCCGACGCCATAGCCCGTGGGCCAGCACGGCACGGCACGTTTACTGTAGAGGGCTGGTACGGCACGGCACGGCCCGCGAGCACGGCACGGCACGGGAGCGGCCTAGGGTAGGCACACCGCGCACGTGGCGCCAAGCGGCCGAGCCACCGAGGGCAGCCGCGGGGCCAGGCGGCGGGAAGCGCGCGTCGCTGCGTTCGCGCGTGGCGCATGGCAGGCGGCGTCGCGACGTGTTGCTGGGGCTGGTAGGCTGGGTCGCTCTCGCTCTGACTGCCTCCGTCACTCCGTGCCTCGTTGCCTCGTTGGGAGCAGCCGAGACGGCGACAGGCGACTCAGCGAGACCCCGTACGGCGGCCGAACAGCTAGTCAAACGACGAATGCGAGAGTGCCACGTGTCCCCAACGGCTAGTGAGCTAATCCAACGACCGCTGTTTTTGAGAAGTAGCCGTTGGAGAGCAAAAAAATGGAAAAAAAATTCGAAAAAAATATGAAATTTATTTCTATAAATAGGACACCCACCGGAGCATTCTGAATCATCCATACCTCCCATTTTGTGCTCTGTTGTGCTCTTTCGTGTGATAGATCGATTTTTTGATTTAGACAAAATTTTGTCTAAAATCAAAAATAGTTTGTGACTAAAAATAGTGCATACAAGAGGTGTAAAGCCAAGCAAAGGTGGTAAGAAAGAAGTACGTCATATATTCAGTTTTATGTATTATTTTATTTTATGTTATGCGAATAAATATTCTGAAATTTGTTTATGTTGTTTTAAATTTTCAGAATGGACGAATCGAACATTCCATCGTTCACGTTAGGTGATTTCGACCCTAACTACGTGTCGAGGTCATTCCCAACTGGTGAGTATGATGCCACCGGATCGGCTCCAACACCACCAGTTATGGAGCCACCGGCGGGTTCAGAAGCATCCGGCACTATGAGTGGGAGTGCATCGACGAACACCGGCTCAAAGAGATCAAGAACTTCCGGTGTTTGGCAACATTTCGATGAGGTGGCCATGACAGGCCCTGATGGAAGGCAGGTAACATTCGCGAGATGTAGAATATGCAAAAATAAGTTATCTGCAAAATCATCTGGTGGAACAGGACATTTGAAGCGGCATGCCGAGGCTTGTGCAAAGAAGCAAGGAATCCAACTACGACAGCAACAACTACTACTAAATCCTGATGGTACGGTACGTACGTGGGAGTATGATCCTATGGTAGCTCGAGAAAATCTTGCCCGTTTAATTGCTAGACAAGATTTACCCTTGAACTTTGGTGAGAGTCCTGCATTTGAAAATTACATAAAAAATTCTCATAATCCTAGGTTTCAAGCTGTTAGTAGACAAACCACAACCCGTGATTTGAAAAATGTCTATGACAAAGGTTATGAATCACTGAAGGAATTATTTAGTACATGCACCTTTTCTGTCAGTGTCACCTCAGACATATGGAGTAGTAGGGCTAAAGAGGATTACCTTAGTGTAGTTGTACATTTCATTGATGATGATCGGCAAATGCAAAAAAGAGTTCTTGGCTTAAGGTTAATTGATGTTTCACATACCGGTGAAAATATAGCAGAGAGAATTCGAGAGGTTATTGATGAGTTTAACCTTGCAGATAAAATTTTTGCTGTAACAATGGATAATGCATCTGCAAATTCTAGGGCCATGGAAATTCTACAACCATTATTTTGTATTTATGCTCAATCATTTCTTCTGCATCAGCGTTGTGCATGCCATATCATTAATCTAATTGTTAAATGTGGGTTTAAGAGAGTTAATGTACACATCGACGCTGTTCGTCAAGCAATCACGTGGTTAACTGCTTCAAACCCACGGATTGCACAGTGGAAAAGGTATTGTTGTGCATCGGGTGAGCCCCCACGTAAGTTTTTAACCGATGCAGACCATCAGTGGAATGCCACTTATTTTATTTTAAAGGTTGTATTACCTTACAAGGATTTACTTACTGTTTTCCTTCAAACACGTAATGGCCCAAAAAACAGTGACGGCCAGCCAATACTGACTGATCATACCTGGCACATTGTTGAAAGGTTCAATCAATTTCTTGAAACGTTTCATGACTGTACTCTTCTGTTATCTCAAGTATATTATCCAACAGCTAATTTAATTTTGCATAATATTCTTGAAATTGCCACTTTGTTGAAAGAGTATGAAAATGATGACCTTTTAATGCCCGTTGTCTTTAATATGAAACAAAAATATCTTAAATATTGGAAAGACATCCCCATGTTGTATTCTTTTGCATTTATTCTTGATCCTAGGGGAAAATTACGGGGATTCCTCAATATTCTTTCACTTATTGGAGATATTATTAATGTTGATTATTCTACCTATTATGCTGATGTCAAAACTAAATTCTATGAGGTATTTTGAAAGTATGAATTAAAGTTTCAGGGAGATCGCTTGCAAAGACCCCCACCTGTCCCTGCAGCAGGTAAGAAAAAATTACAGTGGAGCAGAATTTGGGGCGGTTCATCTTCTAGCCATGGTGGTGGTACCAGTTCATCAGCAGCAAGTGGGGACGCTAGATCGCATGGTCCTGCCGAAGAGTTGTCCAACTATTTGGATAGCGATGCCATCAGGCATGAAACGTCAGACTTCAACGTACTCGGGTGGTGGAATGATCATAAGATGTCATATCCTGTGCTATCAAAACTAGCACAGGATGTGTTGACGGTGCCCGTATCTTCGGTATCCTCCGAATCAGCCTTCAGTCTATGCGGAAGAATTATCGAGGATAGGAGAACAAGTCTGAGCAGCGATCATGTGGAAATACTATTAAGCGTCAAAGACTGGGAACTTGCTGCAGAACATACCCAATACACTGCTGACAACCAAGAATTGGCCGCACAGTTCGAAAACCTTTATTTAGATGACGAACAATTAGGGTAGCTAGTTTATATTTTTTAAGTATTGACCTGTTGGCTGTACTCTTTTCTTTGTCATGGTTTTCTCAAATATGAGTTTTTACATGACAAAGTTTTTAACGAGGCAGCATGTATCATGTAAACATCAATAAAGGTCATTACTCTTTTTTTTTCCCATATTTTTCTAATATTTTTCTAAGTCTAATTATTTTTCTATTTTTCTCCAACTATCCATTAATTTTCTCTTAGCTTAGTTAACTTTCGGACCTTTCTCTTTGATTTGAATTGTTCCACTGACAGAGTGACAGGCGATAGACACACGGACAGAGGCAAGTCACTGAGTCAGCATTCAGCAAGTCCAGCGCCACGTGTCGCCCTTCGGCCGGCCGGTCCCGCGGCCCCGGCCGCTCGCTCCCGCGTGCCACGTCCAAATTTTCATCCGCGCGCGCCTTGTCACCTTGCCAGCTTGCCTGCAGTCGATCGTGCCAACGGGCCGACCACGACCCATGGGCCATTGACGTGCCCGTGCCGGCACGGCACGGCACGATGTTCCCTCGGGCCGTGCTTGGGCCGGGGAGTAGGCACGTGGGCCGGCACGGCACGGCCCGCTACAGGAGTTGTGCCTAACGGGCCGTGCCCTAGCGGGCCGTGCCGCCAGCGTGCCCGTGCCGTGCTAGGCCGGGCCGCCCGTTTGGCCAGGTATACCCACCCCCCTCCCCCCTTCCCGCTCCTCTCACCCAAATCCAATGGCATAGTAGAGGTGGCCAAACGGGCCAGGCCAAAACGGGCGGCCCGAGGCACGGCGGAACCTGTAGCCGGCACGGCCCGGCACGGCCTGCTACAGTAACGGGCCGTGCCGGCACGGCACGAGTAGCCGTGCCGTGCTTGGGCCGCCGGCCGAGCCCGCGGGCCGGCACGGCACGGCACGGCTACTGTAGTAAGTCCGCATCTCATCCTTCCGCAAGTCCGTATCTCATCCCTCCCAACTGACGGCCCAGCCCGCTAGCCGCCTCCGCAAGTCCGTTGAGCACCCCTCCTAGCTGATGGCCCAGCCCGCCAGCCACCTCCGCAAGTCCGCATTGCATCCCTCCGCGCCATTTCGGTTCCTGGGCCAACCGTGCCCCGTCCACGGCCCATTTTTCATTCACGGGCCCGTACTGACACGGCGGGCCACACGCATGCCGTGCCGGCACGGGCACGGCCCGGCCATCCACGGGCCGTGCTTGGGCCGGCGGCTCGGCACGTGGGTCGGGACGGCACGGCCCGTTTCATGAGCCGTGCCTAACGGGCCGTGCCGAAACGGGCCGTGCCGGACCCGTGCCCGTGCCGTGCCGGGCCGGGCCGCCCGTTTGGCCACCTCTGTGGCATAGTAATTTTGTTACTATCGTCTGTCCATACTATTTATACTACTCGGTGGCCCCACTATAGAAACCGCACCCCACTTCTTCCCCAACTCTCCATTATTTTCGGATCGAGGCCCAACCGCAGCCGGCCAAGCCGCTCCGCGTCGTTTCCATCGCCGCCGCCGCGGTCGTCATGGCCCCGGCCGACACTCTGAGGCGGGGGCGCGTCTCGGTCTCCGTCCGTGCGTCCGCCATGGCGGTGGCGTTGGCACCGAGAAGGAAGACGGATCCGGTGGGCGACGAGAAGGCCGTGGTGGGAGCTGTGGGAAGCTGCTGGCGTGCCTCCCTGATGCCGGTGGCTGTGGGAGCCGGCGGCGCTCCCATCGGTCACTGGAGGAGGCTCGGAGAAGGGCTCCCTTCCCAACTCCGGCCATGAATCGGCGACGGCACCGGTGGGATCTTGTGAGGAGGGGGCTGTGGTTGGCGACGGCATAAGGGAGCGGCGGGCGGACGACGGCGGCCTACAAGGGCTCGTCAGGCCATCCCCCGCCCGGATCCGGCGGTGGGCGTCGTCTCCCGCCCGGATCCGGTGACGGCAGCGGTGGGCGGCTCGGGAGCAAAATCCTAGCTCCCGCCGTCGCCACCCTCCTTCCCCCCTCTCCTCCACCTCCCCGTCGTCGAAGCGCGTCGCTGGGAGAGCCAGGCGGCGAGCCGGGATGGCGGTGGCGGGGCCATCTTCTCTGCCTCCCCGCGCCGGTGGATGAGGAACAGGAGGGGATGAGGATCCAGCGACGACTCGGCGACGAGGAGATTTGGGCGGTGGATCCGGTGATGTCGAGGTGCGTGGGCGCCGGATCTGGCAGCGTCGGCGTCGTCCTTCGCTCTGCCTCTGCTTCGTCGACTACTCGGCCGGCAGTGGCGACGTCGTGGAGGATGTCGTCTCCAGCTAGAGGGCGTCCACCCGTGAACCTGCGACGGGATGGGTGGGGATGGATCAGCGCCTCGACTGCTCCTTGGCCGACGACAGCCGCTGCCCTGACGACGTCCTTAGCCCTCGTCGGCGGCCGCCGTTCCGCCTCCATCACCCACTTCTGTCACCTTCGTCCGCGCGCGGCTGCCAGACGGCGAGGTGAGGAGCCCTGGCCCTCCTTCCCAACCTCTGCGCCGCCCCATTGAGCTCCATCGCCGCCAACCAACCTCTCATCCCCATCTCGTGAACTTTGCAGAGATGAATTAATTACTCCATAGAGGCAGCAGTAGACATACCGATCTGATATTCTCTATATGCTGTTCGTTTATTCTTCTTCTTTATTTGTTTTTTTCACGATTTTTTGTAGGGATCAAGCATCATGCATGGTAGGCCTAGGGTGATTTGTTCGCTATGCATTCAGTACATCCTTTTCCTCCTCATATCTAAATTTTAGTTTGTTCAGTCATGAAATCTGTTTCTGACAAAACGCTTGTGATTGATTTTTTTTCCCATTTCAGTTGTGACCTATGTTCCTGGACTGCTCATGTGTCTATATAGAAGATTGCACTCAGCCCCTGGATCGCAGTAGAATCTTCCTTGACTAAGCTTAATTGTCTATTCTTTGGGTAAGAATTTCTTAACTGAATAACATGTATATGTGAAATAATCATATGATTGTTGAGAAGAATCCAGTTCATTTGCATATTTTCAGTAGTGAATTCATCTCTGCAAAGTTCACGAAATTGGAATCTACAACCAGGATATATTTTGTATACAATTATGAGATTGAGGACCTAATAGCCGCCAGTGGTGGTGGCCATATACAATTTCTTTTTATGTTATTGCTGCTTTTGTAGGGATCAAGCATAGTGCGTGAATAGTCCTGCTGCCAGAATGTTGTTTTTCGATGCATTAATCACATAATTTTCATGCTCATCTGAATTTTCAGGTGTCCAGTCATTAATTTCTGTGTGCCCTATGTTGGGAAAACTGCTCCCATCTAGATTTTAATTTGTTCAGTTGTATATTTGTGTATCCAATGCTGTCTAATACTATTCATGGATGGAAACTCAACGAGATCGATTTGATAGCAGTTCTCTGTAATTGGTTCAACAGAGCAGATCGTTTGATTTGTTCTGAACTGCGCTCCATCATTGCTTTTCCACATTGCCATAAATCAGTACATACAATTGCCAACACTATCATCTAGGTTCGCAGTGATGATTTAGTTCCTTTCTATCCCCCAGTGTGTGAATCTTGATTGATCTTGGTTCTGATTTCACTGAATTGCGCAATGTTTGATTGCAGGTTGGGACAAGGCGCACCTAAGAACCTGACCTCCGCACAAAACTTGTAAGGTTGCAGGCGCATGCATCATCCTCGGCTATAATTCGTCTTCCGCCGATGCAACTAGAGCAGCGATGACTAGTGTTTTAATTGTACAATCAATATGTATCTGTGCCTGAGTCTCTGTAACATGTGTGGGTTTTTTACTCGACAAAAATGTTTGTTTTGGCTATATGGATTTGTTGGTAAATAGGATACTCTATGGTCAGGTAGTATTTTATCTTTAATGAGAAGGTTCGAGCAATTTGTGGCCAAAGCAATATTTTAATTCTAACTTGAGATTAATTACTGATAGAAGTCGGGCTATAAATTATGTCTACGCGTAGAGTAATTTATCTACTAACATAAGACCACCAGAACTGGAACGAAATTCTTGCTAGATCAATATGTTCTCTCAGGAGTAATTTCTTTACTCAAAAGAGAAAACCAAGGAGTGGAATGGATCAATATCTACTGTCGATAGTAATTTCTTTACTTAGAAGCCAATACAAGGGTAACAAACCGGGAGTAATTTATTTACGGAGGAAAATTTCTTTACAAACCGGGAGTAATTTATTTTCTAGAAAGGAGTAATTTATTTACAGAAGAAAATTTCGTGGCAAGATTAATATGTTGATTATAAGTAATTTATTTACTAAAGAGAAGAGAAGCAGTGGAAAAAAAAAAGTGGTAACGGACATAAGGGGTGGGTGGCGGTTGGTACGGACGGGAGGGAAGTGGGTTGGGGGTGCCGACCCTAGGGGGTGGGGTGGGGGTGGGGAGGGGGGGTGGTGGGGAAGTGGGTTGGGGGTGCCGACCCTTCCTCCGTCGAGGTTCGCCGCCGGAGCACCATTCCCGCCGTGCGACGGTGAGAGCCGCCATGTCCGCCGCCTTCGGCCATGGTTTCCGATCGCCGTGGTTCATCTCCCTCCCCCTAATCTCTCTCTTTTCCTCTCTTAGGGCCTCCCGGAGCTCGTCCGCCCGCCGCCGTTGTCCTCCCGTGGCTCGCCGTCGCCGTTCGCCGTCGTCCTCCTCCGCGCCGGCCACTCTCGGTGAGGCATCCCTCCTCCTCTATTCCCCTCCCTCTCCCTCCTAGCCGCGCCGGGTCGAGCCGCCGCCCCGGTCGTCGCCGCCGCCTTTGCGCCGTCCGCTGTCGCCGCCCTTGCCATGGCCGGGCGGCCGGCTTTGTGCCGAGCCGAGCCGAGCCAGGTCGCCGCCGCACCGTCCGATCGGTCCCGGGCCGATCCGGGCCGTCGATCCCGTGGACCGGCTGTGGACCACCCGCGTGGTCCCGGTCCACAGTAGACCGGCCCCCGTGCGCCACTGACATGCGGGCCCCGCCTGTCGGCGCCGCCCCCTCTTGATGACGTCAGCTCTGGGATTTATTGCGCAATAAATGATTTAAGGACTTTTGTTATAGTAATAAATACAGTGAATCTTCTAAAATTCATAACTAATTCATCCGTGTTCCGTTTAAGCCCATTCAAGTCTCAGTAAATCAAGAAAAATGTGTAGAATCCATTAAAAATGGTTTTGTTCTCTGTTTCAGTAGTCTTATAGCCTGTTTGTATTGTTTGCTTTGTATGTCGCTTAGATTCCGGTTCTTCCGACGCTCCGGTGTACTTCGAAATAGTCGCCGAGGTTCCTCCAGCAGCAGAGCAAGGCAAGTCATGCTTGTCACTTGAACATATTGATCCTATATTGCAAATGCTCTATTGTTTTTCTTCAAATATTGCATTGTTTTATAATGTTACTATGGGATGTTTACCTATTGTCATAGCCATGCTATTGTTGTACCATGTTCCTTTGTTAGCTTGGGTTATAACATGAATAGACTTTGGACTAGGAATTGCTTAGCCATGCTTAGTTCAACTAGCACACAATGGAGGGAGATCCTATTAATGTTTGGACTGTAGGTTCTAATGGTAATGTTGGATTAGTGTCACCGCTTCGGTGTTGGTTAATTAAAATAAATCACATGGTGGGCTATGGGTGGATGGTTTTGTTGGTCGCGCCCATGGCAGTTAAGGACCGGTTCGCGGGATGCCCTGGAAGAACTTATCGTACTTACCACAAGCCAGCGTGGGCAACGCTTGGCTTGTAGTGTAGCTTTCCTCTAGCTGACGCATCCAGGCAAGGGTGGGCGTGATGGAGCGGGGCGGGCCCTGCGACGGCCTCTGTCGCTTCCGGATTCACCTTGGCACGAGAGGGGACTGCCCGCTGCCTTGCGAGGAGTGGGGGTGAAACCTAAGGTGTGGTGTACTTGGTTAAAGGGGGTTATGCGAAGGGTCCTGTCACGGCCTCTTTCCGGTATGTCGTGGTGGCATGTCGGCACACGGAAACGTGTCGTGGGGCTGTGTCTTGTGGGTACAGTTGTACACCTCTGATCAGAGTAAAACTATTCGAATAGCCATGCCCGCGGTTATGGGCGGTCAACCAGATTCACCGTGATTAGTCTCACCCTAGTTTAGTCTAATGAAATTGGATAGTATAGGTGGATGGTTGGGCCTGTCGCAACGTGGTATAGCGTTGGACAGTTGATGAATAATATTGATTAATTATTACAACTGTTTAATTCTTTCAACTTCTGTTTATAAATGCTCGCTTTATGCAAATGAACCACTCTAGCTCTCTTTTGATAATTCCCTGCATCATACCCCTATTCCGGTATGACTTGCTGAGTACAGTGGGTAGTACTCAGTCTTGCTCTATTTTCCTCAACCCCAGAGTACGAGTATGTGTCCGATGGTGGTTTCTCTGAGGAGTAGGCTTCGTCCGTGCCGTCGAGGATGCCTGTGGAGTGGTGTTCCCGCTGCAGATCAAGTCAAGGCTTAGCTCCAGTTATCTTTCGTTTTTTCGCTGCATTTATGTAAGACTTTTATAATGTTTGTAAGACGTGGATCTGAATGTCAACATTGTCGTTTGTGTACCCCGGCCGGTCCTGGACGGGGATTTTAATGCACATTCTGCTTGGAATTCTATTCGGGAATTTCTGGGCGTGACACTTGTGCTCTGACGGGGAAGATGACTATTCACATGGCCAATTGCCAAAGCTAGCAGCGGCAGAGGAGGGATGGTTGAGAGAGACGAGATACGTACGCACTGAGGCACTGACATGTGGTCCACTAGCGGCTGCTGAAAATTTTAGTAATAATATCTGCCCCAAAGTGTAAAGATGAGCTAACACCAGGTCCATAATGCAATAATGGTAAAAAGAACTACTCCAAGATGCAATTTACTCATATATATATATATATACATATACATATATATATACATATACATATACATATATATATATACATATACATATACATATATACATATACATATATACATACATATACATATATACATATATATATATATATACATACATATATATATAATTGTGAAAACCTGATTGAGATGACGGGGGTCTCTCAACCAGTTCTCTCTCTAATAACCCCGGGAACGCCAGAACTTCTCTTGCTGCTGATAACGTTACGTTCAGAGCACATGAGGATGAGAATTCATGGAACAGGTACCACTGATGTTAGTAACCGAAAAGCTTTGCCATGACTAAGCTAATGAATATTGGCATGTCATGGATTGCGGGTAAAGCGTGCATTTACTGCAACAAAGTAAACATGAATCTATTCAAATAGCCGTGCTCACGGGTTTGAGTATCGGGACTCATATGGTACTTTGGTTAGAAAATTAATTCAAGATTTTACTAAATACTGCTGCATTTAAAACATTACATGTTTTCTACTTCTATATTCTCTGCTTTCTGTAAGTAATCATAACTCTACTCAAATATTACCCTTTCATACATTCATTATTGAATATAATAGCTTGCTGAGTACGTTGTACTCACCTTTGCTTCAACCCCTTTTTCCAGAGTTGAATTGAAGTTCTTGCCGAAGCCGGGAGTTCAATTATATAAGTTAGTCTTATTTCAACCTAGTTCTCAAATCTAGATTAATTAAATAGTTTAAGTCTATAGCAAAATATTAGGGTTGAGTCATTTTATAGCTTTTGCTGTAATAGTTAGCCACAATCTTGTAGATTCCCCTATTATTTTAAGTAATAACATCTCCTTTGGAGTCTTGTTCAAATGTACGCAATAAAGATCCAGATTGTTGAAGCTGTATCAATCTACTGATTCATGGCTTGATGCAGTTAAACATGTCGGTTTCCGAATTATTGGTTTTGGGAGCCGACAACACCCCTTAACAGTTAATTAGGTGAGAGGTCTGTCTCCCATGCATAGCGAACGAGCCAACCAACCAAATCCTATCTTGACATGTTATGACTTGGTTATGGCCTGTTCTAGACAGGGCTCAGCTTTAGCAACTCTGTTCTCTCTCACAAGCAAAGCAAAAGGCAAAGCCATGGCAGTCAGCAAAAACATGTTGCATGGCATAGGCAGAGAAAAGCGGAATTTTTTTAAAAAATAATATTATTTTAATGGAAAATTACAAAAGTTGAAGCTGATCGGTTAAAATTGCAAGTTTAATGCCCTGTCGAACATCCATAGTTCGACAGGGGTACATATCGAACAACCACAATTCGATAGGGTACCTGTCGAACTGCGATTGTTCGACAGGGTATAAAAAATACCCTATCGAACTGCCCATGTTCGACAGGGGATAAAAAATGATAGAAAAAAAGAAGATCAATCACTATGAGCACTGTACACCACTGTGCATGCAGCCCTATCGAACTTTGGATGTTCGATAGGCCCCCTGCCATGCTCTTTCTTGTCCTTTTCTGTTTTTTTAAGTGAACCACAACCCTGTCGAACAACTGTAGTTCGACAGGTACCTGTCGAACTGTGGTTGTTCGACAGGGTATCAAACTTGCAATTTTAGCTAATCAGCTACTACTTTTGCAATTTTCTATTAAAATAATATTATTTCTAAAAAAAATTCGAGAAAAGCGTACACTCCAAGTCCCATAAAAAACACTATTTTAATTATAAACCTGAACGTGTGCATCTAATTCGTAGATAGAATATAATTTTTTTACGACGGAACTCGGAAGGGATAGAGAGTATACCAGATGGCATGTTCAGAGTATCAACAGATTGGCTATTTTCAGCTTTCCAAATACTTATTTGGCCCGTCATTAAAAAATTGGAGAGCCAAATTTACCTTTTACTCCAACAGTCTCTCCATTCACATTCTCCAATTTAACATTGGGTCCCACATGTCGGTCTCTCATTCCTCCTCCTTCTTCCTCTCCTTTCTTCTCCCGTGCCTCTCCTATCCTGATGCGGGCGACGACGACAACCTCGGCAAACGGCAAAGCGACCTCAACGACGACCCGGGGCGTGGAGGGTGGCGGCGGTCACGGACGGCGCGGAGGACGCCGGTCGCGGACGGGGACGGCTCGGAGGAAGGCGGTTGCGGGCGGGGACGGCGCAGAGGGCCGAGATCACGGCCGGCGAGGACGGCTCGGAGGGCAGCATGCGCGGAGGACGGCAGCGGTCGTGGACAGCACGGAGGGCGGCGGTCGCAGCCGGGGACAGCGCGGAGGGCCGCGGTGGCGGCAGGCGACGACACGGAGGACGGCGGCGGTCGCGGCCAGTGACGGCGCGGAGGGCGGTGGTCGCAACCGGCGATGGCGCGGAGGAAGGTAGAGGTTGCAGCCGGTGACGGCGCGGAGGGCCGCGGTGGCAGCCAGCGACGGCGCCGAGGACGGCGGCGGTCGTGGCTGTTGGAAATTTGGTCATAATTCGGCATATTTTAATCCAAAATAACAAGATAATAAACATGATATTTACAATAGGATTTGATCCAGTGATAGTGGTGAATGTAATCAACATGAGCATGCTTATCGTTGAATAAGCATCAACAATCACATAATGACACAATGTTGACATTGCGATGAACATTAACAGTAAAACTTCTAATTGAAATAATGTAATAAGGTTATACCCCAAGAATGGTCCTCCGCTGGAGTTTGAGGCAGTATTGCCTCCGTTGGTGTTGACGGGAGTCTCTTTCTCCTTGTCTCCAGTGTTCGACATGTTGGTGAAGATGAAGTAGATGTTGACGAACAGTGAGTAGTCGCGCCTTGCGCTCCCCAAAAACCTGATCGCCCGCCCGTCTGTGCAAACGTCGCAGCAACGCGTGGTTTCGGAGGCCTACTCTCCCAACGCGTGTGCACACACTCGTCGGGATGGGATTACCGTAGCAACAACAGCTTTTGAAAATGGATGAAAGTGTGTCTTCTTCTTCTCGCGGAAGATCAAATCCATTCTCATTTTATAAGAGGAATGGAAGATGAAGAGTAAGAGTCATGGAATAGGAAGAGGAATGGAGCAACTAATTGTCATCAACTAGCCATGAACCATCCTCCACTACACAACCATCAACCAACAATCAATTAAGAGTAATTGATGTAAGTTACCAATGGAATAGGAAGAGGAATAGAGCAACTAATTGTCATCAACTAGCCATGAACCATCCTCCACTACACAACCATCAACCAACAATCAATTAAGAGTAATTGATGTAAGTTACCAATGGAATAGGAAGAGGAATAGAGCAACTAATTGTCATCAACTAGCCATGAACCATCCTCCACTACACAACCATCAACCATCCATCAATTAGGACTAATTGATATAAGTTACCAATTCCTTAATCAAATGGATTAATTCTCAAAACTCTTCATCCCATTGATATCCCATAGAAGAATGAATTCACATGAATTCCTAGCATAACGAGCCTTGGAATTTATTTGATTTAATTGATTTAAATGGATTAATTACCCAATTAAATCTAACAATCCCCACCAAATTTCAAGGCTCATGAGAATGCTCTCTATTCCATAGCAGCTTTTATATACCAGTGTTTCGGTGAAGACTGTTAAGTTGAACTTTCACCTAGAAAAGGAGCTATACCTGACCACAACTGAACAATGGACTATGCCTTGAATTGTCAGTCTTGTGCAGTTAGGTTTCACTCAATTCCATAACTGATACTAGACAACCATTAGTATTCCCTCGGGTTGGAGCTTATAAGTCATACTCCAGGCCTTTCATGAGTATCTAGAGATCACCCAAATCTCATAGACTGTGACTAGCAGTCGAACTCATATAGGTGTGTTCCTTCTAAGATGTTCTGCAGGTCAACATCTCTGCTTGGAAAAGCCACTCGGATCACATTAAGACATAAGCCATCCTACCATGCAGGAAAGAAGAGAAGCACATCATGAAAATGAGCCCTTTTCAAGGGTCTCTTCTCTCAGTCACACAATAGTTTGTTTCACCATCCAAATTCACGGGATCTCCGATCATAATGGACAGGTTTCCACTATTATGCAACCTTAGGTGGGTATCAAACCCATTTCCCTCGATGCACTGTCTATCACATTACGTGGTAGCCCCTTGGTAAACTGATCTGCCAGATTTCTAGCCGTTTGGACATAGTCCAATGCTATCACTCCGGAGTTTTTCTGCTTTCTGACAGATTTCAGTCTTCTCTTGATGTGTCTAGATGACTTCATGTTGTCCTTTGAACTGTTCACTTTAATAATCACTGTTTGATTATCGCAGTTCATTAGGATAGCTGGCACTGGTTTTTCAACCACCGGCAAATCCATCAGGAGTTCACGAAGCCACTCGGCCTCAACTGTCGCAGTATCTAGTGCTGTAAGTTCTGCTTCCATTGTTGACCTCGTTAAGATGGTCTGCTTGCAAGACTTCCAGGAAACAGCGCCACCTCCAATTGTGAACACATATCCACTTGTGGCTTTTATCTCATCAGCATCAGATATCCAGTTTGAGTCACTATACCCTTCTAGTACTTTTGGATACCCGGTATAGTGAATTCCATAGCTCATAGTGCCCTTTAGATAGCGCATTACTCTTTCCAGAGCCTGCCAATGATCATCTCCCGGATTTGAGACAAACCGGCTCAGCTTGCTTACAGCAAATGAGATGTCAGGCCTCGTTGCGCTAGCCAAGTACATCAATGAACCAATGATTTGAGAGTATCTCAGCTGATCCCTTGCTATTCTTCGGTTTTTCCTTAATAGCACGCTGGGATCATAAGGAGTAGGAGCTGGCTTGCAGTCACTATATCCAAAGCGACTCAAAACCTTGTCCACATAGTGGGATTGCACAAGTGTAATCCCACCCTCATCTCCTCTTTGTAGTTTGATGTTAAGAATAACATCAGCCTCTCCCAAATCCTTCATTTCAAAACTCTTGGACAGATAGTCTTTGACCTCCTCAATCACATTAAGGCTGGTCCCAAAGATCAGTATGTCATCGACATATAAGCACAAGATCACCCCTTCTCCCCCACCATAGCGATAGTATACACATTTGTCAGCTTCGTTCACAACAAAGCCTGCAGATGTAAGCGTGGTGTCAAACTTCTCATGCCATTGCTTAGGTGCTTGCTTGAGGCCATACAAGGATTTCAATAGTTTACACACCATTCCCTCCTGACCTTCTAGTACATACCCGTCTGGTTGATCCATATAGATCTCCTCCTCCAGCTCTCCGTTTAGGAAAGCTGTCTTAACGTCCATCTGATGGACGAGAAGACCATGAGAGGCTGCCAGAGCAAGTAGTACTCGAATCGTGGTCAAGCGAGCAACTGGTGAGTATGTGTCGAAGAAGTCCTCGCCTTCCTTTTGGGTATAACCCTTGGCCACAAGCCTTGCCTTGTACTTTTCGATTGTACTATCAGGCCTAAGCTTTTTCTTGAAAACCCATTTGCATCCTACGGGCTTGCACCCATATGGACGCTCAACGACTTCCCAAGTACCATTAGACATAATCGAGTCCATTTCACTGCGTACTGCTTCCTTCCAGTAGTTAGCGTCAGGAGATGAATATGCCTCTTCTATGGTTCTTGGGGTGTCATCTACGAGGTATACAATGTAGTCATCTCCAAAGGATTTTGCAATCCTTTGTCTCTTACTCTTGCGAGTATCTACAATGTTGTCCTCCTCAGGATTTTCCTCAGGCGTTTGATCATTGTGTTCTATCGGTTACATATATATTATTTACAGTTTACAAGCCAAGACTGCAAAACATGCTACTCCTTTCGTTTCACAATGTAAGTCATTCTAGCATTTCCCATATTCATTTTGATGTTAATGAATCTAGACATATATATATATCCATTTAGATTCATTAACATCAATATGAATGTGGAAAATGGTAGAATGACTTACATTGTGAAACGGAGGAAGTATGAAGTAGAAAACCCTAAAATCTATTCTAAAATTAGATTTTGTTACAAATGATAAACCAACAAACATAAGATGAAAACGAGTATGCCTGCCATGAACTAGAATGAACTGTTTGCATGGCTACCCCAATGATTTGTTCGGTATGGGCTGATGACGAATTCAGTGTGCTAGCTAGAGAAATATAAATATTCATAGAGATGCCCTATAATTCCAAAAAGGACAAGATCAAAATATGGACCAACTGTAGTAATAGTATGATGCAAACTCGTCTGCTCACGGCACTGTCAATCTTTTTTTTTTTTTTGAACTTCACCACCGGATTCTTTATTAATACCTGGATTCAATGGAATCACGAATCACCTTTGCCCTTACAAACCCTGGGAGGGGGTCAACCCACACATAAGATTGACCTGTATCCCAACTCACACCAAGTCGAGCAAGTTCATGCGCAACATTATTACAAGACCGTGGCATTGTCAATCTTCACTTCTTCAGTCTTATGATGCCACCAAATCTTACAGTATTAGTGTATTATATTTGAGGATATATCGGGTGAAAACGAGCCAACTGTTGAAAACTCGTGAAAAATATACCTAAAACTTTTGTAAATTCATGAAAAAATTACTAGAGATGGGTGTAGATATGAAATACATTATCACCAAATCTCAACTCCAAACTCAACTTCGTTTAGGAGAGAGAAAAAAGACAAATTTATAATATTCCTATTCACCCAAAATTTGTATTTTTTGTTTCTCCTAAACAAAATTGAGTTTGGAGTTGAGATTTGGTGAAAAATGTATTTCATATCTATACTTATCTCTAGTAATTTTTTATGAATTTACAAAACTTTTAGATATGATTTTCATGAGTTTTCAATACTTAGCTTGTTTTCACCTGTTATGTCCCATTATATTTAGACCAAAGATAGGCAGAAATTTTATATGATTTTTGACTCATTTTAGATTGCGGGAATTTAAAGGATTTCACATGTTTTGACCTAAGAGGAGAGCAAATAGCATGGTGGAAAATAAACCAGCAACGGCAGCAATAAGATGCAGTAAAACACACATGAACTCCATATAGCTCAGTAGCTCACTTCGTATGTAAAGCATTTGTAGCATCGAATCATACGAACCAAGCCAACCAGAGAGGGTGAATGGTTGTAACACCAAAAAACTAAAAACTTTTAGCGGAAATAAAAGTTACCCTCATAGTTGATGAAGATCTCGGCGTAGCCATTCTGATCGCAGTGTGCTCATCGGTCTGACAGTTCCTATGCCGCCGGTCTAACCGGTGTTGTCCAGCCGGTCAGACTGCCACCTCCACACTTGCTGCTGCTCGCCACTGTCAGTCAGACCGGTTGGTCGCCTCTCGTGAGACCGCTACCATGCCACCGGTTAGACCGCCGCCCCGTCGGTCAAACCGTCGGGATCTAGAAAAACATATATCGACGAAACTCTTGAAAGTGGATAAACTTTATTGCATCAATATATGTTTACAAAATGCATCTAAAGCACTCCTCTCTAAACACACGAATTAGGATTGAAACCTAGAAGCTAACCCTAACTTTTCTCTCCCAAAAAGTCGATACCTTCTAATCTCAACCCCTCATCTATTTATACCCAAAACATGGCTGCCACCTAGCCACGAATCTAACTAGAACTAAGAGTCATAATCACATAGGAAGCCTATCAAACCAGAGAAACAACATCCCCGTATAACTCCAAACTTCACACTTCCCAAACTTGTCTCCAATCCAAATATGACTCCTCTTTTCATAGGCACACAACACCACGTGTGTATGCCACGTAGAAACCTTCACCTCCACACATGCATTGTTCTCTAGTCTGAGCATCCCGAGTGATATTCTTGACTATGTGGACCTTAACTTCTCCCAAGCCTAGTCCCGATCCATCACCGTCTATACTCCCATAGACTTAAGCAACACCTGCACATGAACAACAAAGAAACTTTATATCCGAGTACAAGTTCGCACCAACTTGACTCACATCAGCACACAATAGTATCACATACGAATAGAAATCATCTAGAAGTCATATCCATGAAGCAATATAGAAATTTCATGAAAACAACCTGAAACCATCTCCCTCCCAAAGTCTGCTGGGTCAAACCGCCCAATCACCACCGGTCTGACCGGCGGCACCCGCCCGGCCTGACTGTCCACTTAAGCCGACAACCGAAAACGCATCACACCGTATTTTCACAAAACACTTACCTTTAACAATTGTTCATATCCACGATTAAATCATCACATGATTCTACAACATTTCCATTCATCCACATCGCGTAAACCTTATACTCTTTTCTTTAGCTAGAGCACTACTAGAGCATTGAAATTTGCCTTGCGATCGATATGGATCTCAATCAATGGTCACGAGCACTTTCACTGTCTTCCTATTGTGTCGGCTGCCTATCCAATTCTTTCCTCCTGCTACAGTTTCTTTCTGCAAAAGGCTCTGCTGCTTCGTGTTTTTTCATCAGGATTTCAGAATTCAGGTTGAGCAGTACAACTCCATTCCTTTTACTATTCCTACTCTCTCCATTTCATATTATATGCTTTGACTTTTTTCAAACTTTTTAATTTAGCTAAACTTATAGAAAAAAACATAGCAATATTTTTAACACCAAGCAAATATATTATTAAAATATATTCAATGTTATATTTAATAGAACTAATTTGGAGTTGTAAGAGTTACTATATTTTTTCTATAAATTTGATCAAACTTATAAAAATTTAACTAAAGAAAATCAAAACATGTGAAACGGAGGGAGTACCTTTTTACTAGTAGTATATCCCTGTCACAAGACTCACAAACACTGGTCATCTACTAATCAACAACTCCCATCATTAGCCAATCTTTCAATCTTATCATGCTACGGAGAGACAGAAAGAAAAAAAAAAGGAAGAACAACTTTGTTTCTGGAAAAGAATAAGATCAATTAGAGAAAGGACATTGACAGAAAGTCATAATAATTTGATTATTAAATACTAGCAATTTTGGCAATCAGGCGCCGCTAGTTATGACGATGATGCAGGTGTACCGACGCTGTCTGTTGGCAACGGAGCAGTTATTTGGGAGTACTAATCCAGCATGGAATGGATTGGATTACTTAATGAGTATTCGGTGTAGGCTAAAGCACTTGACGTTTCCTCAGGAAGAAGCAAACCCCCACAAATAAAGCTCACGGTCGCTTGTAACTTGGGTGACCGTTTAATCGAGAGAATGTAACATATATATGCAATTATAAGGTGATATATTAAGTTTATAAATCTACCGGATACATATCGATGTGGATACTGGAATGAACTCCATTATTGTTAAAAAAGAATAAGTTTACAGATGTTGTATGTTTTGTGTTGCTATGGCCAATGTTCGTTGCTTTTACACACAGATGCCTCGGTCTCACATTCTCACGCTCTCCTTTTCAAATTATTTACCAAGTTATTAAAACGGATTATTTGCTTCACGTATTAAAAGAATATATTTTTTTAAAAAAAAAGTCTTATATTGTATTACTTATATTACTTCGATCACATGTTTTAAATTATATATATGTTAAGTTCATTTATTAAAACATTTAATTTATTTTTTTAATTAAATAGATAATCTATAGTAACAATCTACTTAATAATCTTGTTATATTTGTAACCTGATTATCGGAGAGAACACTAATGTGTCAGTAGCATAGCATGAACCAATTAAGTAAGTACAATCTTCAAATTAGCTGAAGATTAAACTTTGATTTGAAAAAAAAATGAATTTTGTAGTATACTAATTCTATTAGATTCTTTTTATATGGTCCTTTGAAACGGATTGGTAATTATTACAAAGGTTTTGTAGTATTTTTAATATGAGGTCTAATCTCATGAAAAAAATTTTATGAGTCTATCTCTTATCCTATTTCTATGTTTTTTAACTACGGTGCAATCAAACGATCATTTCTAAAAAATTTTGTTTTTTATAATCTTTTGTTTTGTACTTAATTTTTTGTCAAAATCTTTTTTTTTCAGTCGTGCGTTTCAAAGGAAACGCATAAAGACGGTGGATACCTATAGACTTTTTATTCTGCTTGTCCATCCTCACGGCTGCCAAAGATGAACTTTCCAGCTCTGCAGAAAAAGGCAGTGTTCATCGGAAGAGCTCCATGGCATTTTCTACTTCTTTTTATTCAGTCACCACTTGCAGACACAGTAGTAAGTACCCTCTCTATCTCAAAATATAAATATTATTTTTAGACTCAGCCACGGTCTTCAATATGCTACTTTGATCAACAATATCTTTAAAAGTAAAATGGTTTAAGTAGAAAGAGTTACATATTATAATAGTTTATTTAATGATAAACCTAGTAGCATGAATTTGTTTATATAATTGATCTTTTTTATTATTTTAGTATTAATAGTCAAAGTTAAAAATATTTGACTTGTCACTATATAAAAAATGCTTATATATTATTTTTTTAAGTACTCATCGAGAACCTATGATCTCTCTCCAGGACATATATAATTTATAAAGAAATACTACATCTAGTGACAATGGTTGTCCCGTCTGACTTCACTACATCTATATGGATATCCATTGATCTCACCTCACTGTGTTCCTTATGTTTGAGAGTACCATATCAAACATTAGCAACTATCTATATTCTCAAATAGTTTCCATGTTAAGTGCCAAGGCACAGCAACAGCCATATCACATGAGACAGTTCATCTATCCTCTAACATAAATTATGTTGTTCTTTCAGGTAATTTTACCATCGAAGGTATTAGGTGATATCACATTTTCAAATGTAATGTAAAATTTGATATCTCAAGTACTAAAATTTTAATATAAAATTTTGGCACCTGCGGTTACTTTTTGAATTACTCCATTCATTTCATATTATAAGTCGTTTAACTTTTTTTCTAGTCAAACTTGGAGAAGTTTGACTAAGTTTATAGGAAAATATATTAGTATTTTCAACACAAACTAAACATATTATCAAAATATATTCAATGTTAGATTAAATGAAACTAATTTGATCTTTTAGATGTTGCTATTTTTTCTATAAACTTAATAAAGTTTGAATAGGAAAAAAAATCAAATGACTTATAATATGAAACAGGGGTAGTACTATATAATTTATCTTTTCTTTCATTTTCCTAACACCACAACAGAAATCACACGGCTAAAAAATATCATAATATATGTTGGCACGTAGGTCGAGATCGTCTTGTATGCCATCAGGTATTATTAAGCGTGGCGCTCTGGGGCGATGGAGGCGCGGGCCACGTCACCCCTTTTCCTCCCGCCGTCCGATCAGGCATGGATGGGAGTGATGAGGCATGCGGTGGTGGAAATTTTGCAAAAAGAAAAAAAAACCCTCTGTTTTGTGCGTAATTCGAAGGAAATCCCTCATGAACAGTACCACTTAGGTGATACTTTACGTGGAGGCTCTTCTAGTGTACAATGATATTTTGCAACAACTCACCACCTATCTCTGCAATGGTATTTTCCAAATTCTCTCTTTTTACTAACGCAAAATTGTGTTTTTTACCAATATAAATGAAGGAAGAAAACTACTCCCTCCGTTTTAGGTTATAAGACGTTCTGACTTTGGTCAAAATCAAACTACTTCAAATTTAACTGAGTTAATAGACAAATATAGTAATATTTATAATACCAAATTAGTTTCATTAAATCAATAATTGAATATATTTTCATAATAAATTTTTCTTGGGTTGAAAATGTTATTATTTTTTCTACAAACTTAGTTAAACTTAAAGCAGTTTGACTTTGACTAAAGTCAAAACGTCTTGTAAACTGAAACGGAGGTAGTAATATACAACAGTACAAAGAGCAAGAGCTTAAAGAAGATTATATATGTGTGTGCATGGGAGTTAATACAATAATCCTAGTGACTTTCCTCTGTTGCAACCTCCCTCCCTGAGATTCCAAGCTTTCCCTCTCACCACCAAACCATTAAAGGCAGGCACAGGCACAGCAGCTCAGCTTCCTCCTCTCCTCTGCACTGCTTCCTCCTGATGCTTTTCATGGTGGAGATGGCAAGAAGCTTCCCTCTTCCTCCTCCTCCTCCTCCCCAAAGGTGCAATGCCCTCGCCTTTGCATCATCTTTCTGGTTAATTTAGCTTCTCCCCTTTCTCGTGTCCTTAGATTTCTTGGTTCTTGGTAACGCCGCCTCTGCTGCCGGAAAATGGCGGCGGGGCTACTGCTGAAGCTGGTCGGGTTCTGCTTCTGGGCCGTCTTCTGGCTCGGCGGCGCCGCCACCGTCAGCACCAACGCCGGCGGCGAGGCGGCGGCGGCGGCGGTGGTGGTGGACGCGCGGTCCGCCATTGCTGTGACGGACGAGGACTTCGTGTGCGCGACGCTGGATTGGTGGCCGCCGGACAAGTGCGACTACGGCACCTGCAGCTGGGGACTCGCCACCCTCCTCAACATGGTCTGTGTTTTTCTTTCTTTTCTTTTCTTTTTTTTTCCTTTCCCATTTCATGTTAAGTTGTTTGGAAAGTTTTTCAAATTTGAGTTCCAGAATTGACAGTAAATTTAGTAGTTTAGTATATCATCTCGTTGCAATGCGATTCCGTAGAACATGGACGTGGTTTTCAAGGATGTTTCTTGTGCAAATGCATTTCTTTCTCTCTTTTTTTTTATGTAGTCGGCAACGGTTTGGTTTGGATCTTTTTGGGAGCTGTGTTGGATAGGAATTTGACGGCCTAGGGAGTTTCATGGACCTATAATTTTGTCGGTCCATTTGCATTTCCATTTGCATCACAACCTTTTCCTACCAAATCATGTGCAAATGTAAAGCCTACTACCTTAAAGAATGTTTGGGTCAGGTTTTTATGAAAAGAGGTACACAGTGGTAGGAAAGGTAGCAACAGTAGTTTATTTTGTTGCGTGCCTCTTCAACTCAACTGTGATTTTTTAAAAAAAAAAAGAAGAAGAAGAAGAAGAAGAAGCAAGAACTCAACTGTGCTAGCTTGGAAGTTGGGATTCTTTGGTTGCTACCTTGCAAAAGTGTACAATAATTATGGTCATGAGCACGGGTGATTATCTGATTGACACAGGTCTTTAATGATTATCTGATTGACACAGGTCTTTAATGTTTTCCTCCGCAGGATCTTTCAAACAAAATCCTGTTGAATGCCGTCAAAGGTAAGCTACTACATGGTCATCACTTTCAGTTGCATGAATGCTGTCTTACTGTCCAATCAAAAGAAGAAGAAAATTTTTTAGGTCCATGTCATGCTTCAAGAATCTTTCAGAATAAAAATTAAACATGAGACAAGCAAGCTCAAGAAGTTGACCGGCAAAACGATTTCCTGTCTTTGCTGGGAATATTTCAGAGCCGTCCATTTTCAATCTGACAACGGTAATTCGCAGTTGGTACAATGGTCAAGTGACTGCAGCTAATTCATTTTGCAGCATTCTCACCTCTGAAGCTTAGGCTGGGAGGATCCTTGCAGGATGTGTTGATATACGACACCGGCGATCCTCGGCAGCCGTGCACTCCGTTCACGAAGAACTCATCGGCCATGTTCGGTTTCACTCAAGGTTGCCTGCCGTTGCATAGATGGGACGAGCTCAATGCATTCTTCCAAAAATCAGGGTACTTCCAGTGTATTCAGCTCGATTCAGCCTCAAAAAAGCAATGTTTTGTTTGGACTTTTGATTACTGATTGGATACTTTATGGATGCAGAGCAAAAATTATCTTTGGGCTGAATGCTCTGAATGGTAGGGTTCCAATGTCTGATGATTCTTTAGGAGGGCCATGGAATTACACCAATGCGGCTTCCTTCATTCGCTACACTGTCAGCAAGGGCTATGACATCCATGGATGGGAACTCGGTATGTTTGTTTTTGTGAGCTATCTTAGATTAAAGAACTTCTCTCTCTTTTGCAATGGTATTATTCTCAAGCTACTTTAGGTTAGGAAAAGAAATCTGATAGGTTGGCAGGAATGAGTCCAGACAAGTATGTCGACATCGATTTAGATAGTGTTGAGCTATCTATTAGTATAACGATCATAGATGATGCTTTTACTGGCTTTTCACGCGTCAATCTACAAAAGGGAATACTTTCATGTCATGTTCTTTGCTTTCCAAAGTTTTGCTTAAAGAGCAATTTATATCTGAACAATACTTTTGTACTAGCATTCTAGGAACTCAAACATACAGTCCTTGTTTTTTTTTAAAAAAAAAAAAGGGAATCCTTTTGTCTAAAAGAAAACATACTGTCCTTGTAGGAAATGAACTCAGTGGCAGTGGAGTTGGAGCTCGAGTTGATGCAGACCAATATGCACAAGATGTTCTAGCTCTGAAACAAATCATTGACAACTCCTACCAAGGCCATGCATCAAAGCCACTGGTGATCGCACCGGGAGGTTTCTTTGATGCAGCCTGGTTCACTGAGCTTATCAGCAGAACAAAGCCAAACCAGATGGATGTGATGACTCACCACATCTACAATCTAGGCCCTGGTATGATCCCTGTCACTGACCGTGAATTCAGTACATGAGCTCAAAGCTTCGAATCTGCCTAAATGGACAAAATTCTGAATATTTCAGGCGTCGACACGCACCTGATTGATAAAATTCTTGACCCGTCTTACCTCGACGGCGAGGCCGGCACATTCAGCAGTCTCCAGGGGATACTGAAGTCTGCAGGGACGTCCACCGTCGCGTGGGTCGGCGAGGCTGGAGGCGCTTACAACAGTGGTCACCACCTTGTAACTGATGCTTTTGTGTTCAGCTTCTGGTAAAGATTTTGGAGCATCATTTTCTTCTCAAGTTATCCTCTGAAGAAGCCATTACTGATTAGGCTTTAACAATTTTTCAGGTACTTGGATCAGCTAGGAATGTCATCTAAGTATGACACAAAGACCTACTGCAGACAGACCTTGATTGGAGGGAACTATGGTCTGCTCAACACAACAACGTTTGAACCAAACCCTGATTACTACAGGTAAATACATCTGCATGTCTATTTTTTTTTTCTTGGAAAGGTTTTACCTAATGTGGAAGTACTTCATTGGAACATAGTTGTCCTACGCTGGATCATAAATAACAATACTTAATCATCCATGGTGATGAACTGGCACCATAAACTTATTAGAATTAATGGGGGCATATGCCCTACATGTGCAGAATATATTCCAGCTATTAGAATCTTTTCTTTCCGGGAACAACCAATTATAAGAATCTGACAGCACATACCTAATATAACCAAGCTAAAGATTGGTTCCACTGCATTCAATCTTATAGCAAAGCTAAAAAGATCGTTTCCACTGCATTCAATCTTATAGAGTGAAACAGTGTACCAAGGTCACCATCTTCATCCAACTTTTCTGGCTCTCTTTCAGTGCTTTACTATGGAACCGCCTCATGGGAACCAAGGTTCTCTCGGCAACATTCAACGGCACCAACAAGATCCGCGCTTACGCACATTGCGCAAGAGATTCAGTAAGTAGTATAACATGCAATTCAAACAAACAAAGAAGGAGATCCCCTTTATCCGTCTGCGACGAAGTGTATCAGCTAACTGAACACTACCAAATTTCCTCTGAATTTTCAGCGTGGGATCACTCTACTCCTGATCAACCTCAGTGGCAACAACACAAACCATATCTACGTGACGAGCGAAGGCGTGCAACCTTACAGCACAAAGAAGGAGGGCCGCAGAAGGTTCGGACGCATCCCCGGGCTCGGCGAAGAAGCTCAGCTCATCAGAGAAGAGTACCATCTCACCCCCAAAGATGGGAGCCTGCAGAGCCAGCATGTGCTGCTGAATGGCAATGTGTTGGCACCTGATGCCAATGGAGAGATCCCTAAGCTGGAGCCTGTGCAGGTGGAGGGAACACAGCCCATAACAGTGGCTCCTTACTCCATTGTGTTTGCTCATATTCCCAGATTCTATGCTCCTGCCTGTAGGTAGATATTGTTGATTGTTGATTGGTTTTTGTGTGAATTTGGGATGA